>NC_092050.1:141705875-142905875 GCF_003086295.3 Arachis hypogaea | reverse complement strand
CAATTATTAATTTCATTAATAAGATTAAATTAAATTAAAAAAAAGAAATACTAACACATTATAATAAAAAGAGTACTAAATTTTAATATATAAATTTATTACTTTTTTAAAAAAAATATCAAAAGATGTTAAAAAATATAATTTAGAATAATATAAATTCATGTTGTTTTGAGTAACATAAATTTAAGTTTTTATAAAATTTTTAGTATTCGTTGTTCATATGATTTTTTTAATCATTTTTGTTAATGCATAATTTTTATAGAATTCTTTTTGTCATTTTTTTATTTGACTTTGTATAAATTTTAATTATTTTTTTATAATTTAAATTATTAATTTCATTAAAAAAACTAAATTAAATAAAAAAAAGAATAGTGACAAATTATAATGAAAAGAGTACTAAATTTTAATACATAAATTTAAGTTTTTTTTTTTTTAAAAAAGTCTGAAGGTGTTAAAAAATATAATTTTCATAATATAAATTTATGTGTTTTTGAGTAACATAAATTTAAGTTTTTATAAAATTTTTAGTATTTGTTATTCATGTAATTTTTTTAATAATTTTTATCGATGAATATTTTTCTAGGAGAATAAGGAGTAAATCGTTGCAGTGCACACAGGGTTATAGGTAACGCATAAATCGTCCCACCCTACAAAGATTCACGTGATTTTGAGCTAAAACACAAAGGCTTGGCACGATTAACATGTTAAAGCAAATCCTCTCAAACCTGTCATGATTTATGTATAATAGAGTACTTTATTTATAATATTTTAATTTAAATTATATCTATTTAAATTTTAACTTAAAAAATAAAAATATACTTTTTATAGTTTCAATTATTAATTTCATTAATAAAATTAAATTAAATTAAAAAAAAATATTAACAAATTATAATAAAAAGAGTACTAAATTTTAATATATAAATTTATTATTTTTTTAAAAAAAATATCAAAAGGTGTTAAAAAATATAATTTGGAATAATATAAATTCATGTTGTTTTGAGTAACATAAATTTAAATTTTTATAAAATTTTTAGTATTCGTTGTTCATATGATTTTTTTAATCATTTTTATTGATGCATAATTTTTATAGAATTCTTTTTGTCATTTTTTTATTTGACTTTGTATAAATTTTAATTATTTTTTTATAATTTTAATTATTAATTTCATTAAAAAAATTAAATTAAATAAAAAAAGAATACTAACAAATTATAATGAAAAGAGTACTAAATTTTAATGCATAAATTTAAGTGTTTTTTTTTAAAAAAGTCTAAAGGTGTTAAAAAATATAATTTTGCATAATATAAATTTATGTTTTTGAGTAACATAAATTTAAATTTTTATAAAATTTTTAGTATTTGTTATTCATGTAATTTTTTTAATAATTTTTATTTATGCATATTTTTTATAGATTGCTCATGTAATTTTTTTAATAATTTTTATCGATGCATATTTTTTATAATTTATATATTAAAAAATGATGGAAAAATTCTATAAAAAATATGCATCGATAAAAATTATTAAAAAAAATTACATGAATAACAAATACTAAAAATTTTATAAAACTTAAATTTATGTTACTTAAAAACACATAAAAATTTATATTATGCAAAATTATATTTTTTAACACCTTTTGATATTTAAAAAAAAACCTTAAATTTATGTATTAAAATTTAGTACCTTTTTTATTATAATTTGTTAGTATTTTTTTTATTTAATTTTGTTTTTTTAATAGAATTAGTAATTAAAATTATAAATAAATAATTAAAATTTATTCAAAAGCCAAATAAAAAAAATGACAAAAAAAATTTTATAAAAAATATGCATCAATAAAAATGATTTAAAAAAATTATATAAACAACGAATACTAAAAATTTCATAAAAACTTAAATTTATGTTACTTAAAGCAACATAAATTTATATTATGCAAAATTAATATTTTTTAACACCTTTTGACAATTTTTTTTTAAAAAAAAAACTTAAATTTATGTATTAAAATTTAGTATTCTTTTTATTAAAATTTGTTAGTATTTTTTTTAATTTAATTTAAGCTTCTCCATAAAATCAATAATTGAAATTATAAAAAATATATTTTTATTTTTTAAGTTAAAATTTAAATAAATATAATTCAAATTAAAATATTATAAATAAAAGTACCCTATTATACATAAATCGTGCCAGGCTTGAAAGAGTTTGCTTTAACACGTTAATCGTGCCCAGCCTTTGTGTTTTAGTTCAAAATCACGTGAATCTTTATAGAGTAAGACGATTTATACGTTATCTATAACCCTGTGTGTCCTGCAACGATTTACTCTCTATTCTCCTTGATCATTCATGCATAAATCGTTTCTGGAGAACATGGTTTATATATTATATAATTCTCATGACCCTGAAACTATTTATATAATAGTAAAAAGAGGATATTCACGTTTCAAAATTTGATTAGGAGAATCCAATCATTTTAGTATTGGTTTATTTTATTTAAGTAAAAAACCCTCAAATATTTGCCTAGAAATCATCGATAACTCATCATGTTCAATCTACTTCTAGCATGAGATATATCTTAACCAATAATTGTCATGGCTCCCAATTAGGTTAATAGTATAAAATAGAAAAAAGGAAATTGAAAGAAATCATTCCCATAGCCTAGAGTGAAAATAATATCGACAATGTATAAAGTCTAAGTTATAATCCACTAACATGTAAAATTCTTTATACCATCACCTCTTGGAAAAACAGTCCAAAAATTTGACTAGAGATGTATACTTATCCTTTCATTAGAAACAATAACACAAGAATTATGGCAATTCACAAAGTGCGCCAAGCCGAAAATCAGCCTATACAGGCGTAAACAGGCCCAGCAAATCAAGATTACAATGCATGCTTCATGTAGCAGAATCACAGAACTTACGTCACCCTTATTATCCTGAATTCGCAATCATGGCCATGAGGGGTTTCAATTAGGGCTATATGTGTATATATATACCTCTGTCATTTCACTCTTAAAAATGTCCACAGGTTTTGATCAACTGTCTTCTACACATAATTAAATATCTGAAAACACCAGCCCAGTAAGTTGGAGCATTAGCAATTACCTTCTTTACGTTTCACCTTTCTTCGTGCTCCCTTAGACTTATTTTGCAGAAAGGTAGCAAGCAGTTCATCTTCCTCTGCATTGAAGGTTGTAGTAGGTTCAGCCAAACTACTAGGTGAAACGGATCGGTCATCAACAAGATTTGGTGTCAACTGCCCGGTGCAATCAGCTGTGATGGCTGCCTTTTCTGTGCAATGCACTTCAGGAAGCAAAACAGACGCATGTTTTGATTTGGAAGAAGATAAAACAGAAGGTCCTTTAGTCACCTGACTACATTCTTTTGATTTGTTTCCCACAAGGCAATCAAGGGTGATATCTTCGTTGTCATCCTCATCACCAGTCAACCTATTTACATTCTCTGGTTTTCTCAGTAGCCTGTCAGAAACGGAGTTGTTTTGCACCGTAACCAAATGTTCAACTCCACCAGAACCACACAACTGAGACAAGCCATCTTGCTCAGCAGAGGGGCTTTGATTATCAACCTGCTTAGATACAACATTTGTCGCAAATGCAGAGGCAGCCCCGCCCTTATTTTTGTTGCATTTCAACCCTCTCTTATTTAACTTCATGTGTAGAAAGGAAGAAAGAGTTGTGTTGTCCTCATTTTGACTTCCAGAACACTCAACAACAGTAGACAAGCTTTCAGGTTTCAACATTTTATTCTTTAGTTTGTTCTTTGATGTTTTGGCGCCCTTGATTCTACTTAGTTTCCCACTACAAACCTGGATCTCAGCATTTTGTATTGTATTCTCAGCTTCCTTAGCATGAACTGAAGTATTTCTTGAGTTTTTCTTGGACCTTGTTCTTTTGGGAATATTGACATCTCCATTAAAAATCTTGGCCTCATCAATATCCTTTCCATCATTGTGATTTGTTCGTGTCTTTTTTGCAGGTCTTCTGGACCTGAATTTCTTGTGTTCATTGCTGCAAACCATGAACCGGAATTATTAGAAAATAAAAAGCATTCCTAAAATGATATTCAGTGTAACAATTTACAGCAACATAAATAATAATTCTAAAGAAGATGGCAACATATCTTTTATTTGTCAATAAACAAGGAGTTTATCAAAGGGAGATTAGGCAGTACCTTGACTTCCTCTTCCTCTTCCTAGGGAGATTCTCATCATCAGCCTCACAAGGAAGAGGAGATAATGTAGGTAAGGGAAGGAAATCAGTCAGTGTAAGGTTTGGGCGTTCAGATTCTCGATCAACAAAATTACCAGCAATCAAAGACTTTTGCTTCTTTCTTGCTTCTTGAAGCAAATAAGCTTGATCAGGAAATAACA
This sequence comes from Arachis hypogaea, assembly GCF_003086295.3. Taxonomy (NCBI): domain Eukaryota; kingdom Viridiplantae; phylum Streptophyta; class Magnoliopsida; order Fabales; family Fabaceae; genus Arachis; species Arachis hypogaea. The sequence continues at coordinate 142,901,498 of NC_092050.1, read as the reverse complement.
CCTTAAATCTCCTGGTCAATGAAAAAAATAGGAGTAAGACGCCATAATCTAAATATTTTAAAGAAATATTTTTCACCAGCCTAATTACTCCTAAGCTCATACTTCCGGCATTGAGAATCAGTACGAGGGGGCATATCTTCAGCAACCTTAGACCAGCAGAATCCATGCTTAGCAATTGCAGCTTGCAATCTTGAATCCTCTTCGTCAGTCCATCCACCCCATTTCAAAGAAGGGTTCAAACTATTCACGTATCTGCAATAAGAACGCCCAAAAACTTTATCATTAACCAATATCATAAAACATCTCTATTACCAATTTTTAAAACCTTTTGCATTACCTGTCCCTACATTGACATTGGGTCCGACCAGGAACAAATCTAGCTATTTGATTCCATTTCCGACCAAAAAGCATGACTGCCACTGTCAAGCGCTTGTCCTCCTCTTGAGTATAACTCCCTTTTCTCTCGGGAAAAAGTGATTTCTTCCATCTGCATCAATTATAATTTATTTTCATTAACAGACAAAATATAGCAGCTAAGAAAAAAGTTATCCTATTTAATACACTCAAAATCCATGCCAATTTATTTAAACAACCTTTTCATATACAAGAACCAATTTTTGTTACAATGAATGTTTTAATTTTAGGGACAGGATATCAGAAAATTGTTTTGATTTTGGATAATTTGTTCACAATCTTATATAAAACGTAATTAGAAGAAATAGCTGACCAACCTATTTGAGCATTGGGTTCCTGTCCGCCTTTCTAAAACAGAAGCCACAGCTTGCCAATTACTCTCTCCATAAATAGCTACAGCAGAACAGAGTTGAGCATCTTCTTCTTTAGACCATTCCCTATTTAGCATCGAAGGATTCAAGCTCCTTTGAAATCGAGCCAAGCATTGAAATGGAGTCCTGTTCGTGCCCAATGATTTGGAAATATCGAACCAGTTCCTAATTCCCATTTGTTGGACAAGAAGCAAAAGCAACCTATCCTCTTCACTAGTCCATGGTCCATGGTTGATCAAGGGATCTTCCCAATTCAACCACCTGTCGACAGTACACTACTAAATTAGTGGAACTTATGATGGGATCCGCCAATTCATATACATAGACATATCTTTCTATATTCTATATGTTCCAGATTCGAGATCACTAGATGAGTATAACAGAAATCTGTGATGGCAATCATCAGAGACAAATTAATCACCACCATGTTAAAAAATCATTTCATGTATGGTCCCACCTGCAAGATCAATGTTGCTCTCGAACTCATGAAATCCAAAAAAGTGGGTAAACTGATGGTGATCGTCATAGATCTCTGCAGTATTCTTCATGAAAAGGCAATGAACATGAAACAACAGTCAAAGAACTATGCGGCAGAGACGGAGCACATGACACACAGTGCAATGAATCAACAAAAAACATGTCTGCATTGTATAAAAAGAGAAAGTTTATCTTTCCCTGAAATGCACTGAACTGGATATTTAGTACCCAAACCTGAATTAACCAGTAAATTATAGGAAATAAAATCATTTTATTATAAATACAACATTTTTCTGTTTGAAACTGCCATATCATGACGCCTTCCTACTCCCCACACCCCCAGGGGCCCAGCTTTTTTGGAATAAGTGATCAGCCATATATGGCTGCTAAATCATTATAAAATATTGTAATGCATCAAATTAATATTGCAGAAGGTTGAGTTCAATCCACAGTTTCCCAATTACAAGCAAAATCCTCCTAATTCTCCTCAACAAACATGACATGAAGTGAGCATAGCACAATAAGAGAAACATAACACACAGCTCAATTGTAAATCTTTTAACATATTTTAACACATAAAAGTAGAAGCTCACCAAATAGGAAATACATACCTTGATTCACATTCAGCACCAGTACGGCCAGGAACATGAGTAGAAGCTAACTTATCCCAATTAACATCGGGTAAATATTTTTTCATAATTTCCGGTGTAATATCAACTTGGTTAGTATATTCCATTATGCTATCCATGTAATTTCCATCTCCATGTGGAACTTCAGAACTGTAAAGGGTGGAGATCAAGGGTAAAAGGAAATCAAAACACAATAGGCTGAAATGAAACACTAATATATAGAAAACCCAATATTGTTGTTACCTCATTGCTATTACCAACGATTCTTGGAATTGTTGCTTAATTCCCTTCATAAGATTTTCCTTTTCCTCATTTGACCATTTTTTTCGATCCAATGAACGCGGAAATCTTTCTAAAACCATCTTATAATTAGCAACATGACGATTCTCTGGTGGGCCAAAACACATTGGAGATTTTCTTTTACTATCACTCTACATCAAAGAAAAAAGAAAATTAAACCAAAAGGGTTTTTGATGTTTATCATAAACATATAAGAATCACAAAAGCTATGCTAAAATACCACCCAGTAAATGGAAACTGGCAAAATTCCAAATGTTCCATACTCGTTAAATGATTATTTTAGATTAAGAACTACGAAAGATTGTTAACCAATAGATTCAATCTCCACCAAACAGATACTCCAATAAAATACTAGAATCAGATAACAAGAACAGTAAATTTTCCAAAAATAATACAAAAAAAATGCAAAAGAAGAAAAATCCTTCCTCTGCATTCCAATTTGATACTAATCCATTTAAATCCATACCTGCATTAACTTGATAATGGTATCTGTTGAAATATATAACAACTAAAGTTCTTGTAATTTTAAGGAAACAAATGTTTCAAAGATAGGAAAACCATAAATAACATCCAGTGATCTACCCCTACGATGAAGAAATGAAGGTACAAGAATATGTGACCAAAGACAGAATTTATCAGTGAAATTAATAACTCATGACTTTAGAATTTAGATAATTATATATTACAAACCAACCTTTTGTGCTGATATTAACAGGACACGAGGATCCTTTTTTAGCGATAAAGCACTCCCTGTTCTTCTTATGCATGAAGCTTGGAAGTCCTTAAGGATTTTAACATTGTTCCTAAGTCGCTTGTTTTCCTCAATTTTTGCTTCAATCTCAATCATCTTGCTTCTAATAAACTTCTGAAGAGACCTATTCTTCTTAAGGGCATCAAAAAGAGCCTGAGCTAACGGTGGGAAACTTGATCTTCTCCGTGGCAACCTGGATACAGTGCTGGCATCTGGATTAGAACTCTCAGCAAGACCAGAGTGCTGCATTTCAGTATTTCCAGTCATGAAATCTGTGGAATTAGTACGATCATGATAAACAGGGCATGTTTCACCACCTTCAACAATTACGGAAGATGTTGAACCATTAGCAATGTCTCTCTCAGGGCCTGGACTTGTGGCCTGATCTCCCTCAGTCATTGTACCTAAACCTCCTAGAGGATCCAATATTCATCAAAAGGATAAGCTCGTGTTAAACAAAAATAAATAAATAAAATAAAATAACAATATGAAGCAAGGCCAAACGGAGAATTCAGAGGCATCCTTAAAAAGCACATACACCGGAACCAAGTAAAACTAAGAGCTTGCTTGACAACAAATAATTAAGCTGTCTTGAACTTGGAATAAGTTAAACCAAACACATGCTTAAGTCACAAAGATGAATATAACGTCATAAAGAAAAAAACCCAAAGACATGTGATTAAGAAAAATAATCAATTAGTGCACCAAAACAATAAATATTCAGAATTACCGAAACAAAAATTTCCAACACGAGAAAAGGTGCCCTACTCATATCGTAGTCGGCAAACCGTTTGAAAATGGCGCGAACAGTCTCGACATCATCGTCGTCATCATCATCGAATACGTCCACCGGTGGCGGCGAAGGCGATGGAGGAGGAAGAGTCGCCAGAGGCTTGTAGAGACTCTGCAATCTCTGGAGATACTCAATATCTTCGTTGGACTCGTAGCCGCCGGAGTCGACAGCGTCGAAGGATACGACGGCATCGCCGGTGGCCAACAGTGGGTCGTTGCGCAGCTCGTCGCCGGAGTCCGTTCGAACCACGAGGTCAGTGGACGCGGCGGGAGGAGGAGCTGTGGAGACACCGCCGCGCACGTCGTCGTCGAAATCCACTTGAAGGACGGGGTCGGGAGGCGTGGTGGAGTCAGCGCCGCTCATATCGAAGGCCCTAGAGAGCGCCGCCAAGTCCTCCTTGAGGCCTTCGTCGTCGCTTTCGTCGTCATCGGTGCTTGAGAGACTGTCTTGGTCGGCGCGGGGAGCCATTGAAATTGGAAGGTTGGGGAAGTTAGGGTTTTGAAATTTCAGTGAGAGAATGAAGGAGTGAATGAGAGACCTTGGAGAATAGTTATGGTGCAGAATTTTTTGAGTTTGTAGCGTTTTGTAGTAGCAACGCGAAATTGGAGGGAGCTTAAGACGACGGCGTTTTTGGTCTGTTCTTTCTTCTTCTGACTCGTTGCTTTGCCGACTCTGTTTCCGTTTCTTTCTGTCTTTTTTTGGGCTGCTCCTAATTGTTTTTCATTATGGGCCCAACCGAAAACGAAATTGAAAAAAAAAAAAAAACACCTGAATCTAGGGTGTTCAAATCCAAACCGATCAAAATTAAACCGCTCATCTAATCCGATCCAAACCGAAAACCGATTAAAACTGCACTAATTCGGATTTGATTGGATTTTATTTTTTGAAAACCGCTGGATTGGATCGGATTTCGGTTCTACTTTTCATAACCGATCCAATCCAATCCAAACCGCACAATGTGCTATAATATTATTATTTTATTATTATATTTACAATTATATTTATAACATGTTCAATTTGTTATACATTTTTCTATTGTTTATGTATTATTATTATTTAATAAATATTTTATGTTCAAAATGTTATTTATTTATTTATTTTAACTAACCTATAATTTTATTTCTATTGTTATGTTATCGTTGACTTTTTAAGATATTGTTAAGACTTGTTATGTCATTGTTGATCATTTAAAATTTGATATTGAGACTTGTTATATGTATTTAATTTTTTTATTTATAAAACCGCAAATCCAAACCGATCCAAACCGCTTGTAATTGGATCAGATCGGATCGGATTTTCAAAAAATTTTTATCCAATCTAAACCGCACCGCACATAGATTAAGCGTTCGGATCGGATGACTTTTTTTCTTAAAACCGAACCAAACCGCACCATGAACACCCTACCTAAATCCACTTGAAATCCCTTAGTAGTTAGCACAGATAAAAATATTTTAGTAACTAATTTATATTTATATTTGGGAATATAAATTAATTATTACTATTTGACTTTAATATTTTGGTTTTCAGTTTTTGTGAAATTGTTTTATATTTTAAAATTATAGTAATATTTGAGTATTTTAAACTAATCTAACTCAATTTCAATAATTCAATCTAATATAGAATTAAATCTGAACTAATTTGATCAACTAACTTTAACCGAAAATTATAAGAATATAATTTTATAATTAATCAAAATACAAAAATATAAATATCAATGAGACATACTTCTTTTGTATGCAAAAATTTATGTTTATTTATTTATATTTATATTTATATTTATATATTTATATTTATCAACCATTAAATATTCAAAATTCTTTGTTATCATCAATAGTCAGTAATTAGTTTTTTAAAAAAATTATGTCCTATTCATCTATAATCCTTACTAACAAAAGAATGTCTATAAAAGTTTAAGCTATTCAATTTCTATATAAGTGAACAAATTAGGAATAAACTTTTATTTATAATTTTCAAATATTTAAATTAAATTGTTTAACTAACCTAAGTTTTTTTTTTTTTTTATGGATATCTAATTATCTACTTATTTCACTTTGAAATAACTATATTTTTTACTTTTAGATATTAATGTACTTAAATATAAAATAAATGTAAATTCAATAATTTTTTAATGTACCGAATATCTAAAAATTTAAAGCGAATAACATGTTATATTACTAAAATAGATAGTTTTCAAATATTTCATGGTTTTAAATTAGGGTTTACTGGTTTAGAATGGTATTATGTTAAGATGATCAATTTAAAAAAATTAAAAAAATAAAAAATTTAATTTGGCATAAATTAAGTGCACTCCATGGCAACCAATGAACCAATCACTACGCTCCTTATTGGACTGTGTAGAATCATTCTGTGACAGGCACGTGATCGACAACTTTACGCAAAGCATAGGCTTTCTCCTCGTTTTGCCTCCTTCAAATTTTGCCACTTGCTTATCTTCCCGCCATTTTCTGCTTCCTTATTAATACTCCAAAAAATGGGGGGAACAATTGAAGAATTGGTTTTCAGAAGAAAAGAAAAACCCCAAAACCCAGAATCGGATTGCAAAAAATGGGTATCAAGGATCTCCTGAAATTTATGAAGCCTTACACCGAACCTATCCACATAAAAAAGTACGCTGGCAAACGAGTAAGAAACTAAGAATCAGACCTCATTTTCATTTGAAGTTCCAATTTTTCATTTGAAAAATTATTTGGGGTGTGCTCATTATCTTTGTTTCATCTCATTTTGCAGGTGGGTATCGATGCATACTCATGGCTTCACAAGGGTGGTGAGTAGTAAATAGTAAAACTATTTTTGTTTTTGGTGCAGTTTAGATTGATGCATTGTGTAGTTAGTGTACACTGTAACTAATCGTTAAGATGTTGAAGTTTGCATTTTTTTTTTTTGGTTTTTCAGCTTATTCATGTAGTATGGAGCTTTGTCTAGATTCTGATAGTGAAAAGAAATTGCGGTACATTGAGTACTTTATGCATCGAGTGAACCTTCTTCGCTACTATAAAATAACACCGGTTGTTGTCTTTGATGGTGGCAATGTTCCTTGCAAAGCAGCAACTGAGCAAGAGAGGAATAAGTATGGTTTTCAAGTTTTGAAATTGATAAAGTGCATATCTAGTTCCCATAGTGTGTAATGTCTATGTGTTTTTCTTTTCTTATGATTCAGAAAAAGAAGTGCTAATCGTGAATTGGCAATGGCCAAGCTCAAAGAAGGAAATGTTATTGCAGCTTCAGAACTCTTCCAGGTACAACACTTTTTTCTTTTCTGTCTCCCTTTATTTTTGGGTAGTTTTCTTGTTCCATGTTCTCTATGTTAGTCCCATGAAGGAAACATTGAATAGTTTTAACTTGGTTTTCTGTTGTAGAGAGCAGTTAACATTACTCCCCTGATGGCATATCAATTAATTCAGGTATGTTGTAAACATATCCTTTTATACATACTTTTGACTGATACCACGGAGAATACTTCCGCCTAAGGTTATCGAGCTCTCAATAACTCGTAAACCCTTCAAAGCAAGTTTACAATTTTACAGGAGTTTATGAGTTGAGCTTTATGATTTAAGTTCACCTATATTTGTGTAAGTTCTACGAGTTTAGGTGAAAATTCGAGTTTCATTACCTTGCTTTCACCTCTTTTTTCCTTTTTGAGAAATACCAATTCCTAATCACTTTGCAGACTCTGAGATCAGAGAGCATTGAGTTTGTTGTAGCTCCATATGAAGCAGATGCTCAGTTAGCATACATGTCCAATCTTGAAGTAGAAAAGGGTGGAATTGCTGCAGTGATCACAGAAGATAGTGATTTGATAGCTTATGGTTGTCCAGCTGTAAGAACTTCTTCAAATCTATGATGCTGTGCGTCAGGTTTTTATTGCATTTTTCTAATGTATTGATGTCAATTATTGCTGCTTCATTGTTAAACTTCATCGAAGTCTGAAAGTTTTGGATTTGTTATTTGGTATGATTTTGAAACAGATTATTTTTAAGATGGACCGTGATGGGAATGGCGAAAGAATTGAGATAGAGAAGGTTTTTTGTGCCAAGTCCAGTAGACCTTCATTTCGGAATTTTGACATGAAACTCTTCACAGGTAAACTTTGTGAATTGCAATAATGCATCTGCATAAATGTGCAAATTTCTTGGTAGTAACCAACAAAAAAAGAAGGGAAAAAAAAAAAAAGACAAAACCCTGCAAAATCATTTACAACTTAAAGTATGCACTTGTAGTATCTTGGCATGAGATGAAAGGTTGATAAGGGATTTTTATTGTCTTTCCAGGTATGTGTGTCTTAGCTGGCTGTGATTTTCTTCCATCTGTTCCTGGAATTGGTATTGCTCGAGCTCATGCCTTAGTGTCCAAGTATAAGAACCTAGATCGTGTAAGTATCTTCATATCGGATAATAAGAACGTGTGCTGATTGAAGTATATCTGAACAAAATATGGAAGATATATTTTAAGCTCTTTTCATCTCAATTGCATTGTTCAGTTGGAATGAATTCATTATGATTTAGATTTTGACCTGTTCAGCATAAGGATTTATCATTTTCTATTTATACTAAGTCTGAACTTTGAATGCCAAATACCTATGATGATAAACTCAGAATTTAAGGGAAAGAGGCTTCACATAAATTCTATGTACTTGCAATATTGATGTTTTTGGAAATAAGATACAGATATATTTATCACATAAAATTTTCAACATGAATCACTAGGTTAACATTATAAGCACTCAGCACTTAGTATGAAGTTACATTTTCAATAAAAAATTTTCTTTCCCCTGGAGAAACTAATTCATATTTAGTTAGTTCTGCACTTCTGTATGGTACAACCTATATCGTGCCTTACCTATGTACATGAAAACTTAGACTATGTGCCATGAGGAAATTTTGTTAAGAGAGAAATTACACTTAGGCCAGTACTATCTTGATCTCTAACTTGATCAATGACTTTATCATCTTTTCAAGTTTCTAGTTAATTATCCTTATGACAAGCTATTAGTTACTAATTTACCACTACAAAATAAGTAGTAGCAAACAATTGTATTTTAGCCAAGAACTTCAATTTTTCTAGGATGTCTACTTTTAACTTCTATCATCAATAGGGGATGGAGCCATAAAATACAAGATTTTACAAATTTGGAATATTTTCTCATTTTGAATGTTAATAACAGCAATATATGCATTTTGTTGTAATACTTTAACAGAGGCAACTGGCAATTATGCTGTTCTTGTTCATATCACTTTGTTCTGACTATTAAATAAGATTTTTTTAACAGGTTTTGTCAGTTCTTAAGTTTGAGAAGGGTGATCAAATGCCTGAAGATTATGCAAAATCCTTCAAAGAGGCAATTGCAGTCTTTCAGCATGCTCGAATGTAAGTACTTAAAAAAATAGTTCTTGTTTCTTTTAAAGAGCATACATTATTATATCATCAGTGACTATGTTTCCTTATGAAATTAATGTGTAGATATGATGCCAATGCTAAAGAGCTTAAGCACATGAAGCCTCTTCCCCAAGGTTTTCTTGAATCACTCGATGGAACCCTTGATTTCTTGGGACCGTATCCTTTAATTAGTCTTATGTTGTTTCAACATTCTCGAACTCACTAGCATGTAGCATCTGTTTCCAGCCTTTGTAAACTGTGTTTTGGCAACAATTTCTTATACTATAGTTTTACATTATCTTCCAATTAGATGCTTGAGTTTGCATGACTTTTGAAACAGTGGATGGTTGAATTAAACACTTTCTCTAATGTAGCAAAACATGATATTTATATAAAACTATATTATAAATCAAAGTCTCTTGACTATTGGTCATGCCTTTAATAATGCACTTGCACTTTGCACTTTTGATAGGGATATTTGATCAATGTCAATCTACATGTGCTTGTTGAACATATTTTCCTTGACTAAATCCATTGCCATGTAGAGAAATTCCATCAACTATAGTCACTGCAATAGCTGAAGGAGACTTAAACCCATCAACTAAGGAAGCCTTTGATAAGTCTGAAAGTCCTGGACTTTCTCTTAACCGTATCGCAGTCAAAAGCATTGGTCAAATAAAGAAAGTTGAGGTTCCAAAACAACTTACCAAGGAAAACTGCTTCTCAATCTTTGTCTCCCAAAACACCACTGAAAATAATACAGGCAAGTCATGTAAATTAGAGAATCATGTGGTCATAATTTAGAAATTAATTACTCTTGACAAACTATTTTTTGGTAGTTACATTGTAGACTATATATAATTTGTTATGTTTACGCTAACTTCATATCTTGCATCATGACTATAAGGGAGAGTAGTATTATATTTTATAAATATAGGATGATTATCAAGTGTTGTAAAATTTTAATCTTGGGGTGGTTAATATCGGTTAATCTCAAAGGAGGTAACTGATTTTCGCTATCTATTAGAATGTAATAAACATTTTCTTCATCTGCATTCTGCAGTGACAAGAGAAGAGTTGATCTCAGATAAAGAAAGACATTCAGTTGAAGAATTGGCACTTGAGAAACTAATCATGCCACTGGAAACAAATGAAACAATTGAAAAGACCATTATATTTGATGACACTCCTTTGAAGGTTCCTAACAACAACCCATTCAAGATAATGAAAACTGAGGAAACATCTTTTTCTGTTCAGACAGATAATAAAACCACATTTGAAAAGGTTTCTATTGCAAGCAATGAGGAATACATTGACTTGTGCACACCCCCAGATAGTTTTGAAGAAGAAAAGGAGTCTCAGAATCTCTCAAGAAAAAGGGAATTTCAGAACATTTGCTCAGATGAACCGGTCTCAGGAGTGACTCAAGAAGAACTAGATTCAGATGTTGTTTGCTTGAATGTGGAATCACAAGGGAGTGTGAATTCTAAGACAAGCATGAAAAATGGTTCAGGATCAAAAGGAAGATGTGGAAGAGAAAAACAATCAAAGAGAGGCAAGTTCAAGCAGGCTTTGACCGGGAATAGAACTATTTTGAGTTTCTTTTCTAGAGTGTAATCATAAAATTTCTATGGCCATGAATGTTTTGTAATCAATTTAGGATATAATTCCCCATTTAAATTATAAACATCTAGCTTTTTATAAAATAGATTCATCACAATGGGGTAGGTGAAAATTAGAAAAGATTTTTGTTGGAAGACTTATAGTATTAACTCTTTTAAATCTTTCATTGGTCTGAATAAATCATGAGTTTTTAGTAATAAATTTTAGATAGTAGTAATTTTATTTAGACGTGTTTAAGTATTAGACAAAATTTTGGTAACAAGATATAGATACTAGAGGTTTCATTTAGAGCATTCAACATGTTTAAGTCAAAAGAAGAAAATTTTTTCATTTGCATACTTGAAAATATAGTTAGAAAAGAAAAGATGAATGAATTCATAGATTTTTAGACTTACTTTCTGTGCCTCATTTAAAACATAAGGTAGAGAGTGACATAAAAGAAACATTTTATTTGCATATACTCAAGTCGCATACATATATAATTAAAACCTCATAGGCAAACCACATAAGAAGTTAGGAACAAGATACTCTATAGAAGCTTAATTGGTGAATCAAGAAGCATTGTTGCCAAGCTCTTCATTAGTTCTTAGTCTTCCTAGTAAGGAGTTGCTTGAACCAATATGCTGACATCTTAGGGTATCTCTTAAGGGTCTTGAAATCAACATACACAATTCCAAACCTTGATGTGTACCCTAATCTCCATTCAAAGTTATCAAGCAATGACCATGCAAAATATCCAACTACATTCGCTCCATCATCCACTGCTTTCTTTAATTGAGTTAGATAATCTTTGTAAAAATTTATTCTTGTGGTGTCATGTAAGCCCTTTGGTAGAGTCCAACTTCCCGGATCATCCATTCCTACAAATCATAAACTATGTTAGATATCATGTTGAATAGGTACATACATATTGCTAGAATCTCGATTTAACTCTTAAAATCTTTGGATATTACGATTTTAAATGAGTGAATCGATTTTTCAAAATATGTGTTATGTTTGACTTTTCAATTCCACGTAAAATCTCTATTTTCTCTGATACAAGTACAACACTAGTACCGAAGGAAATAACATATATTTACAATAAAATCTTAGATTGCATTCTTGACAAAAATATGGTGGAAGAAGAAAATGACAAATTCATCCCTAACCATTAAAACAGCTAAATGCGTAATCCTCCTTTTAGTGTATGGATTATGTATATTAAGATCAATTTTGTTATCATTTTTGAATAATAAATGACAATTTTTCATCTTTAAATATCGAGGAACGATGGTGTCTTCGATCCTCTCTGAGGAAATTAGGATATTAATCAAAAGATTAGAAACAAAACCACAAAGTAGTAGGCTTATGGTGTTTACCATTTTCAGATAAGATGACAGTTGGGTTTCCATAACGCTCCTTGATGTATATTAGTGCCTTGTACAATCCCCATGGTACATTGTAAAGCCAATATGAATATGCCTGCACAGTTCAATTTCATGACAATATTAATGCATGATTTTTATACACTTCTAATTTTATAAATTGAACATGTACCACTTTTTCTAACTTACCTTCGGACCAATAGGTTTCCCATTTTTAGCATCTGCCAAGTTACATAAAATCAACATTAATCAAAGAAATGCAACAAAAAACACCAAAAAGATAAATTAAACTATCTTCCCTAGGATGTCGAGTGTCATATAACTTAAGAATAATGTTAGGAAAACAACTTTTTTTCAGCCAACATTAGCCATCTTTTTTTAAATTATTTTGCTTATTTTAAATTATAGACCTTAAATCATAAACCCTTAGTCCTGCACCACTCAATTATAAACTCTCTAAAAGTTAGTTTCTTATACTTTCTCACAACTTAAATATGAGGAGAAATCGGTGTAATTTTTTCTGTTTTGAATTGTAAGGGAAGCATGGATCTTACAAACAAATGCTACATTCCAATCTTGTTGGTAGCCTGGAACTTTTGGTGGTTTTGATAGGTGGGGTTCAGCCATGTAGTAAGTAGTATACTGGTTAATGCCAACAAAATCCATGGAACCCTTCACAATCTTAACTTCTTCCACACTGAACTTTGGGAGTCTGTTCCCAACAATGTTTTGCATGGTTTTTGGATACTCTCCATATACAATGGGATGAATGAACCTGTATGTGAATTTCAACATTTATTAAATATATGAGAGACTACAATTTCTAGTCATAAATTGACACAAAAACTAAGAATTTTGTTGTATTGATATGAAAAAGCACAACATTAAGATAGTGTTTGGTTACTATCGAGAGAGAGAGAGAGATGTAGTAAATAAAAAGTATCTTTTGAATTTAATTTTGATATATAATGTAAAATAGATTTACATGTGTATCTAATACGTAGTACGTAAGGCCATGTCAGCAAAAATACCTAGCTTATTATATATGGATCGCGTGAATGGTCATCCAAAAGAATGGATTTGATGAATGACTATGTAAAACATATTACACTGTTAATAGATCAAAATTAAACACTTTTCAAAATAGGACAACATAAACATAATTTGGGAAAGACTTTTAAGTTTTAACCAATTTCTGTATCTGCCTAAGAACTTTACTTGAACATACTTAGGCGATGATTTAATGTGAAAATGCAAAAGATTCTAAATTAATAACTATACCATCCAACATGAAAGTCTCTTGCTCTTTGAGCAGCATAGTTGTCAGCCTTGGATCTTGTAAGAGGCTCATACCACACAAAGTCCAAGAGAATTCCAATCCTACCCTTTTGAGTTTCCTGAAACAAAAAAGCACATTCATCCACCACATAAGAACTTCATAGCAATTCAAATCAAAGAAAAAAAAGAAAGAAAGAAAGAAAGAAAGAAATTGTTATCACTTGGTATTTGGTTCTGTATCTTTGAACAGCAGTTGCATGTGCCAAAATCAAATTGTGTGCAACAATGTAAGGCTCAGTGCCTGAGTTTCCAACAGTGCAATTCCCATATTCCTTTGAGCACCTTCCAGGGGCAAAGAAGCCATTGTCATAGCCAAGAGCAGCTACCACTCTTGGTTCATTGAATGTCATCCAGTTCTTCACTCTGTCCCCAAATGTCTTGAAACAGAATTCTGCATAATCTGCAAAATCATTCCTGTGCCAAATTTTATACATTCATAAGTAACAAGTACCATCAAAATTGTTGCTTAAGAAAAAAAAAAGTGTGGTACTTACACTACTTGGTGGCTCAATAATCCATTATATCTCAATTCAAGAGCTTGAGGAAGGTCATAATGGTAGAGATTTGCATATGGAGTAATGCCTGCAAAGGTTAAAGACTTAAGATTATTTATGGTGGCTTCACCTTACCAATTTAATTACACCTCATTTAAGTAAGGATTTATCATTTAGATTAGAGTATCAATAACTTCTTTTGAATTGACAAAAATATATTATGTACATAGACATAGATATTTTACCTTTTTCAAGTAAGGAATTGATCAACCTATTGTAATAATCTACCCCTTTCCAATTTACTTCGCCTGTTCCATCTGCACAATTATAATTGGTTAATTATAGACTTCATCAGCTTTCTTTTTTCCTGTTCTTATACTACTTTTCATCAAATATGGAAAATATAACAAAATAATTACTTGGAAAGATTCTTGACCACGAGATTGAGAATCGGTAGGCATCGAAGTTCAATTTTTGCATGAGATCCACATCCTCCTGTCATATTAAATACACTTGAGTTGAGTAAAATATATATATATATATATATATATATATATATATATATATGATTTGTTTGGATGAATTTTTACAAAATTGTTTTTAAATAAATTTAAAAAAAAATAAAAAATAAAAATAATTTTATGTTTAGATATTTTATATAAAAATATTTTTTTATTTAATAATTATATTTAGGTACAATAATATAAATATATTTTTTTGTTTATTTGTAATGTTAAAAATATTTTTTTTAAAATAAAAAGATCTTTAAAAAAATATAAAATATAAATTGTAATTTTTAATTTTTTTATTTTTTTAATATTTTTGTTTTTACTATTAAAATTTTTTTAAACACACTAAAAAATAAAAAATATATTTTTTATTAATTTTTTTTAATAACTTAACAGTACCCAAACAAATTCATAGCATGCACAAATTTCCCCTTTTTTAACTAGCTTTTGGTATTAAAAATAATTAATAAAAAATGAGAAGAGATAAAAACAATTTATTTTTTATAGCATAAAAATATAAAAAATATAGATAAAAATTAAATAGTACAAATATCATTTCTTTTTTACAAATATCTTCAATGTCACGGCTTTGAACACTAAAATTTACCCTGAAATATAGCACATGTATATTATACTGTTTCTAATTATCTATTGAAAAACATTTAACAAAAAAACTGATATTTTAAGATAAACTATTCAACTCTAATATCAAGATAATAATAATTTTTTTTTCAAAAAATACCTTAAATGTAGTTGAAATAATTAAATATTATGTTAATTACATCATTTCATATAATTTTAAGTGTTACCAGGATTTATTTAATACTTCACTCGGCATGTGTATTTTTTTGTTTTTTGTTTTTTGTTTTTTTTTAACCATTATTTTTTTTTTTTTTTTGTATAATGGAAGCATTATTTTATAAACATACAAATAGCTTTTGGGCCTACTGAATTTAATGCATACATTATAAAAAATTGGAGTTAAAAATTTATTGAAATGTGTTGATACTTGGTTCATTCTTCATTCAATTATTGGCACTTACTTTGTAGCGATGGTACTGATCCACCGAAACTTCTGCAGTTCCGTTACCGGCGACAATCCCTGTTTCCAATTTAAAAAACAATGTGAGCTTATGAATTTCATTTCATTAAGATAAATTCTTATATATATTACTAAAGAAGAAGAGTAATTCTTAGTTTTTAAATATACAATAAAATTAGTATTTAGTTATTTTTA
Source organism: Arachis hypogaea (assembly GCF_003086295.3). Classification (NCBI taxonomy): domain Eukaryota; kingdom Viridiplantae; phylum Streptophyta; class Magnoliopsida; order Fabales; family Fabaceae; genus Arachis; species Arachis hypogaea. The sequence continues at coordinate 142,885,804 of NC_092050.1, read as the reverse complement.
AATTAAAAATAAAATTCATAAATAACAAAAATTAAAACAATTTTCATTTTATCAATTTCTCAATTTTTTAGTTTATAAAATATTCTTTCTTAAATACATGGGTCCAATAATTAAAGCAATAGCGTGCCAACTTATTTTCAGGATAAGAGCAATGTTGGAGATTCGTGGAAGAAGAAAAGAAAAATAATGGAGATTTTATTAGATTGGGGGATTACATTCTTTCTTGTAAGATTGGGTGATTACATTCATTCCCAATTAAATGACTGGATTATGTTACACGTCATTATTAATTTGATAAGGCACCAATATCCATACCCACATAAGAATGATGAATTAATATGTATTTCTTTTAATGAAATCGAGGTGATATGATGTGATGTTCTTACAATATTCGTGTTTTAATGATTTTAATTATTAATGTTAATTATAAAAAATATATAAAATATATATGATTAAAATTATTAAAATATTAATATTTTAAAAATATTTATTGTTTAATATCTATATTTTTTAAAAAGAAAAAAAAAAGGACTTTTCTCAGTTCTCACATACATTTTCAAACTAATTAAAGATATTTGAAAGGGAAAGGTATTCTAAAATATTTTAAGTAACATGCAAATCATGTTAAAAGCGGACAGTGATTGGACACTAGTTAAGTATAATTTGAAAATTATAATAAGGGTTTAGCAGTACATAACCAAAACTTTTGACAGAATTTCAACGTTAAAATAATATATGTATATAAAATATCAGCTATAAATATAAAAATATATATTAGATGGATTTAGTAACTGATTTTTTTATAGATATATTATTTTTTTTAAACAATAAGACAATATATTAACTTTTAGCCTATGAATAACAAGTAATAATCCTCACTACTTTATATCATTTAATTATCTTTAAGTCCTAAAAAATAATTGAAATGTTCTGATTGCATTACTCAAGACAACAGTTACAAGAATTTGGTAAAGAGAATTGTTGCTAAACTAACATCACTATTCTGTCCATTCACCAGAATATAAAGCACATAAGTAATAGAATAATATAGTGATGAGAGTAATAATTTGAATTAATTTACCTGGTTTAGTGATAAAAACATCCCAAATGCTGGGGCCACGACCATCTTTGTCGGCCATACCTTCAACTTGGTAAGCAGAAGTTGCTGTTCCAAACACAAAGCCCTTTGGGAACACTTGTCTGCTCAAACCCCCCGTGTCAAAATGCACCCCATCAAGATCCCCTGCACCCGCGCCACACTGGATTATTGTTGAGCCAACTATTACAACCACCAAAGTTGTAAGCAACAGTGGTGGAGATGGTTTTGGAGCCACCATCTTTGGAGGAGAGTGTGAAGAATAGTGTGTTTTGTGTTTTCTGCTTCATATGAGTGGGTTTATTTATATTGAAAAATGGGGGTTTAGTTTCTCCAGCTAAGAGGAAAATATTAATTAATTGAAATTGGAGATATCAATCTTTCTTTCGCATGCCACCATATCGCAATCAGTAGTGTGGACCATACGTGGCCATGCGTTTTTTTTTCCCACTTTTTTTTTGTGGTACTAATCGTTTATCTCCTTTTTCCTTTTAAAAAAACTATGTAATCTCCTTTTTTTTTTCTTTTTTTAACTGTATTTTCTAGTTTAACAAGTTAAGGAATAATTCGTTGCAAATTCAAATTATTTAAAAGTATGTCGATGACTACGGAGTTGAGATTTAAACTTTTAGATAGCATTTGATGGAGAGATAGAGACTGAAAAATTGAGACTGAAAGACAGAGACTAAGAAACAGAAACATAAATAGATTTTAGTATTTTGTTTGGTGTAAAGTGGGAGACAAAAATTAAAATAAGAATGAAATTCTGATTTAATTTGTACAAAAGATAAAATTGAAATTAATTACTTGAAATGAAGGTATTTTAGGTATAAAATGTTATTAAAGTTTCAGTCTCTGTCTCTAAAAATTTCAGTCCCCTGTATTCTCACTTTTTGCAGGTACTGAAATACTGAAATTTTAGAGATAGAGACAGAAATTTTTAGTACCAGTTTCTGAACGAACAAACATGATATTGAGTTTCAGTCTCTGTCCCAGTATCTCAAAACAAACGTTACCTTAATACTTGTATAAACGAACAAGTAAACTGACAATTCCACCTATTCAAATTAATTTAGTCTTTTTTTTTAATTAATTCTAAAAATTTGTATTCTTCATTGTAGTTGGCACAAAAGGTTAAGTTTTGGGATTTACTAGCTATTTGGTTTAAACTCTTCTAAAATAAAAAAAAAATTAGTAAAATAAACAAAAATAAAAATTGTCATATTTAAATTAAAATAATAAAATTTACACGCGACAGAAGTTACAAATCTAATGATAATTGACTTCTTATTTTATTATTCTATAATTTTATTTACTTTAGAAAATTTTTTCTAATCTCTTATATTTACAGAATAGGTAACTAAAAAAATATTACTGAAAAAATTAATTATAAAAAATATAAATAATAAATAAATTTTCAAAAATATAAAAATGTGATAAGAATAACAAAATATTACTCATTCTAGAAGTGATAAACGATTTTTGTATTTAGTAAATAATTTGTGATCTAATACAAAAGATATATATTTCAAATGTTCGTAATACGAAGAGTTCAATTATTATTTAATAGTTATTAGTTTATATTTTTAAATATCAGAATGTTCAATTTAATTTTGTATATTTTGATTTTTGTTTGTTTAGTTATTAAATTGAGCTTTATATTAGTGGATTTAGGATTTTCTTTATTTTAAACTAAAAAAAAAAATATAAATACCTTCTAAACTATTGTAACTACTATAGAGTGGTTAAAAGAGTGTCAAAAAACTTTTTGATTTTCTGATAAAATTCTGGTATGGATAAATGAGGTTGAATAAATTCCACTCTTATATATTGTATTGGGGAATTGAGTATACAAGGTTGAGTGATTCCGTTTGATTCAATTTTCAAATTATGGTCTGAACAAGTTAGGTTAATTGAGTCCATTTCTTATTATTACATTAAATATATTAAATAAAAAATAGAATAATTCTCTTTGTATTTAATTTTAATTTTTTTTAATCACCCAAAAAAAATTTAATTTGTTTTTTGCTTCTATTTTAATTTCAATATTTTTTTTATTCAATTTCAATCATGTATTTTTGTTTATCCCTTTTTTGTATTACTAAATTTTTGTGAAAACATTTAGATAATTATACAGAAATATAGAATATACATAAAAAAATAGAAATAAAATGTGATCTCTATAACTGTTTATCGTTTTTTTTAATTATTTAACATAAAATCACTAAATTTAAAAAATAAAAAAGTCTAATTTCTCTAATCACACTTGTAGAAATCTAAATTCTAAAGTTTTTAACATATATATACAAACATAATATCTAGTTATTCTTATCAATTTTATTTTAAAAAAATGGTTATCAATAATTTTTTTTGTCAGCAAAATTGATAGTTTAGCCTTACATACTTGAATCTTCCTGAAGTCATTAGAACATGCAATTAATTAGGCAAAGGAAGATTTTCTATCGCATAGAACAATAAATGAATCTTTTGGGTGATCCTAAATTTAAAATTAGGTGATACTATATATTACTCATAATATTTTTGTAATTCTTTTAATGCATGCATTTTCTTAGAAAATAAAGAGGTTTATTATGATTTGAAAATAAACTTGTTGGTTAAATATTGGTTTAAAACAATTGGACATCCGGACTTTTTCTATCAACATATGGTTGATTAAAGTGACAAGAATCGATATTTAGAAAGTCATGCAACTTTTAAAATTTCAAATACTCGAATATGATGTGCAGCAGTATAGAAAGATACCTACGAATGATTCATAATAAATAATAAATAAATATAAATAAAATAACAACATTTTACACGTATTAGCTTTGCTTAAAAGACTCAAGTAGTCCTCAGTAATTAATATACATATACGGATAAGAAATCGTGAATTAAAAGAAACGATTATCTTATAACGTGTTTCTTTTAGTAGTAAAATTTACATCATTCTTTCTTATTTTGTAAAGTTGCATGCTATATAATAATAAATTCACTTGACCTTCACAAATGATGATCATTCTACCATTTATTAATACATTGATAATACTAGAATGACAAAAAATAATCTAAATTTATTTTATTTATTAATAATTATAGTAATAATTAATCATATTAAATAAAATACATTTAAACTGTTTCAGTTATTTTTTATCACTCAAATATTATTATATTATTATTAATACTTTACACGTTAGGATAACATCACCATAAATTTAAACCCAAAAAGAAACGAAATCTTTATATATATACAACTTGCTATGTACTTTTCAAACCATAACTTGTACGTTTTTAATTTCTTTAATTTCTTGTGCTAGAACTTGGAAATAAGGGCTTTGATGATAAATTATAACCGGGATAATTGTTATTTTTTTATGCTAGTAATTTACCGAATAATTAATTAATATGGGGATATAACGAATAATTATGAATTAATAAGTTAAATTCTATGTGATGGTGTGCCAAAAATTCTTATTTCAAATCTTACACATAATCTTTATTACCGTTTGAAGAGTATCTACTAATTAATAACATGAAGTATTGAACAAAAGTACTGGTTTATTTTGTATCAAATAATGGAGCATATTTTGTCATTTTCTAATCATTGAAAGATAAATTCACAGTTTTTTGCCGCGGTCCCGCTCGTCACTAATATCTAGAAGTAACCATTGTTGCTGTGTCAAATGTCGGTGCTATGCGTTGCCTTTTGCCATGCAATTATATATTTTTTATATACACAACAAAAATATTTAAAAGCTCATGTCTTTTTCTTCACATCGTTTGAATTTAGTCAAAACCTTTGGGTGTAAATGTCCAAAAAATAACAAAAAAAAAATAATAATAATAAAATAAATGAATAATGAGAAAAGGGATATAAATGTTTTCTATCAATAACTAATTAATGGAACAACTAAAAACCTGGAATACTTGAAATGCTGTCTATCAATTGTATTCTGAATAATATAAGAAGGTTTTAAATAAAGTACTAAATTCGAAAAGTATAAGATAAGAAAATACATTAAATCAATTTAATAATCAATAAATTTTATATATTAAAATTTTTTCCACTCAACTTTAGTATTTACTGATAAACTAAAGAATTATATATATATATATATATATATATATATACTTAATCTCAACTATAAATTGAATTAGAAACCATTTAAAAAGTAACAAAATATTTTGTACTTCTATCTATTTATCTAACTAACTTTACTGTTATTATTATTAATCAATTTTGGTATTTTTTTTAGTAAATGATTTAATAATTATTAGATACTCCATAAAATATATAATGGAAATATGAGGAATTTAGTGCATATTTTTCTTTCCTAAAATACCATTCATCATATATAATTCATAAAAAATATGTTTAACTATTTCAAATACATACTCAAAAAAAAAAAAAAAAAACCGCATTAATACTTTTAATATATCAGTATTGATAATGAATAAACAAAAATTATTTAATATTTCATATTTTCATAATATTTAGGTTTAACTTTGGTCTTATAGTTTTATTAAATTTATAATTAAATTTTTATTTTTTTTTTTAATTGAATTCCTACATTCCTTTTAATTTTACAATTAGGTCATTTTTATGTCAAAAATATTAAAATTAATATAATATTTCTCCCAAAAAATATGTGATCAAAGATCTAATTAAATTCTTAATTGTGGATACCTTCAATTTGCAGAGAAATATTCAGTTAACTCTAACATTTTATACACTAGAAAGAACCTAATTACAAAATTAAAAACAACGTATGTACTCAATCGAAAGAAAAAAAATTTATAAGAACCCAATTACAAATTTGGTGAAACTATAAAGATTAACAGAATAATTAAACCTAATATTTAATTATGCATTCTTTGATATATTTATATAAAGCTTATTTTTATTCTTATGTCCTATTTATTTGCCTCTAATATTTAAAATTTCTTCCTCATTCCTTTGTCCACATGTAGAAATTGGTGAAAATACAGTTTTGAAGTACACTTAAAAAGCAAAGAGAAAACCAAAGAAATTTTTATGAGATAGGGTTAATTACTACAAAATTAAAAAAATATATCAAAAGACAGCTTCAAATTTAAATAACAGTAGCAAAAATAACAAGAACAAGCCAATTGTCTTTAAATCTGAGCAGAAGTTCAAAAACCAAGAGTAGAGAAATTGGAAAGAAGATTCCCATCATAGTTTGTGAATATTGCTCTCGCTACCTCTTTGATCATGAATGAGATTATATCATTTAAAAACAATGCTTCACGAAGCATAATTTCGTTCCTTATATATGAAGTTGTAAACATGTATCAATTCAGTAACAATGCAGATTCTAACACTTAATTATGTATTTAGTTACAAGTCTTGACAAAAACAAAGCAAGTCCATTGTGTAAATTAGACAAGATTCAGAAGAATCAATTGTTTTTAACTTTAATTTATAAGAATTGAAGTGTATCTATCATATATAAATTATCACTCTATAACATCCATTCCACTGTGGACTAACATCTTGTAAGAATTATATTAGAAAAGTCAACGATATGCAAAATAAGACACATGTTTGAAAAGCCCCATCTAATCCTATATCCATACTTAAATTTTGATACCTCTTCCATGAGATATAAGTGTATGAATATTTAAGTTAAGTGTATGAATATTTAAGTCAGATATATTTGGCAAACATATTAAATTATTTAATGATTTATAATACTATTTTTATGTAAAGATATCATCACGAGAGTATCTGCTTCTTAAGATAAATATTTATATGGTAACATTTTCACATGAAAATGACATTGTGAATCTTTAGATGGTTAGTCAAACATATTTAGTCAAACATATTAAATCATCTAATGGTCTACAATGCTGTCATCGCGAGAATATTTACCTCTTAAGGAAAATACTGAAGGTGGATACTCCTATGATAACATCTTTACACGAAGATAACATTATGAACTTTTAAATGGTTAGTCAAACATATTTGGTGAAACATATCAAACCATCTCATAATCCATAATACTATTTTTATGTGAAGATATTATCGCGTGAATATCCACCAAATCTTAATAACAAGCCCTGCTTTTTCCTTGTGCTAATACTTCAACCCTGCCGTCTTGTTTCTTCATCTTTGCAATCACTTGATGAATTCCTCAAAATTAGATAGAAGTGGTGTGGCTAAAAAACAACCATAATGAATTCTTTCACATCTTCTGATTGTAATAGAAGAGAAACATCATCCGTTAAGAATTTGAATCCTGTTTCCAAAAAAACCAAACAACACAATTAGTAGTTTCATATAAACTGAAAGATGAAAGATTATCACATAAAAGAAAGTATCTGAATTGTATTATCATTGAATATGACGACAAAAAAATATCAAACAATTCTATATCCATATTTTTTATAGGATAAAACAACAACTTTTGGGTTGATATATGAAGGAAATAACAATACCAGAAAATTAAGCATGTCCAGTTTGGTGTGAGGCCTTGATATAAGCAAGAACCTAAAAGAGAACAATTGGAAAAAATTAATAATTAAACCATCTATATAGATATAAAATTTAAAGAATAAATATGAATGAAGAATTACCCCCTTGTTTGTCCAGTGGATTCAACAATATAGTTCATGCCTTGCCAAAGAAGTGCAAGTGGAACCCAATGGGGAGGATACTTAAACCGCGCAACATCCAAAATAAGTACCATGTCCTTGCCAACATGATAGCCTCCGATAGGAGAATAGTGCCCAGCTCCAGTCTGCAGTGCCAATTTAAGAATTTTTTCATTACAATAAAATATATGCACCAACATTGTCTTAGTTGTTTACCAAAACAGATTCAATCATCAAACAAACATGTAAAATTTGGAAGGACAATTTCAAAAACCATCAGCATACTTGTTTCAGAGCAGCTCTGTAGTATGATACGATTACATGACATTCATCAGAAGTTGAACATTTGGTGACGTATTTGCGAAAATCATCGATAGTGCTATGGCTTGCACGAAAGGGTTCAGCTTTTGCTCCAGCACAATGAGCTATTGATACTAGCTTCTCAAATGAGATGCCATTAGCTTTTACCTTTTCCAAAGGTACACAAGAATCTAACATTGATTCATCAAACCATCTCCAAGGTCCTACACAAATAAAATTTTCCAAAGGCAAATATATTGAATAGCAGAAGTGGAAAACCAACATTGATTGGATTTCATCATTTGAAATCTAAGTACAAATCAGAAATGCAGATATTAAGAAGTTTACAATATATACATAGATCGATTTTGATGCATCGACATAGAATGGTTCAACACTTTTCATCCAGAACATGTCTCTGTTTGCGGCATTCAAAGTAGTAAGTAGTAAAGTAAGTTATATAATTTAGTTGACAGGTATTATATAGATGGTTAGTTGTCTAGTGATTCTTTTTCTATTATTTTATTTTTTTGCTTTTAAACATTATCATTGCATACAAATTAAAATGTAATAAGAGATATTAGGCTACTAAGGATAGTGGAACTGAGGGCTAGGATTTAGTATTGTATTTGGTAGTTAAAAATGATAATTAATATTTTAATTTCAAAATATAAAAATTTTAATTTCTACAATATTACCAGAAAATAGAAACACATAGACTAAAACTTTAATAATATTTATTTTTAAAAATATCTTTATCTAACTTTTTAGAGTTAATATTCAAAATGGTCCCTGAAATTTGACTCCCGACGTAATTTAGCCCTTAAACTTTCAATTGACTCAAATTGTACCCTGAAATTTTGATCCGTGCCTCAATTTGGCCCTTTCGACATTTTCCATTACCGGAAAGCTAACATGGCAATTTTAAATAACACGTGGCAGTTAGATGATGTGGCCAAAATTTCCAAGGCATCAATTTAACCCCTCACAATTTGAATATAAAACCTAACGTAGCCCCAATTCTTCCAAATCGTAGTAGTCTCTCCAAGAGTTGGGGAGCAGCAGCCAAGGCTTAGGTAGTTCTAGCAGAGCTCGTTCGCATGGTGGCTGGGTGAAGAAAACGATTTGTATAGAGAATTATATTCATTAATTTTGCTCTCTGTATATGCTTATTGATGAATTATATTCATTGTGGTACTTGCTGTTTTAGATAATGGAAAGAAAAGCTAATTCTGATGCTACTTTTCTTGATATTGAGATATCGTATTATAAGAAGGGAAAACACTACTTTTCTTGATATTGAGATATCGTATTATAAGAAGGGAAAACACGTTGAGGTGGAGGAAGTTCCATTTGAAGGTTCTAAGGAAAGAAAGCCATTGAGTGAATTGGATGGTTTGAGTTTGGTAAGGCCTATTCTGACTAAAGGGGCAACCTTCCAATCCAATATAATAGACAGTATTCTTTTTATAATTTTTTTTTTAATATTCTCTTATGTATATTATTATTTTTTATAAAATTTCTGTTTTGCACTAATTCATCAATCAGAATTATCATCGGATGCCACTTTGAACTCAACATCATACTTCAAGATTAGAGAAACTACTACGATTTGAGAGAATTGGGACTGCGCTAGGTTTTATATTCAAATTGTGAGGGGTTAAATTGATGTCTTGAACATTTTGGCCACATCATCTAAATCATCTAACTGTACAATGCCACGTGTCATTTAAAATTGTCATGTCAGCTTTTCGGTAACAACAAAAGTCGAAAGGGCCAAATTGAGACAGGATCAAAATTTCAGAATACAATTTGAGTCAATTAAAAATTTAAAGACTAAATTATTTTAGAGATCAAATTTCAAGTTTGAGTATTAACTCAATTTTTTATTATCTAACTCTATCCCTTTTCTCCTAAAAGGGGGACAAACCAAAGCTGCGAAACGGCAGGACAGTCGGCGAGAGTATTTTAGTAACTTCAATTTCTATTTTTATTCTAAACTAAATAGAATATTAAAACGTAATTCAGTGCACTCTACATCAAACAATACAAAAGATCTAATTTCTGTCTCTCAGTTTGCCGAATAAAAGAAAGAGATATAATTACATTGATGGAGGCAAACTAACCTTTCCATTTCCTTCCAGGGTCGATGGCAAGAGCATTCAAGATCATCGATAGACTAGCGAGACCACAATAAGTAAGCTCACTTTGTGTTTGGAAATAGGAAATCAAACTATTGAAGCCTTGCATAGTTCCATTTTGAAATGCTTCAAGGAAAAGTTTCTATCCTTCAAAAAAAGAAAAATAAAGTAAGATAAATTACATAGAAAGTAATAAGTACAAGAGAGGAAAGTATCAAAGAAACCATGATTATAACCAGGTATTTGCTATATAAATTATAAAGCTAAATAGTAATTATAATACATATATATATATACCTATACGCTGATAATTGTACAAGCACATCATGCATCAATAAATTGGCATTAAGAGTGATAGAGAATGGTTTGAAGCAAGTATTGACCTTGCCATTGCTGGAAACGAAATCAACCGCAGGAGGCGAGGGAAGAAGTCGTTTGTAAAATCCTTTAACCATTATGTTCTCTGGCGGCAGTGAAGGTGAATGGAGGAAGCTGTTGGAAGAAGAAAATGAGTTTTTCTTTAAAAACAAAAAACGGTTAGAATATCCATATGGTGTAACAAATTTGAAATTATGGCCAGAAAAGCAGAAAGGCGAAAGCAGATCATAAAAATGAGAGGGATGAGTTGAGTTTTGGGTCATGTCGTTGTTGGGCCATAATAGTCGGAGTTTGAATCCGTAACAAGAATGATATTGATTAGAAGATAATTCAAAAACACTCTATAGTAAAACACACTCATTGATTTTCAATTGGGCATATTTATGATTATATTTGTATTTGATTTAGATTTATTGCATAGAGATTTGTCTTGGATTGGGAAGATTATTATTCTATAAGATTTATTATTTAGAATGGATTGATTTTATTTTTTTTCCCCTTTATAAAGGTTTCTCACAAATCATCACATAATTACACTACAATCCAGACAAATCTAAAACCCAGAGCACATACATTTGCCAGCCTTCAAAGATACTAGACGCTCAATTCTATCCAGCATTTTTTTTTTCTTAAAGGCCAGTTTTCTTTTGTTTTTTCGGCGGTTATTATTATTATTATTATTATTATTATTATTATTATTATTATTATTATTATTATTATTATTATTATTTCTTCGTTGTTATAATTATAAAGGAAAGAGTTTATTTTTGCTAGTTCTCATTTTGTTTTTCAAATATTAGGAAGAATGTCTAAATGATAATTTTATATTCTATATACAATTTGAGGGTAGTTTAGTATCTAAATTCGTCTTGAGAATAGAATTGAAAGTAAAAGATGAAGGTGTGAAATAAAAGTTAATACTCAAATTCGTCCCTGAAAGATACTTCGATCTCCATATTAGTCCCCAAAAAATAAAGTTAATCAAAAGAGTCCTTGAAAGATACACGACTGAATCAGGTTCATCCTTCCGTCAATTCTCTTGATGACTTGGCTAACGTCTGCTGACGTGTGACGTTAACCTCCACGCTGGCAGACAAGGAAAACGACGCCGTTTTGATTGAATGCCCTGCTAGTCATGATTCGGCGTCGTTTTGTGGCCAGAGTCGATTCAAAACGTTGCAGACTCTCACTCCATTCCATAACAACTATCTCCATGTTTGGCTCCAAAATGTTTCATCTCCCTCAAGCATGCCTTAACCCTTTCACATTGCATTCGAACGTCGCCATCCACGTTTGTCATTGTTGGTTGACGATCAAAGCAGAGTAGGTGTTGCTACTGAGAACAGAGGTCGTTGGCTCTGTTAGCAACATTGATTGTGGAAGAAGCAATCGTGACGGTTAGAGGTACGGGGTGGCGTTCTGTATGTCTTTGTCTGATTTCGGGTAGGGGTTTAAGGAGGCTAAGGGTTTGTGTGACTATTATTGAAGATTTTGAGTGTGTCAGAATGCATTACTTTGACTGCCGTTGTGATGATATTTAGTTATGGGTCTTTCATTTTAATGATGGTTATTTTTCCTTGTTGCATGTTTGTTTTGGGGTTAGGGTTTGTTATGTTATGATTGAGAATAGCTAGTGGCAATCTGTGTGGGCTAAGGATGTTTTCTTTTTTGTTATTGTAGATGGAAGTTCCTCCGATGACTTTTGTGTTTCACCATGGTGGATTGTTTAAAAAGAATGTGGAAGGAGATATGGTATATGAACCCGATAATACAGAGGTGTTGACGGGGGTTGAAGGAGACACGCTTGACGTCTTCTTTGTAAGGGGTTACTATAGGGAGTTGGGTTACATTGAAACTGGAAACTGTTGGTGGAAAGATTGATAAACCACTATTTTATGGTTTATCTTATGCTCAATTGAGTGGATTTTATCAATCTTTCATACACTTATCCATACAAAATGCATGTTTTACATTCTCCTTCCTCATTTTGTGCTATGATTGAAAACATGCTTCATTGGCCTTATATTTGCTAATATTAATCTTCTCTTATTACCATTCGATGCCTTGATATGTGTGTTAAGTGATTTAAGAGATTACATGGCAGGAATGACTCAGATGATGGAAAGAAAATATGCAAAAGTGGAAGGAATACAAGAAATTGAAGGAACTGCAAAGCTGTCCAACCTGACCTCTTTGCACTCAAATAGTCATAACTTGAGCTACAAAGATCCAAATGACGCGGTTTCAGTTGCGTTGGAAAGATAACGTCTGGAGCTTCGATTTGATATATAATTTGTCATAGTGGCCGTACAGATAGGCGACGCGAACGCGTGCTCCACGTGGATGCGTCGCAGTGACGAAAATCAGCGTGGTAGATTTCGCCCCAGCAATTTCTAGGCTGTTTCTGACCCAGAAAATACAGATTAGAGGCTATAAAGTGGATGAATTCATTCATTCATAAATGAAGCTTTAATAATACACAATTTTAGGGTTAGATGTAATTTTAGAGAGAGAGGTTCTCTCCTCTCTCTTAGGATTAGGATTTAGGATTTCTATTATGTTTAGGCTACTTCTTTTCAATCACAGGTTCAATGTTCCTTTAATTTATTTTCTACTTTTATTTATTCTATTACTTTAATTGTTATTTATCTTTTCAATTTGGCTTATGAACTTCATGTTAGAGTAGATTTCTTTATTTAATATAATTTAAGGTATTCCAGATTTAAGATTTCTTTCTTTTATTTATGTTACTGTTGCTTCCCATTTGAAGGTATTTTTATTCAAGTATATTTTCTCCCTTTTTGCTTTGGTTAATTAATTAGTAACACTTGAGTTATCAAACTCAGCTGTTGATTGAAATTGGAATTCTTTGCTGGTTAATTTGTACTCCAATAACTCTAGTCTTTCCATAGAAGTTGACTAGGACTTGAGGATCAAATTAATTAGTCCACGTGACCCTCTTTTGTTTAGCAAGGGTTAGTTAAAGTGGGAGCAGAATCTAATTCTCATCACACCTGATAAGGATAACTAGAATAGGATTCCAAGTTCTTATACATTACCAAGAGATTTTATTATTATTAATTTATTTTTCTCGTCATTTAATTTACTTGTTCCTTATTTAAAAACCCAAAATTCTACCTTTTCATAACCAATAATAAATCATAATTCCCTGCAATTCCTTGAGAGACGACCCGAGGTTTCAATACTTCGGTTATCAATTTTATTGGGTTTGCTTTAGTGACAAACAAAACTTTTGTATGAAAGAATTCTCTGTTGGTTTAGAAACTATACTACCAACGCGATTATTTTTATAAAATTTCTTTACTAGCAAGAATCCGATCGTCAAAATGGCGCCGTTGCCGGGGAATTGCAAACGTGTGCCTTATTATTGGTTATTGTAAATATTTACTTTTAAATTGATTTTTTCGAAAAAAAAATTCAGATTTTTATTTTAAAATTTTTATCTTATCTTAGTTTTAAATTTCAAAATTCAAATCTTTTTCAAAAATCATATCTTTTTCAAAATATTATCTTATCTTATTTCAAAATCAAATTTCAAATTTCAATATTTAAAATCCAAAATTCAAAATTTAAAATTCCAAATTTAAATTTAAAATTTTAAAAATCAAACCTTTTCAAAATTTAAATATTTTTCAAATCTTTATCTATATTGTTGACTATTTTAAAATTTAAATTTCAAAATCTTTTAATTTAAAAACTTATATTCTCTTACCTAACTTATCTTATCTTTTCTAATCTTAAAAATCAAATTTTTTTCAAACCTTTTTTTTATTTATTTTATTTTATTTTATTTTCCTTTGCTTGTTTATTTGTTTTTGTTTTTAATTTTTATTAATTACTATGAGTTCTCACCCCCGTCGCTTTGAGTTTGGTTCCAATGTTGTTGTAAGGAATGGAAACTATAATGAAAATAGGCATCAGGGTTGGAAGAATCAAAGATGGAAGGAGCCACAAGGATTTGATCAACCCTCTTGGCAACAACCCCCTCCAGTGCGCTATAACCAACAACCATTCTGTGATGCATACCAAGACAATAGTTATGGTGGACCCTTTCATGACAAACCACCTCCACCAAATTACTATGGTCAAGAACCATTCCAAGGTGCGTACCAAGATGATAGATATGGTGGACCCCCTTGTAGTTACCAACAAGGCCCACCATATGCTTATGAACCGCCTCCCCAACATACCTTTGAACCACCATACTCACAAGCCCTCTACAACCAAACACCTCCATATGACCCTAACTCGTATCCACCCCCAATTTCAATCCGATTACTCCCAAGAACCATCACTCCCCTATGCACCATGTTCATATTCATCACCCCAAGAATCAATGGAGCAACTCAAGGAAACAATGAAAAAATTTCATGCCACCCTCCACCAATTGAATCAAGCAATAAATCGATTACCCTTTCGACGTTCGGACACTCAAGGAACCCCCATGGCTTCATGTGGGCAATCTAATGAAGAAAGCAGCATGAGGGAGATACTAGAAACTCCAATGGACAGTACGGAGCATGACTTTGTACTGGAACAAGTGGAGGAAGCTGTAATTATCGAAGAAGAAGAATTGGTTGAAGACTTAGGAGATGCTGAACCTCCATGGGAAAGTCAAGTTATAGAGCCTCCCTCAAAGACGTTTGAAATTGATGTTGAGGAGGGTGTACAACCTCCAATGCATATCATGGTTGAAGACTTTGAAGAGGTTGATCAAGAGATGGATTCAATCATTGATGAATTCTTATCTACAATTGAATCCTCTCCCATTAGACTTGACATGGAAATTAAAGAAAAAAAAGCACAACCTCTCATGTCCTTGGTGAACAATGAAGAAGAGATCAAATTGGAAGAAAGCTACTAAGAGGAAGAGGTTGATATTGAAGAAGCTTGCAAGGAGGTGGAAGTTGTCAAAGAAGAGCCCAAGAGAATGGAGCTGGAAATCACCTTGCCAAAGTTGTTGGAGACCTCTCCCCCAAAACCATCACCATCCATTCCTTCATTGAAGTGGGTAAATCTTTCATCTCTAAGCTTAATTAGCTCACTTGAATATGCTTTGCTTGGGAAAGATGGGCAACTCAGAGCTCTTTGTGACTTTAAGAGTAAGAGGGAGATGGTTAGTGGTAGGAGTCGTCATGAAAGATTCAATATGGTGGAAAGCTCAAAGTTTAAATGCAAAGGTTGGTGTAAAGCTCAACTGAATGGGTCTAGGAAGTTGGTTGGCCGCTTTAGTGAGAATTCAGATTGCTTGCTACCCGGATGGAATCATGATGATCAACAAGAAGACAGGTGTAAAAGCAAAGTCTGGGACCCCAGAATTCAGTCTAGAAATCAACACTCTTGGGGCCTTGTCACTTGCTTTAACCTGCTTGAAGGCTTTCTGGGCCTAGTTTAGGATCCCGGAGGCCATTGGAATCACAAACATTGGTGGAGATTCCTGGATGAGTTCAAGCACAAGCCACCATAACAAAGGACTCCCCAAATGTCCAACTTAAGGACTTTAACTAAAAGTACTAGGTGGGAGACAACTCACCATGGTATGATCGTTCCTTTTCTTCAATTTTGATTTTATTTCGTTTTATTTATTTTTAAATTTTATTTTATTCTATTTTTATTGAACCTGGAATTATTCATAGCATCCACACTATCATTGCATTTTGCATCCTGCATAAAAAAAAAAACACGCACGTGACGCGTAAGCGTCGCTGACGCGTCCGCGTCACAGGTGCGTTGGGAAGAAAATAAAATTGAACAAAAAGTAACGCGAAAGTGTGGCTGGAGGCGTGCCTTAGGCACAAATATGACCACGAGACCGCGTCGCTGACGCGCCCGCGTCATTTGAAAAATAGCCTCCCCACGCGTTTGCGTCACCCACGCGAACGCGTGGCCCTGCAAAATCGACGTAAAGAGGTGTATGGCAGCAAGTTATGGTGGAGTAGGGCTGGAATGATGCTAGAAGCACAAGCCCTATCACGCGACCGCGTGCCCTACACGGCCGCGTCGTCCTCCAAAAATGGCCATCCACGCGATCGCGTCAACCCAAATTTTTGGCAAAATGGGTTTGAAACAGAGAGTTGCGCGAACGCATGGCTGCCCTCGCGCCATTCGCTTAAATCAAGTCACGCGACCGCGTGACCCACTTGTCCGCGTCACTTGACAAAAATCACACACTACGCGATCACGTGACCCACGCGTCCGCGTCATATGCGACGCACAACTTATCCATATCAGCTAAGATATCTTATCTTTTCTTCCCCAAATCCTAATTTCTTTCTTCTTCTTTCTTCTTTCTTTCTTTTCTTCTCCCCCTCTACTCTTCTATCCCTTTAATTTAATGCATTTATTTGTTCTTTTTTCTTCTCAATTTCATCTTAGCTTAACTCCTTTTGGTTTCTTTTTCAATTCTTTTTCATACATTTTTATGTTGGTGTTGGAGTTTTATTTGGATAGTACCTTATTTTATTTGAGCATGTGGCTATTCTGAGGAGAGATTTGACAATTGACATTTACTTATGGCTCTCGTATATATTTGGATTACATTATTTTCATCCCTATTTTAACTTGCACACCAAGTGTTTGTAAAAAAGCTTTTATGGCATTTTGAATCTTATTTTATTTTACTCTTTCACTTGCATACCTCTTTTTCACAACACTTGTGCTCCACATGTATTTGGAATTATCATTCACAATTGTCATCATTACACATGCTCTTTAATTTGGCACATTTATTACTTGATGCTTGAGCTATGCTTCTCATGCCTATTATTTGCATGTTTTTACCCTCTTGCATCTAATTATTTTGAATTGCCCTTTTTGATCTTTATTGTTGTCTTCCCTACATGTTGTAGCTACCATGTAGTTGGGCTATCATCTTTCCTTTGGCATTCCTTATCACTTGGAATTTCCTCCCTTCTGGTCTTAGTTTTCTATATTTCACACTCTTCCTTTTTCTTCTTCCTTAGGCATGGGTACCAAGAAAGGAAAAGAGAAGGGCACTGACAAGACACTGGCACGAAGAGGAACCAAGAGACCTCCAGCTAAGGCGCCTCTATCTACAAGCGTCAGCTGTAGCAACCCGTCCACTTGTACATCTCAGCATGCACCGAGGACGGTGCAATCTTTAAGTGTGAGGAGGTCGATACCGACTTTCATGGGTTAGTTATTTCCTTCTCAACACCAATATTCTATTTTCTTTGTTTGTTCATTGTTACATTTGCATATTTGATTGCATGTTTGTTTGATTTTATGCATTTAGTTACTACTTGGTTGAAGTAATATTTTCTTTTTCAAGAAATTTTTATAGTATTTCACCAATTTAAATTAAAAACTTTTGTGTTAAACTTGTTGGAAGTTGTATTTGGAACATAGTTTAAAGCTAGAAACATACAACCTGTAAGACTTGAGCTTAATTACATGGTTACATTATTTAACCATAAATTTTTATTCTTGTGTGTTTTCTTCTCTATGATTGCAATCTTTGCTTTGTTCCATTCTATATGTCCACTATTTAGTGTATTTACATGCTTGCATATGATTGAGGCCATTATTTGTTATTAGCTCACTTATCCCAAATAAGCCTACCTTTTACATCACCTTTGTTAGCCACCTTGAGTCTTTTTATCCCCATTTATTCTGTTCTATAACCACATCACTAGCCTTAAGCAGAAAAATAATTAAATATCTCAATTGAATCTTTGGTTAGCTTAAGATAGGGATTGTGTAACAATTAAGTGTGGGGAAACTGTGGAAACATGGGTTAATAAGGGAATGTGCTATGTTTTTACTTTGATAAAATATTGGGAATTTGGGTACCTACTCATGTGAGACTAGAAAAATTAAAAATCCATATGCATTGATAAGTTATGTTTATTTTTCTATTTAAAAAAAATCCAAAAAAAAAATCAATAAATAAGTAAATAAATAAGGGGACAAAATTACCCCAATGTTAAGTTAATGAAAAATCAATGCATATGTGATAACATTAAAGAAAAGTTGATACATGAGTATGTGATGCAAAAGTGGGAATTTTGGGTAGCTAGGCATGAATTAGAATTATATAGAGTATATGTATGTTAGGTGAAAGTTTAGGTTAATTAAAGATTCAATTTATATCTCACTTAGCCATATATATACCCTCACCCTTACCTTAGCCCCATTACAACCTTGAAAAGACCTCATGATGTTTGCATTGGTACATTAAATACTTGTTGATTGGTTAGATAAAGAACAAACTTTAGAAAGCATGACTAGAGAAGAGTAGAGTGATTAAGCCTAGACACTTGAGAGATTAGAGTGATATACACTACCAGTGAGGGTTCAATGCTTGATTCTATGTTCCCTGCTTTCATGAGCTATCTTCTTACAAGTTTACTTGTCTTTTATTGTATAATTTGAATTAGTGAAATCTGATTTATGTTTGTCTTGAAGAGCTTATTTACTTTTAACTAAGTAGGTAGAAACATCTTAGCATGTAGTTGCATTCATATAGATATGTTGCATTTCATACATTCTACCATTTCTCTTCACTCCCTTATAGCTTCTCTTGAGCTTAGCATGAGGACATGCTAATGTTTAAGTGTGGGGAGGTTGATAAACCAATTTTATGGTTTATCTTATGCTCAATTGAGTGGATTTTATCAATCTTTCATATACTTATCTATACAAAATGCATGTTTTACATTCTCCTTCCTGATTTTGTGCTATGATTAAAAACATGCTTCTTTGGCCTTATATTTGCTAATATTAATCTTCTCTTATTACCATTTGATGCCTTGATATGTGTGTTAAGTGATTTCAGAGATTACAGGGCAGGAATGACTCAGAGGATGGAAAGGAAGCATGCAAAAGTGGAAGGAATACAAGAAATTGAAGGAACTGCAAAACTGTCCAGCCTGACCTCTTCGCACTCAAACAATCATAACTTTAGCTACAGAGGTTCAAATGACGCGGTTTTAGTTGTGTTGGAAAGCTAATGTCCGGGGCTTCGATTTGATATATAATTTGCCATAGTGGCCGTACAGATAGGTGACGCGAATGCGTGCTCCACGCGGATGTGTCGCAGTGACGAAAATCAGCGTGGTAGATTTCGCCCCCAGCGATTTCTGGCCCAGTTTTCGGCCCAGAAAACACAGATTAGAGGCTATAAAATGGAAGAATCTATTCATTCATAAATGAAGCTTTAATAATACACAATTTTAGGGTTAGATGTAGTTTTAGAGAGAGGTTCTCTCATCTCTCTTAGGATTAGGATTTAGGATTTCTATTATGTTTAGGCTACTTCTTTTCAATCACAGGTTCGATGTTCCTTTAATTCATTTTCTACTTTTATTTATTCTATTACTTTAATTGTTATTTATCTTTTCAATTTGGCTTATGAACTCCATGTTAGAGTTGATTTCTTTATTTAATATAATTTGAGGTATTTCAGATTTAAGATTTCTTTCTTTTATTTATGTTACTGTTGCTTCCCATCTGAAGGCATTTTTATTCAAGTAGATTTTCTCCCTTTTTGCTTTGGTTAAGTAATTAGTAACACTTGAATTATCAAACTCAGCTGTTGATTAAAATTGGAATTCTTTGCTGGTTAATTTGTACTCCAATAACTCTAGTCTTTCCATAGGAGTTGACTAGGACTTGAGGATCAAATTAATTAGTCCATGTGACCCTCCTTTGTTTAGCAAGGGTTAGTTAAAGTGGAAGCAGAATCCAATTCTCATCATACCTGATAAGGATAACTAGGATAGGACTCCAAGTTCTTATACCTTGCCAAGAGATTTTATTATTATTAATTTATTCTCCTTGTCATTTAATTTACTTGTTCCTTATTTAAAAACCCAAAATTCTACCTTTTTCATAACCAATAATAAATTATACTTCCCTGCAATTCCTTGAGAGACGACCCGAGGTTTCAATACTTCGGTTATCAATTTTATTGGGTTTGCTTTAGTGACAAACAAAACTTTTGTACGAAAGGATTCTCTGTTGGTTTAGAAACTATACTACCAACGCGATTATTTTTATAAAATTTCTTTACTAGCAAGAATCTGATCGTCAAAGATCCTGGAGTTCCCCTTTCATTCGGGTTGAGAAGGTTAGTCACAGACGCAGACTTGGTTGCCATGTGCAAGGATTGCAGGAGAAACCACAATCTAATCAATATCTACCTGGAGAATTGTATTTCTCAGCCTTGTATAGTAGACAACATGGAGGACGAAGTAGTGAATGTGGAAGCAGAAAGCTTGAAACAGAGGAAGTCTTTGGAAGCTAAGAAGTGCAGTTCCCAACCTGTGAAGAAACCCACAACAATGGTTCCTGAGTCCAAGAAGCAAACCTCTCACCCCAACAAAACAACTTTACAGTCCAACAAACCAACAATGAAGCCCATATCTGAGCCCAACCAACCAAAGATGAAGCCCAATTCTCAGCCTAATAAACCAGTCCATCAGCCCAAGAAGACAACATCTCAGCCCAAAAAGACAACATCCCAGCCCATGAAGCCTATTCCTCAGGCCAAGAAGACTATTTATCAGGCCAAATCAGTCCCACCTCAATCAAATGCATCATCACAAGCAGCCAATAACTTACAAGGAAATAAGGATAAACAAAGTAGCAATGGCTACAGAGTCACAAGATCTGGAAGACAAGTGAAAGAAGCTCCCCTCCAGGAAGATGACACTGACTCTCATGACTTTTATGAGAGTACTGAAGATGAACTGTACAGGCCTCCAAAAGTTGTAGGAGACAACCTCTATAGCAGTGACAGTGACAGTGAATCTTGTAACAGAAAAGGAAGTGGAAAAAGGGACAGCAGGTCTGAAGTCAGAGAGAAGCACAAGCTCCCTAAGAAAAGATTAGGTGATAAAGAAATAGACACTGATGATTCCAACTATGAGGGTTCTGAAGATGAACAAAGCTCTGAGTCTGGTATGTTAATTTCCTTAGGGTTACTTGTTTTTTGAACTATTTTGCAAATGTTAGGGTAGCTTATGTTTTGAAATTTTTGTTACCAGATTTAGATGACAGTGATGGTGCCTCAGATGCTGACTCCTGGCATTCAGAGAATTTTGATAAAGTGTTGGAGTCTGATGAAGAATCACCAGCTGTATACCCTCAGTTCAATGTGAAAACAAAGTTTGGACTGTTGAAATTTGAGGTTAGTATGGTATTTAAGTCCAAATCTGAATTCATGCAAGCAACTAGGGATTATACAATTCAGTGGGGTAGAAATATTTTGTTTTCAAAAAATGACAAGGTTAGAGTTAGAGCTGTTTGTAAGTCTGAAGATTGTCCATGGGTAGTATACTGTGCATGTAATAAACAAGATGGATCTTGGCAAATTAAGACTCTAGTGGATAGTCACACTTGTCCAAGAAGGAGGAAAAACAGAGCTGCAATCCAAACCTGGACCCTTAGTAAACTAGTACCTAAGCTGAGAAAACACCCTACCATGAAGCATCGAGAGGTTTATGACTGGTTTGTCAGAAAGTGCAACGTCTATCTCAATAGCACATGTATTACAAGAGCTTTGAAAGCTGCTAGAAAAATAGTGGAGGTGATGAGATAGCTCAATATGGGTTGGTGTGGGACTATGCCAATGAGTTGCTGACTAGTAACCCTAGCTCCACAATT
This sequence comes from Arachis hypogaea, assembly GCF_003086295.3. Classification (NCBI taxonomy): domain Eukaryota; kingdom Viridiplantae; phylum Streptophyta; class Magnoliopsida; order Fabales; family Fabaceae; genus Arachis; species Arachis hypogaea. The sequence goes on along the minus strand of NC_092050.1, from coordinate 142,863,625 downwards.
CAAGTATCTGTTATCCCCATGCCTGAGAGTCCTCCCCTCTTTGATCATTTCTATGTTTGTCTTGATGCCTGCAAGAGGGGGTTTAAGGCAGGTTGCAAACCCTTAATTGGTCTTGATGGAGCGTTTCTGAAGACACTACATGGGGTTCAAATTTTGACAGCGCGTGTGGACAGGATGCTAACAATCACATATTCGTGATTGCTTATGCCATTGTCAGTGTCGAAAACAAAGACAATTGGAAGTGGTTCCTTGAGTTACTGCACAACGACCTGGGAGACTACAGGGAGAACAAATGGTGCTTCATTTCAGACATGCAGAAGGTGAGAATGTTATTGACTTACGACAAGAAACTATTAGGACTCTTTTGATTTAATGAATAACACTTAGGGACGAATTTGATTTAATGAAGTTATCTGAGGGACGAATTTGATTTAACATCTTTTCGTGTCTTTGTTTACTTGCAGGGTTTAATACCAGCTGTTCAGGAAGTGTTTCCTAGGGTACACCATCGATTCTGCATCTGGCATTTATGGCGCAATTTCTCAAAATAATGGTCAAGTACTGAACTGAAAGATTTGGTTTGGGAATGTGCTCGGTCGAGGACAACAGTTGAATTCAATCGAAACATGAACAGAGTGAAGCTAATCAATCAAAAAGCCTGGGAATATTGACAAACCCCAATTTGACGGTTTGTTTTGTATTGATTTTTGGGGATTTTATCACCTTTTACCCATATTTATTCAAGAAATAGCATGGTTTTGTATATTCTCCTTTAATTGTGCTTGAATGTGAAAACATGCTTTTTAGGACTCAAAAATAGCTAAATTTAATTCACCTTGATTCTATTAGATGCCTTGATATGTTTGTTAAGTGATTTAAGGTTTAGGAGGCAAAGATTGGATCAAGGGAATGAAGAAAGAAAGCATGAAAAGTTGGAGAACGCATGAAGAAATGGAAGAACCGGAAAGCTGTCAAGCCGACCTCTTCGCACTTAATCGGCCATAACTTGAGCTACAGAGGTCCAAATGATGCGGTTCCAGTTGGGTTGAAAAGCTAACATCCGGGGCTTCGAATGGTGGCACATGACCCACTTAATGCAAACGTGGCCAGCAATTTTAGAAGCCTTGTGGGCCCAATCCAACTCATTTCTGATGCTATTTAAGCCAAGGATTGAAAGGGAATCAACATACTTTTACATACTTTCATACTTTAGATGTTAGTTATCATTAGTTTAGTTTTAGCTTAGTTTAGTAGTGAGAGTTAGTTTCTAGAGAGAGAAGCTCTCTCTTCTCTCTAGAATTAGGATTAGGATTAGGTTTAGTTCTTAGATCTAGGTTTTAATCTTTGCTTTCTTCTACTTCTACCTTTCAATTCCTTGTTGCTACATTCATTCTTCTTCTATTCTTTTGTTGTAATTTCCTTTATGTTGTTCTTATGTTTTGTTGTAGATCTACTTTTGCTCCTTCTATTTTCTTTCAATTCAATTAGAGGTAATTCATAATAATTGTGTTCCTTTTGATTGTTGTTGTTAATTCATTGCCATAATTGTTGTTAGATTCTATTTTTGTTATCAATTTACTTTGCTTTTCTTTTATGCCTTCCAAGTGTTTGATGAAATGCTTGGTTGGATTTTAGTATAGATTTTGTTCCTCTTGGCTATGGTAGAGTAATTAGTGACGCTTGAGTTATCTAATGTCTTTGTTGATTGATAATTAGAAGTTTCTAATTGATTTAGATACCACTAAAGCTAGTCTTTCCCTTGGGAGTTGGCTAGGACTTGTGGAATCAAGTTGATTCATCCACTTGACTTTCCTCCATTATTAGAGGTTAACTAAGTGGTAGCAATGGACAATTGTGGTCACAATCGAGGAGGATAACTAGGATAGGACTTCTAATTCTCCCAACCTTGCCAAGTGCTTTTTAGTTGTTAGTTTATTTTCATTGTCATTTACATTTCATGTCTCTTATCCCAAAACCCCAAAATACAACTCATAACCAATAACAAGACACTTTATTGTAATTCCTAGGGAGAACGACCCGAGGTTTAAATACTTCGGTTTATAGATTTTAGGGGTTTGTACTTGTGACAAACAAATTTTTGCATGAAAGGATTATTGTTGGTTTAGAGACTATACTTCAACGAGATTTCATTTGTGAAATTCTAAACAGTCAAAAATCCAATCGTCAAAATGGCGCCGTTGCCAGAGAATGAGCAATGGTGTTATGTTATTGGTTATTGTATATATGTGAATATTGTGAATATGTTTGCCTTTTGCTTCTTTGTTAGTTCTTACTAGTTTTTAGGATTTAATTTTCTTGCTTCTTATTTGATTTTATTTTTATTTTCTCTTGCTATCATGAATTCTCACTTTGGCTATGAGTGTGATTACAACTATGTTGTAGGTAATGGGGGCTACAATGAAGATGTGTATCAAGAATGGGATAACCAAAGGTGGGAAGAGCCACATGCACATGATCAATCTTCATGGCAACAACCTCCACCAATACACTATGAAGAAGAGCCATTCTTTGATGCATATCAATCTAATGGCTATGGTGAACTCCCTTGTGACTTTCAAGAACCACCACCATATGCCTATGAGCCATACCCTCATCATAACCCTCAACCATACTCAAAAGCCACTTTTCACCAACCACCTTCATATGACCCTCATCCATATCCACCATTACAACAACCGTATGAGCCATATGAACCACATATAGAGCCACCACCATCTCAACATCACCACTTCCAAGAGCCACCCCCTCCATGTTATTACCAAGATGAACCACCTCAATTGTATGAAAATTTTCAACCACAAGATGAATACCACTTTCCACCACAACCTCCCATGGAAGAATATTCATGTCCATCAATCCAAGAGCCATATGATCCTAATCATATTATCCAGGAGGAACAAAAGTCAAGGGATCATCTCAAGGAAATATTGGATCAACTTCAAGCAACCATGGAGCGTGTTGTGCAACAAGTGGAAAGAGTGGAAATTATTGAACCACCACAACTCTACCAAGAAGAACCACCTTCCTACTATGAACCCTTCCCCCAAATTGATGAACCCTTCCATCCACCCCAACCTCCAATGGATGACATCCTTGATGTTCTTGTTCAAGGACAAGAGGAAATGAAAAGGGATGTGCAACAATTCACGGCCGCCTTGGATGAGGTGGTAAACCGGTTAGCATCCCAATGCTTGAACTCTCAAGGAACTCCCATGGCTACATGTGGGGAATCAAATGAAGAGCATAACATAAAAGAGAGATTGGTGGAGAATGAGGGAAGTTGCTTTGTATTGGAACAATTGGAGGAAGCTATGATTATTGAAGAAAGGGAAGAATTGGTTGAAGACTTAGGAGATGCGGAGCCCCCATGGGAATCTAGAATTGAAGAAAACCCCTCCAAGATGATTGAAATTGATGCTAGGAAGGAAAGTGCACACCTTCCAAGACATATTCCATATGAAGATTTGGATGGGATAGAGCAAGAAGTGAGTTCCCTTGGTGATGAAGATCAAGCAGCAAACCTTAGTGGTGAAGAATCCTTTGAGCATGAAGAACCTTCTCCCAACAAGATGGAAAGCAATGTGGAGGTAAATTTTTCTTACCCTCCCATTTATGACTTGAGTAGGAGAAAAGGTTTATATAAAATTGTTGAACAAAGGATTATAATTGAGAAGTCTTGTGAAGAGGTGGAAATCCTTAGAAAAAGGAGGATGGGAATTGAATACGCTTTATCAAAACTCTTGGAGTTGTCTTTGCCTAGGTTGCCATCTACTCCTTCATTTGAGTGGGTGAAATTTATTTCTATTAGCTTTATTATCCCACTTAAATATGGTTTGCTTGAAACGGATGGCCAACTTAGGGAGCTTTGTGGGATGAAGCGTAAACGAAAAAGGTTTTGTGGTTGGCGTTGTAAATCAAGGCTCATTATGGTTAATGCATCAAACATGAGATATAAAGGTTGGAGTAGTGCTCAAATAGATGGGTCTAGGAGGATTGTTGGCCACTATATAGAGAATTCACCTTACTCACCACCCGGTTGGACTAATAATGATGATCAACCTCAAGACGGGTATGAAAACAAAGTGTGGGATCCCGGATTACAAGAAGAGGATCAACTTTGGGAGCCCCAAGCTTGTGAAGAACTCCATCAAGACTTGGCTCAATCCATGAAGAATCTACTTGGGGCACAATGGAGAACCAAGCATTGGTGGGAGTTCCAAGATGAATACAAGCACAAGCCACCTTGATGAGGAGCTCCCCATAAGTCCAACTTAAGGACAATAAACAAAAGTGCTAGGTGGGAGACAACCCACCATGGTAAAATCTTTTCATTTTCTCTTTTATAAATATTTGGTAGAATTAGTCTAATTTCATATTTTGTTTAGATAGTTGAGTTTAATTGGTAGTTTAGTATGTTAAATAAGGTTTTAGGGTGTTTTGGTAGCTGTTTGGAGGTTTGGAATGCTTGGATTGGTGCAAAAACATAGAAAAATTTTTTTTTGAAAAATAGAGCACCATCCACGCGTACGCGTACATGGCGCGTACGCGCACTTCCAGCATTTTCGACCATCCACGCGTGCGCGCCATGCGAGCATACGCGCGGATTGAGAAGTTCCAACCTCCATACATTTTCCAGAGAGTTGTGCCTGCGCCGCGCCAACGTTGTGCCTCTGGCACAAACCCCACTTGCGCACACGCGCACATGACGCGTACGCGCCACTCTCGAAATAAGCCAACGACGTGTGCGCGCCATGCGTGCGTACGCGCGGATTTCTTTCTCCCATCCACTTTTCTTTTCTTCTCCTCTTTTCAACTCTTTCCTTCTCCTTTCTTCTTCCCTTCTCCTACCCCTCATCCAACACTTCCAAACACCATGGATAACCATTTATTTTAGTTAGTTAATTAGTTAGTCGGTTAGTTGATTAGCTAGTTTTAGTTTAGCTTTCATTTTATTTTCTCTCTTTTCATCATAAGTGTTGGAGTATTGACTTTGTTTACTATACATTGCTATATCCCTTATTGCCTAAATGCTATTTTAGCATGAATGTTTTTAGATAATCTTTGTTGGATTCTATGATTGAGGTTATATTTTGTTACTTGGTTTTGAGTTCTTCATGCTTACCTTTTGAAAAAATACCAAGTGATGAGAATTGTCTTCGAGCTTATAACTCTTTTGAATTGCATGTTGTAGCTAGCCATCATGTGATTTGAATCTTTTTCCTCGATTAGGCAACCTCTTGATGGATGATGTTGTGCATTTACCTTAATGCATTGTGTTCATGATTATATCCATCCATATGTTTGACTTGAATGCTTTTATGCTTCTCTAATGCTTGTCTCACCTTACAAGCTTACTTAAAGCATCTCAAGCACACTAGGATAAATGAAGTGCATGCTTCTTTTGTGACATAGCTTTTATGCTAATGTGTATTCTAAACCACGCAATTTAGAATTCACACACCTAATATTTCTTAATGTCACACTAATTCACTCACCTCATTCTAGTGATTTACCTCATCCCAACAATGTATGCTTCCTTGCTTTTATATCTTCTCATCTTATGGTGTTATATTTTTGTTTTTCATAACGAATGCACCACAAGCAACCATGGAAGTGGAAGAAAGAACACATAGCAATCCGGAGAGTCGCCGTACCCCCTTGCTCATCTTTGAGTGCACCGAGGACGGTGCAAACTTTTAAGTGTGGGGAGGTCGTCCGACCGGTCGGCGATTTTGGGTGACAAATTTCTAATCCCAACACTTTTGCATTTCATTTTAGGTTTTTTGGATTTTTGTTGCATTTTCTTATTTTTGCATATATATACACAATAAGCTTAGTCAAAATAATGAAATTTTCCAAGGATTTCTATCTATAGGGCACCAATTGATTTGAGTGAAAACTTTTCATAGAACTTGCTTGAATTATATATATTATGGATCATGTTTTGAGCTAAGAACACAATCTTGTGAGACTTGAGCCTAACGGTGTGGTTACATCTTATAACCACTTATTTTTCCTTCTTGTGTGCATTATTCTCTTTCTATGATTGTAATCTTTGATTTGTTTGATTCTTTATGTCCATTATTTTGTGTATTCATGCATTTATGTGATTGAGGCCATCATTTCATTTAGCTCACTTACCCAAATAGCCTACCTTTTATCTTCCTTTGTTAGCCAAATTTGAGCCTACGCTTAACCCATTTATTCTTTAATTTAGCACATTACTAGCCTTAAAGCGAAAAACAATAAATGTCCTTAATTTGGATCTCTGATTAGCTTAGGCTAGTGTGTGTGAGTATCATTCAAGTGTGGGAACCTTGGGACATTGGGTGAATAAAAGGGTAGTTTTGTAATGTTATTGGAAATATTGGAAATTGGGTACATACTCATGTATTGATCAAATGTAAAATCTTATGCATTGAGGTTCTTGTATATAAAAAAGAAAAAAAAATAAGAAAAACAAAAGAAAAAGAAATAAAAGTGAAAAAGAAAAACAATATGGAAAAGAAAACAAAAAAATAGAAAAAGAAAGAAAAAAAGAATAAGGGGACAAAATGCCCCAAGGTGAAGCTCAATAAGATCAATGCATATGAGTTGTGAAATGAAAAGAAAATGCATGAGTATGTGAAAAGGTGAAAAATGGGTAGCTAGATTAGAACTTAATTGTATAGGATGTCATAGGTTAGGTGGGAAGTTTAAGCTTATCAAAGATTCAAATTTCAAGCTCACTTGACCAAATATGCATCCTACCTTGACCCTAGCCCCATTACAACCAATGAAAAGACCTCATGATACTTGTATGCATGCATGAAATAAATGTTGATTGTTAGAAGAAAAACAAATCTTGGAAAGCATGAAATAGAGGAGAATTGAGTGAATCAGCCCTAAACACTTGAGCGAATAGAGTGCAAACACATCCGGTGAGGGTTCGATGCTCAATTACATGTTTTCACCTATGATCATCATTCTTCATGCAAGTTTGTAAAAATATTTAATAACTCAATTCAATTGTGGATTAGACTTGCTAGTCCTTAGCCCTTGTGCATATATGTTTCTTGGGAATTGATTTATTTTGACCAAGCACTTGCATTCATTTAGATAGTTGCATATAGGTAGATTGCATTTAGTTAGTTTCCATTGAATAAATGCCATACCCTTACTTCATTCTTGGTTTAAGCATGAGGACATGCTTGGTTTAAGTGTGGGGAGGTTGACAAACCCCAATTTGACGGTTTGTTTTGTATTGATTTTTGGGGATTTTATCACCTTTTACCCATATTTATTCAAAAAATAGCATGGTTTTGTATATTCTCCTTTAATTGTGCTTGAATGTGAAAACATGCTTTTTAGGACTCAAAAATAGCTAAATTTAATTCACCTTGATTCTATTAGATGCCTTGATATGTTTGTTAAGTGATTTAAGGTTTAGGAGGCAAAGATTGGATCAAGGGAATGAAGAAAGAAAGCATGAAAAGTTGGAGAATGCATGAAGAAATGGAAGAACCGGAAAGCTGTCAAGCCGACCTCTTCGCACTTAATCGGCCATAACTTGAGCTACAGAGGTCCAAATGATGCGGTTCCAGTTGGGTTGAAAAGCTAACATCCGGGGCTTCGAAACGATATAAGATTTGCCATAGTTGCATCGCGCATAAGGGCGCGCACGCGCATGGTACGCGGACGCGCCGATGGTGGCACATGACCCACTTAATGCAAACGTGGCCAGCAATTTTAGAAGCCTTGTGGGCCCAATCCAACTCATTTCTGATGCTATTTAAGCCAAGGATTGAAAGGGAATCAACATACTTTTACATACTTTCATACTTTAGATGTTAGTTATCATTAGTTTAGTTTTAGCTTAGTTTAGTAGTGAGAGTTAGTTTCTAGAGAGAGAAGCTCTCTCTTCTCTCTAGAATTAGGATTAGGATTAGGTTTAGTTCTTAGATCTAGGTTTTAATCTTTGCTTTCTTCTACTTCTACCTTTCAATTCCTTGTTGCTACATTCATTCTTCTTCTATTCTTTTGTTGTAATTTCCTTTATGTTGTTCTTATGTTTTGTTGTAGATCTACTTTTGCTCCTTCTATTTTCTTTTAATTCAATTAGAGGTAATTCATAATAATTGTGTTCCTTTTGATTGTTGTTGTTAATTCATTGCCATAATTGTTGTTAGATTCTATTTTTGTTATCAATTTACTTTGCTTTTCTTTTATGCCTTCCAAGTGTTTGATGAAATGCTTGGTTGGATTTTAGTATAGATTTTGTTCCTCTTGGCTATGGTAGAGTAATTAGTGACGCTTGAGTTATCTAATGTCTTTGTTGATTGATAATTAGAAGTTGCTAATTGATTTAGATACCACTAAAGCTAGTCTTTCCCTTGGGAGTTGGCTAGGACTTGTGGAATCAAGTTGATTCATCCACTTGACTTTCCTCCATTATTAGAGGTTAACTAAGTGGTAGCAATGGACAATTGTGGTCACAATCGAGGAGGATAACTAGGATAGGACTTCTAATTCTCCCAACCTTGCCAAGTGCTTTTTAGTTGTTAGTTTATTTTCATTGTCATTTACATTTCATGTCTCTTATCCCAAAACCCCAAAATACAACTCATAACCAATAACAAGACACTTTATTGTAATTCCTAGGGAGAACGACCCGAGGTTTAAATACTTCGGTTTATAGATTTTAGGGGTTTGTACTTGTGACAAACAAATTTTTGCATGAAAGGATTATTGTTGGTTTAGAGACTATACTTCAACGAGATTTCATTTGTGAAATTCTAAACCGTCAAAAATCCAATCGTCAAATATCTCGACAAATGGTCTAAGGATGTATGGACAAAGGCTCACTTTAGTGAACTGCCAAAGGTTGATAACATCTGCAACAATGCTTGCGAGTCTTTCAACATAAAAATCAAGCATGACAGGGGCAAGCCCATTCTGACATTAGCTGAGGAAGTTAGAAGAATCATTATGAAGAGTATTGTTGACAATCGGAAGAAGCTACAGAACTATCAAGGGATTCTCCCCCCTGTTCAGCAGAGTAGACTTGAAGCTAAGCCATGACAACGTTGTCTAGCCACTGGACTCCTCAATGGTCCGGCGATGAAAAAGAAGAACTCTATGAAGTTCATGGCTGGCCAACCAATATGGTGGTTGACCTGGAAAAAGCACACATGCAGCTGTCGCTTTTGGCAACTCACAGGTAACAAATTCAATAGTTACTTATTATCATCTACTTTCATGCACGATCTTTAAATAATAATTGATTTGTCTTTGTAAGGGATGTCGTGTATGCATGCAATATCGGCCATACAGGATAAGAATGACAAATGCACTGAAGACTATTGTCATGACTGGTTGAAGATGGAAGCATACAGGAAGACCTATTGCTTCAATATCAATCCAGTGAAAAGATAGGATCTGTGGGAAAAAACTCCACATCCAGCTCCCGTCCCACCACCATTTAAGGCCAAGCCTGGAAGACCAACGAAGAAAAGGAGAAAGGACAAAGAGGAGCAACCTACTGGGTCAAAGACAAAGATGAAGAGGAAGTATAACCCTGTTAGATGCATGTATTGTAGTGAGATAGGACACAACAAGAGAAGCTGTGCAAAGAAGAAAGTTGCGAAAGCTGAGGAGCATGCCAGGCAGCTACAGCTGCAACTAGCTGTGGTTGCCCCTGCTGCAAATGGGGCTGACCCTCAAGTAAGCTTTGTCCCAGCTGAACATAATCTAGCTCCAGTAGATATAGATCCATCACCAACACAGCCTCCAACAGTAATTGACATTAGCCAATCTGAAAGCATACCACCAACCCAAGAAACACAACAGGTAATCTACCATATGTGATCTCTTTTAAACATATGTGATTTCTTTTATAATCTAAATCTAAATCTAAGTCTGCCATTAAATTATGTAGGAACAAGTCACAGCTAAGCCACCCAAGTTAAAAGTCATTAAAGGGAAAGCCAGACTTCAGTCCTCTCCTAAACCTACTGTAGCTGCACTAGTCGCTATCTCTGCTGAGACAATCAAGGGGACTAGTTTAGTAACTGCTAAAAAGCTGGCCAACTTTATGACCTTCGTTCCTACTCCAGGCTTCAAGCCCCCAAGAAAGACTGATAAATGACTTTGATTGGTGTTGAAATATATTCTGGTTGAATTTGTTTTTGTGTGAGGATACTTTATGTTTTTTTTTGCACAAGGCAATTGAAGTTCCATTATCAACATTTTGGTTATCTATGTAATTGAAAGTTGTACTATGCCCTTTTATTTTGATCTAGCCTACTTTTTAGGTTTGTATCCTCATGTAAAACCTTATGACTTTGCTGTGGTTTTTATCCTTAAGACAATGTGACATCTAGCCTTCTATGGCAACTCAATGTTTAAGAGTACTTTCACTACTGATTATGTTCATTCCTTAGTACATCTTACTGTAACAGTGATTCGAATTGGTTTGGAACATTTGAATTGGATTGTGTTGTCTTAATCTAAAAAAACCAAATGCAACATCTATTCTCATTCAAGGGATTCATCTCATTACACCATGACATATCAACAGAATTTGTTTTACTTGGAACAAGATAACTGATGAACGGATCTTTGACGGTATAGAATTTCACAAATGAATTCTCGTTGCAGGTATAGTTTCTAATAATCCTTTCATACAAAAATTTGCTTGTCACAAGTACAAACCCCTAAAATCTATAAACCGAAGTATTTAAACCTCAGGTCATTCTCCCTATGAATTGTAATAAAGTGTCTTGTTATTGGTTATGAGGTATGTTTGGGGTTTTTTGAGATTTTAGACATGAAATGTAAATGGCAAAGGAAATAAACTAACAACTAAAAAGGTCTTGGCAAGGTTTGGTGGTCAAAGATCTCTATCTCTATCACTAACCACAACATGAGAATTGGCAAGGATCAATCCCATTAAGTCATCCTCTAACTAGTAGTAAAGGAAAGTCAAATGAGCTATATCAATCCAAGTCCATAAGTCCTAGTTCTCCACCAATTCAATTAGTGAGATCTAGAGTTAATGACTCCCAATCATCAATTACTTGGACATTATTAACTCAAGAGTTCCTAAGTTACCTTCCCAAGCCAAGAGCATAAAGTTCTACTCTAAAATCCAACCAAGCATTTTATCAAACACTTAGAAGGCATAAAAGGAAAGCATAGTAAAATTGTAAGGAAAGTAAATCTACTCTACTCAATTGCAAGGAATTAAACAACAATAAAGCAAATCAATAAAGGAAATCAAAACATGAATTGCATTAAAGAGAAAATAAAAGAACAAAAGTGCATCAACATAAAAGTAGAGAATTACAAGAATTGAAATACAAAACTAGAGAGAGGAGAAGAAGAGGAAGAAGAATTGATAAAGGAAAAGTAAATCTAAGCATGAAATTAACCTAGATCTAACCTAATCTTAATCCTAGAGAGAAGTGAGAGTTTTTCTCTCTAAAACTAACTTTCCCTCCAAAACTAATCTAAACTAAACTAAGTGTCTAAGGTGTGTAATCCCTCTTCAATCCTTGGGTTAAATAGCATCAGAAATGAGTTGGATTTGACCCAAAATGCACCATAAATCGCTGGCCACGAGTTGCACTTAAGTGGGTCACGTGCAACACCAGCGCGTACGCATATAGTGTGCGTGCGCACCCTTAAACGCGATGTAACTATGGCAAATTTTATATTATTTTGAAATCCCAGATGTTATCTTTCCAACGCAACTGGAACCGCATCATTTGGACCTCTGTAGCTCAAGTTATGATCGATTAAGTGCAAAGAGGTCGGGCTTGACAGCTTTGCGATTCCTTCATTTCTTCATGAGTTCTCCATTTCTACATGCTTTTCCCTTTATTCCCTTGATCCAATCTTTGCCTCCTAAACCTGAAATCACTTAGCAAACACATCAAGGCATCCAATGGAATCAAGGTAAATTAAATTTAGCTATTCTAAGACCTAAAAAGCATGTTTTCACTCTTAAGCACAATTAAAGGAGAATTTACAAAACCATGCTATTTCATTGGATACATGGGAGGAAAGTTGACAAAACCCTCTAAATTCAACACAAGATAAACCCTAAAAATGGGGTTTATCAATAACAAACAACAAACGATCACATTAACGACAACTACCACAAACAGGAAAACTATTAATATTTTCAATGCTTTTACTTCAGCTTCCAAGCTGCCCAGTCTCCATGCCACCTTCAACCTCCATTCATCATAGTCACTTTCAACCTGCAGTTCAGCCCCATAATCTTTATTTGTTCCACCTTCGCCCACCCCTTCATAGTCATCATCGTCAACCCACTTAAAGTAATTACAGTGACTGTCCTTCTGCAAATTCAAAAATCAGAAAACAAAAAATTGAATAAAACCCCAAAACACAAAACAACATGGAAAACCTTTAACTTCTTACACAACACTCACCCGGTACCTTAGACATGCACGGAATAGTCTATCTGGGTTCTTTGCTGTCCCAGATTTTCTTATCGCAGCCTTCAATCCACAGAAACATGATTCCTCATGGGTTTTCCTCCTGGTTCGCATTGAAGCGCTGGAACCATTACTGCCGTTCGACGGAAACGACACACCACCGCCACGGCCTCCATTTGCTGCCTCTATCGTCGCCCCAAACCAGCCAATTTCAACACTTACCCAGGCATATGGCCCTCTGATTGTTGAACGCGATGTATTTATCGTCGAAATTAGGATTAGGTTTCAAACACTGAGGGACTGATTTGAACTGTTTTTCCAAACTTACCTTGTTAGCAACTGCTAATGACACGTTGGACTATTCCACGGAGGCAGCTAATGTCACACGTCATCAAACATTAGCCAGCTCATCAACGAATTTGACGGAAGGACAAACATGATTAACTTGGGTATCTTTCAAGAACTCTTTTGATTAACTTTATCTTTCGGGGACTAAAATGAAGATCGAGGTATCTTTCAGGAACGAATTTGAGTATTAACTCTGTGAAATAATTAAGCACGACAATTTGATTGGAAGTTGAAGAGAGCTAAAAAAAAAAACAACAAAATCTATTATAGGATAATTAACTAAAACTTGGCTAAATCACTTGTTTAGGTAGAATTTTCCATCCACAATCTTGCAGAAACTCTTGTTATTACTTAATTCAACAATCGGTTAAGACTTTGTTAGTTTGAATTGGTTTTTTTTAGTTAAAAACATATTTTTTTTAAATAAAATATTTTTATTTAATTTTAAGAATTTGTTTGGGTGAATTTTAAAATTTTTTTCCCTAACTATCTCTTTTATAAAGATCTTAAAGAAAAATAAAAATAATTTTATATTTAGATATCTCATGTAAAATTTTTTTATTTATTAATTATATTTAGATATAATAATATAAAAGTATTTTTTTGTTTATTTATGACGTGAAAAATATTTTTTTTAAAAAAATCTTTTAAAAAAGGATATAAATCGTAACTTCTCACAAAAGATGTTTTTTCTATTATTTTTACTTTTAATATTAAAAATTTATCAAACACTTTAAAAAATAAAAAAATCTTTTGTCAATGAATTATTTTTTTAATCAATATAATGACACCCAAACGGGTCATTCTTAAACGCTCCTTGCTAAGTAGGAAGTGCTGCACTCTTTGTTAATTCATCAAATCTCAACTCTTCATTTATTATATTTTATAGGGTAAATACCCGTTCTGTCCTTTGACCTTTTTTCCGTGAAATATATCTCATCCTAATCATCTTTAAACATCAACCCGGCCTCTACTCATTAATAAAATTACACAAATCGACTCCTACAACCGGTTTATTACGTGTCTATAATGGTTACATAGACTAAAAACTCCCTCTTTGCAAAAAAAAAAAAAATCAAAAATAAAAAAATAAAAAACCCTCCTCCTCTCTTCTCTTTTTCCCTTTTTCTTCCTCTTCTTCTTCTCCTTTCTCTTCGCCCGTCACCATCATCTTCATCACCATCATCATCGAACTTCACCTTCACAACTATCACCGTGGCACCACCATCGCCGAACCAACTTCTTTTTTCTTCTTTCTCTTCCTATTCTTTTTCTCTTTTTCTTCCTCCATCGCGCCATCTCCAAAACTACCATCTTCTCTCTCTGTCTTGCAACCAACGGTCACCACAATTGTAGTTCCCTATTCCTCCTCTTCTCTTTCTCACCTTTACCTAATCTCCCTCAATAGCTAACCCCAAATCTACTCCGTCACTAAGATTCTCATCGTCTTCACTGTCCTTTGCGCCACCACCACTAACAACTCCCCCTTCCTTGATTGTTACTACGTCCAAAGTCATTTGCCTATGCCTCGTCCTCCACAAGCGTTACAAGAGTCCCATGTGGCATCTGGTGAGGTATTTAAGTTCATTACTAAAGTCTTCCGATTGCTCCCAAATCTTGTTAATGATATATGGATTACTAGCTTTATGATTTTGTCAAGGTTAATGCAGGAAGAGTTTTAAGGTTGTAGAGATAGATAGTAATGATAATGGATCTGAAAAAGTAGAAAAAGAGGAGGAGGATGAGGAGGAGGAAGGAAAGGTTGTTTTAGTCCCTGTAACCATTTAGGATTGATACCTATCACTTGGCATTGACACATCATATTCCACCTGAAATGTTAGACAAACAATCTGCTGCCAACTGGTCGTAGAGGTCAATTTGTCCAATTTTATTAATAGGTAAGGGTTGGGTTGAGGTTTAAGGATGATTAGGATGCAATATGTCTCACGGAAAAAAAAATCAAGAATCAAAAAAGGTATTTATTCTATTTTATATGAATGGTTTAGATTTAAAAAGGTAACATGATAATCAGATTAATCATTTTTGTTTGGTAAGTTTTGAATTTTTGACAAGTATTAAATATTGGGCTGAACTCCAAAACAAAAAAATATATGAATACTAAAAGCAGAGTATCTAATTTTTTGTTTTTTTTTTGTTTTTGTGTGTGCAAACTTGTTCATTCAGGCCATAACAAAAAATGATAATAAATAATAGAAATGTTTGGTAATCAAAGAAAATTAATTAAAAAAAGTCATAACATATCTTATTTAGCATTTATTAATTGTTGCGACAATTAATGAATACTAAATAAGACAAGTGCTTGCTATTTTTTTAATCTCCCTAGCATTACTGAATAAATAAATAAATTCAAATTGTAATCTTTAATAGCATACTAACTTTTAAAGAGTTCTGCTCTCCTACTTTTTTATGGAGGTTTTTGCCCACTCAAACAAGCACTAAACTTATTTGAATACATCTTTTAAAAAGTACTTTTATTAAACAAATATTTAATTTTTTTAAAAACTAATAATATTTTACTTAAAAAAAACAAAAAACATTTTTAATATTTGATTTTTTTAAAAAAACTTCTCTAAATGTCAAATAGTTTTTATCTATTGAAATAAATCTTTTGAAAAACAAACACTTTTTCCAAAAATCAATCAAAACGGACTGTTGGAGGAGATAGATTACTCATTTTTTCTTTCTCTAGTTTATTATTTTATTTTTTAATTTACAAAATATAGCATTAAAACATTTTGAGCTAAATTACGAACAAGATGCCCGTCTAGCTCAGTCGGTAGAGCGCAAGGCTCTTAACCTTGTGGTCGTGGGTTCGAGCCCCACGGTGGGCGACATATATTTTTGGTGTTATCAATATTAAAACTAGGTAGTTATTAGCTAGAAATATAAAACTATAAAAAGGATAGTGAACGCTCATTAATAAGTAGCAACTTATCTTAGTGTTTCCATACTTTTGTGTTGTTTCAGTGACTCATTGTTCGCATTTATACATAGAGAGGTCAGTTATAGTGTGAAGATGATTTCAATGGCTAGCTACGAAGTCACCTTCAATGTACAATTGGCAAAAGAGATCAGCATTAATCATTCTTAGTTAGTGTGTTAAGAACTAGTAAAAATCCTGTCCGCACAAAGTAGTAATAGTAATGTTATATATAAACTTTTAAAAGAAGTATTGAATAATTTACCGTTAGAATAATTTCAGCTAGTGAACTTGTGACAAATTCCTACCGTTAGAATAATTTCAGCTAGCAACAACCAACTTTCAAGCTTCAATACCGAGTGTGTAGAGACAGAAAGTCATGACAAGGAAATTGACATCACATAACACAAAACTCTCGTGAAACACACAACTGTCTCAAAACAATGCAACATTAAGTGATAGTGGCCTCAGCTCTCAGGTATTGTCGCTTAGTCCTTATTAGACATTAGCACATGGAAATGGTGTCCTACCAAAATATATAACCATTACAATTTTTTATATCATGTGCCTTGTTATAATTTAGCATGGGCTAAAAGAGATGTGTTAATTAAACTAACTCTTGAGTTGATTGAGTGGTCAGTTCACTCGTTCGTTTAAACAAGTGTTAAGAGTTTAAATTTTGCTTTATACATGTAATAACACATTGGCTAGTGACAAACCCTTTAACGGAGCTCTGATCCATGTCGAATTAGACATTGGCATGCCAAGTTGCGGGTTCCATGAGAAACCAAAAAAACTATACGAACTCTCGACTTGTATTGTTATACACTAAATCGATACACACCCTTGTACTGTTGCATCAAATGTGGGATCTACACTTGATCCAAGAATACAGAGGTGTGTGTTGAACCATTTACCCGGCAGAATGAGTAACAAAATGTTCTCATCGGTTAATAAACAAGAAAAATTACATTCCTAAGCACCAAAACATACAAACATAATCTACAAAATATCATGTTTGAATGTCAATCACTCAATCTTACTTGGTTCTCATGTGAGCTAGAAGGATAACACATTAAGCTGAACAAATAGTAGAAAACAAAATAATAACAAACAAAGAGAGATGGGTGCTTGGAGTTCGGCTGATGTAGAGTGATCCGAGAGTTCAGACGAATCAACTGCAAGTGGCATTCCATCACTGTTTAGTGTGCATGATTGGGGGTTAGAGCCATCAGGGTTCAACATCAGAGCGCGAAGAACCCCAGAAACCGTGTGAATATAAGTCGTTGTGTTCTTAGCTAGAAGCCATGTCAAGCCCATCAGCTCACAATCTTTGTCGTGGATCTTGGCCGTCCTGTCTTCTACTTTGCTTGAATTTGAAGCTTTATTGTTAAGCTGCATAGAAGTAATGCCACAATTAGGAAGTCTAATACTTTTTAGAGATAAATTTGGTCTTCGTCACTGATATCCGAATCATATTGTTAAAAATTTAACTAACTCTGGCCGTCTGTCCTAATAACGGTACCATGCCCAGGACTCAAGAGTGGCAGGGGAATGAATGAACTTACCACTGGAGTGTTGGAAAATGAAAACCACAGATGTTATATAATCTATTGCTCAAAAATGTGTTCAGTTGGAAATGTGATTCTGATTAAGGATCAGTTTTACTCCTTTTGCAGACAATTTGCAAGGTAGCATGTGTCAGAATGAAAAGTAATATATTAAACTTACACTTCTATGTTAAGGAACCATCATTTATGAATGTGGAAGGCTAAGAACAAGAACACTCAAATTGGAACATTTTAGCCACGTATTAGAGGGTAAAAAAAAGCATTGTTTATGCTATCTTCTGCATTTAACAAATAACACCACAATTTGTCATAATAAAGAAAGCCAGGTTAAAACTTTCCAGGAACTTATTTTGTAACATCAATTATCAAAAAAGAAAAGAAAGTTAGCAAAAAAAGACTATAGATAACTCAACTATCATCTTAATATGAAGAATCCAAAGACTTCAATTTTTTGTTAAATACCATGATAGAGACACTGCATGCAGATAACAATTTCTTGTTTTGTTAAAGAATTTCAAGAACTTTGGCTTCAATTGGTTCTTATGACTTCCGTGAAGCGCACAAGCTCCAAAGGCGCGTGAAGGATGGAGACATTGCAAGATAACTTAGAGAGCAACCAAACTCTCAAACAGAAAGATAAAACAAACACAACTTTACCAAATCACCAAACCATGAAGAAGATCAACATCAATAAAATGAACTCAAATTCATCATATTCAACAAAGATCCATCAAATTCTAAGTCACAAAACGAATCAAACAAACCCCAAATCAAAACAAAAACTTCTATTCTTTTTTTTTTTTCTATTTTGGGAAAAGATTAATAGAAAACTGACCCTGTAGAGTGTGTTCAAGCACTTGGAGCAGCCACCAAGACCAGGGAAGCCATTGACATTGTTGGTTCTACTGATGCAATTCTTCTCTAACCTTCTCACAGTTTTATCCCCAACAAGTTCACCATTTTCATTAACTGAAAATGCATCTGGGCAACTCAGAGGGTGAAGCCTTATCCCACAGAAGCAGAACACAACATCACATGTCTCATTGGGTCTTTTCAGCTGAATCCCTCTCACTTTCAGTGCATTCTCTAAGTCATTCACACATGTTTCTGAGTCATCTGGTAACAATGGCATCTCATATGATGATGATGATGTGTGGGTATGGCTATGGGTTAATGCAGTGGAAGAATATGCAGAGTATAACCATGATGCAAGAACAGGGCAGCACCGTGTGCGGTGGAGCTCCATGTCAGAACCACCACCACCACCACCGCCTCCACAAGCATTCTTTATACCGTCAAAGAGTTCATCTGAGAGTGTCAAGGGGCAACCTTTGACATCAGATTGTTCAGGGAATGCAGGGATTGTTGCTGTTGATGGATGAGATGGGCCTGGGCTTGGGCTTGTGTTTGGGAGGATGGGCTTAAGGGTTTGAAGGGTTGTTGTTGATGATGAGTCATTGCACATGCAGCAATGGAAGAAGAAGATGATAATGCAGAAGAGGAAAAGGGTTAGTGGTAGTGGAGCTGACATGGTGTTTGATGAAATGTTTCTGAGAGAAAAAGATAGAAAGGAAAAAGGATTGGTTTTTGTATTGTTTTGTTTTGTTTCTGCTAACTAAAAAAAGTTAGTAAACACCAAGAGAATGTAGGTGTTGGTTATAATAAGTGGGTGGGAAGCAAAGGGGTAAAATAAAATGGTGGTGGGGTTGGGTACTTGAGTGAGTAAAGTTTGGCAATATGCCATTATTCTAATTTCTAACTAGTTTATTTTAGATCTATAAGACTAGTTTAACTCCATAAAGTTAAGAGTAGGGATTAGTGTGTATTAATGTATTATCATGACCAAATCATTCATGGAATAGAAGGACTCAATTTGACTTACATTGTCTCATTGAAGTCACATTATTTTGATGTTATGTTTTTATATTGCTATTTTGTGTTCTTTTATGGTTTAGGCTTTAGGATGTATGAGTATTAGTAGGTACATGGGTATTTAATACATGGCATTTGTGTCCATGGCTGATGGTTGGAGGGAAGGTTAGTATCTTTCACATGATTGGGAGGGTTCATATTCAATGAGAGTAACAACACAGAGGTGTGAGGTGGCCATGGTTTAATTGTTTCCACCACCACTTGCTGTAACCTTTATTCTTTTCCTACTCCTCCTTTTGAATTACTATATAAGCTTATCCATTTTCTGGTCTTGGTTACGGTTTATTCTTGCAATTCTTTAAGTCAAATTTTATTGCATTATATAATTATGTTATATGGAATAAAGTATTGTGCAATAAATGGTAAATTTGAACAAAAATTTAACATGATCCACTCGGGATATCTAAATAAATAAATGAATAGTCATAGATAAATGGAAAGAATAAGTAACAAGGACATGGAGGACGGTGAAATTTCATTTTAAGTAATTTCGGGACACAGAAATAATGATATCCTATAAAAAAAAAAAAAAAAAAAGGTAGAAACACAAAGAAACTGAAAAAAAAAAAAAAATCTAAATGAGAAGGTAATAAAGACATCCAAGCATAAATGAACTTATTGTGGACATAATAATGAATGAAAATGTACAGGTAAACAATTCATAATCATTCAACTTTAAACTATTATAATTAATAATTATTAATTTTGTACTTTTTAAAAAAAAAATTTAAATAATTATTAACTAATGATAATTAATTAATATAAAATATAGTTCAAAAATATTTATTAATTTATTGTTTGTTAGACCCTATTATCTAGCAAGATTAATAATTAATATATATGTTATAAATTATACACATATTCACACAATGATATATAGACGCGGAATACAACATGATATGATATGCAAATATATTTATTTTATTTATTTTTTTGAAATTTGAAAATACGATATATATTTAAATATAAAGTATTTTTTAAATAAATTATTATAATATTCTAATTTTATTGATATTAAGGTACAAATTAATTCTTTTAAATCTTCTAAATATTTTTTTAATTACATAAAATATTTAGGATAATTTTTATTAATAAATAATAATATATATTATTTCCAAACTTATTTAAAAATATATATTTACAATAAATTAGACAAGTCAATATATAAAGATATTTAAATATGTCTAAATGTGTTAGAAAAATTATCTTATATTTTATTAAGACATAATTAACTATAAAAAAATGCATATCAAAC
Organism: Arachis hypogaea; assembly: GCF_003086295.3. NCBI lineage: Eukaryota > Viridiplantae > Streptophyta > Magnoliopsida > Fabales > Fabaceae > Arachis > Arachis hypogaea. The sequence goes on along the minus strand of NC_092050.1, from coordinate 142,843,114 downwards.
TAATATGGTGCTCAAAATACCACAACTCAATAAAATATCTATGCTTTTCAGCGTGAGAGAGCATAATGACATGTTTGATTTATGAGAAAATGATAAATAAGTCATTGACCTTTTATCTCGAAAATAAATAAGTTATCAACTAACTAAAAATATAAAAATATTTTTTACTTTTTAAAACGTGAGACGTGTAAGTCCTCTAAAGAATCTATTTGTCTTTATATATTTTAAATAAAAAACTTAAATCTCTTATATTTTAAAAAATAAAAAATATTTTGACATTTTTAATTAATAAAAAATTTATGTATCTTTAAAATATAAAATCAGGAATTTATTTAGTTTTTTCTCTTGATTTATATAGGATAAGCCGTTGTTGTTATTTCTCAAAATTTTATCCAATCATAAATATTATAAAGTTAAGTTTTGATAGTCACTTTTGCAAATATTGTTTCCATAATTATTTCCTCCAAATTTTACTCTATTTCAAACTAGATTGACGAAAAAGGGATTTGCAAAGATGGGCATCAACTATTAATCCAAAAGCCTAATCAATTGGCTTTTTTCTTATTTAACTTGATTACTTGAGAAATCATGCTTTTGTGTTGTTTCCTTTAATCCTTTATTCCCCCTGGATTGTGCCTTGGAACAAAGTGTTGCTTTCTAAGTTTGTCACGTGACCTCATTGCCCATATGTTCTAATCTTTATTTATGAATCAAATTTCGTAGTGCTTTTTCCAACATGGTTAGCAATTTACATTTTTTTAAAAAATAAGTCAAGGCTGTCACATTGCTCCATCTTTCATTCTCCAATGCCCCAACTTTCTCACTCAAATAATAGTGGGATGCCTCAAATCATGTAATATATATCGAAAATACAACAAGGATATTCTATTTGAGAGTTTCCATACGTTCCTTTTGGCTTTATTTGATCTATCTCTTAACTTATATGTAACTTATCTCCAGTAAAAAAAATTCTTGTTACCTCTTCTTGTAAAGGGTAGACTATTTCACTATTACATAATAAATAATACTCAGGTGGTTTTAAAGCAAGTATAAGGTGTATTCTAGAGATTTAACTACTATATCAGATTTTATAATTAAATTCATGACATAATAAAAATGTTATATTAATAAAATATTTTGTTAAATAAAATAAATATATTTAATATTTAATTGAATATTCTATTAATTTTAATATTTTTGTTATGATAAAAATTTAATTATAAAATTTAATAAAGTACAAGAATTTAATTAAAAAAATATATAAAAATTTAGTAAAATTATAAGAACTGATAAAATAATTAAATTTATTCTAAAAATACTAATATAATCGTTTATTTATTTATAGCATATAAAAATTAAATAAAAATAATAAATTATTGTAAATAGTTTTAAAATTAATAAATATACAAAAAAATTAAAAAAACACGTAAATATTTCCATTGATAGTGGACTTTGAGTTTCACTAATTACTATAACTAGTAAAGAAGTTGTTGATGACCACCGGCACCTAGAAAGTTCAGCAACCCATGTAGTTTGAAAATTTGCAGGATCAAGATTTTTTAAAACGAAAAAGATGATAAAGTAGTAAGAAAATAATCGTTTTTAAATTAAAATAATAGAGATATACATTTTATAAATTATAATTTTTTATTTTAGAGAATTTAAATTGAATATTACTGTCGTAACTTTCATAATAGGATCTAATATAAGAACCATATAATTTTTCGCGAAACACATCATTTCGATTATTTTAACTATTAAATGGAAGCAGAAATCTTGAACTTAGCTTCTACTATGCATGAAAGTATAATATTTAGATTTAATCAATTAGTGGCTTACTGGCTTTGATGATGATGCAGGTTAATTAATAATTACTTTTAACAATTCTGCAGTTCCAATATAATACAATATTTTATGCTTATATATGTTATGATGGGCTTATTTTTTTGTGCTAGTTAAGTCCACATTCCACAGGCTATTTTGCAATTTGTATGATTCACTTCAGTTTTATTATGTACTGAAATTTTTATATTCATTATACATACATTATGCAGTGAGTAATGCTATGGTGAAAAGAAAAATTAAGTGAAAAATGAAGATTACATTCTTTACAATAAAAAAAAAAAAGAAAATAAAAAAATTAAAAACATCATGCACAATGCATACTTCTATCAAAATATAATTACAATCTTTACTTTTCAGCAAACGTCTCTCTTCACCAAAGAAATTTCCCTATTCAGTATCTTCCAAATTGGTTTGTTACATAATTTTGATACCACATCATGTAGGTTTTTATTTAAAATTAAAGGTAGCATTCAAACAAAATAACGAATATTGACATTGTAAAAATGATAAAATTTAGAGAAAATAAGATTATGCGAAAATCAATATGACAAGATTCATTTCCATCCATATTCTAAGAATTTAGGTATAGCTAGTATTTATTGTGCCGAAGTAATTCTTAAGAAAAACTTGTCTTAGAGAAATAAAATCTGTTCATTAAATTTTCAATGCACTGGTGTGAAGTGTCCATATATTGTCATCATGCATGTCCCTTTCGCTAGAGAGGAATGCTAGGGGCAGCAATTTTGGTATTTTGTAACCATCAATTAGTCATCAATAGTATTTTTAATGGTGTGAGATTATATCTAATGATGAGAAATCACTCACTTTTATTTTGATGGTTAAATGTTAGCCATAAAACACAAAAGTTGCTGCCCCCTAACTAAATTATCAATGCATTGGTTTGAAGTGCCCATCTAACTGAAAAACAAAACATAATGCAAAGCAATAACTTCCATATTCATATTTATATTTATATTGGTATTCAGTTCTGCTACACTTCCAAGTATTATTATCATTTAAGTTTAATCAAATAGACTCAATACCAACAAAAATTACTCTCACTAAAAGAGCATGATTATACGCACAAGATACGTGTCGTCTCCTCCTCCTCCGCGTTCCTCCTCCTCCCTCTTCTCTTTCTTCTTAGCGTTTTTTCTTCTTCGCGTATTTTCTCCGCATTGTCATTCTTTTGTTGCAACTGTTGTTGTTGCATTTTTTTTCTTTTCTTCCTCCTCTCTTTGGTGATTTTGCACCCTAATGTGTTTTGAATTGTGTAAAACAACGAGACCAAATGCATCCTAAACCGAAATTACTTAATGATGACAATACACAAACAAACTCATTTTAAAACAAGCACAAACCAAGTCAATTTTGAACAAAAATATATCCAAATCAATTTTAAATCAGACAATGTCATCAATATGACAAATCCGATGATAACGATAATAATAATGACGATAACAATAACGACGATACATATTAGAAGAAGACAATGACAATAACGATGATGATGATGGAGGAGAAAGATGAAAAGAAAACGGAAAAAAAATTCCATTAAAAAAAGAAGAAGAAGGAAGAGGAGGAGAAGGAGGTAATGAGGAGAAGTAGAAGCTGTAACATCAAAGAATGTACGGTTGAACTTGGTTGGTTTAATTACTTGAATGCGGAATTTTATTGATATTATATATAATAGGAATTGGAAAAAAAATTGGTATACATTTTTTATAAAATATCTTTTATCATATACAATTTATAAAATAAAAAAATGGTTAATTCAAGAATTGAATTCATGAGCTTTTAGTTTTATTATAATGTACTTACCATCCTGATTAATTTAGAATTTATTATCATTATTATTATCATATTTAATTTATAAAAAAGTAAATTAATAAACACATGAATGCATGACTATATCATAATGTTAGTACTAAGTACTGCTACAAAATAATTTATCACAAGAACCAAACACCAAATTCATATAGAGAAGTTAAATAGAAAGTTAAACAAGCATATTAATTTGTCTAGTCAGCTTTCAAATACTAGTGCAGTAGATAATTAGCCTACGTAGCATATTTATATATTTGAAGTATCTGTGCCAATAGCATTCATCCATTTTTCTTGCCTTTTGTGAGATGCATCATTGTCTTTTACCACGAGTTTTCTCAAAAGGTACATTCATAACTTGAAAACCTAAAATTATACCAAGAGAAACCATTGTTAGGATAATGCAATGCAAGTGAGAAACCTTTCAAGTTAATATGCTAGTGGACACAACTTTCCAACATAAAGAATATATGTATCCAAAGAAATAATAAAAACTAAATTAACAGAAATTAGCATCTATCTTAGTTCATTGTTCAATATAAACGTCCATAATATTACTAGTGTACCACTTAACGGAAAACACAGAAAAACTACTAAGAAAGAAACTGACCAGGTTCCCTAGTTTGTTTCTTGCTTTCTAAGTTAATGCTGTCAAGCTTTCGCTTAATTGGACCCTGAAAAGACAATGAAAAATAATAGATAACACGTTTCTTAAGAAAGTGCAATAAAACCATATGATTTTATATGTATGACAATACATCATTTCTCTTTGTAAATTTTTTTTGGGATACGGTTTTCTTGTTACACAAGAAATCAACAACTTACTGGGGTATCAGTCATTTGCTTTGAAGAACCTTCAAGGAACTTATTGCTAGTTCCTGATAAAGACCACAAATGATTACCATCATTAAGACATATAGTTAAGGATAATGGAAGCCAAATCTACAATTAGTGAGAAATTACTCTTACTCGGGACAGATTGCTTGGCATGATGTAGTTTTGTGGGCATGTTGAGCTTGGACTTGATTATTTGATGAAGATTTCGACATGAACTGGAATCTGCAGAAGGATACACGCCATAAGAAGCAAAAATTCTGCGGCTTGCGCAGCCATTTATTCAGATACAAGGATAAATCATAAGTCCAAATTCTTCAAAGTATACCTAGAAGTGATTGGATAGTTACAAATGCTGCGAGCTGTTCTGCCTCTTTTTTGCTTTTTCCGACTTGACCGGTGTAAATTCTACCATTAAACACCAACGTAGAGATGAAGACCGGATCCAATTCGCTTTTTTGACTAGTTGTATATTGGAGACTTCCTATGTTCTTTTGGACAGCATATTCATTCAGGATTGATTTGCAGTATATTAGATCCTAGGTCAAAACAAAGTACCTTCAACAGTTAGTAGAAATTAACCATAGCTTAGTTTCTTGAAAATGCACAGCAATGTATAAACAAGATCGGGAGTAGAAAACTATAAATTTCATGAACTTTCCAAACCTATGTTGTGTTATTACTAAAGGCTCTGATAAAATACACAATATCTAACCATAAAGCTCTGTTAAGAGTGTTCATTCATATGCTATTGATTCAGAACAATGAACAAACTAAACCTCAAAGACTCGAACACTCTTCAATAATTAGAAATATTTAGAATTCCTTGGAAGTATATCAGCATTTATATATGTATATACAGAAATGGTGCATTTATATACAAATTCAAACCTAAGTTGATAAATTTGTCCATAAAATTTATGGAACCACCTTAATTGTAACTTACAGGAAGAACAGTACATTCTTCAATATTGTTTGTGTCATGGATAATTATCTTAAGTGCAAGTTCTGCAGCATCCTGCTCTGCTTCTTTTCGATGTGAATATGTGAGCCTCGACTTGAACTCCCTTCCATTCACCACTACTGTCGACCTGAACTTCGGTGCATGCGCAAATCCTTCGTTGTCTGTTCGATAGACGGGTAATGGAAAACGAGATTTCTGAAGATACTCTTGTAATTTGTTTTTGTGCATCACTACTACTTATATGCCTGAAGAAAAATATAAAAAGTTACAAGGGCTAAAGGAATATAACTGAAGTTTCCATGTAGAACTCAGAAACATTACTTATTAGCTTATCAGTTCAAAATAAATCACAAAAAATAAAAAAACGGAAGTGAATACATTTCCATATATTAGTGAGGAATTAGTCAAGTCCTATCCTTAGCAATTAATGTATAAGAGTTGTCTATGGCTTCATTCATGAGAACTCATGCATCATGAAATTGGAAATTTTTTCTCAAAACATTGTCCTTTACATCAGAAGTTTGGAACACACTGATGTTAAATTAGAAATAAATAAATAAAACAAATAAAGAAAAACACAACCTTCTACTGAGTTTATTAACTAGGACTTTTTGTTTCCCAGCAGAAGAGTTGTAACATTTTCATTGTTTCAAAATATTCAAACTTCCCATACAGGAATATGGATTATAAATATTTATATGGAATTTAATTATATGCTAGGAAAAGAGAAAATGATAAAAAGGATAGTTCACCTTTCTCCCTGAACTCTTGAGTGGTTCAAGCTATGAGTTTCTTTTCAGTTTTCACCCCACACTTTCTTGGCCTTGATTATTATTGTTATTATTATTATCACTTACAAGTTATTACAAGAAAACTGCTCTTTTCTTATTCACTCTGTTTTTTCTTGTCTATGACTATGTTGTCTGAACAGTCAAACTTTGACCAAACACCACATGTTATGATTAAAGAAGCCAAAGCTGAAGAATGTTTTGCATGATCTGATCGTACCAAAAAAAAATGATGGTCATGATTATGGATAGACCATCCAACGGTTCATTTTTATTTATTATTAAAACATTATTTTCAGCCTACTACAAAAAAACAAACTGAACTTTAAGCACCAAATTAGTGTTAGACACCTGGACAAAAAAAAAAGCATCCAATTGTTGAGAGGACACAAGTTTAGATGTACAAAACTACAAACTAAAAACAAGGCAAGAGAAATATTGATGCAAAAATGTATCTGCTTTGAAATACTTAGGTGGCCAAACCACACACTCATTTAAGCAGGTCAAAATCCAGTGTAAAGCAAATATTGCCAATCTCCATAGAGAAGTCATTGCTCAACAAGCAAACTAACAATAAAATTTGAAGTTGGGAAACCATAACCGAATTATTAACACACTCATATTTTAGAACCACATATTTTTCATAATAATGTAATTTTCCTTATACAGAATGCCATGGATTTGCAAATGTTTATAACACTCTTTTGTTTTTCTTAGTTTGTAGCATGATAATAGTTAAGATACATGATCTCATAGGATAACAGTAAAGAACAATTAATTACTATAAAGAGATCTTAAACACTAAACTGTAAGCTACAACTAGGAATATCCTCTAAAGAATCAATAAAGCATAGTGGAATTAAAAAGGATGATAGCAATTGCAAAAATTGAAAGTTCAAAATTAACTGAATAAAAATGAGAAAATCAAGACATCAGTGGTATTGATGTTATGGCATTGCCAAAGTTCTCTGACCCAACAGATACAGAATTTACAGAACTATGATACATATTCAGCAACAATAGAGATGTGATTTCAATTTGAGTTGATGTATCTTACTTTCTTTCATCCATTCAATAAGCCTCTAGCAATCATTTTCCGAAGAAGTTTCTCCGCCATGTCATTCTCACCTTTTCCAAACAAAGCACGAATAACGATTTCAAAAGTCATAGCATTTGGTAAGCAACCGTTGTTTTCCATTTCCGACAGCAGGGCCAATGCTTTTTTAGATAAGCCCTCTTTGCAGAGCCCATTGATCATAATAGTGTATGTCCTCACATTTGGACGATAGCTTTTAATGGAAAGATCTTGAAAAATCTCTTTTGCATCTGTAAGTCTTCCACCTTTGCATAGGCCATCAATAAGTATATTATACGTGCATATATCTGGATCAATGCCACTCTCTTTCATTTGATTAAATAACATAAGTGCCTTGTCAACTTGTTTGATATTGAACATCCCATCCAACAAGGAATTGTAAGTGATTATATTAGCAGGTTGACCTTTATTATGCATCTCAACAAGAAGCTTTGAAGCACAAGAGATTCTCCTTGATTTTCCCAAGCCATCAATTAGAGTACTGTAAGTTACCGTGTTAGGAACCAAGTTCTTGCGACGCATCTCTTCAAAGAGATTCAAGGCATCATCCATCAATTTACTTTTGCACAAGCCATTAATAATAATATTGTAACTTTGGATATCAGGAGCCATTCCTATCTGGGCCATTGTGTCAAATATACATTTTGCCTTGTTTAATTCGTTAACCAAGCAATACCCATCCATTAAACAATTATAAGTAACCACAGTTGGTTCCACAGCATCTTTTGTCATCACAGCCAACACACTCTTAGCATCTTTGATATTTCCCTCCTTACATAGTCCATCAATCAAAGTAGTATACGTATGAACATTTGGAGTAATGTTTTTCAGCAGCATATGATTTAGTAAATCAATGGCTTCCTTAAGTTGACCCGCAAGGCACAATCCATAAATTAGAGTGTTGTAGGTGATAACATTGGGAGAGATTCCCTTAGCAAGCATTTCAGAGTATAAATGAAAAGCATCACTTACAAACGTAACCTTGCACAAGCTATCAATAATTGCGCTGTACATGACGACATTAGGAATAATTCCATACCGTGGAATCTTTCTCAACACTTGAATAGCAGCTGATGTGTGTCCGGTCTTACAGAGCCCATTGATCAAAGTTGCATAAGTGACTTGGTCGAATTGAAATCCATGAGCCAACAATCTATCATGAAAGTGCAGTGCTTTTTCAACATTACCGCATAGACAGAGACCTTTAATGAGTGTATTCAACGTTATGGTATCAGGCTGAAAACCCATCCTGAAAATCTTGGTCAGTACAGAGAAAGCAAGCGCCATACGACCCATGCCGCAACAACAATTAATTACGATGCTCAAAGTAACTATGCTGGGAGCAATTCCCCTGGCTAGCAATTGCTGAAAAAGGGAAATGGCGGGGGAGAAATGGTTCGTCTTGGCAAGAGACCCCAAAATCTGGTTAAATTGGATGATGGATGGAGGGCGACGCATAGAGAGCATACGAGTGAAGGAATCAACAGCTTCATCAACATGGCGAGGGGATGTGAGCTGAGAATGAGAGTGAAGGCTTGACATTGAACATGAACAGGAAGGAAAGCGAAAAGGGAAAACATAGGGCACAAGAAAAGAGGGGATATGAAGACAGAAGCTGAACCTCGAGAATGATGCTGCACGCAACATGTTTGTGTAAAACAAAATCCGTTCAAATGAGACGAAGGAGTTGGAAGAGAAAAGAGCGAATTCAATGGTGGAAACAATCACTGTCATGAAACAAAGGTTGAGACTTGATAGTTGAAAGTTGAAACCAAAGCAAAGAACCATGTCATTCTCGGTGGACTTGTACCGACTTTATGTATGAGTTTGATTTATTTGGTTAGATAGGACAAGGGATGACTATAAGATTAGGACAGGGTCTATTAATGAATGTTAATTGTTATTGTTGCTTAAAAGTTATGTTGATATTATTGTGGCTATTTAGTCACTTGGTGAGGAATTGGATCTGTCTTGAATTCGATTGCATCACTAATAGAAGCATGAATTGAGTGAAGTGAATCTAACTAAAAAGGTAATTGAGATATGTTAACTAATTTCAAATAGATATAAGAAATAAAAATTGGTAAAGACACAAAATTAACTAATTGGTCTGCATAACATTAAGCATTAGAACCAATTGTTCCATCCAAAATACTATATACTGACTAATCAGTCTTAATACCAGATATCAAAATACTCAAATTGTCCAACAAAAGGCAATAACTACAACCATACTAAATATCAACATACAATCCAAAAAATTAGATAAACCACTGCAACTAAATATCAACTTATAACCCAAAAGACCAACTAATTATGCACCCAAGTTTCTCTCAAGTTGGCTGATTTGGCATGAACTTTGAGAACCTAGAAGTGGTTGCTTTAGATGCACCGTTCATGGTTTCATTTGACACAAGTGGAGTCCTTGTGGAGTCTGAAACTCCTGAACTAGCAGCAGCATTTGTAGAAGGTGCAACGGGCCTTATCTGTGGGGGCCTAAATAGTGGGTTGGGCCTTGGAGTGGCTGGTGGGCCTAGAGCTATGGGCCTAACATTGGGTTGGGCTGTTGGAGCTGTAGATGTGGGCCTCCTAATAGGGCATCTTTACCCTGGATCTTTCCTTGCTAGTAGATGCAGCAGCAGCTGCAGTGGAGGGAGTTTTAGATCTTGGTGCTCTCCTTGCAGGGTTGGATCTAGCAGCTCTCCCTCCTTCACCATGACTTGTTGAACTGGATGTGTTCATGTTGGCCTACAATAAATTAAGTCTAATTAGTACATGTGAATTTACTGTAAACAGCAATTATTGAGAAATGAGCTACCTCTTCATCAGCTTCAGACTGTGGGTGGCCTTGGGTGAGCTCCTCTTCAACTGCATCCATGGTTTCTTCCCAAAACATCTTCTGCTCTGAGTCTGACATGTCCTGTAAGCCCCTGGGTGGCACAATTTCTCCTGTTGCCGGCTGACCTGCTTGAGGTGCTTGTTGTTCATCTTCATCTTCCTCAGCTGCAACATGAGTCTTCTTATCAGGATATGTACTGGAATTATGTCCCACCTACGAAGACAACATCATTCCAAGCATCAACAGACGAGAACAGTCAATAACAAGAGGCATTGAACAAGTGAGCTTTTATTTACCTTTTTGCAATATTTACAACTTGTTTTTCCATAGCTCCTCTTGATTTTGTACTGGCTCCCACTCTGTCTCTCTGATTCATGTCGTGCTCTCTTCTTTGTAGGCCTTCCTATTGGCCTCTTATAAAGTGGAGGGAGACAGGGCAGCCCTTCTGCATTAGCCCAATATTCTTGACTAGGGACAGTGTTGATGTGAAATTGGTATGTTCTATTGTATGCTTCCATAGTTAGCCAATGATGGGCGTAATCTTCTGGTCGTTGATTTTTTCTTTGAATTGCAGCAACTCCATGACAGCAAGGCAGACCTGTCAGTTGCCACTTTCTACAAGTGCAAGTCCTTTCGTGAGTGTTGATCCGAACTGTTCGACCATGCCTTCTAACTTCAAAGACATTGTGCTCATCGTCTCCCACCCATTGAGCTTCCTAGTAATTTCCTTCCTTCTTTTCCTTCTCCAATCTGCTCGTTTGGATAGGTGCCAGTTTACCCGTGTAGGCCATGAGTGCATCTTTGTGCGTAGCCATAGTCTTCATGAGGTAATATCTAATCTCCTCTAGCATGGTTATGATGCTCTTGCCTCTTAGCCCCACCATGGTTGCATTAAGTGACTCCGCATTGTTGTTCGTTATGTTATCCACTTTAGGCCAAGTGGAGAATCTTGATCTTGACCAAGTTTCTTGCTCATACTTAGACAGATATTCCCAAGCAGAAGTATTAATTCTCTTGATGGCATCCATACCTTCATTAAATTCCTGATCAGTCAGTGCCCTTGCACATTGAAATAGCAACTGTTTAAGTTCTAGGTCTTTCCAACGCTTGTTAAAATTCCTCCACATATGCATAGTACAGAATCTATGTTTAACCCTTGGCATAACTTCTTGTAGAGCAGGTATTAGCCCCTGTAAATAACTAAGTTAGACATCATATACTATAAAATAATTGTACACACAATTTAAGGACTAACCTTCTGTTTGTCAGACATGAAGTGCCAATTGAATTGCCTATGATCCCCGATATCTTCCAACAAATACTCTAGGAATTTTTTTCAATTGGTCTTTGTTTCTGCATCAACTATTCCATATGCAACTGGGAATAGATGATTGTTGGCGTCCTGAGCAACGGCTGTCAGCAGCTGCCCCCCAAAATAACCCTTCAAAAATGCTCCATCAAGGCATAGGAAAGGCCTACATCCTTGCTTGAATCTCCTTTTGCAGGCATCTAGACAAATGTATAGACTTCTAAACTTAGACAGTCCCTCTTGTTGTGGGGTTGTGCTCATACGGCAAGTAGATCCTGGATTGGCCTTACGCAGCTCAGTCAAGTAAGTCCTTAACTTCAAATATTGTTCCTTTTCTGTGCCCTCGATGACATCCTTAGCCTTCTTCATTGTCCTAAACATCATCCTCTCTCCGACACAAATATCAAACTCAACTTTGAACATATCTCGAGCCTCTCTATGGGACAAGTTAGGACATACCCTAATCTTGCTAATCAACTCCTCGGCCACCCATTTACAAGTGACTGACCTACTTTTATTACTCCTAGGACATGTATGCTCATCGACCAATGTTTTTATTTGGTAACTAGGTGGCTGGTTTCTCCTTACACAGTAAACTTCCCATGGACAAGTTTCGTTGTAATAGATGACCCTGCACCTATGTGGTTTAACCTTGAGAAAAAATGCCTCTCTGTCCATCTGAATACTATACTTCCTGACTGCATCCTTAAACTGCTGCATCGTGCCAAATTCCATCCCTAACTCCAGTCTAATTTTGCCAAACTTTGTATCAGGATTATGCTGAGGGAATACTAGATTTTCATCCTCAGAATCAGAACCTGGTGGGGTGTGTAGCTCTTCAGAATGATACTGATAATCAGTAGGCTCTTCATCATGGTCATTTGGGTTAGGAACAACCACCCTTGGGGCCTAATTCTCTTTCCTAGGTGGCAGAATCCTCTGGTCGGATGGACGAGGTCTTCGATGAATTCTCCGACCTTGAACCCCACAAGAGGCATCCTCATCTAATTCAACAACATTACGCATTCATAGTTTAAGGTTATTAATTAACAGACAGTTTATGGCAAATACAATTCATATACTAGGATCTACAATTCATATACTAACCAGCATGTGCATCACTATTGTTTTGTGGTGCAGATTGATCTCTACCAGATGGTGGGGGCCTCGCATGTTTCTTCCTGCGTTTTCTTCCCCTGCCATCAACTTCTTCAGGATTAGATAGCCTCTCATGGTCTTCAACATGTGTCTGCTGATTGTCTCCTAAATTGGGGGCCTCATTTTCAATTGTTCCAGCCTGAGTTTGATTAGAAAGGTTTTCAGTACCAGCCTCCTCTGGCAATGCTTCATCATACCTCCCTTTGTTCAACGTTGGTTCATCCTCTTCTTGTTGTTGCTCTTCGTGCTGTGGGGGATCCTCTTGTTCATTTGCTTCATTTAATAAAGGAGCTCCATCTACTTCTGTATGTTCAGATCCTTCCTCCTCTTCATTTTGTTGGTGTTCCTGGTCATGATTTTGCTGGTCTTCTAAAGGAGGCATGTCAACATCTTCGTTAGCAAAAACCTCAGCCTCATCAACATACTCTGGATCCGCATCAACTGGATGCTCAAAATACAAGTGGACCCTGTTTTCATTCCTCAGTGCAGCATCACACATCTTAACCACATCGGCATCCCTTCTGAGCACCCGTAACCCGTTAGCTAAATCCATCCCTGGCTCCAACCAATAAACTTCATTATACCTAGTATAACCTAAATCTAGAAACAAGCCTTCAACAAGGAATAGATTACAAGTATCAACATGCACCCTCTCGATGATACTCACTAAACCACCATTATACTTCAGCATACCATCTACATTCTTCTCTAACCAACCCCGATGGTGATAAACAAATGTGATATGCATAGCCATCTGACAAAAATCATAAAAAAAGCCATAATCAGCTAACACAACACATGAAAACACCATCATCATACCTCCATTGCAAACCCCAAACGACTGATAATAAGAACAATGCAAACATAAAATGCTTACCAAAACCTTGGTTGTTCGACGACGACTTCTTCACTCCGTATCAACGCCAAACGCGATATAGCATGTGACGTTGCCAAATCCAAGAAACAACAGACGAAGAGAAACAGAGACGACCACCCACAAACTCTTCAGTTTTGCTCGTCCAACATAGTCTTAGTTAAATATGGTATTTCACTTAGGGTTAATTTCGTCATTTCATTTGAATTGGGCAATTAGGGTTTGTTGAATTGGGGATACATGGACAAAACGGAGATTGAGAGCCTAATACGGATGCCACGTTGGACTTCCGTTTGCCACATCACCAAGCTCCGTTTAACGGAAAAGGGTTCTCCTCATAGTTGGGCAGATTTGCTCCGTTTTTAAATTTTTCAAGGGTATGATTGTCATTAACGAATATTAGGGATATTTATGTCAGCGTTTTACAAATTCGGGGGCATAATTGGTAATTTACTCGTTATTTATGCATATGAAATTGAGGTAAAAAAATGATTGAGAATAGTAGGATAAAGCATAGTTATTAGAACCGACCCGGCAATCGATCCGGTCAGATTACTGGGTCACTAGGTCATTGGTTCAACCGGTGGATCACAGGTTCAATCGGTTAACCCGGTCATAATTAAATAATTATATAAAATTTAATTTTTATATCAAAATAACTTATTTTCTAATTCATTAATTAATTAGTATCTATTATATTATTTAAATATATGTTAAAAAATATTAATATTAATAGATGTCATATAATTATGAATAACAAAAATATGTCATTGATTAATAAAAATTTTTTGCTTATCTTTTTTAATTTATAGATATTGAACAAAGTTTAATTTTTATTTTAATAATTATATATAATTAAAAAATAATTAATTTTTGAAAAAAGTAAGTATAAAATAAAAAATAAATTAAATTAATATGAACATTATTTATTTATTAGAGTAAAAAAGATAAAAAAAATCTTAAATTTACATGACTAAAAGAATTAATACACAAATTATTAATTATGTCTAATAATTAATAATATATTTATTAAAAGACACTTTTTTATATAAAGAGAAAATTTGTCCCTATGGCTGAAGGCTCCTTTGCAACTTGAAAAACCCAAGTTCGAACCCCCAAAGCGCTTGGCATGCATTCTATATTTTTGAAATGGAGTGATGCTGACATCAGCAGTTCGACCGGTCTGATTCGAATCTCGATTCAGATCGAATTTGATCGGGTTTTTCGAGTCTGATCGGTTCGCTTACTGATCCGGTTAAAATGTTAATCTGGATCGATTTAGAATTCGGTTCACCGGTTTTTTAGTCGAATCGGCTGGTCCGGTCCGGATTTGATAACTATGGGATAAAGATTCATAAAAAATTAAACTTGTAAAGTGAATGTTACTCGATGATCAAAAACTTAGTATTCCGAAAACTTTCTTACATTTATAAATAGGTTTAATTAGTTTGTTGGTCTCTATAATTTTACTAAATTTTTAATTAGATCCTTATACTTTTTTTCTTTCAATTGGGTCTCTACACTATTTTTAATTTTGTAATTACGTCATTTTCATGTTAAAAATGTTAAAATTAATATAATATTTTTACCAAAATACATGTGGTCAAAGATTTAGTTAAGTTTTTAATTATAAATACCTTCAATTTGTGAAAAAATATTCAGTTAATTCTAATATTGTTTACACTAGAAAGGACTTAATTACAAAATTAAATCAGCGTAGGGACCAAATTGAAAAAAAAAAAGTATAGGATTCTAATTAAAAATTTGGTAAAACTATAGGAACCAATAGAATAATTAAACCATATAAATAAAGCTAGTGTATTGTATGTTTTTTTTAGAAAATTTTTACATTTATAATCTAATAATTTTGTCTTTAAATAAATAATTTTTAGCTTCTTAGCTTCATTTAGCGATTTTATTGAATAGTTTAGAACACATTCAATTCTAATTATATCTCTCACTTGAGTCTTTCTCTGGTTTCTTCTCATAACTACATTCTTCTCTTCAAATTTAAATTGCAAACAAGAAATCATATACAATCGCAAAGCAGATAGAACGATGGACATAGGAGGAGCATAAACGTGCAAATAAGGTCAGAAAGATAACATCATAGATTGAAAAACAAGCCGTGAAGTATTGCAGAAAATTAAGAACATGGCTGGTTACTTGTTTAGAGAAAAAAACAAAAACGAGCTAAATGAAAACCAGTATTATTTCTTTACACTAATGACCAATACAACTGTTATATATACACATGATTCAGAGCCTGACTCTTCTCAAGAATAATCATGAAGAGTAAGCTTTAACTAACTAACCAAAACACAAAACTAACTAAAAAAATTTTTGTTAGCTATAGAACTCTTATAACTAAACTAACTAACTAACTTTGGACTATCTCTGAATATCCCCCTCAAACTGAGGTATGGGTTTCGAAATACTCTCAGTTTGCGCTTGAACCTTTTAAATAAGTGTTGAGACACAGGCTGATCTAGAGAAGAAATATGCATCACATAAATAGATTTCTGATTAACCAGATCTCTTAAAAAATGAAGGTCTAGCTCTAAATGATTATACCTACTATGAAGTATAGGATTGGCAGGTAGGAGATAAGAACTTTGATTATAACAATATATAGTAGGTGGTGTTGGTTGAGGTATTCTCAATTCACCCAAAAGTTGCTGAATTGACATAATTTTAATTTGGACTGCACACATAGATCGATATTCAGCCTCAGTGTTGTTCATACTGACTTTAATTTGCTTATTACTCTTCCAAAATATGAGATTATTGCCTCCTAAAAGTTCTTAATGGCCTAGAGAAGGGAGGTTGAATTTATGACATTTTTTAACTTCTTTATAACTTGATTAATAAAGTCTCAAATCAAAACTGTTAACTTAGCTTACTTAGCTTATGTTTGGTCTACGTATATAATTATGTAGGAGACAAATTCGTTTCGTCTCAAATCGTGAAAAACAAAATTAGAACAGAGAGAAAAAAGATAACACAGCCATGTATCATGGTTTAGTTGTTAAGTGCAATGCAACCTACATCCAGTCTCTACTACAACGTTGGTGAAATTTCTACTATCTTTCTAAGTATTACATATACCAATTCCTTAGGACTTAATATAATCCTATCTGGGACACACAAGCTTCAACATAAACTTGACTTGACTATGTAACTACCTAGACTCAACACACTAAGTGCTTAACTTAGCAAGGAATACCTCTCAGGCCAAAATCCAAAGAAAACCCCATTTTCAGCAACAAACCTTGACACACTTAGCAAATTTTGTGTGATTTGGGGAACATGAAGCAAGTTTTTTGAACGAAAAGTAACATTAGCATATTTATCATATAAAATAGAAGAACCAAAGTTCTTAATTGCAATACCTGCATCATTACCTACAAAAACTTTATCTGAATCAGTGTTATTAGCAGTGGAAGAAAGAAGGTTGGAAGGGTCTGGTGTCAGATGATGACTTGCACCAGAATCTGCAAGTCCTGATGCTACACTCGACGATGAGGATGGAGCAGTAAAATAGGCAGTGGGATGATGAAAGTTGGCTGGAGGTGGTGGTGGTTGTGTATTGATATAGGAAATTTGTTGTGGTGCGAGATTGTGATAACAATTCCACACCACATGGCCCATTCTTCCACATAATTGACACTGCATTCGTGGATTATGGTTGTTATTGTAGCCAACCACGGCCATGTCTATTAGGATTGCCACGAGCATAGTCAAAATTTGCTGACAAATTCTGAACATAGTGAGCTACTGGGATGCCCTTTTTTGGTTTCTTAAATTGCTTGAGCATCTCCTCATAACAGAAGAAATGATTCAGCCTCAACTATTCTAAAAGATCCTCTCCTTGCTGTGACTGAAGAGCTGTACATTATATATTCCTTTGAGAGGTCATTTATGATAGCTTGAAGATGATCATCTTCTGGTACTTCATATCCCACAACAAACAAAGAATCTACAATCTTGCGAATCTTGGCAAGGAAGTCAGTGGCTGATCCAGTTTTCTTGCACGATCTGAGTTGGCTTTTGAGGCTTTGTACATGCACAGAAGTAGCTTGAAAATATTCATCAATTTTGTACCAGACTTCATAGAATCTAGAGAGATTTTTTACTTTGTTCTTGAAACAGTTTGTCATTAAAGCTACAAGCTAGGTTGTGAGAGTCTTATCTCTGTGGCGCCAATTCTTGAACTCTTCTATTTCTGTGATGGTCTTTTTGCAGCATCAGAAGTAAATTGTTCTGGAATTTTTGTTGGATCCAGATGAGTTTCAAGGCTTAGACTCTCAATAGTAAGAATAACTAGGTACCTCCAAGTAGAGTAGTTATCTTCATTGAGCTTTTCAACAATGGATGAAAAAGTTCTCTTTGTTGAATCAGAAAGTGTAATTTTCCTAGCTGAATGGAAGAGAAAAAAAAAAGAAGGCTTTAGATACCATAAAAGATGCAAAGAATATCAGAAAGGTGACATCACAGATTGAAAAACAAGCTGTGAAGTAATGCAGAAAATTAAGAACAAAGTTGGTTACTTGTTTAGAGAAGAAAATGAAAGTGAGCTTAATGAAAACCAGTATTATTTCTTCACACTAATGATCAATAAAATTGTTATATATATATACACATGGTTCATAGTCAGACTCTTCTCAAGAATAACCAAGAAGAGCAAGCTTTAACTAACTAACCAAATCACAAAACTAATTAAACAAAAATATGTTAGCTATAGAACTATGATAACTAAACTAACTAACTTTGTACTATCAGCTCTTAATAGAGCATACTCTGTTTCTAGGAGCCCTAATGCTATATGGGCAAGAATGGCAGTGCATGAAAGGTAATATTTTACTCCCCATCAACACTTTTTTTTTTTTAATTTTTATTCTTGTGGAATTTTATCAGATGCATATTCGGTTTGGATTACCAATTAATCTAGAAATATCCAGACTCAAAAATTTGAAATTGATGTCACTGTTTATTTCCTTTGCTTTTATCTATTGATATTTGATATGATAAAAAAATTTCATTTCAGTTACTATTTGTCCTTTGAAATTGAGTGACTTAGACATTTACAGGTTTGACAAGTTTGATATAACTATTTATAAAAGTGCATGAAGCTTTATTGTAATATCTATTGTATTATATACTCTTTTATATCTTTCACTAGGATCAACTTCCACAATTTCAGAGTACTCTGCCTCAGCCTCAGCCTCAGTACTTGCACCATCATTCATGTTTTGCTTCTTATTATATGTATCCTATTTTCTTTTGTTTTTTATTGATTTTTTCTCCACAAGTCCTTTTATTTGCTCTTATGAGAACAGTAGAGAAGAAGAACAACAAAAAATTATTTTAAAATGGATTTAACTTATAGTAGGCATGTGATTTAAGAATACGTAAAGAATTGTCAAAGCTAGTAATATTATTTTTTGTTTGTATTTAATCATCTCTAACGACGTACACTTCTGAGATTTTTCTTTTTCAATATATCACCTTTGTTTTGTCAAGGTTAATATTTATATACTCTGAACTAATGAAAACTCATGAAGGAATGATTGTATTTTTTGGATTTTAATTTTTATTCCTGCAACTTATAAGAGTAAGAATAGGCTTTAGTAATTAATATTGCATAAAAGTTTAGAATCATAGTGTCCATTTAGTAGTTACTATGCCAATACTTAATAGTGATCTTGATCTCTAATCTTAAGAAAAGGTTCCACATTTTGCTGAAAACATAGTAATTTTTTTTTTTGAATCTTTATGGTTTTTTGTTTTAACGGTATTTATTATACATGTATAATTGCTTAAATAATGAAGTGGTAAATACATATTTTAAAATATGAGGCACTTTGCAATATTTATATGTTTGCTGTTATAACAGAAATTCACTCTTTTAAAGAAACCTTCACGGATTTTTGGTAGGGCGGATTGAGAAGAAATAGATTTATCTGTTTGCTATTATTCTTCTGAAGGAATTAAAAATAAAATAAAATAAATATGATGTTATTTTTATATGATGAAATTTGAAAATAAAAAATGATTTAATTGTTTTTGACAAAATTAAAGGTAGCAATAACAAAACTAATATAAGGTTTAATTAATTTTTGGAAAAAAAGATTTATTATATATTAAATTATTTTAATATTTGATATTTTTCTGACTTTATAAGTTTGTTACAAAAATATTTTTGATTAATTAATTTAAACATAATTTGAATTTAATAACAATATTTTAAATTTTTTTCTAAAATAAAAAATATTTGTAGTGAAATAATCCACTAGTTTTAGACGTGTTGTGAAATAAAAGATATATATAATAGAGATGTATAAATAGAAGACTCTAGTATTAAAATAATTAGCCCAATAATAATTTATATATATATAATAATATTATATGTTGTAATGTGTATATATATACAAAGATAAGAAAAAGTATTAAAAATAAAGAGAGAGAGAGATTTGCATTTGATACTATCTCAATATAATAAAGATGGTTAATATTGCTATTAATATTATATGTAAAGAGTAATAGAAAATAGAATTTAAAATACTTATAAAATAAAAGAAGAGAAAGAATTGTAATAGTAATATAAGGAGAAGGGTATTTGATTGCATAAAAGAGGATTGATTTATTTGTATGAAAAGGAAGGAAGAATAATATTTTTGTTCTGTTGTTATTGTTGTTTATTCCTTTTGCCCGTACATCCTTTTATAGGCATACAAAACTAGCTTTTTCAAACCTCATTAAATCCATTCTCTCTTGAGAATGATTCCTTCAATATTGAGAAGGTGAGTCTACGTGGTCATCCATATCACAACACTCCCCCTTGGATGACCATTCAGGATTATTGCCTCGTTAAAACCTTACTAAAGAAAAACCCAGTGGGAAAAAAAATTTTAGTGAAGGAAAAAGAGTACAATATCCTTTAGTGATGGGGACTGCCTCATTAAAAACCTTGTCAAGAAAAACCTAATGGGAAAAAACCTGACTAAGGGAAAAAGAGTACAGTCTCCCCCTCTTGTCGACATCATTTAATATCTCGAAATCGACGCATCCCAATCTCATGTACCAATCTTTCAAAGGAGGATTTTGGGAGTGACTTTGTAAATAAATCTGCCAGATTGTCATTTGAACGGATCTGTTGGACATCAATTGTCCCTTGATTTTGAAGGTCATGAGTGAAGAAGAATTTGGGAGAAATATGCTTTGTTCTATCTCCTTTGATGTATCCACCCTTAAGTTGAGAAATGCATGCTGCATTATCTTCAAACAGGACAGTTGGAGCTATCTTATGATCAATCAGTCCACATGATGATAGAATATATTGAATCAGACTCCTCAGCCAAAAACACTCGCGACTAGCTTCATGAATCGCCAGTATTTTAGCATGATTAGAGGATGTTGCAGCAATCGTCTGTTTCGTGGACCTCCAAGATATAGCTGTACCACCATATGTGAACAGATATCCTGTTTGAGATCTCCCTTTATGTGGATCAGACAAGTATCCGGCATCTGCATAGCCAACTAGTAGTGACTTGGATCCATAGGGATAAAACAATCCCATATCAACCGTTCCATGAAGATATCGAAAAATTTGTTTGATTCCACTCCAATGTCTTCTGGTTGGAGAGGAACTATACCTTGCTAGTAAATTCACCGCGAATGATATGTCAGGTCGCGTATTATTAGCAAGATACATTAGCGCTCCAATGGCACTAAGATATGGTACTTCAGGACCAAGGATATCTTCATTTTCTTCTTTAGGACGAAATTGATCCTTTTTCATATCCAAGGATCTTACGATCATTGGTGTACTTAATGGATGTGACTTATCCATATAAAATCTTTTCAAGATCTTTTCTGTGTATGTTGTTTGATGAATAAAGATCCCACTTTTTATATGCTCGATCTGCAGGCCGAGACAAAATTTAGTTCTTCCAAGATCTTTCATCTCAAAATCTTCCTTTAGAATTTTTATAATTGTTGGAATCTCTTCAGGAGTCCCAATGATATTTAAATCATCAACGTACACAGCAATTATAATGAATCCAGAAGCAGTTTTCTTTATGAAAACACACGGGCATATATCATCATTCTTGAAACCGTTTTTGGCCAGATACTCAGTAAGACGATTATACCACATTCGTCCAGATTGCTTTAGACCATATAAAGATCTTTGCAATTTGACTGAGTATAACCCTTGCGAATATTCATTGGATGGTTTATATATCTTTAGTCCTTCGGGGACTTTCATATAGATATCCCGATCTAATGAGCCGTATAAATAGGCTGTTACCACATCCATTAAATGCATATGCAGTTTATGATATGCAGATAAACTGACCAAATAACGCAATGTTATCGCATCCACTACTGGGGAATACGTTTCTTCATAATCTATACCGGGCCTTTGTGAAAAACCTTGTGCCACAAGTCGGGCTTTATAGCGCACAACTTCATTTTTCTCATTTCGTTTTCTCACAAATACCCATTTGTATCCAACAGGTTTTACATCTGCAGGTGTACGGACTACAGGTCCAAAGACTTCACGTTTTGCAAGTGAGTCTAATTCAGCCTTCATGGCTGCTTCCCATTTTGGCCAATCACTTCTTTGTCGACATTCTTCGACTGATCTTGGCTCAAGATCCTTACTTTCATGCATGATATCTAATGCCACATTATATGCAAATATTTCATTGACAATTGTCTTATTTCGGTCCCATTTCTCTCCTGTAAAGACATAATTTATCGAGATCTCGTCATTTTCACAATTTTCAGGTACCTGAACGTCTTCTGGCGTTATATCAGAATTTTGGACAACTGCGAGTGTCTCTACTATGTCTTTTTCAACAGGAATAGTATTTACCTCTTTTCTCTTTCGAGGATTTCTATCTTTAGAACCGACAGGCCTGCCACGCTTCTGGCGTGTATTTGCTTCAGTGGCTATTTTTCCTACTGGGACATCAATTCGAATTGGGACATTTTCCGCCCTGCCACGCTTCTGGCGTGAATTCGCTTCAGTAGCTACTTGTCCTACTGGGACATCAATTCGAATTGGGGCATTTTTCGCTGGTATATAAGATTTGGTTATCCTCTTTGTATCGGAAAATGCATCAGGCAATTCATTTGCTATTCTTTGCAAATGTATAATCTTTTGAACTTCTAGTTCACATTGCGCTGATCGAGGATCTAAATGCATCAACGATGATGCATTCCAATTAAGTTCCTTTTCAGGAAACTTATTCTCTCCCCCTAATGTTGGAAATTTTGATTCATCAAAATGACAATCTGCAAACCGGGCTTTAAACACATCACCAGTTTGTATCTCAAGATACCTCACTATAGAGGGAGAATCATATCCAACATATATCCCCAATTTTCTTTGGGGTCCCATTTTGGTGCGATTAGGTGGCGCAATGGGAACATATATCGCACACCCAAATATTCTTAAATGGGAAACATTTGGCTGCTGGCCAAAAGCTAATTGCATAGGAGAGAACTGATGGTAACTCGTTGGCCTCAAACGAATAAGTGCTGCAGCATGTAAAACTGCATGCCCCCAAACCGAGGTTGGGAGATTTGTTCTCATAAGCAAGGGTCTAGCAATTAATTGGAGGCGCTTAATAAGTGATTCTGCTAACCCATTTTGTGTGTGAACATAAGCTACTAGATGTTCAACACTTATTCCATTAGCCATACAATAAGCATCAAAAGCTTGGGAAGTAAATTCACCAGCATTATCAAGACGAATTGCTTTGATTGGATTTTCTGGAAATTGTGCTTTTAATCGAATAATTTGAGCCAGTAATCTCGCAAACGCCAGGTTGCGAGAAGATAATAAGCACACATGTGACCATCTCGAAGATGCGTCTATTAGGACCATAAAATATCTAAAAGATCCACATGGTGGATGAATAGGCCCACATATATCACCTTGAATCCTTTCTAGGAATTCAGGGGACTCAAATCCAATCTTTACTGGTGATGGCCTTAAAATTAACTTCCCTTGAGAACATGCAGCACAACAAAATTCACTAGATTTAAGAATCTTCTGGTTCTTTAGTGAATGTCCATGAGAGTTTTCAATAATTCTCCTCATCATGGTTGTTCCCGGATGACCCAATCGGTCGTGCCAAGTTATGAACTCATTTGAGCTAGTAAACTTCTGGTTTACAGTGGCATGTGATTCAATTGCACTAATCTTGGTATAATACAACCCAGATGAAAGTGAGGGTAATTTTTCTAATATAACTTTCTTATTTGAATCATGAGTTGTGATACATAAATACTCATGATTTCCCTCATTCATCGTCTCAACATGATATCCATTTTGGCGAATATCTTTGAAACTCAACAAGTTTCTCAGAGACTTGGTAGATAATAGTGCATTATTTATTATAAATTTTGTTCCTCCAGGAAACAAAATTATAGCTCTTCCGGAGCCTTCTATCACATTGCCTGAGCCAATAATAGTGTTAACATATTCCTCTTTTGGCACAAGATGGGTAAAATATATATCACTTTTGAGAATAGTGTGTGAACTTGCACTATCCGCAAGGCATACATCTTCATTACATATCCTTGCCATTCTTCAAAAACAAATAATAATAAAATGAGTAGTATGCATAGTTAAATTGAATACTTGATCAGAATTATTTTTCTAAGAAACACTGTACATAAAATAATGTCATATACTGAAATTTTATTTTAAAATTTGACACAATTAATAATTTCAAAATTCATAAATATTAATATTTCATTATTTATGTACATCACATTTGAAACTTAAATACATAGAAAATAAAACTTAACAATAAGTTCTTTACATTATTTATTTACATATATACTTCACAATCCCACAGATTAAACTATTCCATCATTAATCAAATGACCAATATTTCCTTCAGGATCCTCAAAGAAATCAGATACATCATAATGAGTGGTGGAGTTCTCAGCATCATTTGAAACAAAATTTGTTTCCTTTCCTTTGTCGTTCTTTTTCAAAGATGCCTGGTAAAGATCGACTAGGTGCCTTGGGGTACGACAGGTACGTGACCAATGGCCCTTTCCACCACAACGGAAACACTTCTCCTCGGTTGATTTATTCTGCCCGATATTCCTTTCTTTGTCCCACTTCTGGTGAGATCCTCTCTTTTGAACATAATTCTTTTTCCTTCCATAATTTTTCTTATTGTTAAAACCTTGCCATTTACCTCTTCTGGGGTAATTTGCCACATTTACTTCAGGAAATGGGGCAGCGCCAGCTGGGCGTGCTTCATGATTTTTCAATAACAACTCATTGTTTCGTTCAGCAACAAGAAGGCAAGAAATTAACTCAGAATATTTTTTAAATCCTTTCTCTCGATACTGCTGCTGCAGGAGCACATTCGAGGCATGGAAGGTTGAGAAAGTTTTCTCCAACATATCATGATCAGTTATTTTTTCCCCACACAATTTCATTCGTGAGGTGATCCGAAACATTGCAGAATTATATTCATTTATAGATTTAAAATCTTGTAAACGCAAATGCGTCCATTCATATCGGGCCTGAGGAAGTATCACCGTTTTCTGATGATTGTACCTTTCTTCAAGGTCTTTCCAAAGATCTGCAGGATCTTTTAATGTAAGATATTCATTTTTCAATCCTTCGTCAAGATGACGACGGAGAAAAATCATGGCTTTAGCTTTATCCTTCTGGGATGCATTATTTTCAGCCTTAATGGTATCTCCAAGATCCATTGAATCAAGATGGATTTCAGCATCTAATATCCATGATAAATAATTGTTTCCAGATATATCAAGAGCATTGAATTCAAGATGAGAGAGCTTCGACATAATGAAAATTTGTTACCTGAGTCTTTCTAAAAATTTGATCAGAGTCTCGTGCTGATAACGTGTTGTGAAATAAAAGATATATATAATAGAGATGTATAAATAGAAGACTCTAGTATTAAAATAATTAGCCCAATAATAATTTATATATATATAATAATATTATATATTGTAATGTGTATATATATACAAAGATAAGAAAAAGTATTAAAAATAAAGAGAGAGAGATTTGCATTTGATACTATCTCAATATAATAAAGATGGTTAATATTGCTATTAATATTATATGTAAAGAGTAATAGAAAATAGAATTTAAAATACTTATAAAATAAAAGAAGAGAAAAAATTGTAATAGTAATATAAGGAGAAGGGTATTTGATTGCATAAAAGAGGATTGATTTATTTGTATGAAAAGGAAGGAAGAATAATATTTTTGTTCTGTTGTTATTGTTGTTTATTCCTTTTGCCCGTACATCCTTTTATAGGCATACAAAACTAGCTTTTTCAAACCTCATTAAATCCATTCTCTCTTAAAAATGATTCCTTCAATATTGAGAAGGTGAGTCTACGTGGTCATCCATATCACAACAAGACGGTCTTTTTTGGCAAATTGACCCATCCATTTATTGGTGGGATAGGAATGGGCAAGGTAGACTCATCTGTTTCCTGCCATTGTTAAAATAATTAAAAATTATTTCATGATGAAATTATTTTTGAAGAAAATAAAAAATCATCGTATAACATCTTATAGTATTTATAAATTTGATACTCATTTTCTTTTAAAATCTTAAATATGTTTAAGTATATAATTTATATATTTAATTATATAATTTATGTTATTAAATTATGGTACTCATCTATTATATCTATAATCATACTATCGTTACTTTTAATTTCTATTTCGTTCAACAAAATAATTCTAAAATTAATTTAAACATAATTTTTAATTTGATACAATATTTTTAAAATTTTATAGGTTTAATTACTCTGTTGGTCTCTATAATTTTACGAAATTTTCAATTAGGTCTCTATACCTTTTTTTCTTTTAATTGGGTCCCTGCACTAATTTTTTTTTTCAATTAGGTCCTCTTAGCAGTAATTGGCTTAATTTTATAAGGACTAAATTAAAAAAAATTAGTATAGGGACCCAAATAAAAGGAAAAAAAAGTGTAAGGATCCAATTAAAAAAAATTTGGTACAAGGACTCAATTAAAAGGAAAAAAAGTACAGGGACCTAATTAAAAATTTCGCAAAACTATAGGGACCAACAGAGTAATTAAACCAATTTTATAAAAATAAAAATATTTATGATGAGCCAATATGCCAGTTCATTAAAAAAAAAATAAACAATCCTTTTTTTAGTACTTTTAAAAATAATTTAAAAAAAAGTTATAATTAAATAATTGAGAATGAAAATACAAAAAATCTAATATAAAATTATATATAAATTTTATAGTCAAACTACACACCCAAGTATTTTTTTATCCAAGTCCAACCAAGCAAGTCCAACTCAACAAAAACTATTTTCATTATATCAGCGTGTACACACGCGCGTTTCAATAACGCTTCTTCGTCTTCGTCTTCGCGTTCTTTCTTCTTCGCGGTTTTCCTTCTTTTTCTTCGCTTTTTTCCTTATTCGTCTTCGTATTCCTCCTCCTTCTTCTTCTTCTTCTTCTTCTTCGTCTTACTCCTTCTTCTTTTTTGCGTTCCTTCTTTTTCTTTTTCTTTGTGTGTTTTCTCTCAATCGTCATTTTTTTATTACTGCTGTTATTCCTGCGATTTTTTTCCTCCTTTTAATTGAGGTTCATTTGGATCTAGAAATGAATTTGATGTGTTTTTGTTGATCATTGAGTCTTTTTGACTGCTTGTTAAAAATTGAACTAATTTCGGTTCATTTGTGAATTAATTGAGGTTCACTTGATGCTACAGATAAGTATTGACCAAATTTTTTATTTCTTAAGTAATTTCGGTTCATTTCTTAGTTTAATTAAGGTTCACTTGGATCCATAAATAAATTGTATGTATTTTTGTTGATGATTGAGTCTTTTTTATTGCTTGTTCAAAACTGAACTAATTTCAGTTCATTTGTGTGTTAATTGAGGTTCAATTGATGATACTGTTAAGTTTTGACCAAATTTTTTATTCCTTAAGTAATTTCGGTACATTTATTAGTTTATTTGAGGTTTATTTAGATTCAGAAATGAATTCGATGTGTTTTTATTGATGATTTGGTCTTTTTTATTGCTTGTTCAAAAAATTGAACTAATTGAATAGAATGAAATCTAATGCCATTGAATAAAGTGATAATGAATAATTTTATTTTTCTTTGCTAAAATATTTGGTCATGTATTTATCAGTAGTAGCAAGTGAACCTCACTTAGCACATAAATAAATTGAAATTAGTTCACACAAAAAGACTCAATCATTAATAAAAACACATCAAATTCATTTTTGGATAAATAAACCTCAACTAAATTAAGAAATGAACTGAAATTACTTAAGGAATAAAAAATTTGGTCAATACTTATCAGCAGTTTCAAGTGAACCTCATTTAACACATAAATGAACCAAAATAAACTAAGAAATAAATCGAAATTATTTAATGATGGGATCAGAGAAAATCAGAACCAATAAAGATATTAGCAAAATATTAGTATTATTGATGATGACGATAATGAAAGAAAAAGAACCAAAAAAGAAAAGAAGAATGAGAAAAAAAAAGAGGAGAAGGAAACAGAAAAAGAGAAGGAGAATGAAATAGAGTAGGAGAAGAAAAAGGAGAATGAGTGCGTAATTTAAAAGTTATTATAACAACTTAATTAAATTTGGTTAAGTATTTTGTTTGAATATAAAATTTTACTGTAAAATTTATTAATCATAATCTATTTGGATGTATATCTAACAGGCAAATGTTGTGTCAAACCTAGGTGTGTCTGGAAATATTTTAGATAATTCATTTAAGAGATTAAAAAATAGAGTAATAATAGCAAGAAAGAGATATTGAAAACGTATTTAAGTTGATCAAATAATATACACTTTAAACATTTGTAACCGAAAATTGTTGTTGTTATAACTTTAATATAAATATTAATTATATTTCATTGTTATTTTTTAAGTCAATTGAGTAACAGTAGATATTAAATTTAATTCATTAAGATGATTACAATTTTGTATTATTACTATATAAAAATTTACTATCTTTTATATTGTAAAATTGTAAAAAGACCGTCTAAGCAAAATTGCTAATGTGCTACGATCACAAAAATTAATATGGCACAAATTTATTTTATAATAATTTTGTATCGACTTTTATATAATAAAGATAAATAAATGTTAATGATTTTAATATGTAAAAAATATAAAATTAAAACATACTATTTTAATAATTGGAGATTTCATCTCATAATTAACTAACTTTTTTAAGGATAATGCGTATTTGTCACTCAGGAGGGTGGATAAGATGGAAGATGGACAAAGGGCAAAAGGCAGAGGAAGACCTAAGAAGACCATCCATGAGGTGGTCAAACGAGATCTACATGTAAACGGTCTCTCTGTAGACATGATACATGATAGAGCACAATGACGTCGTTTAATTAATGTAGCCGACCCCACTTAGTGGGATAAGGCTTTGTTATTGTTGTTGTTGTTGTTATATAGTAAAAATTTATACTTGATTAATTATACAGTTAATCTCTATATTTTTATTAAAATTATAAATTAGTCTTTATATTTTAAAAGTTTGTAATTAGATTCCTAAATAAAATTAAATTTTGTAATTTAGTCTCCACCGTTCAAACAACGTTTGATTTAATAGAATATTCGCTAGCATATTTGTTATTTTAAATATGTGAGTTGCATGTGTTTGATAGTAAGGACCAATTTGCAATTTTAGTAAAAGTATAGAGACCAACTGTGTAACTTAACTATTTAAACATGACCAAAAACTCTCTATGATATCTAAACCCACCCCACCCCTCTCCAGTTCTCTCACGCTCAATTTCTCACTTTCCGAAACAGCACCCTATCTTCAGCGCTCTCTATCTCTCACCTCGATTCACTATCGTCGTGCCTCTCGCCTTCGTTGCCGCATCGGATCTACCGCATCTCTACTCATGAATCACGTCTCGCCACCTTCTTCTGTGTCGCCTCCCTCTCGCCTCTGTCATCCGGAGGGACTCGTGTCGCTGCTGCTTGCCCTCTCCCCATCCTTCAGTTACTGCTTATTGGATTATAATATATTGATTTGGTGCTGTTTTATATGATTATGATAAGTTGGATTGCTGTTTTTATGTTGATTTATTGTTGTTTTCTTAGACATTGGATTGTTTACTTTGAGCATATTTGGGATTGGAGTTGTTCTCTTGTTATCGGTGTTCAATGTTAGGATTGGAAGAAAAATAAAAATCACTGGACGGAAGGGATAATAGAAGAAGGGGATGTAGGCGGGCTCACGGTGGTAATGGATGAGGAGGAAGAGGCGGAGGAGGAGGAAGAGGGTGGCCCTGAAGGATAGGGGCTCGACGGTGATGGTGATAAGGGGGAGTTGATGGTGGTTCGACAATAATGTTCTGAAAAGAAGAACTAAAACGCGAAGAAGAGGGGAAGAAGAAAAGAAAAAAGAGAAAGAAGAGGACATTATGACAAATATGCATTTTTTGACGATAAACGTCATTAGAGACCTAATTACAAAATTATACTTCATACAGAGACCTAATTACAAATTTCTAAATTGTAGAGATCAATTTATAATTTATTGAAAATATAGGGACCAACTATGTAATTTAACTTATATTTTTTTTTAAATTACAATCAATCTTTAATTATTTTTTGAATCTGCTATTAATGCCTAATATATAATGAATAAAAATAAAAAATATATAAAAACACATATATAAATAAAATTTTAAGCAATAAAAATTTTATATTCATTGCGCGTATGCGCACGGTCCACTTTATTTTTCACATAAAAGGTTTGGTATAACTTTTGAGATTTTGGTCACGACGGAAAAATTTTGTATTTAGCATGTATTTTGTACATATTAAAATTTATAAAAGATCAATCCCTTTGACCAAACTAAATATATGAATTTTTAAATTAATCAAAACTTAACATGGTGTGAACTTACAAAATATTAAATAACGATAGAACCATATTTTATCTATTCTAAAAGTATTGCGTATTATTGTTCTCTTCTAATTGAAGTACTAACAATTATATATGAAATATAAAATCATTATGGAACCATACTTTGCTAATTTTTAAATACTTTAAATTGAGTTATTTCTTTGTAAAGTATATATTTAAATGTATTCGTTCAAAACTTAAAATTTTGTTAGGTATAACCACTGTTATCTATAAATTTTGATTTTTTTTTTTTTATCAAAGTCGTGAATTCTTTTAAATTGAAGGGTAAAGTATTAGATTGTTCCTTACATTTGGTCATAATTCTATTTTGGTCTCTAAAATTTAAAATGTCTTATTTGAATCTAAAAAAATTTTATTCAGATTCAATGTAATCCTACGGTGAAGCCAACATTAAATAATTAACGGCACCGTTCCACCAAACCTTAATGCCCTTTCCTGAAGAAGAGATACAAATTTAAGAGGCACAAAATCAATACGGATACATCACCGCGAGTCATTGGCCTTGATTTGAGCACATGAAGAACATTTTCGAAAACTCGCTTTTCGTGAGAAAATTCGCCGGTAGCAACGAAGACAAGGCCATCATCTCCTCTACTGCAGGAAACTCCTCTCGACAACCAAAGAGTTTGGTTAAATAAGTTTTCCATATTTGAAAATTGAGTTTTCTTAATTATTTAACATTTATTTTACGGCAGAACTACATTGAAGTCAAATGAAACTTTTTAGATTCAAATAGGATATTTTAAATCTTAAGGATTAAAATAAGATTAGGCCCAAACGTATGGACCAATTTAATACTTTACTCTAAATTGAATCTTTGCTTTGTAAAATGTGTAATTTGAATACAAATAATAATACTTATTAAAATGTGTTGTTATTTCAATAAAAAATTATCAGTCTAGCATGTATTATTTATTTTATATTAGAAGGGATGAAAAATAAAATTATTTCAAATTATTAAATCTTTAAGTGATTGAATAGTTGATACTTTTAGGTAATGTTTAGAAAAGAGACAGAGACTGAGAGACTGAGATTGAGAGATAAAAATTGAGAGATAAAAACTAAAATAAGTCTCAGAATTGTGTTTAGTATAAAATGAGAGACAGAGACTGAAATAAGAATGAAATTCTAATTTAATTTGTATATAGGATAAAGCTGAAATTAATTAATTGAAATGAGAGTATTTTAAGTATAAAATGTTATTAAAATTTCAGTTTTCGTCCCTAAAAATTTTAGTCTCATATGTTCCCATTTTTTGGAGATACTGAAATATTAAAATTTTGAAGACAAAAATTGAAATTCTAATATCAGTTTTCGAACTAACAAATATAATACTAAGTCTCAATATTCCAGTCTTCGTCTCAATACCTCAAAACAAATGCTACCTTATATAATAGTCTATTAATATATATAGAGACAATTTTAATAATTTTTTTTCACCTTTACATAATTAGTAAATATATCTATTTACATCTTATAAATTTAATTAAAACGTGCTCTAAAGTTTATCAATCTAAGAAAATATTAAAAATATTAATCACTCCAAATTTTATATATTAATTTTTTAATTAAATTAAACATTAATATAACAAAAGAAATTAATTATTTAATCTTCCTATATGTAGATTAACTTTTTTAGTAAATTTATATTATTCTTTTTGTAATCAAATTATACATGAAGGCAAGACATACGTTAGTTCTGATAAATATTTAACTGAAAGAGGTAGCAATGAAGTTTAAGGCATGCACAAGTTAAAATTCTTAGCTACAATTCATTTTTTTTGGAATTCCAAACACAAATTAAAGCTAAAGGTTAGTTGTCCTACCGGGCTTATTAAAAATATTAATCACTTATTAGAACTTTGTAACGGTATCAAATTCATAATTACAAAGTTTGGAGATAAATTCATCGATATAAAACTGTTAAATTCAAATAGTTGTCTCGATAAAGTCTTTATTCCTAAAATGACACTCACACCAATCAAATATTAAGCTATTATTTAAAATTTAAAAGAGACAATTTCTCTTATGCTAATTTACGCAATGAACATAAACAAAAATCAAAGATAATCATTATTACTACTGAAAATATCTATCTTCACACACGATCAATTTTATGTTATCTTTTTAAGAATCATAAATAAAAAAAAAATAAAAAATTTAAATTACTCACGATAAAAACACTAATAAAAGTATAAAACAGAAAATATTGTCTACTAAAAAATGTTTAGAAAGGAAAGTGCTAGGTAAACAATGACCATCTTGAATAATATGAACAACTACCAATCAAATAAAAATACACTACACCCTAATTTAATGCTACTAATTAAATTTAAGATTAATTTATTCTTTTAATCCTATTAATTCACATTATTCACACATTGTTCAAAAATCTTATTGGTTACCTATACTTTTCCAATATATAATCATAATGTATAATTTTTTAATATTTTTCTCAATGTTACATATCCGACAGCAACTTCCAGATCTTCAATGTTAATGCTTCGCATGTTGCCATATAAGATATTTTACTATCAAAAAGGATTAATAGTTATAGTGCTCAGTTCAGTAATTTCACTCCAACGATTTATTCATTTTCGTATTAGAATCAAACTTATGTCCTTTTCACGTGTATACAATGTAAAAATTCCATTTCAATTGTTAATATCTATTAGTTATTATTTCGTAACTATTATTTCAAAGCTTAAACCATTATTTCTTCCGTTAAAATCATTCTTCATTCTTCATATTAAATACAAATCAAACCTGAATGAATCTCAATGATGACAATAAATAGCAAATATTTTAAACTACGATAGTATAATTCATATCTTCACAGTAATATTTATAAAGAACAAAATAACATAATATTCCCTGCCTATTCCTTTTTCTTAATAGAAATTCTTTCTATTTGTTTAAAAATTTACATATAATCCTACAAAAAATAACGATGTTTCTTTATTTTCTAAATCAAATAATATCCCAAATATACTTTACATACACATTATTATAGTCTTTATTTGTCCTCTTCGCGCATTACGCGAATATCTTGCTAATTCTTAAGAAAAACTTTTGTCTTAGAGAAATAAAATCTGTTAATTAAATTTTCAATGCACTGGTGTCAAGTGTCCACATATTGTCACCATACATGTCCCTTTCGCTAAATTATCAATGCATTGCTTTGAAGTGCCCATCTAACTGAAGAGCAAAACATAATGCAAAGCAATAACTTCCATATTTATATTTATATCTATATTATATATAAGAAAAATTGAAAAAAAAATGGTATACATTTTTTATAAAAATATCTTTTATCACATATAATTTATAAAATAAAAAAATGGTTAACTCAAGAATTGAATTTATAGCCTTTTAATTTTATTATAATGTACTTATCATCCTGATTAATTTAGAATAATTGATTATCATTATTATTATCATATTTAATTTATAAAAAAGTAAATTAATAAACACGTTAATGTCTATTAATGCATGAGTATATCATAATGTTAGTACTGAGTACTGCTACCAAATAATTTATCACAAGAACCAAACACCAAATTCATATAGAGAAGTTAAATAAAAAGTTAAACAAACATATTAATTTGTCTAGTCAGCTTTCAAATACTAGTGCAGTAGACAATTAGCCTATGTAGTGTATATATATATATTTGAAGTATCTGTGCCAATAGCATTCATCCATTTTTCTTGCCTTTTGTGAGATGCATCATTGTCTTTTGCCACGAGTTTTCTCAAAAGGTACATTCATAACTTGAAAACCTAAAATTATACCAAGAGAAACCATTCTTAGGATAATGCAATGCGACCGAGGAAGTGAGGAACCTTTCAAGTTAATATGCTAGTGGATAAAATTACGAACAACGTTCATAACTAACAAAAATTTTGTTTTATTTTTTTTGTTAATATTTAGTCACTAAAAATATTTTTTTTAAAACTTTAAATTCTGAATTATTCAATAGTATAAAAATAAAATATTAACTCAAAATATTATCTAACAAGTCACCAAAAAAAAATATTATCTAACATTGATAAAAAGTATTAATTTTCTAATATTTTTCTAAAATATTGATGAATTGATCTTTTTGACATGGCCAAAAAGCAAATAATTTATAGTAAATTAATTTATGGGTTAAGTATGATTTTAGTCCCTAAGGTGCAGGCCGAATTTTTTGTCTCCTACCTTTTTTTGCATAAAAAATGTCCCTAAAGTTTATCTTGATTTTAAAATCATCTTTTTTACTTAAATTTTAAATTTTATTACCAAATTATCCCTAACTTAAAAAAACTATAAAATAAAAAAAAAGGAAAAAAAGAAGAAAAAGAGTACGGATGAGAGGAAGAAAAGGAATCACACGAGGAGGAGGGAAGAATAAGGGAAAGAAAGGAAGATGGGGAAAGGGAGGACGGCGCCGGCGAGGCTCGAAGCCGCCGTCGCCGTCGGGAATCAAAACCAGAGGGAGAGAGAGCTCGCAAAGAAGAGAGGAGACGCAACTGCGCCGAACTCGCCAAGAAGGTCTAGCTCCTCAACTACAACCTCCGCTCCGTCATTCGTGCCGCCACTGCCCAGCCCCTTAATGAGCGCCCCATCCGCCGCATCGTCGCCAAAGTCTCCAAGACCCTCGACCACACTCTCGCCCTCCTACGCCGCTGTCTCCGCAACGGCGGCATCCTCCGCCAGGTCTTATCCATCACCACCATCGCCGATTTTCGCAAGGTCTGGAACCTTTTAGAGTCTTCTAATGGGGACTTGCTCTGGCTCCTCAACATCTTCGATTCCAAAGGTACCAACCTCTCTCCCCCTCCAATTGCAAGCAATGACCCTATTCTCGCTTGGGTTTGGACCTACACCTATACCCTCCAGTTGGGAACCCTAAAGGACCGTGCTGAAGCTGCAATAGAACTTGGTTAATCAGATTGGAAAACCTATCCTCTCTAGGGTTCCAATTATGCTTCTGTTTCTAATTTTGTTAATCAGATTGTTTCTTATTCTGATTTTGTTAATCCACCAATTCTGATTCTGATTTTGTTAATTACATTGTTTTTTATTCTGATTTTATTAGTCCACCAATTCTGATTCTATTTCTTATTTTGTTAATCCATTATTCTTCTACTTCTGTTTCTTCTGCTTCTGATTTTGCTTCTGAATTTTATGTTTCTGATTCTGCTTATATTTCTGCTTCTATTTCTATTTCTAATTCTGCTTATACTTCTATTTCTTCTGCATCTGATTTTGTTTCTATTTCTATTTTTTATGTTTATTACATTATTTTGCTTCATTGTTGTTGCTGAAGAAGAAGAAGAAAAAGGAAAGATGTTGCTGTGATGAAGAAGAAGAATAGAAACTAAGTATTTTGGTGAAGAAGGAGAAGGATATTTTGGTCCGAATGACAATTATAAAACCAAGTTAAACTTTAGAGACAATTTCTTATGAAAAAAAGATTGGGGACGAAAAAAATATTCGACCTATACCTTAAGAGTCAAAATCGTACTTAACCATTAATTTATCACAATAGAATTATTCATTTCGGATCCACACATTAGAAATGAAGCAAGGGGCATCAAATGAGACGTTCAGGGTCAGGGAACCAAGGAAACTTTTTTTCTTTTTCTTTTCCTTTTCTTTTTCCTTTTTTGGTCCTCTAGTTTTCAGCGTGAAAGAAAGGGACTGTCGTAGCTTTAAGAAAATTCCCAACATAAACTACATCAATATCATGTATTAGTGTAAGAATACACAAATAGAATCAGCCCCAAACTATTAAGCATTTTACCTAAAAATGTTACACCACACTTTATGGGACACAACTTTCTAACATAAAGAATATATGTATCCAAAGAAATAATAAAAACTAAATTAACAGAAATTAGCATCTAACTATCTTAGTTCCTTGTTCAGTATAAAGGTCCATAATATTACTACTGTGTACCACTTAACGGAAAACACAAAAACTATCAAGAAAGAAACTTACCAGGTTCTCTAGCTTATTTCTTGCTTTCTAAGTTAATACAGTCAAGCTTTCGCTTAATTGGACCCTGAATAGATAACACGTTTCTTAAGAAAGTGCATCAAAACCATACGATTTCATATGTATTAGAATACATCATTTCTCTTTGTAAATTTTTTTAAGGTCTGGTTTTCTTGTTATTCAAGAAATCAAACTTAGTGGAGTATCATCTGCTTTGAAGAACCTTCAAGGAACATATTGCTAGTTCATGAGGAAGACCACAAATAATTACCATCATTAAGACATATAGTTAAGGATAACGGAAGCCGAATCTACAATTAATGAGAAATTACTCTTACTTGGGACAGATTGCTTGGCATGACGTAGTTTCCTGGGCATGTTGAGCTTGGACTTGATTATTTGACGAAGATCTTGACATGAACTAGATTTTGTGAAAGGATACACGCCATAAAAAGTAAAAATTCTGCAGCTTGAGCAGCTATTTATTCAGGCACAAGGATTCATCATAAGTCCATTTTCTTCAAAGTATAACTAGAAGTGATTGGATAGTAACAAATGCTGCAAACTGTTCGGCCTCTTTTTTGCTTTTTCCGACTTGACTGGTGTAAATTCTACCACTAAACACCAACGTAGAGATGATGACCAGATGCAAAAAAGAGGCAGAACAGCTGGTAGCATTTGTATCCTCACTGCTTTGTGGAGGAATACAATTAAGTTCTTCTCCTCCCATTAGTCTTTATCTAATCAAACAAAAATAAGGAGAAATCAGATGGTATTCAGGAACAAAAATAAGTGTAAATTCATAATGGAAACTTCACCAAGCAACCTGAATCAATTTCTCCTTCAGGAAAATATATTAAAAAAAAAAAAAGCATCAGAACCAAAATTAACGAGAGTAATTTTGCAAGAGCATCAGAACCAAACTAAGAACAAATCAACAATAACCAAAACAAATCAACAATAGTCATAAGTTCAGAACAATAAATCAACCTTATAGGTTATAATAACAAGTTCAGAACAAATCAAGCATTATAAATTATAAACAAGATCAGACCTTAATCCTATTTTAGAAAAAAAAAAAAAAAGTTCAGAAGCATTACCCGAAATGAGCTTTAACAGCGGAAGGAAGCGCTGAGCAGGAGATTCTGACTTTCCTCAGGAGAAGAGCACCAGCGCCGAGAAGAAGAGGAACAAGAGAAGAAGAAGAGCAGTGCCGAGAAGAAGAGGAGCAGAGCAGTGACCTTCACACTTCGCAGCCACTGTTGGTGGCGTCTTGACTAAGGTTCGCTGGCGAGCAGTGCGGCACGGAGAAGCTGTGCAGCACGGAAGCAGAGCAGCCGGTTCCGAGAAGCAGTCAAGCAGAAGCAGAGCAACGCGGTTCCGAGAGGAAGAACACCGTGAGGCCAGTGACGGTGGACGGTGGGTGTCTGAACGAGGTTTCAGAGAGGGCCTGAGAATGGGAGATTGGGAGCTTCAATTCGTGCCCTAACTGAGAGAAAACGAGCTGGAGAGGAGATTGTGTGTGTGGTAGGGGACTAGGGGTGTTCAAGACCCGTCGCGGTTCAAAACTTGGTCTATACTTAGACATATGGGTTCGAATTTTTATTTTGAATAATTATTCAAATTGGTTTTCAAAAATTTTAAAAGTAGGCATTTTAATTGTTAAAAAAAACTAATACAATTTTTAAGATTTTATTTTGACCGACAAAATAATTTTTAGTTTATTTTTTGTTTGAGTAATTATTCATATTAGTTCCAAACATTTTAAAAGCAGACGTTTTAGTTCCAAAAAAAATTAATACACAAATCAATTTTTAACGTTTTTTTATCAGACATAACAGTTCCCATCTATTTTACTTTTACTATATGTCGACCTTTATTATTATTAACTTATTTTTGTGCATATGGACGATGACACTAGCA
Organism: Arachis hypogaea; assembly: GCF_003086295.3. NCBI lineage: Eukaryota > Viridiplantae > Streptophyta > Magnoliopsida > Fabales > Fabaceae > Arachis > Arachis hypogaea. The sequence continues at coordinate 142,804,683 of NC_092050.1, read as the reverse complement.
TATTAATACACTCTTTTCGTTAAAAACAAGTAAGGTGAATAATGAATTTAGGAGAAAAATGTTGGGGATTGATTTGTATATTAATTTTTTTTTGGGGCTAAAATGTCCCCTTTTAAAATTTTTGGTGATTGATTTGGGTAATTACTCTGCCGAAAAATGAATTAGGGACTGATTTGTCGGCTGGAGTAAAACCTTGGGGATTGATCTGTGTATTAATTTTCTTTGAGGACTAAAATGTCCACTTTTAAAATCCTTGGGACTGATTTGGGTAATTACTCTTCTAATTTTATTCAATGTTATTTTTGGATCAGGTCCGGATTTTGCTTTGAGTCACCTAGCCTGACCCGAAATTGCTTTTTACAATTAAAAAAAATATATATATATAAATATATATATATATATATATATATATATATATATATCTAAGTTAATTAGTAATTTTATATTATACTTTTTATAATTTAATTAATAATTTTTATATTATATGGTATTATTTTTATTTTAAAATAATTTATTTTGATATAAATATGATATAACATTTGTTAAATTTATTTTTTAAAAATAAAATCTTATTATTTTAATATATAAAATTTACAAATTCGTATATACTAATGTTTTATCGGGTCGACCAAGTTTAACCCGATTTCTTTTTGGGTCACTTTGGATCGAGTCAAAGTAGATATGCTGCCCTTTTAGGGCCGGGTCAGGGTGTATTAAAACCCGACCCGGACCCAGCCCGGACTGGCCCATGAATATCCCTAGTGTGTGGTCTGTAACACCCTACCACACAGAGCCTTACGCTTAAGCCGTAAACACAGAGATGGTGTGGTATTACGACCTCTAAAATAAAATATCTATACGTATAATTGTTGAAAGAGTATAATATTCGAGGAGTTTTAAAAGATGGTTTAATAAAAAACGTGAAATTAAAAACGCAACGCTCGAAAATAACGTTATTTGCGCACGAAGAAACATAGATATATATGTATACATAAGAGCAGAGAGTCAAGGATACAGAATATTCAAGCTCCGGGCTCAACCCGCAAAGTTAAGACTGACCGGAGGATAAGTACATACATACATATAATCCCACGATAATCAAAATACTCAAAATATCATATTCCTCCAAAAGCCTCTATGAGGTTCAAAAAGTTAGACAAAAAAAGGAGAAAGCTACACACTATGTATATATACATATATACATCATAATAAATCTAAAAGGTAAAGTCCCAACTCCGCAGTGACCAGAACTCCAGACGCTTAATGAGGTGCCTGTCGTCCTGCATCTGAAAACACAAATATCCATATGGAATGAGAACAGGGAGTTCTCAGCATGGTAAAGGTGCCACATACATAAGATATAAGGTCTCGAAAAAGGCAGAGGCAGTCCTAAAACTTCGACATTCAGATTATAAAACTTAAACTACAACTTCAACCATAATTAAGGCAATCTATCTAGGGCACTTAAGTTTTATTCCAATTCATATCCTAACCCCTCAAGGTCTTCCCATACCTCTAATCCTCCAAAATTCCGGTGGAACTGTCCTCATCACTCCTCTGCCAGACAAAGGGCATCTCAGGTTCACAAATAAACAAAGCAGACAAAGAATACATAAGTATAATACAGTTATAGCAAGTAGAAATTATAGCAAATAGCATAATAATCACAAAGGCAAACCCAAGAAATGCATAGCAAATAAAACAAACATATGCAGATGATATATGCCTGCCTTATGGCTAATGAGTCTCATCTGTCAGTTATAAGGCCAACCCGATACATCCGGCTGCTAAACCCTGAACAATCCCCCGTGTGCGCATTCCGAAGAGTCTATGCATAACTTTTTCTCAAATCATAATCAAATTCTACTCATTGGGGGAAACTTTCCGTGAGTTAAAGTGCCCAGCCACATCTTGCGAAGTAGGATCAACAGAGTAGTCTCAACCTGGAGCAAGTGGTGGCAAGCTACTACATCTACATAAGAAAACTCATATCTCGGATAATAAGAGGTGCATAATTCATATTATTATTCATATTCATTTCATAATCATTCATATTCATTTCATAATCGTTCATATTCATTTGATAATCATTTGTTGAGTTAAGAAATTAACTAACTCAATTGATGATGACAAACATTAATCTAAAGGGCTAAACACCCAATTAGCTTTTAGTTATTTTGATTAATGTTGCAGGCCAAACTTCAAACAACAGCAGCCCAATGAGATAAAGTAATTGAAACAAAGATTGTTAGTGAGTTCTCTAGCTAACAAAGTCCAAAAGTAATAAAGCAAAGAATTCAGCTGGGTCAGATGGAATATATATCCAACCCAAGTCCAAGAAGCTTCCACCAAGCTGAAGCTTTCCAAAGCCAATGTTCACATAATTTGCTTCAGTCAAAATCAAAAAGAAGAGAGAGAGAGAGAGAGAGAGAGAGAGAGAGAGAGAGAGAGAGAGAGAGAGAGAGAGAGAGAGTCATTCTCCTTGTTCATTTCACTAGAGAAGAAAGAAAGAGAAAGGTAAAACTTAAAAGGTAGTGTCTAATCACCCAAATCAAAGCAAGCTAAGCTAAGTCAGAGGATAAAGGTGATTTATTTCTATTTGCATGCAATTTCCTTTCTTTACTCCTTCTCCAAATCTCTGTAACTCCAATTTGGGATAAATGGAGAAAGTGTTCTCTGATAATTACTACTGTGAATTAAAGGCTAAAATTGTTTCTTGTGGACAAAGCACTTGCTCAAGGGTTCAGATTTGGGATTACCATTGAAATATTTCTCTTTGCTGATCTGAGGTCTTCGGTCAAGCAAAATGACCAGCTTTGAAATCCCTAATTTGAGGGTTAATTGAAGAAAGTGAAATGACAAGTTTGGAAAGCACACAATTTGAAGAGTTGACTCAGAAGAGATCAATATAGCAACTTGGAAAGAGGTACAAAAGAAAAAAATATCTTCATTTTTCTGAAGGTAAGGAGAGAGAACCAGAATCTGAGTTTCACAGAGAGCTTCTCTGTGAGAGTTTAACGTTTTGGACAGTGTTTCTAGAGTAAAGAAGTATTCTGCCAAGATGAAAAACTTAATCAGAGTCAGCTAAATCCGGTTTAACTTATAACAACAGAGGCTGTTAATGCATTAATCTCCTTCATGTTTTACAGTTTGTATTTCACTTTCAATGTATATCTTTCTGTAATTTCTTGAGAGGTAAAAGGCTGATAGAGAGAATTCAAGAAAAAGCCAATCAGTGACAAAAGGTTGAGTAAAACACTTAAGAGAAAAGCCTAGAATGATTTCAGATTTCTTTAGGGTATTTGATACGTCTTGTGTCTTGTACCTGTGAGGTGCCCCTTTCTAAGTTGGGTTAGCACTTAGAATAAAGAGTTAGGTATTAGCATAACCAAGTCAAGTTAGATAAGAACTTGAGAGAGATAGGATTAAGTGAATCCTAAGAAATTGGTGAATGTAATACTTTAACTATAATGGAAATTCCACCACTGTTGTGGTGGAGACTGGATGTAGGTTGCATTGCACAAGGCAACTGAACCAGGATACATGCCTATGTCATTTTTCTTCTCTTTTTCTAAGTTCTATTTTCTGATATTTATGAGACAAAATGAAATTGTCTCATAAAATTTTCGCTGCACAGTTCAAACAGTTTTTATCTGTAACTTTGATCTAAAGGCTTAATTCATTAAAGTAAAAGAAGGCCATAGATTCAACCCCCCTTCTCTAAGCCTTCTACAACTTTCATCATTTAATTATAGCCATATTCATCATATATACTGCACTTCAGCACCTTTCATACATAATTCTTCACATCTCAAGCTTTCTTCACTTTCAAATTACTACCCCTTCCTAGCTTCATCTCATTTCTGAGCATACAACTAAGATTTAGGGGCTAAAAGAGTAAAAAAAGAGGTTTAGAGGTTCAAAATTATGTTTTAAAACACAAAAATTCATCTTGCTAAAAATAGGGGTTCCGCTTACGCAGCTAGGGTCACGCATACGCTGGGATTCAACCCGAGAGGATTGGCCGCTCCACGTGCTAACATTTGCGTATGCAACTCCTCAAAAATTCAGTTCTTGCATACGCATACACCTGCTCGTGTACGCGAGACAACAAACCAGAAGGGAATGGCTGTGCTATGTGCGAGTGTTCGCATACACAAATCCTGCAGGGTAGGCAAAATTTTTAAGTGTTTCAGAATTTTAGTTTTACACACTGAACTTCCGACGCGCATAACTTTTTTATTTTAAAACATTTTTCATTTGTTATCTTCCACACAAAGATCCCTGCTGTTATCTTCCTCCTTCACTAACATAACCAGTGCTCCCATAGGAAAACACTTGGTCGGACAATTTCTCTTCCATTATTTCTTTCAACTAGATCCTAAGTTCTGCCGACTCGAACGACATCATCTTATATAACGTAATCGAAATTGTTCCAGCTCCTGGTACAAGTTCATCGCCAATTAAGTCTCTTTCAGAGATAAAAGCTTTGATACATCCTCAAGAAATGCCTCGAGAAAACTCCCTCGTGGTAAGGATTCAGTCAAAGCTTCACTCGCTACCTAACCGATTAGCAATTAAAACCATTGGTATTCCTCTCCACTACTTTTCACCGTTACTAAATTTGATTAACAATTTCCGTGTAATTATTGGTACACCCAATCCCTTGGGGGTAGCTCAAATTAAATGCCCAAATTAGCTCAACCCTCTTTCGCCGCATCATTCTGATTTGTTATCCCCTAAGAACCTAGCCGCTCCTCTATATTAACCAAAAATTGCTTTGTCTTATTAATTGAAGATCATCGGATGCTAATACATTTAGAAAAATTATGGTGCTCACAATATAATCGCGTGTCATAAAATATTATCTATTACATACAAGAAGGCAAAACCATACCTTAGCCTATTTCCTCGTATAGCCCAAAGACAACTCAACTAAACAAGTTCACAAGCTCCACCACCGAAATTCAGCACCCAAAGCTCCCACTCAAACTTCCAATCTTTTCAATTGTATTCCAAATCCACATATAAACTACCTAACACATATTATCACATCCATACGCCTTCCTTCGTTCTTCGAGAGCGCGAATGCGGTCTCGGAGCTATTGTATCCGCTTTACCAGGACCTCCTCCTCGACAGGAGGCATGTGCTCCCAACTCCTAGTGCCAAGCTAACTAACTAAGATTTGTTGAACTTTTGCTCGAGCTTGAGTCTGTCTTCACTTGATCGGGTACTCGTCTATTGCGTTTAGAATAGAGGATAGGAAAAATTCCTTTGGCGTCATAAACTCAATACTCAATCACAATTAATTAAGGGATTCACTATGGTTTAAGGATCCTTACCTTGTATGTGCTTTAATCAAACAAAAGTTCGCAAATCCATCAAGTTTAATTTGAGTCTAAACACCAAAATTATTAAATTTCAATATCCAATGGCGCTAATTTTTGACAATTAGGGAAAGGAAGATATGAGATTGAAATTGAGACTTTTTTACCAAATTGACTACTGAATTTTGTAGAGCTCGACACAGTAGACACGTGGCCGCAAACGGTGCGGCGATCGGAGTTCCGGATTGAGAGATATATGAAATTGAAGGTGAGGTTAAGTTTTGGAAGTTTTCTTCTCCTTCCATGAGTGTGCAGCGTGAATTTTGTTTTAAGGAAGAGGAAGAAGAGTTGAGCTCTTTTCATTAAATGAGAATGAATTAGACTCTGGGTTCAGTTTGGATCGTTCGACCCAATTTTAAACTAAAACCTTTAAAATTAGTGCCAAAATTCATGTTTTAATTAATCTTACTTCATTAAACTATAAAATTTAATTTTTTAATTTTTTTTATTAATAATTAATTTATTAGCTAATTATTTATTAATTATACAAAAATTACATGTTCTATGGTGTGAATATTAACACGGTTCTTTAAATATCATCCTTCACTCAACCTTTCAATTTAATATTTAAAGGATGAGTAGTATTATCCTATCATAAATAAGTAGTCTTGTAAAATAGATGAAAATTACATGTATACATGTAGCTAGAATTTTGACAAGTACTAGGAGAAAACTTATGTAATGTGATATTTTCGTAAAATAAACATCAAACTTTTAATTCTATAATAAGCACAGATGAAGAATTGGATATCCATTTGATCATATGGATTATTAGTAAATTGAACCTCATAAAAAGAACAGTATCAATTTATTTTATTATTGTCTTTTGATAAATAAAATGACAAGTTCAATTTAACAAGGTGTTTGAAAAGTTTTAGAATTTAATTTCAGTGTTGGAAATAATAATAATTAAATTAGTTTAGATAGAATTAAATTTAATTTTATTATTTTATCTCAAAATCAATTTCAATTTAAATAGGTTTGATTTAAAATTTTATTCCATCAAAATTTTACTTAAAAGTTAAAACTTAAAATATCTAAAATATTCTCGTAATATAATTAATTCTTAATTTTTCTATACTTATTTTTTTCTCAACGTCTTTCACTTTTTAATATACATTTTCTCTTCTCTCACCACTTTCATTTCCTTTTTTTCTCTTTTCTTCAATTCATTCAATATAATATGAATTTAATTTTAATGCACTATCAGTGTAAACTAGTTTTACACATGCATTCAATTACGTAATACCACATCAGTAAAAATAACTATCTTTCACATTGACCAAGTGAATAGTCATTTAAAAGAACGGATGTAATTACACGACTGTGTAAAACGTTCTACTGCATCAAAATTAAATTACCTATTTTTTTGGAAGGTCTATTATGGGATTTTTTAAATAAATAAAAAAATATTTTATTTACTGAAATAGGTAAGTTATAGCTTTATTACCAAAATCTATTTTTTTATTTATCTCGTTTACACTGTACATAATTTGACTTTGAATATATCTCGTTTATAGTGTATAAGACACATCACGGGTTACACGTATCACATTTGCATACATGATACGAGAGATACTTAAAGTCAACTCGTTTACAATGTAAACGAGATATATATTGAATTAAAATGTTTTCACTGTAAACGAGATATAGTACGACAAAAATCAATCAGTTATAAAAGAATCTACAAACTATTAGTATTCTCCACAAATATCTCAATCATTCTTCTCATCTATTTCTTCGATAAATTTAGTAAAAATTTCTAGTGTTGGTGGTTATTTTGTTGTGACGGTGCATCCCAACTGTCACATGAGAAATAATGACACTGGGGTTGCATTTGAGTGTAAAAATCCTATTCTAATGTGCACTCAGAGAGAATATTCTTTGTCTGAGTTAAAGGGTCTGATATTGACGCACATCGGTGGTAATGAGAGAATGTTAGAAGAGTTTGTTATCGGATGCTAACACTGATGGAAAATTGAGTGTTTTGTCTGTTTTGCCCCGATGGCGATGAGCATGTGCAAGTTATGTTTGATGTCCACGGGAGAGTCATGGCGGAACAAGTGATGAAGCTTTCTGCGGATGTCAACGATATTGGCGATGGTGGTTCTGGTAGCTCGAATTTTATCCAAGATTACCCACCTCTTGCACCACTACCCTGCACTGTGCTAGTCTGGAGGTGCCCATGGACATGGACAGTGAGGAGTCCAACGAAGAGTATGTTGCCGATAGCAACGAGGGTGGTTCTTCTGATGATGATGAGGATGAGGACTTCGTACCAGGAACCTGTCGACATTCACCGGATCTCTAGGCACTGGCAACTTCCCACGGAATTGGCGTTTCACCCGATCAACGTGGTAAAACTCCACAATGTTGAAGCAGATGAGGGAAACAACATTCATCCATGTCCCCTCACTATGCCTCATTTCTTAACTAGTCTAGGTACAGGGCCTGCAGGGCTATGTTATCGTACGACATCCATAGGAACTGTATCAGTAAATTGTAATATAACCATCAGGTCCAGTGTATTACATAGGATATTTAACGTTTAGAGACAACTAAATAAAACTGAATTGCGTAGACCTGTCTATCAGGTGGATACCACTGAGAAAACCTATAGTATATCTACAAAATGAGGAGCAGAGTGCATCCAGCAATATCCGTGGTATCTCGATGTGCTATATGGTATAAAGAATGGTACGTCCATGCAAGCACAGCGGATTCTCAAGACATACCACGACACCTCTCGAAGTCTGCCAACAATGGCAACCATTTGATATGCACTTGATTGTTTAACTTGCCGATCATCAGGTAACCACCGATCAAAAACATGATATAACACCTCATGTAGTGTCAGAGGGTGGCTGTATCAACAGTAGCTGGGATATGCCAGACCCGGTTCCGAAGCCATGTCATCTCGATGGAAAATGATTCCTTCCGTTACGTACCCTGTTGCTGAGCATGAGGAGGCCTGGCACCTAGGAACTCCTCTACCCACTCCTAGGTCGGGTGTTGGTACCACGTTTGAAAGTCATACAAGAACCCACCCACATGCTCTCCATGCGTGCGTAGCCCTAGGTGATACGTAACGTCTTGTAGAGTGATCGTATACTCACCCCAAGGCAGGTGAAAAGTGTGGGTCTCTGGATGCCACTGCTCCACGAATCCAGTAATCAAGGAGTTGTCAAAAACAAAGTCCCTGAGCTACACTGTGGCGCCAAAATTAGCCCCCCTCAGGTAAGGGACAATGGCATCCGGGGTTGCAAAAGTGTGACTCACTTACCTAAGGAGTAGTAGGCGCGGTCTTTGTTAAAAGATAAATATATTTCAATAACAAATCAATTTCAATTGTAAAGAATTTTATTTTGACATAAAAAGATAAAAATTAATGATAAACAATTATTTCACATTTTAGAATTATCAAACATCAATGCAACACATTTAAAATTAAAAATGATAATATAAAATTTGATTTTAATACATGCAAAAATAGAATAAATTTTTAATAAATAAATTAAAACTAATAATTACAATTAAATTAATTAAGAATCTCGATTCAATTAATTAAATAACATTTACTAATTTCTACATTCCACACAACCTAACAAATTCTAATAACATGTCAACCTAATCTACATGTATAACAACACTAAATCTATAAAAGCACCCTAACTATAATTACATGCTTAATTACTTAAAAGAGGAAAAGGATCAAAACTAATTTCGAAGTCGATCGCTCCCGTAATGTTCCAAGTCGTGTTCACGCGGTTGATGTCTCCGTCCCGTTACAACACATTATAATCGTGATATGTGCAATGACCCAACAAATATGTCATATCTCGTTTACTGTAAACGAGATATGTACAACCTTATTTTGTTTATACTGTAAACGAGATAAGTAAGGTTATGTAAATTGGTAAAAACGCTACAAATTACCTATTTCAGTAAATAAAATATTTATTTTATTTATTTAAAAAATTCTCTATTATGTAGATCTAAAAAAATATTCACATGTATAGACTTTATGTGTTTAACTTAGATTAATAACACCAAACATTTACAAGTATGAATATTTTAAGTGAAGTTGTGTCAATTATGACACTAGTAAAAAGTGGCATAATTTTATCCAATTTTAATGACATTAATTAGTTGCTATAATTTGCTATTAATAACTGGATTTTTTTTTTACTTGATATATCATTGGACCACTCAATAAGTTGATTCTTGATAGTTCATTTTTTTTGTTGGTTTGTCGTTAGAATCAACCATGGAGAACTATTTAAGTTTTTTAGTTAATAACAATGTTTTTTAAACTTAATGTTTTTAGTTTAATCCAATTTTTATTCTTTTAAAAGAGGTGAACAAATTTTAGTTGAAAAATATTTTAGTTGAAAAATATAATTTTTTAATTATTTCATATATTTTAATAAATAAGTATATTTATTATTTAAATATGGTATTATATTAACAAAGGAAAAAATTGTCTACTACAAAATTTTAATTCATTTGATAAAATTCTAAACATTGAAATTCAATTCAATTTATAGTTTTATTAATTCATTTCAAACACTAAAATTCAATTTAATTCTGACAGGAATTCAATTTTTAATAGAATCCAATTCAATTTTATACCCATTAAAATTTTTCAAATGGTAAAAGAATAAATCATAGAGAGAGGCACCCCATGACTTTTCATAAATTTCATTATCAATATTAGACGCTGAAGACAGGGAAAAACAATATCAGATAGAGATTTTGCTAATGTCCTTATTAGGATAGAATTATGGGGACTTCCTGAATATTGCAAGACAAAGGAGTTAGGAGAAATATTGGAAGGGTTTACGACAACATAATCGATGTAGATATTCTTCATATGAGAGGGTAGGAGGAAAAAATTTTAAAAGTGCAAGTTCAGATGGATGTTACGAAGCTGCTGAGGAGAATCATCAAAATAGTAGGACCAAACCAGAGAGCCATGGAAGTGTAACCACGGTATGAAAAAATTGGAACCTTTTGTAGTTACTGCAATTTCATCAGCCATGAAGGTCAAACCTACAATGAACAAGTGAAGGCAGCTATACCGGGAGAAGTGGAAGAGGAGAGATGGTGGAGATTGGCTGCGAGTGGAGAAGGCATGTAGGAGAATGGGAGATCAGAAAGAGAGTACTAATCATAGAATTAATAGTAAAAAGATAGGGGACAGATTCAAACAAAAAATTGAACCCCTATTAATTTTCTCAAAGGACTGGCTAATCTCATAGTAAATGAAGATCGGAGGATCTCGGAGGAAGAAGAAAAGGAAGTACAGTGTATAACAGCGGCATTAGTAGTCAGAAAGGATGAACACGGGGGCAAACAGGTAATAGAATTAGAGAAGGTTGCTGATAATTTTATTGCCCAGATGGAAGGCATAAAGCCAAATGAAGGGAGTGAGGGGAATCTGGAAGATAATTGTGTCTCAAGTGATAGGAGTAGAGAAGACCTACACTAGACTAAGAAACAATCTTTAAAAAAATTAGCTCGCAGAGTCCAAACAACAAAAAGAGTCTTGGGAATCAAAAAAAGGTCTGAAGAGAAAGTAAAGGATGCTGGATTGAAGAAGATGTGCCATTGAAATGCTTATTGCTAAAACGGGAGAAGGTGCCACCCCACAAGAGGCATCCAAGTGTCCATGAAAATGATGATATAGTACTGTCGAAATTTGGAGAAACCCCTGACAGTTCATAGCTTGCAAGGGTTGTGCAAGGCCTATTCTCCTGAGGTAGTGTTCCTATGCGAAAGAAAGAACGCTACCCCAAATGTGGAGAGAATGACACATATTACTGGTTTTAAGAACCTATTTTGTGTTAAGCTGATAGGACAAACGGGAGGCTTATTGGTTGGGTGGAAGGAGGAGATGGAATAGAAAGTAAAAGGCCATAGAGATTTATATGTCCACTTCTGTATGGTAGAGCCGAACGATCAAAAAACCTAGGATGTGATAGGGTTTACTTTCATGTAGAAGAGAGGCAGAGGGAAGTATATTAGGAGTAGTTGAGGAATATAAACTGGTGCTTTGAGATTTCAATGCAATTAAGGCATATCATGAAAGGGAGAAGGGGCATATGACATCTGCATCATCAATTAGAAGCTTCAACAACTTTCTTAATGTTGGTGGCTTAGTTGACTTAGGGTATGAAAGACCGAAATTCACTTGGTTAAATAGGCAATTCAGAGAGACTTTTATTAAGGAGAGGTTAGATTGTATGCTAGCCTCAAGTATTTGGAGGGTTGATCACCTAAGGGCTTCAGTGGCACATCTTAATGACTCAAGGTCAAACCATAGGCCTTTGTTAATGGTTTCCGATCAGAAGCTCCAAGACCAAAAAAAAGGTTCTGTTTTCAGGAGAGATGGTGTGATATTGAAGAGGTAGTGGTGCTAGTTAAGGAGACTCGGAAGGTAGGTTGTGGAGAATCCCCAATGTTTAGACTCCACCAAAAACTAAAAAATTACAAGCATGCATTAGTAAACTAGCAGAGAACAAATAGTGCTAATTCGTAGGCTCAGACCAAGCTTTTTATATCTCAGCTTGAGGAGGGAACTAAAATGGGGACTGAGGCAGATGGTAATGTAGTCCGGCAACGGGAGGAGGAGCTAGAAGAGGCTTACTCAATGGAGGAAAGATATTGGAGGGAAAAGGCTATAGTTCAATGGTTGAAGTGGGGTGATAATAACACCAAATACTTTCACTCTAAACCACAAGAATCGAATCACTAATCTGGAGAATGAGAGAGGAGAATGCAAATTGGTTGTGGCAGGCATTGTGAAAATTGCTTAGTCCTATTTTGAAGACTTGTCCAGGTCATCCAATGCAATCAATTCAGAGGTAAAGTTAGAAGATATGCTAGTGAAGATAGATAGTAGCACCAACAGGAAATTGACTAGAACTATTTCCGAAGCAGAAATAAAGAAGGCAATCTTTTTCATCAACCCATTCTCTGCCCCAAGTGATGATGGTTTTATTGCAAAATTCTTCCAACTTTTCTAAAATGATATAAAAGCGGATGTTATTAGCGTTGTTTCTAGCTTTTTCTCAGGAGGTCATATGCTCAGAGCATTTAACCAAGCCCATATTTGTTTGATTCCTAAAGTGGCTAACAGTAAGAGTATGAAGCAAATCAGGCCAATCAGTCTGAGTAGCGTGGTTTACAAAATTATCTCCAAAATTTTAGTTCAAAGAATACAGAATGTTATGGAGAGTGTTATAAGTGCTAATCAAAGTGCCTTCATCAAAGGAAGACTCATCAGCGACAATATTCTCATTGCACATGAATTTATGCACTTTCTAAAGAATGAAAGATATGGATATCAAGATTTAGCCTTGAATTTATATATGAGTAAAGGGTATCATAAGGTGGAATGGTGTTTTATATGGGCTATTTTAAAGAAGATGGGTTTCTGTCAGAAATGGATTGACTGGTTAAAGGAGTGTGTGAGGACTGTTTCTTATTCTTTTAGTGTGGAAGGACAACCTCGTGACTTTTTCAAGCCATGCAGAAGGTTGCATCAAGATGACCCTTTCTCTCCGTATCTATTTCTTTTTTTGCAGAGGGTCTATCTCATCTACTCCATAGAGGAGAACAGAGACACGAAGTTGTGGTTTTGAAACTAAATTGCAAATGTCATACTATCAACCATCTTTTCTTTGCAGATAATTCTATACTATTCAGTCAGGCTACAGAGGGAGCTTACCATAACATAATGAATGTCTTATACACGAATTTGATGCAAAAGTGGTGCACGAAATTGTGATACATATCCATGGCTCCAAAGGCCTGGTACTCTGATCTAGTTTTGTAGTCTGTCACAACTTCGCACAACTAACCAGCAAGTGCACTGGGTCGTCCAAGTAATACCTTACGTGAGTAAGGGTCGAATCCCACGGAGATTGTCGGCTTGAAGCAAGCTATGGTCACCTTGTAAATCTCAGTCAGGTGGATATCAAATAGTTATGGAGTTTTCGAATAATAATAAATGAACAGAAAATAAGGATAGAAACACTTATGTAATTCATTGGTGAGAATTTCAGATAAGCGTATAGAGATGCAACGTTCCTCTGAACCTCTGCTTTCCTGCTGTCTTCATCCAATCAATCCTACTCCTTTCCATGGCTGACTTTATGTAGGGCATCACCGTTGTCAATGGCTACATCCCATCCTCTCTGGAAAATGGTCCTATGCGCTGTCACTGCATGGCTAATCGTCTGGAGGTTCTCGATCATGTCGGAATAGGATCCATTGATCCTTTTGCGTCTGTCACTACGCCCAACACTCGCGAGTTTGAAGCTCGTCACAGTCATTCAATCACTGAATCCTACTCGGAATACCACAGACAAGGTTTAGACTTTTCGGATTCTCATGAATGCCGCCATCAATCTAGCTTATACCACGAAGATTCTGACTAAGAGATCCAAGAGATATTCATTCAATCTAATGTAGAACAGAGGTGGTTGTCAGGCACGTGTTCATAGGGAATGATGATGACTGTCACGATCACCACATTCAGGTTGAAGCGCGAATGGATATCTTAGAAGCGGAATTAGTTGAATTGAATAGAAACAGTAGTACTTTGCATTAATCTTTGAGGAACAGCAGAGCTCCACACCTTAATATATGGAGTGTAGAAACTCTACCGTTAAAAATACATAAGTGAAAGGTTCAGGCATGGCCGAATGGCCAACCCCCATGATCTAAGAACTAGGCGTCCAAAGATGTCTAATACACTAGTAAAAAGTCCTATTTATACTAAACTAGTTACTAGGGTTTACAGAAGTAAGTAATTGATGCATAAATCCACTTTCAGGGCCCACTTGGTGTGTGCTTGGGCTGAGCTTGAATTTTACACGTGCAGAGGCTCTTTCTGGAGTTGAACGCCAGCTTTTGTGCCAGTTTGGGCGTTGAACTCCACTTTGCAACTTGTTTCTGGCGCTGGACACCAGAATTGGGCAGAGAGCTGGCGTTGAACACCAGTTTGCGTCGTCTAAACTCGGGAAAAGTATGGACTATTATATATTGCTGGAAAGCCCTGGATGTCTACTTTTCAACGCAATTGGAAGCGCACCATTTTGAGTTCTGTAGCTCCAGAAAATTCACTTTGAGTGCAGGGAGGTCAGAATCCAACAGCATCAGTAGTCCTTCAATTTCAGCCAGAAAATACCTGAAATCACAGAAAAACACACAAACTCATAGTAAAGTCCAGAAATGTGAATTTAACATAAAAACTAATAAAAACATCCCTAAAAGTAACTAGATTCTACTAAAAACATACTAAAAACAATGCCAAAAAGCGTATAAATTATCCGCTCATCAAAAAGCATCTTATACCCTTTTTTACTAGAATTTTTTAGTTGTTTTTAGTTAGATTTTATTTAGTTTTACTTAAGTTTAGTCCAAAAATCATCTTTGGTCGCTACTTTGAGTTGTTTTAGTATTTTTATGATTTCAGGTGAAATTCGGAGTAATTTGACGGAGTTTGAAGCTAAAAGAAAGAAATGCTGGCAGCACCCTCCCTGGGAGCTAAATGCCTAACTGGTGTTTAGCGCCACCAGGGGACTCAAGCCAAAACGTGCACTCCCCCCAGGGCGTTTAACGTCCATCTTTGGCATTAAACACCAGCAGCCAGTCCAAAACACCTTCTCTTGGGCCTCAAAGTGGACTTAGCACTTCTTAGTTTTATTTTATTTTCTTTTTCTAATTTTTATTTAAAAACAATATCTTTTAGGTTTAGAATTTATTATTTTTTATTTCCTTTTCAAATTAGGTTAGTATTTAAGGAATAAGATGCACCATTTCTCGGGCATCAAGCATCATTATATGACAATTTCGTGTTCTCTATAAGTCATGAGCAACTAAGCCTCTTGGTTAAGGTTAGAAGCTCTGTTTATTTCTATGGATTAAGACTATTGCTTTTCTATTTTAATTAATGTTTTGATTCAATTCTAAGGGTTGTTTTCATTCTTAATCTTATGAATTGGGTGGAACGAGAGTATGACCCTTTTCTACATGAGTTCTTGTGATTCTCGAGAAAGTTATCTGGCTTGAACTGCAGCTTGAAAATAAATTCCTCTTAAATCGCTAATTGCATGAATTAATTTGGATATGTGATATATAATCCTATTAGTCTTGGTTAATTAGGATTTTTGTGGCGCTAAACTAGTTTTCTGAACTTCACCCTCTAATCAGAATTAAGTGACCATGAGAGTGGCGGTTAACGAAGGTTAGAGAGGGCTAAATCACTAAGAGATTAGGGTTTAGACATTTAAAGTTTGCCATAGAATGAATCATTCATTGTTAAAATAGTTGGTAAGACATTTTAATCCGGAAAAGTAAACATCTCTGAGACCTTAACTATTTTTTCATATTGTTTTTACACCAAACTGTTTATTTGCTTTCTTTGTTTGCTTGTTTATTGTTTAGCAAATTACAACTCACCAAACCCTTTTCTGATTTGCCTAACTAAGTTCAACTTGACAACCATTGCTTGCTCAGTCTGACAATCCTCATGGGATCGACCCTCACTCACCTGAGGTATTACTTGGATGACCCGGTGCACTTGCCGATTAAGTTGTGCGAGTTCTCAATTCATGCACCAAGTTTTTTGTGCCATTGTCGGGGATTGTTTGTGATTGACAACTACCAGTTGTCCTGTTGCTTAGATCAGGTATTTTTATTAGTTTTGTTTATTTACTTTTTTATTTTTTATTTTTATTTTTTTTATTTTTCTTTATTTTAGAATTTTATCTTATTTATTTTCCTTTAATTTCATATTTTACATTTGGTGTTCCTTAGTGTTTTCTCTTTTATTTTCGAAAATTTTAGTATTTTTCTTTTTTCTGGTTTTTGAAATTTTTAAGTTATTTTCTCATCCTTATTTTCAAATTTTTAGTTTAATTCTTTGCTTTATTTTGCAAGAACTGGGACAAGGAATACCTTAAGTTTGATCTAATCTGAGAGGGCCTTGAGGCGGCATTTGCAACAAACCAAAGCCTACAAGGCCGGAGAAAATCTCAAGAAAACTTTTGAGAAGGAAGCTGAAGAATCCACCATGGAGGCTAATGGTGGAAACACTGGGGAGCAAGCAAGGAGAGTGCTTGGCTCATACACTACACCTACCCCTAACTTCTATGGGTGCAGTATAGCTGTACCTACCTTTGGTGTAAATAACTTCGAGCTTAAACCTCAATTGATCACTCTAGTACAGCAGAATTATCAGTACCATGGACTCCCGTAGGAAAATCCCAACAAATTCCTCTCTGACTTCCTACAGATCTGTGACACTGTAAAAATGAATAGAGTGAATCTTGAGGTCTACAAGCTCATGCTCTTTTCCTTTGTTGTAAGGGACAGAGCAAAGTAGTGGCTTGACTCACAGTCAAAGGAAAGTCTGGACACGTGGGACAAGGTGGTCACTGGATTTTTAACTAATTTGTTTCCACCTCAGAAGCTTACCAAGCTTAAGGTGGACGTCCAAACCTTCAGACAGAAAAATGGAGAGTCCCTTTATAAAGCATGTGAGAGATACAAGTTAATGATCAGGAGATGCCCTCTTGACATGTTTTCTGAGTAGACCAGGTTGCAAATCTTTTATGATGGCCTTTCTGAGATGGCCAATAGGTCATTGGATCACTATGCAGGTGGCTCTCTGTACATGAAAAGACACCTGAAGAGGCGAATGAACTTATTGAGATGGTTGCCAACAACCAGTATCAGTACACTTCTAAGAGAAATCCTGTGAACATTGAGACTACTCAAAAGAAAAGAGTCATGGAGATGGATACAATGGACACCATTTTGACTCAAAACAAGCTCATGTCCCAACAGATTAGCATATCTCTCATCACTTGACCGAGATGCAAGTTTCAGCTGTCAACACTCAAGATGCATCTTATGACATTATTGGAAGCTACATCCAAGGGGACACTTGTGATAATACTCAACCCCCCATGGAGCAAGTTAATTACATGGGAAATTCCTCTAGAAATCCTAACAATGATCCCTATTCGAAAACTTTTAATCAGGGATGGAGGAATCACCCTAACTTTGGATGGAGGGAGTAGTCGTAGAAGCCCCAACAGAGCTTCAACAACAACCAGGGCGGATCCAATCAGAACATGTTTAATAACTGGAAATTCCAGCCCTCTCAGCAGCAACAAGAGCCCTCTTAAAAACACAGCCTCTCTAACTTAGCCACAATAGTCTCTGATCTTTCCAAGACCACCCACAACTTTATACAAGAGACATGATCTTCGATTCGAAACTTGGAAGTGCAAGTGGGTCAGTTGAGTAAGAGGATACCTGAGAGACCTCCTAACACTCTTCCAAGTAACACAGAGGTGAATTCGAGGGAAAAGTGCAAGGCCCTCCTCATAGGCAAGGAGGCCGAGCTTGAAGAGGAGCATGCTACTGAGGATTTGAAGGAGAAAAAGGCTCAAGAGGAGACTGGAAGTACACTAGTACATGCCCCAGTATTGGTGAAAGAGCCTGAAGTACAACACCCTCAGAAACTGCAAGAGGAGACCAAAGATAAGCAGCTCACTCAATTCTTGGAAGTCTTTAAAAAGTTACAAAGCAATATTCTTTTTGCTGAGGTGTTGGAGAAGATGCCCCCTATATGGCCTGTCTGAAAAGCGTATTCTCTGAAAAGAAGGCTTTGTAGGGAGATGAAACTGTGGTGCTGACCAAGGAGTGCAGTACACTGGTACAGAAGAAGCTAACCCAAAAGATGCCAGATCCCAGAAGCTTCCTGATTTCCTGTACCATAGAGACCATTACATTTGAGAAGGCACTGTATGACCTTGGATCAAGCATAAATCTGATGCCTCTCTCTGTGATGAAGAAGCTGGGGATCCAAGAGGTGCAATCCACAAGGATCTCATTGGAGATGGCGGACAAGTCCCAGAAGCGGGCATATAGATTGGTGAAAAATGTCCTAGTAAAGGTTGAAGACCTTTACCTCTCTTTTTTACTAGCATTTTTTAGTTGTTTTTAGTTAAATTTTATTTAGTTTTACTTAATTTTAGTGCAAAAATACTCTTTGAACACTACTTTGAGTTGTTTTAGTGTTTTTATGATTTCAGGTGAAATTCGGAGCAATTTGGCAGAGTTTGGAGCTAAAAGGAAGAAATGTTGGCAGCACCCTCCCTGAGCACTAAACACCCCAGCAGGGGACTCATGCCAGAAACGTGCACTCCCCCAGGGCGTTTAACGTCCATCTCTAGCATTAAATGCCAGCAGCCAGTCTGAAACACCTTCTCTTGGGCCTCCAAGTGGACTTAGCATTTCTTAGTTTTATTTTATTTTCTTTTTGTAATTTTTATTTAAAAATAATATCTTTTTAGATTTAGAATTTTTTATTTTTTACTTTTGTTTTAAATTAGGTTAGTATTTAAGGGATAAGATGCACCCTTTCTAAGGCATCAAGCATCATTAGACGGCAATTTCATTTTTTCTATAAGTCATGAACAATTAAACCTCTTGGTTAAGGTTAGGAGCTCTGTTTATTTCTATAGATTAAGACTTTTGCTTTTCTATTTTAATTAATGTTTTGATTCAATTCTAAAGATTATTTTTGTTCTTAATCTTATGAACTGAGTGGAACGAGAGTATGACCCTTTTCTACATGAGTTCTTGTGATTCTCGAGAGAGTTATCTCACTTGAACTACAGCTTGAAAACAAATTCCTCTTAAGAGTAAAGTATCATTTTTGTCCCCAACGTTTGGGGTAAGTCCTATTTGTGTCCCTAACGTTTAAATCGTCCTATTTGTATCCTTAACATTTATAAAAGTGATTCAATGGTATCCTACTTTGAATTATACTAACAAATCAGATTATATTTTTCAATTATTCTCACTTGGATGTATTCATTCTCAATTAGGTCTCACTTGGATGTGTTCGATTTTAATATTATACCCACTATTTGTGTTTAGATTCAATTATGTCCCTAGAAAAGTGAATTATGTAAATGTTGTAGGAATTAGTTTCAACATTTGATGAGCTATTTTTCGAAGTAGATCATCGATTCTATCCCAGACATTTGTATTCTAACTTCAAGAAGATATTTTTAAAACTCAAACTAAAGCGCTCATGATGTGTAATTGACGGCAGGATAACATTGAATCACTTTTACAAACGTTAGGGATACAAATAGGACGATTTAAACGTTAGGGACACAAATAGAATTTACCCCAAACGTTGGGGACAAAAACGATACTTTACTCTTCCTCTTAAATTGCTAATTGCATGAGCTAATTTGGATATGTGACATATAATCCTGTTAGTCTTGGGTCATTAGGGTTTTCGTAGAGCTAAACTAGTTTTTTGAACTTCACCCTCTAATCGGAATTAAGTGACCACGAGAGTGGCGGTTAATGAAGGTTAGAAAGGGCTAAATCACTAAGAAATTAGGGTTTAAACATTTAAAGTTTGCCATACAATGAATCATTCATTGTTAAAATAGTTGGTAAGACATTTTAATCCGAAAAAGTAAACATTTCCGAGACCTTACTATTTTCTCATATTGTTTTCACACCAAACAGTTTATTTGCTTTCTTTATTATTTGCATGTTTATTGTTTATGCGAATTACAACTCATCAAACCCTTTTCTGATTTGCCTAACTAAGTCCAGCTTGACAACCATTGCTCGCTCAGTCCGACAATGCTCGTGGGATTGACCCTCACTCACTTGAGGTATTACTTGAATGTCCCGATGCATTTGCCGGTTAAGCTGTGCAAGTTCTCAATTTGTGCACCAATATTCATTACTCCGTGGTCAGATGGTCAATTTTTTGACAAATTCTCTGTGTTTTTTAGCCATAACACACCATCCAAAGTGAGGCAAGAGTTAGCAGGCATCCTTTGTGTTCCTCACATGGATAATCAAGATAGATACCTTGTGTTTTTTGCTGTAATAAATACGACAAAGAAGGCTACCTTCAATTATGTTAAAGATAAGGTTTCTCAGAAACTGCAACACTAAAAATGATCACTGCTATCAGTTAGTGGGAGGGAAGTCCTTATAAACTCCCAGGGACACTATTGGAAGAGATTCACCAGATATTAATACAGTTTTTGTGGGGTCAGAGGAATATGGAGAGGAGGATGCATTGGGTAAGATGGAGTGTTATTCGCATACCAAAATCTCTGGGAGGCCTGAACTTTAAGGACCTTCGAGCTTTCAATCTAGCTATGTTGGGCAAGCAAGGATGGAGATTGTAGACAAAGCCTAACTCACTAATTCACAAGGTCTATAAAAGCAAGTATTTTAGATATTCTTATTTCCTAAGGGCTGAAATTGGGATTAACCCTTTATGGGGTTGGCAAAGTTTGTTGAAAGGGGGGAAGGTTTTAGAAAAGGGAGTGAAATGGAAGATAGGTAATGGGCACTCTTTACGGATATGGGAGGATCGATGGATTAAGAATCAATCAGTGATAGCTACCCAAACTATTCTCCCATGCATCTTACCATCAAAACATCAATATTCATAATCACATATATGACCACATCATTTATTTCAACCATTTAACAACATTAACAATTCAAATCTTATCTTAGGGCTTTTACCCTAAGTTTTCACACCACATTACATTTTAGATACAGGAAACCGAGACCATACCTTAGCCGATTTTCCCGCTCAACCGGAGCACTTCCAAATCACTTCTCCACAAGTTATCAAGGCTTCAACACCTCCAAGAACAGATTTTTGACACACCGAAGCCCTTTTCCAAACTTTCCAAAAATCTCAATTAAGCTTCAATATTCACGTACACACCACCTAAGCCACCATTGTCATATTCAAACACAACAACTCAATACCCAAACATCATAAACCCACAAATTCACTAGGGTTGAGAATCTTACCAAACCCAAGGATCAAGGAGGCAAGATTAATCTTCTCTTTCAAGAGAGTTGGGTCCTATAACATCAAAGAGCCCAAAATCTCAACACTTTTCACCCAAAAATTCAAAATTAAGGGATGAAGAACTGAGATGAAATCGTGGCTTACCTCAAGAATAAAGTAGTGGGTTTTGTAGAGCTCTTCATGGTGAATGCGTGGCCGCAAATGGTGCAGCAATCAGAGCTCCGGATCAAAAGTTATGGTAGTTTGAAGATCAAACAAAGGTAGAACTTTGGAAAAGTGTTCTTCCCCCTTTTGCTTTCATTTTCAGCGTGTATGAGTGTTTAGAGAGGAGAGAGAGAGTGCTGTTTTAGGGTTTTTAGGTTTAGTTAGGTTGGGCCAAGGGCCCATTATGGGTCTGGTTGGCCCGGTTTGATCCGTTCAGTCCAATCTTAGGCCGATTTCTATAAAATTGGTATCGAAATTCTCATCTCAATCTTCTCTATCATATCAAGCCATAAAAATCACATTTTTGGCTTTCTAGGATAAATTCTCATTTATGGGTTAATTAGTCATTAATTAACCGGATTTTATATTTTACCCACCTAATTGGGAATTTTGCCCACAAGATTCGAATTCAATTACTTGAGAATAAGTGCGGGTAGTCAGCTCGCATCTCCAACTCAAGTTCCCAAGTGTGTTCCCTAACACCGCCTCGACTCCATGCCACTTTGACTAACGAAACCTTTTTTCCATGCAACCGTTTGATACTAGTATCGTCAATTTTGACTGGAGCCACTGAAAGTGTCAAATCTTCTTTTAACTGAACAGATTCACGTTCTAACACATGGCTAGCATTAGGAGTATACTTCCAAAGATGCGACACATGAAATACGTCGTGCAGGTTTGAAAGGTGGGGTGGTAGAGCCATTCGATACGCCACCGGTCCGACCCTCTCCAGGATCTAAAACGGACCAATATACCGAGGATTCAGCTTCTTTGCTTTAATTGCCCTACCTACTTCTGTGGTTGGAGTAACTTTAAGGAAAACATGGTCTCCTTCCTCAAATTCCAAGGGGTTCCGCCTCGAATCGGCATAAGTCTTCTGACGACTCTGCGCATAAGCATCCTATCTCAGATTTTCTTGACTTATTCAGTGGTCTCAGCTATCATCTCCGGTCCCAACAAGCCTTTCTCCCCAGCTTCATACCAGCATAGCGGAGATTGGCATTTCCTCCCATATAGAGCCTCATACGGAGCCATTCCGATGCTCGCATGGTAGCTATTATTGTATGCAAACTCCACTAGCGGCTTATAACGATCCCAGCTCGCCGGCTGATCCAGAACACAAGCCCTCAACATATCTTCTAAGGTTTGGATCGTCCTCTCGGATTGGCCATCTGTTTGAAGATGGTAAGCTGTGCTCAAGCTTAATCGGGTTCCGAAAGCTTTCTAAAATGCACCTCAAAATCTCGAAGTGAAACGGGGATCTCTATCAGAGATTATAGTAGCAGGTACACCATGAAGTCTCACAATCTCCTTTATGTATAACCGTGCTAGCTCCTCAAGGGTGTAAGTCATTCGAATGGGTAAAAAGTGAGCTGATTTCGTCAGTCGGTCCACAATCACCCAGACAGCATCAAAACTGGATCTAGTCCTTGGCAATCCCGACACAAAGTCCATCGCAATGCTTTCCCACTTCCATTGCGGAATTTCTAAAGGTTGCAACGTCCCGGAAGGTCTCTGGTGTTTGATCTTTACCTTCTGACAGGTTAAACACTTTGAAACATATTCCGCCACATCATTCTTCATACCCGACCACCAAAACATCATCTTTAAATCATGGTACATCTTAGTACTCCTCGGGAGAACAGAGAATCCGCTTTTGTGTGCTTAGTTTAAGATATCTTGCAGTAAAGTGCCAACATTCGGCACAATGATCCTACCCTTAAATCTCCATAACCCATCTTGATCCTCCGACACTCTCCACTGCTTTCCTTGCTCAATAGCTGGTAACACCTTCGGTAACACGTCATCATTTTCATGAGCCTTTAGGAGTTCGGATTTAAAATCACTTGAGATCTGTAATCGACTCAAACACAGAGTCCCAGACACTTCTTGAACACCAATCTTCAGACTCTCGAATTCCTTGAGCAACTCCTCTTCTCGGAGCATCATCCAAGCAGAATACAACGACTTCTGACTCAACGCAACCGCCACTACATTCGCCTTTCCCGGATGGTAATTCAACTCAAAGTCGTAGTCCTTCAGTAATTCCATCCATCTCCTCTATCGCATTGATGAGCGGATAATTTATACGCTTTTTGGCATTGTTTTTAGTATGATTTTAGTAGAATCTAGTTACTTTTAGGGATGTTTTCATTAGTTTTTATGTTAAATTCACATTTCTGGACTTTACTATGAGTTTGTGTGTTTTTCTGTGATTTCAGGTATTTTCTGGCTGAAATTGAGGGACTTGAGCAAAAATCAGATTCAGAGGTTGAAAAAGGACTGCTGATGCTGTTGGATTCTGACCTCCCTGCACTCAAAGTGGATTTTCTGGAGCTACAGAACTCGAAATGGCGCGCTTCCAATTGCGTTGGAAAGTAGACATCCAGGGCTTTCCAGAAATATATAATAGTCCATACTTTGGCCAAGAATAGACGACGCAAACTGGTGTTCAATGCCAGTTCTCTGCCCAAATCTGGCGTCCAGCGCCAGAAAAGGAGCCAAAACCAGAGTTGAACGCCCAAACTGGCACAAAAGCTGGCGTTCAACTCCAGAAAGGACCTCTACACGTGCAACACTCAAGCTCAGCCCAAGCACACACCAAGTGGGCCTCGGAAGTGGATTTATGCATCAATTACTTACTCATGTAAACCCTAGTAGCTAGTTTATTATAAATAGGACTTTTTACTAGTCTTTTGGACCATCTTTGGATTATCTTTTGATCTATTGATCACGTTTTAGGGGGCTGGCCATCTCGGCCATGCCTGGACCTTTCACTTATGTATTTTCCACGGTAGAGTTTCTACACTCCATAGATTAAGGTGTGGAGCTCTGCTGTTCCTCAAAGATTAATGCAAAGTACTACTGTTTTATATTCAATTCATCTTGTTTCGCTTCTAAGATATTCATTCGTACTTCAATCTGAATGTGATGAACGTGACAATCATCATCATTCCCTATGAACGCGTGCCTGACAACCACTCCCGTTCTACATTAGATTGAATGAGTATCTCTTAGATCTCCTAACCAGAATCTTCGTGGTGTAAGCTAGAATGATGGCGGCATTCAAGAGAATCCGGAAGGTCTAAACCTTGTCTGTGGTATTCCGAGTAGGATTCAATGAATGAATGACTGTGACGAGCTTCAATCTCGCGATTGTGGGGCGTTAGTGACAGACGCAAAAGGATAGTAAATCCTATTCCAGCATGATCGAGAACCGACAGATGAATAGCCGTACCGTGATAGGGTGCGTTGATCATTTTCACTGAGAGGATAAGATGAAGCCATTGACAAGGGTGATGCCTCCAGACGATTAGCCGTGCCGTGACAGGGCATTGGATCATTTTTCCGAGAGATGACCGAAAGTAGCCGTTGACAATGGTGATGTATCACATAAAGCCAGCCATGGAAAGGAGTAAGACTGACTGGATGAAGATAGCAGGAAAGCAGAGGTTCAGAGGAACGAAAAGCATCTCCATTCGCTTATCTGAAATTCTCACCAATGATTTACATAAGTACCTCTATCCCTATTCTATTATTTATTTTCGAAAACCCATTACTGTTTGATATCCGCCTGACTAAGATTTACAAGGTGACCATAGCTTGCTTCATACCGACAATCTCCGTGGGATTCGACCCTTACTCACGTAAGGTATTACTTGGACGACCCAGTGCACTTGCTGGTTAGTTGTATCGAAGTTGTGAACCATGGTATTGGCACCATGTTCTTGGCGCCATTGCCAGGGAAAGAAAGAGCCATGAATTTTACATAATTAAAGTGTAATCACGATTACGCGTACCAAGTTGCTCACGTTGCCAGAGATTGTTCGAGCCTGGACATCACAATTTCGTGCACCAAGTCTTTGGCGCCGTTGCCGGGGATTGTTCGAGTATGGACAACTGACGATTCATCCTGTTGCTCAGATTAGGTAATTTTCTTTTTATTTTCTTTTCAAAAATTTTTCAAAAATCTTTCAAAAATTTTTCTTTTGTTTTCGAAAAAAAAAATTTATTCAAAATTTTTAAAGAATGAATTCTAGTGTTTTATGAAGCATGTGAAGCCTGGCTGGCTGTAAAGCCATGTCTAAATTTATTTGGACTGAGGCAGCAATTTGTTATCAAGAGCAAGCTAGTTGTTGTTAATCCACCTGCTACTGTTCCTGATTTACATGCTAAAGCTTGGCTGGCCATTGGCCATGTCTAGTGTTTTGGACCGGAGCTTTCATTGAAAGCTTGGCTGGCTAGTGAGCCATGTCTAATTCCTGGACTGAAGCTTTAGACTAAAAATGCAAGATTCCTGGAATTCATATTAAAAATTTTGGAATCCTTATTTTCCTTTTTCAAATAATTTTCGAAAAATATAAAATAAAAATCCAAAAAAAAAATTAGAAAATCATAAAAAGCAAAAATATTTTTTGTTTCTTGTTCGAGTCTTGAGTCATATCATAAGTTTGGTGTCAATTGCATATGCATGTTGCATTTTTCGAAAATTCATGCATTCATAGTGTTCTTCATGATCTTCAAGTTGTTCTTGGTAAGTCTTCTTGTTTGATCTTGATGTTTTTCTTGTTTTGCATCTTTTGTTGTTTTTCATGTGCATTTTTCGTTTGTTAGAGTCTAAACATGAAAGATTTCTAAGTTTGGTGTCTTACATGTTTTCTTTGCATCAAAGATTTTTCAAAAATATGTTCTTGATGTTCATCTTGACATTCAAAGTGTTCTTGGTATTTATCTTGACATTCATATCATTCATGCATGCATTCATTGTGTTGATTCAAAATTTTCATGCATTGAGTCTTTTTGTTGTTTTTCTCTCTCATCATAAAAGGTTCAAAAATAAAAAAAATATCTTTCCCTTTTTCTCTCATCAAATTCGAAAATTTGGATTGACTTTTTCAAAAATTTTTAAAATCAAGTTGTTTCTTATGAGTCAAATCAAATTTTCAATTTGAAATTCTTATCTTTTTCAAAATCTTTTCAAAAATCAAATCTTTTTCAAAATTCTTAGTTATTTTCGAAAATTCCAAAAATATTTTTCAAAAATCTTTTTCTTATTTTTATATCAAATTTTCGAAAATAACAATAACAATTAATGTTTTGATTCAAAAATTTCAAGTTTGTTACTTGCTTGTTAAGAAAGATTCAAACTTTAAGTTCTAGAATCATATTTTGTGATTTCTTGTGAATCAAGTCATTAATTGTGATTTTAAAAATCAAATCTTTTTCAAAAACAATTTCAATCATATCTTTCCAAAAATATCTTCTTATCTTTTTCAAAAATTTGATTTCAAAATATCTTCTCTAACTTCCTAACTTCTTACCTTTTCAAAAATTGATTTTCCAATTTGTTTCAACTAACTAACTAACTTTTTGTTTGTTTCTTATCTTTTTCAAAACCACCTAACTAACTCTCTCTTTCTCATTTTTCGAAAATATCTTCCCTCCTTTTCAAAAATTTCTTTTTTTAATTATTTTTTTTAAATCTTAATTTTCGAAAATTACTAACATTTTTCAAAAACTATTTTCAAAAATCACTAACTCTTTTTCAAAAATTATTTTCGAAAATTCCTTCTCTCTCATCTCCTTCTATTTATTCATTCATCTAATAACATCTCATCTCACATCTCAACCCTCCTCACAGTTGTGTTTCTTCCATTACATTACATTCCTTGTCTCCCCCTCTTCTTCTACTCATACAGGGATCCCTATATTGTGGTATAAAGGATCTCTATTATTATTATTATTATTTTTCTGTGCCCTCTTCTTTGTCATATGAGCAGGAGCAATGATAAGAACATTCTTGTGGAAGCAGATCCAGAACCTGAAAGGACTCTAAAAAGGAAATTAAGAGAAGCTAAAATACAACAATCCAGAGATAACCTTTCAGAAATTTTCGAACAAGAAGAGGAGATGGCAGCCGAAAATAATAATAATGTAAGGAAGATGCTTGGTGACTTTACTGCACCTAATTCCAATTTACATGGAAGAAGCATCTCCATTCCTGCCATTGGAGCAAACAACTTTGAGCTGAAACCTCAGTTAGTTTCTCTGATGCAGCAGAACTGCAAGTTTCATGGACTTCCATCTGAAGATCTTTTTCAGTTCTTAACTGAATTCTTGCAAATATGTGATACTGTTAAGACTAATGGAGTAGATCCTGAAGTCTACAGGCTCATGCTTTTCCCTTTTGCTGTAAGAGACAGAGCTAGAATCTGGTTGGACTCTCAACCTAAAGATAGCCTGAACTCTTGGGATAAGCTGGTCACGGCTTTCTTAGCCAAGTACTTTCCTCCTCAAAAGCTGAGCAAGCTTAGAGCTGATGTTCAAACCTTCAGACAGAAAGAAGGTGAATCCCTCTATGAAGCTTGGGAAAGATACAAACAGTTGACCAAAAAGTGTCCTTCTGACATGCTTTCAGAATGGACCATCCTAGATATATTCTATGATGGTCTGTCTGAGCTATCAAAGATGTCACTGGACACTTCTACAGGTGGATCCATTCACCTAAAGAAAACGCCTGCAGAAGCTCAAGAACTCATTGACATGGTTGCTAATAACCAGTTCATGTATACTTCTGAAAGGAATCCTGTGAGTAATGGGACGCCTATGAAGAAGGGAGTTCTTGAAGTTGATACTCTGAATGCCATATTGGCTCAGAATAAAATATGGACTCAACAAGTCAATATGATTTCTCAGAGTCTGAATGAAATGCAAGCTGCATCCAACAGTACTCAAGAGGCTTCTTATGAAGAAGAAGCTTATGATCCTGAGAACCCTGCAATAGCAGAGGTAAATTACTTAGGTGAACCTTATGGAAACACCTATAACTCATCATGGAGAAATCATCCAAATTTCTCATGGAAGGATCAAAAGCCTCAACAAGGCTTTAATAATGGTGGAAGAAACAGGTTTAACAATAATAAACCTTTTCCATCATCCACTCAACAACAGACAGAGAACTCTGAACAAAATACTTCTAATTTAGCAAAATTAGTCTCTGATCTATCTAAGGCCACTGTAAGTTTCATGAATGAAACAAGATCTTCCATTAGAAATCTAGAAGCACAAGTGGGCCAGCTGAGTAAAAGGATCACTGAAATCCCTCCCAGTACTCTCCCAAGCAATACAGAAGAGAACCCAAAAGGAGAGTGCAAGGCCATTGACATAAGCACCATGGCCGAACCTACAAGGGGAGTGGAGGACGTGAATCCCAAGGAGGAAGACCTCCTGGGATGTCCAGTGATCAATAAGGAGCTTCCCTCTGAGGAACCAAAGGACTCTGAGGCTCATCTAGAGACCAAAGAGATTCCATTGAACCTCCTTATGCCCTTCATGAGCTCTGAGGAGTATTCCTCTTCTGAAGAGAATGAGGATGTTACTGAAGAGCAAACTGCCAAGTTTCTTGGTGCAATCATGAAGCTGAATGCCAAATTATTTGGCATTGATACTTGGGAAGTTGGACCTCCCTTGTTCATCAATGAACTAAGTGATCTGGATCAACTGACATTGCCTCAGAAGAGACAGGATCCTGGAAAGTTCATAATACCCTGTACCATAGGCACCATGATCTTTAAGGCTCTGTATGACCTTGGTTCAGGAATAAACATCATGCCTCTCTCTGTAATAGAGAAACTGGGAATCTATGGGGTGCAAGCTGCTAAAATCTCATTAGAGATGGCAGACAGTTCAAGAAAACAGGCTTATGGACAAGTAGAGGACGTGTTAGTAAAGATTGAAGGCCTTTACATCCCTGCTGATTTCATAGTCCTGGATACTGGAAAGGAAGAGGATGAATCCATCATCCTAGGAAGACCTTTCCTGGCCACAACAAGAGCTGTGATTGATGTTGACAGAGGTGAAATAGTCCTTCAATGGAATAAGGACTCCCTTGTGTTTAAAACTCAAGGATCTCCCTCTGCAACTATGGAGAGGAAGCAGAAAAATCTTCTCTCAAAGCAGAGTCAACCAGAGCCCCCACAGTCAAACTCTAAGTTTGGTGTTGGGAGGCCACAACCAAACTCTAAGTTTGGTGTTGAACTCCCATATCCAAACTCTAAGTTTGGTGTTGGAGAGTCTCAACAAAGCTCTGCACATCTGTGAGGCTCCATGAGAGCCCACTGTCAAGCTATTGACATTAAAGAAGAGCTTGTTGGGAGGCAACCCAATTTTTATTTATCTAACTATATTTTTTTATATGTCTTTGTAGGTTCATGATCATGTGGAGTCACAAAATAAATATAAAAATTGAAAACGGAATCAAAAACAGCAGAAAAAAAATCACACCCTGGAGGAGCATCTGTCTGGTGTTCAGCGCTAGAACAGAGCATGGTTCTGGCGCTGAACGCCCAAAATGGGCAGCTTCTGGGCGCTGAACGCCAGAACAGGCATGGTTCTGGCGTTCAACGCCAGAAATTGCACACAAATGGGTGTTGAACGCCCAGAGTTGTGTGCAAAGGCATTTTTACATGCCTAATGGGTGCAGGGATGTAAATCCTTGAACACCTCAGGATCTGTGGACCCCACAGGATCCCCACCTACCTCCACTCACTTCTTCTCACCACTCTCTTTCACACAACCCCATAACCTCTCTTCCCCATCACCTCTTCACCACTCACATCCATCCACTCTTCCCCATAAACCTACCTCATAAACTCCACCTACCTTCAAAAATTCAAAACCAATTTCCCACCCAAACCCACCCATATGGCCGAAACCTTTCCCCCCTCCCTTCCCTATATAAAGCCCTCCATTCTTCATCAAATTCACACAACACACCCCTCTACACCCTTCTTGGCCGAAACACTCCCCACTCTCCCTCTCCTCCATTTCTTCTTCTTCTTCATCTATTCTTTCTTTTATTGCTCGAGGGCGAGCAAAATTCTAAGTTTGGTGTGGTAAAAGCATAAGCTTTTTGTTTTTCCATTACCATTGATGGCACCTAAGACCGGAGAATCCTCTAAGAAAGGGGAAAGGGAAGACAAAAGCTTCCACATCCGAGTCATGGGAGATGGAAAGGTTCATCTCCAAAGCCCATCAAGACCACTTCTATAATGTTGTGGCCAAGAAGAAGGTGATCCCCGAGGTCCCTTTCAAACTCAAAAGAAATGAGTATCCGGAGATCCGACATGAAATTCAAAGAAGAGGTTGGGAAGTTCTAACAAATCCCATCCAACAAGTCGGCATCCTAATGGTTCAAGAGTTCTATGCCAATGCATGGATCACCAAGAACCATGATCAAAGTAAGAACCCGGATCCAAAGAACTATGTTACAATGGTTCGGGGGAAATACTTAGATTTTAGTCCGGAGAATGTGAGGTTGGCGTTTAACTTGCCCATGATGCAAGGAGATGAACGCCCCTACACTAGAAGGGTCAACTTTAGTCAAAGGTTGGACCAAGTCCTTAAGGACATATGTGTAGAAGGAGCTCAATGGAAGATTGACTCCAAAGGCAAGTCGGTTCAACTAAGAAGATTGGACCTCAAGCCTGTAGCTAGAGGATGGTTGGAGTTCATTCAATGCTCAATCATTCCCACTAGCAACCGGTCTGAAGTTACTATAGACCGGGCCATCATGATCCGTAGCATCATGATTGGAGAAGAGGTGGAAGTTCATGAGATTATACCTCAAGAACTCTACAAGGTGGCTGACAAGTCCTCCACCATGGCAAGGTTATCCTTTCCTCACCTCAATTGCCACCTATGCAGTTCGGCTGGGATTGACATAGAGGGAGATCTCCTCATCAAAGAGGACAAGCCCATCACTAAGAAAAAAATGGAGCAAGCAAGAGAGCCCACTCATGGAGCTCAAGAGGCGTATGAGGCTCATCACCATGAGATCCCAGAGATGCCTCAAATGCACTTTCCTCCACAAAACTATTGGGAGAAAATCAACACCTCCCTAGAAGAAATAAGTTCCAATATGGGACAACTAAGGGTGGAACATCAAGAGCACTCCATCATGCTCCATGAAATAAGAGAAGATCAACAAGCAATGAGGGAGGAGCAACAGTGACAAGGAAGAGACATAGAAGAGCTCAAGGACATCATTGGTTCCTCAAGAAGGAAATGCCACCATCACTAAGGTGGACTCATTCCTTGTTCTTATCTCTTCTGTTTTTCGTTTTCTATGTTATGTGCTTATCTATGTTTGTGTCTTCATTACATGATCATTAGTAGTTAGTAACTTTGTCTTAAAGTTATAAATGTCCTATGAATCCATCACCTCTCTTAAATGAAAAATGTTTTAACTCAAAAGAACAAGAAGTACATGAGTTTCGAATTTATCCTTGAACTTAGCTTAATTATATTGATGTGGTGACAATGCTTCTTATTTTCTGAATGTATGCTTGAACAGTGCATATGTCTTTTGAAGTTGTTGTTTAAGAATGTTAAATATGTTAGCTCTTGAAAGAATGATGACAAGGAGACATGTTATTTAATAATCTGAAAAATCATAAAAATGATTCTTGAAGCAAGAAAAAGCAGCAAAGAACAAAGCTTGCAGAAAAAAAAAGAAAAAAAAATAGGCGAAAAAAAAAGAAAGAAAAAGAAAAAGCAAGCAGAAAAAGCCAAAAGCTCTTAAAACCAAAAGGCAAGAGCAAAAAGCCAATAACCCTTAAAACCAAAAGGCAAGGGCAAATAAAAAGGATCCCAAGGCTTTGAGCATCAGTGGATAGGAGGGCCTAAAGGAATAAAATCCTGGTCTAAGCGGCTAAATCAAGCTGTCCCTAACCATGTGCTTGTGGCGTGTAGGTGTCAAGTGAAAACTTGAGAATGAGCGGTTAAAGTCAAGGTCCAAAGCAAAAAAAGAGTGTGCTTAAGAACCCTGGACACCTCTAATTAGGGACTTTAGCAAAGCTGAGTCACAATCTGAAAAGGTTCACCCAATTATGTGTCTGTGGCATTTATATATCCGGTGGTAATACTGGAAAACAAAGTGCTTAGGGCCACAGCCAAGACTCATAAAGAAGCTGTGTTCAAGAATCATCATACTGAACTAGGAGAGTCAATAACACTATCTAAACTCTGAGTTCCTATAGAAGCCAATCATTCTGAACCTCAATGGATGAAGTGAGATGCCAAAACTATTCAAGAGGCAAAAAAAGCTATAAGTCCTGCTCATATGATTGAAGCTACGTTTCATTGATAGTTTGGAATTTATAGTATATTCTCTTCTTTTTATCCTATTTGATTTTCAATTGCTTGGGGACAAGCAACAATTTAAGTTTGGTGTTGTGATGAGCGGATAATTTATACGCTTTTTGGCATTGTTTTTAGTATAATTTTAGTAGAATCTAGTTACTTTTAGGGATGTTTTCATTAGTTTTTATGTTAAATTCACATTTCTGGACTTTACTATGAGTTTGTGTGTTTTTCTATGATTTCAGGTATTTTCTGGCTGAAATTGAGGGACTTGAGCAAAAATCAGATTCAGAGGTTGAAAAAGGACTGCTGATGCTGTTGGATTCTGACCTCCCTGCACTCAAAGTGGATTTTCTGGAGCTACAGAACTCGAAATGGCGCGCTTCCAATTGCGTTGAAAAGTAGACATCCAGGGCTTTCCAGCAATATATAATAGTTCATACTTTGGCCAAGAATAGACGACGCAAACCGGCGTTGAACGCCAGTTCTCTGCCCAAATCTGGCGTCCAGCGCCAGAAAAGGAGCCAAAACCAGAGTTGAACGCCTAAACTGGCACAAAAGCTGGCGTTCAACTCCAGAAAGAACCTCTACACGTGCAACACTCAAGCTCAGCCCAAGCACACACCAAGTGGGCCCCGGAAGTGGATTTATGCATCAATTACTTACTCATGTAAACCCTAGTAGCTAGTTTATTATAAATAGGACCTTTTACTAGTCTTTTGGACCATCTTTGGATTATCTTTTGATCTATTGATCACGTTTTAGGGGGCTGGCCATCTCGGCCATGCCTGGACCTTTCACTTATGTATTTTCCACGGTAGAGTTTCTACACTCTATAGATTAAGGTGTGGAGCTCTGCTGTTCCTCAAAGATTAATGCAAAGTACTACTGTTTTCTATTCAATTCATCTTGTTTCGCTTCTAAGATATTCATTCGTACTTCAATCTGAATGTGATGAACGTGACAATCATCATCATTCCCTATGAACGCGTGCCTGACAACCACTCCCGTTCTACATTAGATTGAATGAGTATCTCTTAGATCTCCTAACCAGAATCTTCGTGGTGTAAGCTAGAATGATGGCGGCATTCAAGAGAATCCGGAAGGTTTAAACCTTGTCTGTGGTATTCCGAGTAGGATTCAATGAATGAATGACTGTGATGAGCTCCAAACTCGCGATTGCGGGGCGTTAGTGACAGACGCAAAAGGATAGTAAATCCTATTCCAGCATGATCGAGAACCGACAGATGAATAGTCGTGCCGTGACAGGGTGCGTTGATCATTTTCACTGAGAGGATAAGATGAAGCCATTGACAAGGGTGATGCCTCCAGACGATTAGCCGTGCCGTGACAGGGCATTGGATCATTTTCCCGAGAGATGACCAAAAGTAGCCGTTGACAATGGTGATGTATCACATAAAGCCAGCCATGGAAAGGAGTAAGACTGACTGGATGAAGATAGCAGGAAAGCAGAGGTTCAGAGGAACGAAAAGCATCTCCATTCGCTTATCTGAAATTCTCACCAATGATTTACATAAGTACCTCTATCCCTATTCTATTATTTATTTTCGAAAACCCATTACTGTTTGATATCCGCCTGACTGAGATTTACAAGGTGACCATAGCTTGCTTCATACCGACAATCTCCGTGGGATTCGACCCTTACTCACGTAAGGTATTACTTGGACGACCCAGTGCACTTGCTGGTTAGTTGTATCGAAGTTGTGAACCATGGTATTGGCACCATGTTCTTGGCGCCATTGCCAGGGAAAGAAAGAGCCATGAATTTTACATAATTAAAGTGTAATCACGATTACGCGTACCAAGTTGCTCATGTTGCCAGGGATTGTTCGAGCCTAGACATCACAATTTCGTGCACCATGCATATTAAGCTCTTTATGATCGAAGAGATATTTCAAGCTCTTGTGATCAGAGAAGACTTGAAACTTAACCCCATAGAGGTAATGCCTCCACACCTTTAGCGCAAACACAACCGCAGCAAGCTCCAAATCGTGCGTAGGGTAATTAACTTCATGAGGTCTCAACTGCCGTGAGGCGTACGCCACCACATTACGATGCTGCATCAGCACGCACCTTAGACCCTCCAGTGAGGCATCACAGTACACCTCAAATGATTCATTTGGCTCGGGTAACACCAACACAGGCGCAGTGGCCAACTTTTGCTTTAATACCTTAAAGCTCACCTCATACTCAGGAGTCCAAGCAAATGGCGCGTCCTTGTGGGTTAACCTTGTCAATGGCAAGGCTATCTACGAAAAACCTTTGATAAATCTCTGGTAGTAGCCAGCTAAATCCAGAAAACTCCTTATCTCAGTTACTGAGGTTGGTCGCCCCCAATCCATTACCGCCTCCACCTTAGATGGGTCTACGGCTATCCCCTGCTTACTCACCACGTGACCCAAAAACTTCACCTCACTCTTCCAGAATTCACATTTAGACAACTTCGCATAGAGCTTCTTTTCCTTTAGTATCTGCAACATGGTCCTCAAGTGTTCTGCATGCTCTTCTTCAGTCTTAGAGTAAATCAGTATGTCATCAATGAAGACAACAATGAATTTATCCAGAAACGGATGAAAAACTCTATTCATATAATCCATAAACACTGCAGGAGCGTTTGTCAATCCAAAAGACATTACAGTGTACTCGTAATGACCATAACGAGTTCTAAAAGCGGTCTTAGGGATATCCTCACCCCTCACCCTTATCTGGTGATAACCGGATCGCAAATCGATCTTGAAGAAAACCCCAGTTCCCTGTAACTGATCCATAAGATCATCAATCCTCGGCAGTGGGTACTTATTCTTTATTGTGACCTTGTTCAGTTGCCTGTAATCCACACAGAGCCGCATGCCCCCGTCTTTCTTCTTTACCAGCAACACTGGCGCGCCCCACGGAGAAACACTTGGTCGAATAAAGTTTTTACCCAACAGATCCTCTAACTGAGATTTTAGCTCAGCCATTTCTAGCGGTGACATCCTATAAGGAGCACTCGAGATTGGTCCAGCCCTAGGCACCAACTCAATAGCAAATTCAACCTCTCGGTTAGGTGGAAATTCATCAATATCGTCTGGAAACACCTCCGGAAACTCGCACACAACCGGAATTCGCTCCAATCTTTGATCATCACCCGAAACACCCGCGGTTAACAACAAGATACCCTGACATTCAGTCCCAGAACAATTCACCATCATAGAGTTCAAGTAATAACTATTCAATACAATCAGTCCTTCTGTATCTTCCGGCATAAAGTACACCGATTTTGCAGAATAATCGAGCAGGACATGGTTCTCAGATAACCAGTCCAATCCCAAGATAAGATCAAGACCGATCATCGGCAAGCAGATTAAATTATGGACAAAATCACATTGCCTGAACCTAAATGAAACTTGCGGGCATCCTAGCCTAGTTACCATGGCTTCATGGGTGGCATTATCCACCTTTAGATCATAACCTAAAACTACAATCTTCAATCCTAGTTCACTAGCTTTCTCGAATGCAATGAATGAATGAGTTGCTCCTGAATCAAATAAAGCATTTAAAGTTTGACCAGCCATTTCACAGTTACCTCGGATAAGTGTCTCAGATCCCTCAGCACCTACAACTGAAGTGGTGAACACCCGACCAGTCTACTGTGCTTTCCCTGCACCTTGCTTCTGCTTCTCTGGACAGTTTGCGGCCTTATGCCCCACCTTACCACAATTATAGCACAAGCCCCATCCAGCTTTGCACGGGGCTCCTGGATGGTGACTTTCGCACCTAGCACAAGCTTGCTCATTCTGAGGCTGCTTTCCAAATCTCCTCCCTTGGGAGTTGTTGTTGTTGGTCCTCCTAAAACCGTTCTGACCTTGAGTCTGGTGTGATCCAGAACCTCCCCGCTTGAAAGTCGGACCTCTAGGGGCAAATCTCTTCCCTCGGTTCTGTGGGAATGGTCCCCTATGGCTTCCTCTCTCTGCAGCTGCCTTCTTCACACACTCTTCAGCAACCCTACTCTTGTTCACCAATTCTGAGAAAGTTCTGATCTCCATTAGTCCCACTGAGTTAAAGATATCGCTTCAGAGTCCTCCTTCATACTTAATGCATTTTCATTCCTCATAGTCTCCCGGAGCTCCCTGACACATACGGGAAAATCTGAATAGCTCCTCAAACTTGTCAGTATACTCAGATACGGATATAGTACCCTGCTTCAGCTGCAGTAACTCGAGTTCCTTGGCCGTCCTGGCAGAAGTTGGGAAGTACTTCTTATAAAACTCCTCCTGGAAGGCATCCCAGGTGATAGGGTAATCACCCTACTATAGGAGATGTCGGACTCTTTGCCACCAATGCGATGCTTTTCCAGTGAGCAGATAAGTAACAAATTCAACACACTGCCCTTCAGGTACCATCTGCGCTTCAGTCGGACTAGTGGTTCCCTTGAACTTAGGTGGATTAACCTTCAAGAAGGTTGCTAGTGACATCGGGCCCTGAGCTCCACCTCCGTCATTGCCATGGTTGTTCATCTGTTGCCTAAGAGCCTCAACAGTAGCCTGCATAGCAGCAGCCATGTTCTCCAACGCCGTCATAAAGTTCACTGGGTCGTTTGGGATAATACCCAGCCCCCGAGCGTTAGTACGACCTTTCCCACGACCTCAACCGCGTCCACGAGGCGCCATTTGGTTCCTATACACACCAAGCAATCGATATTAAGTTGATCAGTCTCAATATCGGAAGTTTAGTGCTTCAAAGTCCCAAATGCATGCTCATGAACATTTATGCCAGTTATATCAAGTAGATATCCAAATAGCACATAACACACATACAGAGAATGCACAGAAGCATAGTCAGTCCATCCCTCAAGCTCTACAGGAACGAACTGCTCTGATACCATAATGTAACACCCTACCATACAGAGTATTATGCTTAAGTCATAATTCAGAGATGGCAATGTATTATGACCTCTAAAAATAAAATTTAGTACGTATAATAGTGTGGGAAATGATTATAACTAGGAGCCTTTGAAGAAAAAGGGGTAAAACAAAATCGATAAACTAAAAAGCGCAACACTCCGATCGATAACATAACATAATGGATAAAGGAACAAGCTAACACGAGCTTATATATATACAAAGGAGTGCCAAAAACATGAATATCAAGACTCAGGATTCGGTTGCAAAGATAACCGATCCAAGCATAGAAGTATATACATAAATAAATAGAGCAAGGAACCCAAAGGACGAAAATACAAAACCTACTCTCCAAAAACAACCTCTAAGAGGAATCAACACAGTATGTATTATTTAGTGGAGATAAAAGTATCTAAAAGAAAACATAAACCAAAACAAAGTTCTGAGAACAAGGATCTTCGCTAATCCAGAAGTCTCCAGCATGCCTCAGCGAAGAGCCTCACGTCCTGCATCTGAAAACTACAAAATCTGCATGGGTGAGAATCGGAGGTTCTCAGTATGGTAACAGTACCCACATATCTAACATGTAATGTCCTGGGAAAGACGAAGGCAATCCTAGAACTTCTACCAGATAAATCAAAGCTTATAAACAGACTACACCATAAATGGCAACTGACTAAAGATCTTCAGTCTAACTAATACTTCCCTTTCCAAATCCTTTAGACCTCCCAACCGCCAGCAGTAATATAGTATCTCAAACACAATTATATCAGACAAAGAGATATACAAATAGCAAACAGATACAGCATTTAGACAATTAGCAAGTAATATGCAGTCAATTAGGCAATTCCAAACAATTCACATAATATGCATATGATGTATGTCTATCCTAATGGCTAATGATATCATCTGTCGATTATAAAGCCAACGCGACAAGTCCTGGTAGCTAACCATTGGATTGTCCCTCTGTCGTGCATCCCCAACTCCAGTTATAATCAACATAAATCATAATTCATATCCAACACCCTCACTGGTGTATATTCACGGGGGCGAGCTCATCCGGAACTTTCACAGTGTCCGGCCACACTTACGACATAGGGTCAGTAGAGTATCGAGTCTCCACCAGGAGCACGTGGTGGCTAGCTGATGAGCAGATAATTTATACGCTTTTTGGCATTATTTTTACATAGTTTTTAGTATGATTTAGTTAATTTTTATTATATTTTTATTAGTTTTTAAATAAAAATCACATTTCTGGACTTTACTATGAGTTTGTGTGTTTTTCTATAATTTCAGGTATTTTCTGGCTGAAATTGAAGGAGCTGAGCAAAAATCTGATTTAGGCTAAAAAAGGACTGCTGATGCTGTTAGATTCTGACCTCCCTGCACTCGGAATGGATTTTCTGGAGCTACAGAAGTCCAATTGGCGCGCTCTCAATTGCGTTAAAAAGTAGACATCCAGGGCTTTCCAGCAATATATAATGGTTCATACTTTACTCAAGGATAGATGACGTAAACTGGCATTCAACGCCAGTTCCATGTTGCATTCTGGCCTTAAACGCCAGAAACAGGTTACAAATTGGAGTTAAACGCCAGAAACAGGTTACAACCTGGCGTTTAACTCCAGAAAGAGCCTAGGCACGTGAAAAGCTTAAGTATCAGCCCCAGCACACACCAAGTGGGCCCCAGAAGTAGATTTCTGCACCATCTATCTTAGTTTATTCATTTTCTATAAACCTAGGTTACTAGTTTAGTATTTAAACAACTTTTAGAGATTTATTTTGTATCTCATGACATTTTAGATCTGAACTTTGTACTCTTTGACGGCATGAGTC
Organism: Arachis hypogaea; assembly: GCF_003086295.3. Classification (NCBI taxonomy): domain Eukaryota; kingdom Viridiplantae; phylum Streptophyta; class Magnoliopsida; order Fabales; family Fabaceae; genus Arachis; species Arachis hypogaea. The sequence goes on along the minus strand of NC_092050.1, from coordinate 142,765,315 downwards.
TCTAAACTCCATTGTTGAGGGTGAGGAGCTCTGCTGTGTTTCGATGAATTAATGCAACTATTCCTGTTTTCAATTCAAACACGCTTGTTTCTATCTAAGATGTTCATTCACACTTTAATATGACGGATGTGATGATCCGTGACACTCATCACCATTCTCAACCTATGAATGCGTGCCTGACAACCACCTCCGTTCTACCTTCGATTGAATGAGTATCTCTTGGATTCCTTAATCAGAATCTTCGTGGTATAAGCTAGAATCCATTGGCAGCATTCTTGAGAATCCGGAAAGTCTAAACCTTGTCTGTGGTATTCCGAGTAAGATTCAGGGATTGAATGACTGTGACGAGCTTCAAACTCACAAGGGTTGGGCGTAGTGACAGACGCAAAAGAATCAATGGATCCTATTCCAGCATGAGTGGGAACCGACAGATGATTAGTCGTGCGGTGACAGCGCACCTGGACCTTTTTCACTGAGAGGACGGATGGTAGCCATTGACAACGGTGATCCACCAATACACAGCTTGCCATAGGAGGAACCTTGCGTGCGTGAAGAAGAAGACAGGGGGAAAGCAGAGATTCAGAAGACAAAGCATCTCCAAAACTCCAACATATTCTCTATTACTGCAGAATAAGTATTTATTTCATGCTCTTTTATTCTTCGCAATTCAAACTGATAATTATAATTGATATTCTGACTAAGAGTTACAAGATAACCATAGATTGCTTCAAGCCAACAATCTCTGTGGGATTCGACCCTTACTCACGTAAGGTATTACTTGGACGACCCAGTGTACTTGCTGGTTAGTGGTACGAGTTGTGAAAAGTGTGATTCACAATTCGTGCACCACTAGCCACTGCTTTCACCCAGGGAAACTCGTATCTCAGATAGTGGAAGTGCAACAATTCACATTTCATTCAATAAGCATATATGCAATCATACTCAGCCATAAATCAATAATGGCTCCGCCGTAATTCGGCAATAACTCAGCCATCCAACTCATAATTCAATCCATAGCCAGCCAATTCATTAACAAATACAGCCCTTCGGCTCATGGCACATAAAGCACTTCCACCGCCATCCTCCGTATCTCATACAATCATCTTTGATCATCATTGATCATTAGTTCTCCCTTTTCTTCATTCACAAGTTACCACATTTCCTAACTCATTTTCCATTGCTAGGCATATCACAATGATTTAAGACATAAGGGGTGAGATCGGAGGCTTAGAAGTCTGAAATTTGGCTTTGAAAACTCAAAATCAACATTTGGGGTGAAAATAGGGTCACGCGTGCACGTCGCCCATGCGCACGCGTGGAAAAATCAATCAAAACATACCAAAAATCAACCTAAAGCCTCCTCAACTCATACAATGACACTTTTACCAAAACCACAAACCACTATCCCATCATCTTAACCCATCTCAATCAAATAACCCAATTTCAAACACATTATCATACCATATACCCTTTCTCATCCCAATTTCCAACAACACCATTTTCAATCAAACATCAACACATACAATCAATATCATCCTCACCATTAATATGGTTTCACCCACAATTCAACCCAACCAATTATTAAGCATATACCAAAACTTGTATATCTCTCATGCATCTTACCATCAAAACATCAATATTCATAATCACATATATGACCACATCATTTATTTCAACCATTTAACAACATCAACAATTCAAATCTTATCTTAGGGCTTTTACCCTAAGTTTTCACACCACATTACATTTTAGATATAGGAAACCGAGACCATACCTTAGCCGATTTCCCCATTCAACCGGAGCACTTCCAAATCACTTCTCCACAAGTTATCAAGGCTTCAACACCTCCAAGAACAGATTTTTGACACACCGAAGCCCTTTTCCAAGCTTTCCAAAAATCTCAATTAAGCTTCAATATTCACGTACATACCACCTAAGCCACCATTGTCATATTCAAACACAACAACTCAATACCCAAACATCATAAACTCACAAATTCACTAGGGTTGAGAATCTTACCAAACCCAAGGATCAAGGAAGAAAGATTAATCTTCTCCTTCAAGAGAGTTGGGTCCTATAACATCAAAGAGCCCAAAATCTCAACATTTTTCACCCAAAAATTTGAAATTAAGGGATGAAGAACTGAGATGAAATCGTGGATTACCTCAAGAATAAAGTAGTGGGTTTTGTAGAGCTCTTCACGGTAAATGCGTGGCCACAAACGGTGCGGCAATCGAAGCTCCAGATTAAAAAGTTTTGGTGGTTTGAAGATCAAACAAGGGTAGAACTTTGGAAGAGTGTTCTTCCCCCTTTTGCTTTCATTTTCAGCGTGTATGAGTGTTTAGAGAGGAGAGAGAGTGCTGTTTTAGGGTTTTTAGGTTTAGTTAGGTTGGGCCAAGGGCCCATTATAGGTCCGGTTAGCCCGGTTTGATCCGTTCGGTCCAATCTTGGGTCGATTTCTATAAAATTGGTATCGAAATTCTCGTCTCAATCTTCTCTATCATATCAAGCCATAAAAATCACATTTTTGGCTTTCTAGGATAAATTCTCATTTATAGGTTAATTAGTCATTAATTAACCAGATTTTACAAAATGACTGCCCAAAACGGGCGTTGAATGCCCAACTTACCCCCCTTTCTCGCGTTCAACGCCCCAGAAGGACCAAGGCCAATGTTGAACGCCCAAAACTGTCATTCAACACCACTAAGGGAGCAAGGAAATAGTGTGGACACCCCCTAGTGGGTGTTCAATGCCCAATCATCCAAGTTGGATGCCAAGCTTAGCCCAAACACTCACCAAGTGGGCCCAGAAGTGGATTTTCGCATCTGTATGCTTAGTTTATCTCACTTTTGTAATTTTTAATTATTAGATTAGTATATATACGGGAAGATCACCCATGTTTAGGATCTTCAGCCTCTCAGAACTTATCACACATTATTTTCTGTAAAATATGAGCGGCTAAACCTCCTAGATTAAGGATAGGAGCTCTGCTCATTCCTATGGATTAATATTATTACTTCTTCAACTTTAATACATGTTTGATTCCATTCTATGATGTATTTTCGTTCTTTATCTTTATGAATCTAGGGTGGAACGAGAGTATGACTCCTTATTCTACATGAGCTCGTGCGAAGCCTTAGCCGGATAGCATTGAGCTACAGCTTGAGAGTGCATCACAGGTTCCAACAGAGTACCTGGGCTAATTGGGATATGTGACATGAAATCTCATTAGTCATGGGTAATTGAGGTCTCTGTGGCGTTAAGGCTAGAATACAGAGCATCATTCTTCGATCTAGAAGATCTAACCTTGTTTGTGGCATTTTGAGTAGGATTACCAGAGATTGAATTGCGTGAGCTTCACCCTCGTTCAGATTGGATGACCATTTGCACCGGCGTGTCATCTGGATTAGAGGAGATTAACGACCACTAGCCCCGGCTTTAATCACTTACAGCCTTGCCATTGAATGAATCACTCATTGTTAAAGTAGCCAGTAAGAAGTGTTAATCCAGAAGAACAAGCATCTCCAAGGCCTTAACTGATTTCCCACTATTGTTTCTGCACCAATTCAGTATTGTTTTCTTTATTGTTTTATTTTATGCGCCTACAACAACAATTACCTTTTCTATTCGCCTGATTAAGATATGCAAGATAACCATAGCTTGCTCAATCCAATAATCCTCATGGGATCGACCCTCACTCACCTGAGGTATTACTTGGACGACCCGGTGCACTTGTCGGTTCAGTTGTGTGAGTTCTAATTTTGCACACCAAATTTTTGGTGCCGTTGCCAGTGATTGCTCGAGATTGACAAACTACCGGTTGTCCTGCTCCTTAGATCAGGTACTTTTTATTGTTTTTTGTGTTTGTGTTTCTTACTAAAAGTTTTTAAAATTTTCTTTGAGTCTTTTTGAAGATCTCTCTTTCAAAAAACTATCTTTAGTCATCTTTTTCTTTTTTGTTTGAGTTTTGTGTCAATTTTTAAATTTGGTGTCCCCTTGGTTTTTGTTTCTTTTCTTGATTTTTCGAAAATTGTTTTTATCTTTCTTTCTTTGTCTTTGAATTTTTTAGAGTCATTTTCTTTTTTATTTCAAAATTTCTAAGTTTGGTATCTTTTAGTATTTTCCTTTTCAAATTTTTGAATTTAGTGTTGTTTAATTCTAAAATTTTTAAGTTTGGTGTCTGTTAAGTATTTTTCTTTCTTTCATATATATAAAACATATTTTTGAAAATTTTTAGATTTGATTTCAAAATTTTAAGTTTAGTGTCACATTGGTAAACTTTTGATTTAATTTAATTTTCTTGTTTATGTTTTTATCTTTAAATCTTTATCTTATCTCTTCCTTTAATTTTAAAATTTTGTTATCTTATCTTTCTTTTAAATTCAAATTTTAAAAGTTTAGTGCCATGATAGTTTTTCTTTCCTTAAAATTTGAATTTCAAAATCTTTCTTTGATTTCCTCTTTGTAATTTAAATTTTTTCAAAATCAAATCTCTTGTCTTAAATTTTAAATCTTATCATATCTTGTTTAACTCTTTCTTTCCAAATTTAATATTTAAATCTTTGATTGACTCTTTCCTTTTAAATTTAAAAAATTTTCAAAATCAAATCTTTTATATTATTTTCAATTCTTATTAGTTAGTTATTTGTTTTATCTTATTTCAATTTTAAAAGTTTGGTTCCTCTTTAATTTTTCTTTTTCTTTCTTTTTGAATTTTGAAAATTTCTAAACCCCTTTCTTCCTAATTTTTTTTATTTTTTTTCGAAATTGTTAATTTTTTATTTTCGAATTTGTATCCTTTTTTTATTTATTTTCAAAATTTGATTAAAAAAATGGGGGATTGATTCTTGCATTCTTGTTTCGAACCTTCTTGTAAACTGTTTTATCTTACTTTATTTCTTTTGGACATCTCACTGGGAGTCCCCTATACTGTGACATAGAGACTCCCATTTCCTTTGTCTCTTATTTGTGTATGCAGGAACACCAAAGTCACTATGGATCCGAAGGAAAATACACAACTCAGAAGAACTTTGGGATCTTATACAGCTCCCACTCCTGACTTCTATGGAAGGAGTATTAGTGTACCTCCTATTGATCCAGATGACTTTAAGGTCAACATAGACCTGATCATGCTGATGCCGCAACATTGCCAATTTCATGGATGCCCACAGGAAGATCCCAATAAATTTATCTCTGACTTCCTGCAGTTCTGTGATACTGTAGAGACCAATGGAATGGAGCCTGAAGTCTCCAGGCGAATACTCTTCCCATTGGCTCTGAATAATCAAGCAAAGCTATGGTGGATTTATGAACCCAGAGGAAGTGTGAACACTTGAGATAAGATGGTTAACAAATTCTTGAACAGGTTTTCTCCCTCGCAGACATTGACTCAGCTAATGACAGACGTTCAGACCTTCAGGCAAGATGAGAGTGAGTCCCTCTATGATACTTGGGAAAGGTACAAGCGGATGATCAAGAAATGCCCCCCTGACATGTTCGCAGATTGGCGTAGGATAAACATCTTCTATGAAGGTCTCTCTGAGATGGCCAAGAGGTTCTTGGATCACTCTACAGGTGGTTCTTTGCATCTTTGGGAAATGACATGGAAAGAGGTAGATGTGCTTATTGAGATAGTTGTCAATAACCAGTACTTATACTCATCTGAGAAGACTCCAGTTTGGATAGAAGACGCTGAGAGCATTCATGTAACGCTCAGAGGTCACAAGAGGAGATCGATGGCAAGAAATTCATCTAGTTCTTGTACAATATCCCTTTTACTGAGTTGTTTGAGGAGGTGCATCCCTATAGGGCCTTCGTAGAAAGCTTGATGCTCTCTGGGAAGGAGACATTAAAAGAAGATGGAAGGGTGATCTTTACCAAGGAGGCCCAATCTATGGAAGCGTATATGGCTGAGAAATGGAAGGACGAAAAGGCTCAAGAAGAGACTAAACAGACATTGCTACACGCCCCATTGGTGGCATAGGAGCCTGACATACCACACCCTCAAAAACCTCAAGAGGAGACCAAGGACGAGCATCACTCACAGTTCTTGGAAGTCCTTAAGAAGAAGGAAATCAATATCTCTTGTGCTCAGGTTTTAGAGCACGGGCTTCTCTCTGCTACAATCATGAAGAGCCTATCCCCTGAACAGGAGACCTTTAAGGGAGATGACACCAAAGTATTGACTGAGGTGTGCAGTGCACTAATTCAGAGTGAGCTACCAAGGAAGATACCAGACCCAGGAAGATTTCAGATTCTCTCTACTATTGGAAAGATCACTTTTGATAAAGCCCTGTGTAATCTTGGCTTAGGTTTAAGTCTGATACCTCCGTCTGTGATGAAGAAGCTGGGAAGGAGTACCCTGCAAATGGCTGACCGACCCCTGAGGAAGGCATATGGGCTACTGGAGAACGCACTAGACAAGGGTGTAGAGTTATTCCTCCCAATAGGCTATGTGATACTTGACAAGGGAGACGAAACAGAGAACTCCATTATTCTAGAAAAATCCTTCCTAGCCACTGGAAGAGCCCTGAGAGATGTTGAGAGAGAAGAAATGGCACTGAGGTTGCATGAGAACTTCATGGTTATCAAGGTTTCTAATCCTCCACTGCCCCCTAACAAGGGAGGTACTGGCATACAACATTCAGTGTCTAAGCCTCCTCCCTTGATTGAACCCAATTCAACCCCCCTAACACCAAATGTAAGTTTGGTGTTGGGTATGCACTATCCACCAAGGAGGAAGGTCCTGAGAGGAAGATGTCTAGGGGTTGGAGAAACAACAAGATCCCTACTGAAGGCTTCTCACCTGGGATGAGAGTAATATTCACGGCAAGACCACTCCTGCCTCATTCAGTGAACAGGATCCTGTCCCTGGAGCATAGTGAGATGATCCATGAGAGCACAGGAAGGAAGCTCCCAGTAAGGGGTGAGGATTTAAGCCTCTATGACTATCTACCTTCGTAAAGGAGCTGTCCGTCAAGCTAATGACGGTAAAGAAGCACTTGTTGGGAGGCGACCCGACCATGAGTAGAATAGTATTAATTTCCTTCTTTTGTTTATTTCCATTCGATTTCATTTTAGTTTATTTCCATAGTTTTCCCTTGCTTTTTAAAGTTGGTGATCATATGCAGTACTTAGAACAGAGACAAAGACACTTGAGATGGAAAACAAAACACCCTGGGAAGAGCCCTTTGCTGGCGTTGAATGCCAGACAAAGAGGAAGCTGGGCATTTAACGCCCATGAAGGAGTGCATCACTGGTGTTGAACGCCAGACAAGGAACAGTCTCGGCATTCAACGCCCTCTATGGAGCAGCCAGGGCCAAGTTTTTGGCCCCAATAGGCATTCAATGCCCATTCTTGGGGTTGAACGCCAGGCAGGGGCAGGCAACTCAAGTTTGGAAGCTTTCTCAACCTTGATCCCCTCACCATACTTTCCCTCTTCCCCATGCACATTCACCATTCACATCCCCTTCTTTTGTTATTCTTTGCTCGAAGACGAGCAAAGTTCTTAAGTTTGGTGTTACAGAGCAAGCTATGGGTTCATAATATCATCAATAGCACCAAAGGAAGGCGAATCATCTTCATAGAAGATCAGCAGCCACTATAACTGAGGTGGTTAAGTTTCATTATCCTTTCCCTTATCTTATTTACTGTTTCTATTCTAGCTCTTACATGATCACTATTAGGATTTCCTTTGTTTTCAAGTCTAGTAGTTCAATTTTGAAAATTTTAAAATAAAATTATGGGTAGAAGATGTCTTATGCATTACTCATTAAAGGCTAAAAAGAAAATTTTTGAAAAAGAAGTAGTAAAATACATAAGATCTTGAGTTATATCATGAGTTATTCCAATTACTTTGATGTGGTGACCTTGCCTTTACTTTCTAAATGTATGAATTAACAGTGCATAATTGATATTGAAGTTGAGCATATTGGCTCTTGAAGAACAGTGAATTTAGAGAAATATTATTGATTCTCTGAAAAATAAAAATATTGATTCTTGAAGCAAGAAAAAAAATAAAATAAAATAAAAAGAAAATAAAAAGAAAGCTCAAGAGAAAAAGAAAAGAGCAAGGATCCAAGGCTTTGAGCATCAATAGTTAGGAGGGTCAGAAATTGGCCTAAAAAGCTCAAATGAGTTGCTATCCCTAACAAAATACTTGTGGTGTGAAGGTGTCAAGTAAAAAGCTTGAGACTGAGCAGTTAAAGTCGTGATCCAAAGCAATAAAAGAGTACGCTTAAGAACTTTGGGCACCACTATCTGGGAATTTAAACAAAGCTAAATTCGAATCCAAAGGGTTCCCCCAGTTAAGTGCCTGTGGCGTTTATGTATCCGGTGGTAATACGGAAAAACAAAACGCTTAGAGTCACGGCTACGCTCAAAACGTGCAAAGCACAAAAAGAAGCTGTGTTCAAGAATCAAGAAAAGCTAAAAGAAGAGAATCAATAATATCATCTGGATTCTAGTTCCAAGGGATGTCAATATTTCTGAGTATCAAAGGAAAGTGAGATGCCAAAACTGTTCGGAAGTAAAGAGCTAATAGTCCCATTCAATATTTGGAACTGAGCTTCATTGACAACTCTGAGACCTATTGTATTTTTCTCTTCCATTTGTCCTATCTTGTTTTTGGTTGCTTGAGGACAAACAACAGTTTAAGTTTGGTGTTATGATGAGTGGATATTTTATACCCTTTTTAGTACCATTTTCTTAGTGTTTCCAGTTACATTTTATCAAGTTTTATTATGTTTTAGTAGGTTTTAGTGCAAAATTCACCTTTTGGATGCTAATTTAAGTTTTTGTATTTTTATTATGATTTTAGGTGATTTTTTGGTGAAAATGGCAAGTTTTGGCAAGTCTGATTCAGAGGCAAAGAAAGGATAGTAGATATTGTCAAATCCTGACCTCCATGCATTCAACAAGCATATCTTGAGTTACAGAGGTCCAATTGATGCATTGTTAATGGCGTTGGAAAGCTAACTTTCAGAGCTTTCTAGCAATATAAAATGCTTTATACTTTTCTTTGAAAATGAATGCCCAAAACGGGCGTTGAACGCCCAACTTACCCACTTTCTGGCATTCAACGCCCCAGAAGGACCAAGGCCAGTGTTGAACACCCAAAACTGGCGTTCAATGCCACCAAGGGAGCAAGGAAGCAGCGTGGACACTCCCTAGTGGGCGTTCAATACCCACTCATCCAAGTTGGATGCCAAGCTCAGCCTAAACACTCACCAATTGGGCCTAGAAGTGGATTTTCGCACTTATTTGCTTAGTTTATCTCATTTTTATAATTTTTAATTATTAGATTAATATATATAGGGGAAGATCACCTATGTTTAGGATCTTCAACCTCTCAGAACCTATCATACATTATTTTCTGTAAAATATGAGCAGCTAAACCTCCTAGGTTAAAGATAGGAGCTCTGCTCATTTCTATGGATTAATATTATTACTTCTACTTTAATACACGTTTGATTCCATTCTGTGATGTATTTTCATTCTTCATCTTTATGAATCTGGGGTGGAATGAGAGTATGACCCTTTATTCTACATGAGCTCGTGCGAAGCCTTAGCCAGATAGCATTGAGCTACAGCTTGAGAGTACATCACAGGTTCCAAGAGAGTACATGGGCTAATTGGGATACGTGACATGAAATCTCGTTAGTCATAGGTAATTGAGGTCTCTGCAGCATTAAGGCTAAAATACAGAGCATCATTCTCCGATCCAGAAGATCTGACCTTGTCTGTGGCGTTTTGAGTAGGATTACCAGAGATTGAATTGCGTGAGCTTCACCCTCGTTCAGATTGGATGACCATTAGCACCGGCGTGTCATCTGGATCAGAGGAGATTAATGACCACTAGCCCTGGCTTTAATCACTTACAGCCTTGTCATTGAATGAATCACTCATTGTTAAAGTAGTCAGTAAGAAATATTAATCCAGAAGAACAAACATCTCCAAGACCTTAACTGATTTTTCACCATTGTTTCTACACCAATTTAGTATTGTTTTCTTTGTTATTTGATTTTAAGTGCCCACAACAACAATTACCTTTTCTATTCACCTGACTAAGATCTGCAAGATAACCACAGCTTGCTCAATCCAACAATTCTCATGGGATCGACCCTCACTCACCTAATGTATTACTTGGACGACCCGGTGCACTTGCCGGTTCAGTTGTGCGAGTTCTAATTTCGCGCACCAAGAAGCTGGGATTATCTTTAATTCTGACTTAGGGAATCTATACGTCTTTGCCACTCTCCACCAAAATGACCGCCTCAGCTACTATAACCACCATGCGGGTTCTCGACGTGATTAGTTATGGATGTATGAGACATTTTTTACTCATTTCGGAGTTCGTCTTCCCTTTTCTGACTTTCAACAAGATATCTTAAGATGTACCAGATGTGCCCTTTCATAGCTGCATCTAAATACTTGGGCTATCATCCAAAGTTTTGAGCTTTTGTGCTCTTTCTGGGACTGGATGCCTCTTATAAGGTCTTTTTCTACTTTTTTTTTCAACTTAACAATGCCCTACATTTCTTAAGGTCGTGGGTTTATTTCCTTCCATGCTAACCTAAATAGGAGAATCTTCAACCTCTTTGAAGAATCCTATCATGGTTTCAAGGAGAGATTTTTCAAGATCGAGAGAGTAGAGAGAACAACGCTTTTTCTCATGACTTTGCAAGATGAAAAAAGGTTTAATTTGTATTGGAACTTTAATGTTTCATCTCCTAAGATCCAATTACAAGGCGTCAATGCTTCTGAGTTTGTGAGTATTCAAATGCTTTTAGAACTCTGGAATAACCAACCTCTGAGTCTTTAGACTATTCTGGCTGACAAGCATGCTGCTCGAAATGCCATTGATAAATGTTTTATATTCATGTGTGTGATTTTTGCCTTTGTTATCTTTACAACCTTACTCTTACTTTTTTTACGCAGTTGACATAATTGGAGGCTTAGATGACTAAGTCGGGTATAGCCAAACTTCCTCTTGAAGAAACTTTGCCTCGAGTTTAGAGGATGTTACTTTGATCAGCCACTTACATTAGGGATGCCGAGAAGGAGATCGCTAACTTCTTATATGAAGTTTCAGAACAAGAAGGAGGAAAAGTCAGAGGCCCAAAATTTGAATAAATTATTGACTATTCTTAGGGAAGAGAAACAAAGCCTTCAAGGCAAAGTTGAGACTCCAGAAGAGGCAAAAAACACTTCCAATGATAGCGAAGAAAAATACAAGAAACAAATTTTTGAGCTTATGAAGTAGATTGATGACCTATCCACATCAATTAAGAAAGTCGAACGGGCTGCCGTGGATGGAGTGTTCGATGTTGAGAAGAACATGCTTTACCAGATCAAACCTTTTGCTCCCGACTTGGATGTCTCCGGAGTCGGCGCTTTTAGGAAAGTGATTAACGGGAAAATAGTTTATATAATTTCATTACTTTTTGTAAGGTTTTCTAAGTTTCTTTTACTTAGTTTTCATTTTGTATCTTATGAACAAACTTCTTTTCCGTTTCTTCAGAATTTATTTGGCTACTAGAGACACTTTAGTTAGATCGTTATTTAAATCTTAAGTGCCTTTATTATGCTTTATTTCTTACCATTTTCCCGGCTTTATTTTTGAAAATGCTTTATTAGTGGCTGAGCCTTTCCGTTACACGGGTTTTTCAGCTTTTATTCGTGCGATTGAATTTCGATCATGCAATAATTGATAATTACTTTAATCATCAAACAAATTATATTATGAATGAAGTTCAATACAGAGTGTTCAAAATAAGGCCTCGTTAAAAACCTAAATTAATAGAAAAAGAGTGCCTTTTATTCTAACATAAAAAATACCTAAGGGTAGTACTTATTATAATATCAAAAACTCCTAATAGTAGTACCTCTTTAGGTGAATAGCATTCTATGTCCTCAGGATCTCAGAACCATTCAAGCTCTCTAACTTATAGGCCCCTTGCCTAGACTTTCCTTGATTCTGAAAGGTTCTTTCCATGTAGGAGCCAACTTTCCTTGAGACCCTGAAGCTCCGGCGTCAGCTTGTCTTAGCACTAGGTTGCCAACCTGGAAACTCCTAAGTTTAACCCTAGTGTTTTATCATTTTGCAATTCTTTGCTTTAACACCTACTCGGCTAACTTAGTTGTGGATCTTACCTCATCAATAAGATCTAAATCAAAGTGTTTTTCAGTATTTTCAAGGAGTAGCCTTGGGCTAGGTTCACCAATTTCTACTGGTATTACCGCTTCTTCTGCATAGGTAAGTCGGAATAGTATTTCTCCTATAAAGTATTGGGTGTAATAAGGTAAGACCATAGTACCAACCATATCTCATCAGCCCATAATCCCGGAAAGCCATCTAACCTCTTTTTCAATCCCTTGAGGATTATTTTATTTGCAGCTTCAACCCGCCTATTAGATTAGGGGTGTTCCACTAATACAAACACTTGGTGTATTCCCATTCCACTAAAAAATTTGTGAAATTTAAAATCTGCAAATTAAGTTCCATTATCTGTCACTGTTACCTCGGGAATCCCAAACCTCGTTAAGACATCCCTCTATACAAAATTTTGACATTAGAATGCTATTATTTTTTATAATGGCATAGCTTCAATCCACTTGGTGAAATAGTCAATTATCAGTATAAAAAATTTAACTTGACTAGGTCTTGGGAAAAATGTCCTAATAGGTCCATTCCCTATTTTGTAAAGGGTCTCGTCAGAATCACAAAAACAAGTTTCTAAGGTGGAACTTGGTGAACATTGTTGTGGATTTGACACTTCTGACATTTATTCACATAATCCATCGCATCTTTTATGATTATGGGCCAATAATATCAGGCTCTTATGACCTTTGTGCCAACGACTTCCCTCACATATGGTGTCCACAGCATCCTTCATGTATCTCCTGCAACACATAATTTATTTGCTAGGTCTTTAGACATTAAAGTAGGGGCTGCGAAATGCCTCTTTTATACAGTTGTCCATTAATCATGGTATATTTGGCTGATTTTAAGCATAACTTCCTGGCTTCCTTTGTATCACTAGGAAGAATACCATGTTCTAGATACATGCATATGGGATCTAACCAAGCAGCGACATTACCAAAATGTGAAATCATAATATTGGAAATGCCTACGGATGGCTCCAAAAGCATTTCTTGAATTAAACTTCGATTTCCACCTCCTGGTTTAGTACTAGCTAACGTTGATAAGACGTCAGCTCGTGTATTTTGCTCTCAGAGCACATGTTTAATACAAAATGATTTAAATTTGAAATTTCACTCTATATCTTTTTCGGGTATAACTGCAACAATGGGTGCTGTGCTTGATACTCGCCATTAACTTGAGAGGTTACAATTTGAAAATCACTGAACACTGCTAACATCGTTGCACCGACTTCATATGCTAACGTCAATCCTGTAATTAAAGCTTCAGCTTGATTGTTTGAGATCGGAAAATAAAACTTAATGGAAGCTTCAATGACCAAATCTTCTCCTTTAGTCAGGATGATTCCTGCACTCCCATACCTCGTATTTGAAGCTCCATCTATGTGGAGCTCCCAAGTCAAGATTTCAAGAGTAGGATAGGTCATTTTAGCCAAGAAATCTACCATTGTCTGAGCCTTACTAGCAAAGCATGGATTGTATTGTATATCAAATTCTAATAACTCTATCGACCAGCTCATCATCTGACTTGCCAAATCTGCCTTTTGCAAAACTTTCTTAATCGGCTGGTCGGTTCATATGATTACTAAGTAACTTTGAAAATATTGCCTTAACCGACGTGCCGATGTTAATAATGCAAAAGCAAATTTTTTTAATTTTGAGTATTTTAATTTGGGACCCTAAAGGACCATACTAATAAAATACATAGATCGTCATTTGCTTTCGGCCTCCAACATTAAAGATGAAGCTACAGACTCATCGGTTACAGATAGGTACAAATATAATGGTTTTCCAAGTTTGGGTTTAGCGAGGATAGGAGGAGATGATAATAATGTTTTAAAATGTTTGAAGACATTCTCACACTCCTCCGTCCATTAAAAAGCTACCATTTTTCTCATTAAATTAAAGAAAGGTTTTGCTTTTTCAACAGAAGCACCTAAAAACCTTGACAAGGCTAACCGACTTGTAAGTCTCTGCACCTCTTTGAGGTTCTAAGAACTTGACATATCTAAATAGCTTAACACTTTTCAGGGTTAGCCTCAATACCTCTTTGGGTCACCATGAAATCGAGAAATTTTCCTCCCCAAACTCCAAATGTACACTTAGCTGGATTCAATCTCATCTTGTGAAAGTCGGAGGTACTAGAAAGTTTCTTGCAAATCAGCAATTAAATCGGCATCTGTATTGGAATTTACCAACATATCGTCGATGTAGACCTTCATATTTTTCCAATCTGTTCTTTAAAGACTTTAGCCATCAGCCTTTGATAAGTGAGCCCTGTATTTTTTAAACCAAAAAATATTATAGTATAATAATAAATTCCTTCCGGAATAAAAGTAATGTTATCTTCATTTGGTTGATGCATCGCATTTTTTAAACCAAAAGGTATCACAGTATAATAATAAATTCCTTCCGGAGTAACAAAAATAGTTTTATCTTCATCTGGTCCATGCATCGGAATTTGGTTATACCCACTATATGCATCTAAAAAACTTAGAATCCGATAATAGATGAAGAATCAATCATATTATCAATGTTAAGTAAAGGTAAACAATCTTTAGGATAGGCTTTGTTTAAATCAGTGTAATTTATGCACATTTTCTATTTTCCGTTAAACTTTTTTACCATTACAACATTAGACAACCATATTGAATATGTAAGTTCTATAATAAAACAAACATCTAACAACCCTTGCACTTGTCTTTTGACCTCGTCAGCTCGATCTTGTGACATCTTACGACATCGTTGCGCAACGGTATGTTGCAACTCGAGTGTAGCCAAGAGTTTGGGTTAGTTGGCTTAATGTGAGAGTGAATTGTCAATCAGAGTTAGGTGGGTTGTAGGACAGTAAGAGTATATTCCTATTTGGTAATGGGCTAATGGCTTATTCATTTGGGTTGATGCGCGAAAAGCACAAGTGACTCCATGGATTGGTCGATCCCTTAGTTGATTTATTCATTTAAATAAGTGTTAGAAATTCGAATTTCATCTTATACATCTAACAATTTATTGATAAAATTAAATTTTTAAACAAAACTTAAATTTATAATAAATTAGTCTTTAATTTATCAAATTAAATGATGTTATAATATCACTCTTCACATAATTTTTTTACATTATCTTATATATAAATTTGTAAAAAAAAATGACATTATCAAAATAAAAAGACATTACCATTTTCGTATAATATATAAGTAAATAAATAGATAGATAAATTCAAATAACATTGTTTAATACAAAAGGATCGGTAATAATTTATAAAAAGATGTGTTATCTATGCATATAAAATTGAGGTTAAAAAAACATGATTAGGATAAAGATTCATAAAAAATTATTGTAAAGGGAATGTTACTCGATGATCAAAGACTTAGTATGCCATTTACATTTATAAATAAAGCTAGTGCATTGTATCTATGTTTTCAGAATATTGAAAACATAAAATTTTAATAAAAAATATAAATTAAAAATAATTCTTATTCTTTTTAAGTCCTTTATGCATTGAATGTATTAAAATAATCAAAATCCTCTACTTTTATTCTTTTAACTGTTATCCTTAAGCCTTAAAGCACCCTTTAATTAAATCTACCATTTAAATATCTCAAATTGAAGTTTTTCGTTTAAAAACATGTTTTGGCACGCTCAACAAGTACCAAACTACCAATTATCCCTATTTTTCTTTAGCATGTGTGCCATTTATTATTCTGACATTATTTGCTTTTATACCTAAATAACAGAAATCTTGCCTTAATTTGCTTGAGGCATTACACTTGGAATTAGGCATTCCAAAATGTACATAGTGCTCACAGTTTGAGCAAGCCTAGCAATCTTGCGCACCATGGAAATTATGTAATAGGAGAATTTCTCTTCAAATACATGCAGAAGTAAGCTTTTTCTGCTAATGTTTTGCATTGAGAAGAAACTAATGAACTAGGACCATCCCTAACATCTGTTTCACAATAAAGAATTGAGTACTACTATACTATACATTCTGTTTACAAGACTTAATAAGTAGTAATACAAAAATGGTAGTTCATGAATCATGACAACGGAATCCTATATTAAAGATTCTTGTACCAAAAAGAGTGTAGAATTTCTGTGCAACCTTTCCAAGCCATTGTCGGTCAAAACGAAAAACTGTCTTTGAGAAGAAGGGGGAATAGCATTGAATTAAGGCCTCTGAATGCATGAGGCCTGAGGGTTAGATCAAAATCATGATTCAAGGCTTGAACTAAGCATGGAGGACAGCAATTTTCTCCGTCATCTCAGCCACCTCATCATTGGCTTCCATAATTGGCTCCTGCGGAAAATGGAATAACGCCAACTTAACAAGGAGAGAAATAAATGCAAAAAGTTCTAGTTTGAGTAATGCTAGGGAACCAACTTTTTTCGGCCAGCATCACCCAACTTTTTTAAAATTATTGTTTATCTTAAATCGTAGACCGTAAATCCTAAATTATATAAACCTAAACCCTGAAGTCGGTTAATGTTGGCTAATTTAAAGTTGGTTGGTTCCATATACTTTTGCATCTAATTTTGAATACATACATTCATACCATTTGAGTATGGTTAAATGCAAATACACCAATCAGGCCAAAATTTCAAATGAGGGAAGGGAACATATAAAAAGCTCATTTCTTAAAGATTCAATGTTCATATATACAAATTCTGATTACCAAGATGTGTAGTATGAATGAGGAAAATCTGAATATCATACTACAATTTCACTTGGTAGAACACAAATCATGATTACGAAATCTTGGCAAGAGCCATTTTCCATTTTATCCTAAACAAGGACTAAAAAATATACAACAAAGCGTGGAAAGAGAGTTAACTACCTCTGGATCTCTATTTGCTTTGACATAAGACTTGGAAGTAATGCTAGCACTCTTCAATAAGCTCCGTGAACCTGGCGTATCTGAAGGACTCTGTTGTTCACCATCCTTGTCAGTTTCATCGTTGGAAGCAGCAACTCGCTCTCTATAAAAAAGTGAGGTTGAAATAATTAATGCATGATTCCTTATGAAAATGTGTAAAACAAAAAAGCTTGATTAAAGAATAAGATTAAAAGGTTGTTCTGTCTGTTCATGGTGCAAGTCTGCAACTCCAGCAATGGAACAAATTCAGACTTCAAAAGGTTTTAGCTATTGATCCAGAGAGTACCACTAATCAGAATCTCGGAACTATCAATTGACATGATATCTGACAAACTTTACCTAGGCAAGGAGACATTCTGTCTCTGCAACGGGGTGTTTCGTTCACCTTTGCCTTGAAGTTCCTCAAGATGCGCAAATTGTCGCTTAAACCGATCAACTCCACTGTACAGCAAGATAACAAACTTGATTAAATCACAATCATAGAACACTTTTTAAGAACGAATATTAGAATTGGGTAGCCCTAACTCCACAAAAGCCTTTATAAGAGTGCTCATCCCTTGGGATTGACTTACATGCACTTTACGGGTAGGATTTTCCCTTTCCCCATTTGACCTTTTTTTTTTTTCAATCCAAATTGTTGTACAATTGATAATTATTGGGAGAACATAAAAGTTCTTCTAAGACATGCACTTATAAACATAAAATTTTGCAGCAAATAATATCCGACGAAGTTTGGAAACATTCTAAATCAGAAAAATATATTCAAGCATGAAGAGTGTAACAAGTTCCGAAGCCAAAAAAAAGAACTTCGAAATTAGTAAATATTTAAGCAGGGAAATTATTATCTAGAGGCCAATGGCATAGGAGAATGAAACAGACAAGACTTCTCAGAAACACTGCTTTACCTTGGATACATGAAACCACTTGTTTGCTCTCCACCACGAAGATATTCTTGGAGCATCTGTGGATGATACTCTAGAATCTGATTGGTTCAAATGCATAATTAATTAGTAGAGCACACAGAAGAATAAATTCCACCAAGATTTGTTGAAATGTATGACAATACCTCTCGATAAATCAACTCTCTGACATCATCTTTGGTCAATTTCCTTCTCTCAAACTCAAACTCAAGCTTTGAAATGGGCTGAGTGGATGGTTCGCGATCTACACTTGCCAAACCATTGAAGTAAGGATCAGCTAATGCCTGCAATCACATCAAATACATGAGGAAACTGGCAAGTTTTATCCTCACAAATATTTTGAAAATGCTCAACAAAATTTCATTTCAGTAAGTATCTAGTGTAACTAGCAACCTCTTCAGCTGTTGGACGATCTTTAGGATCAAATGCAAGTAGCCGTTCCAGCAAACGAAGAGCCAGCACATCTGCATTTGGAAATTTTTTGGTGAAGGGAACTGGTTGCTTTTTCCGCATGCTACTAAGATACCTTCTAGCCTTCTCATTTCGAATCTGTGAAATCAAGTTTAAAAATTATTTCTGAGAGGGAAAGATCATTCGAAGATGAATCTTAGAAACATTAGACAGTAAGAATGTCAAGAAAAAAGGACAAATAACATTTTAGAATTAATTGTCCGTCATTAGAACATGTCACAGGCTTGACCCATTGGTATTCAAAAACTTCAAACTAGATTCAGAAAAACCAACCCTGGAAATGGATTCGGCAGGAGGAGTACCAAGCAAATCGGTCATGAGATCCAATTGATGCACCACATTTTTCCCAGGAAACAATGGCCTCCCAGTGAGCATTTCTGCAAATATGCATCCAATGCTCCAAATATCAATAGCGGGGGTATACTGCAAAAGACAAGGATTTAAACTTACGCACATACTTAAAAGTTAAGCAAATTCAATTTCTTATATCTTTCAAAACCTGTAGGTATTTGCTAATAAAGATACAGAATGCAAAGAGAGGTTCAACAATAATATAAATCACAACCCCTTTATAAAACATAATTAGGTGCAACTACCAATTCTTATGTTTTTTTTTTTTTTTATTCACTCCTATTGTATCTAGGTTTAGTTGTTTTGAAGGTTATGTTATTATCCCCAAGTTTGAAATCCCTCCTTCCCCAATCAATTTATCAATAATAAATAGCAAGGATGTTTGTGGTGGAAATACTGCATCATCTCTAAAATGAAGAAGCATTTCCATGTAAAGAATTACGCAAGATCATGCTGATGGTCATATTTGAAGATAGGACAATAGGAAACTAGATTATATCGCACAAATTAAGAAAAATGGATTTGGAGGAATAACAGCACAGGTGTATGATGCATTGATGCAAACTACATAAGTCTTAGTATGTAGGGTCCAGACAGAGTCAAAAAGGCTTACTTTTGAGAAAAAAGAACCGCATAGTTCAGGTGCACGATACCATCGAGTTGCAACATAGTCCTTAGTAAGAAGTAGGTAAAGTGAGTCAGCAAGAGGTCTAGAGTGATGATCTCTAGAATAGAAATAATGAATTGCATCTTACTACTGAAAATCTTAAAAGGAAGGACATAATTAACAAGTGCAACACATTGCCATGATCTGTGGATCAAAATACTTACAGTCCAGAAAATAGCTGGCGGGGCTTCATTGAATGATACGCGAGCAAGCCCAAAATCGCATATCTTAAGTTTACAATCAGCATTAGCAAGAATATTTTTCGGCTTTAAGTCGCGATGAAAGACATTAGCTGTAAGAAAAAGTATCATTTAGTTTTAATAAAATCTCAAAAACCAAGAACTTAGTTATAAGAATACCTGAATGTATGTATTTTAGACCCCGAAGAAGTTGGTATAAGAAAAACTGGTAGTGTTCAGGCGAAAGGTCATCATTTGCTTTAATGACTTGATGAAGATCAGACTCCATCAACTCAAATACAACATAGACATCCTTGAACTCTCTCCGAGAAGGAGGAAGCATTATATGCCTAATTTCTACTATATCAGGATGTCGAAGCAACCGAAGTAGCTTTATTTCTCTTAGGATTCGTGTGGCATCCGATACATGCTCAAAAACATCATTAATTTTCTTGATTGCAACTTTTTCCCCAGTATGAGTGTCAATGGCAGCACCCACAATACCATAACTTCCTTTTCCAACAACTTCTTGAATCTCATATCGGCTTGCCTCTCCGTACTCGGTAAAAAACTTATCCTCCGGTGCACCCTGTTTGACAACCAGAAACCATTATGCAAAAATATATAAAACATGTAGAAATTATCACAATACTACCATATAATTGGAGCTTTTGTCCTTAGAATTGCTGCAAAATCTATGGTAACAATTGTAAAACACAGAGATTTGGAAAGCATCAGAAAACATTACAAAGAAAGATAAGGGACTGTCCAAAAGGACACAATCTTGCAAATTCATATACACGGACAATGCCATCAAAGTTGGCAACTCTTCATATCGTAGTCACTATTCTATGAAGAATAGCCAACATAAAAAATTGCATGAAACTTCTAAACACAAAATCAAAACACAGCTATAATATAAGTGAATAGGGGTTACATCGAAACCATGCAGATAAATGCAATCTATGATTCCCCTAAGATTAAAGAAAACGTAGCATGCAACACTTTGCATAATCCAATTTCACATCTAGTATTTCCCTATCCTTTTGCATGTTCACACACAAAAAGGGTATATTATGTGACGTCAGGCATAGCCTACGCCATGATCAAACAAACAAAGCACACATATACATGGTATATAACCCATTTGATCACACGAAAGGTAAACAATTAAAAAAAACAAAACAAAACAAAACACCCAAATAAAAAAGGTTGAAACTTGAGCATAACCCATTAAGTAAAACCACAAAACAAGCAATCAGGTATTTTGACGAACAGAAAATAAGCACCAAAAAAGAAATAATAAATAAACAAAGGAAAAGAACCTTTTTGTTACGATCCATTGAAGGAGGCGTTTTGAGGTGTGAGCGAGTAGGGACTGTGAGAACTTTCAAGAAAGAGATTTCAAAGTCTTGTTGATTGGTTTACATGGACGAGATTGTTATCACCGTTGTTAACGTTGGCAATGGAATTGCATGGGTAGAATTTGTTGTTTTTATGATCATTGTTGTCGTTTTCGTCGTGGTGGTTGTGATCAGGATCAATGTTGTGGTG
The DNA here is from genome assembly GCF_003086295.3 of Arachis hypogaea. Classification (NCBI taxonomy): domain Eukaryota; kingdom Viridiplantae; phylum Streptophyta; class Magnoliopsida; order Fabales; family Fabaceae; genus Arachis; species Arachis hypogaea. Next base: position 142,744,136 of record NC_092050.1, on the reverse strand, counting down.
GTGAGAGTTAATATCAGGAGATGGAGAAGTGAAACGATGGAAGAATTGACGAACGTCATCCACGAGTGTGCTTCCACCGTCCATATAACAATGCTTCCCCCTCTTTCTTCGCCTTTCAATCTCCTCCACTCCAATGCTTCTCCTTTCTCTCTCTCTACCATTTCCTCTCTCTCTTTTATACCTAAATTTTCCCTCTTATTATTATTATTATTTACGGATTCAGCTTGTATTTAAAAAAAATATTTTAATAATATAATAATGAAAATTTGTAAATTTTTATGTATTTAATTAATAAAATTATAAAAATTAACTTTAAAATAATTTTTATAAAAATATTTTTTACCATACTCATTTTGACAAGATCTTTTTATGCATGGGTTTTTTATAAAGTCTATTAATTAAATAGGTCAGATCATAACTTCAAAAAAATTTACAAAACTCATTGAACAAGCTCGTTAAAATAGTTTTGTTTTTAAATAAATTATTCTTAATTTAGACTTTTAACTATTCACTTGTATTAGATATAAAAGAAAACTAAAAAAATATATGATTAAGATTGGTTAAGAATATTTTTTTTTAAATTATAAATTATAAGTACAGTTATGATATGTGACTAATGATTGATATATAAATGAATTATAAATTTTTGAATGTATTTAATGTCAATTTAAAATTTTAAATTTATTGTTTTGAGTTATAATTCACGATATGATTTTTAAATAGGTTTGTGGGTTTGTCGTTATTTAAACAGATCGGATTTCAACCTTTAAAAAAAATCAGAAATAACAAATAGGCTTGAGTCATCTATTTACAATATGGATCAGACTCGATAAAACTAAAACTTGAGTTAGTTCGGTTTATTTTCACCTTTACTTTTAAAAAAAAGTTAAACAAAAAAATATAAATGACAAATAATTTTAAAAATATTTAAAAATATAATAAAAAAATAAAAGAGGATTTTGGCCATTAAGTGAGAAAAAAGAGAGTTTTATTTTAGAATTAACTGTTTCAGGAATAACGTTTTCTAAAAATTAATATTTCTTGACCGTTTTAGAAATTTATTGTAACATTAGGTATATCATTAAAAATAAAAACAGCGGTAGGAATAATTTTAATTTTCGACAAAATTTTTTATGATCAAATTAATATTTTAGCATTATTATTGTTTATGTAAAGAAATATCATATACGGTGTTATTATTCTTGTTTTGCATGTTGTTTAGCCAATCAATATTATCAACTCAATATACAATGTAAATCAAGTCAATAAAATAAAAAATCGCTAAAACATAATCATAAGCTATAAAGTACGGATATTTTGTTGAGTTATCGTGTCTATGTGTCGGATACATTTTAGACATGACACTCATCGACACTCGTCTGACACACGTGTTTATTGTATTCAACTGTGTTTTAATAAAAAATAAAAAAAAAATTTGGACAAATTTAGACACACCTAAATAACATCATGTGTCAGTGTGTTCAGTTTTATTCTTAATATATATTTTTAAAATAAATTTAGATATAGTATATATTATTATTTTTTTAAAATAAAAAATATTTTAAATACTTGATATAATTAAAATAAAACATTAAAAATAATTAAAAAAATTAATTTATATTTTAATATTAATAAAATATCAAAATATTATTATGATTTATCTAAAAAATATTATATATTTATATATATACGTGTCCTTATATATTATAAAATTTTAAAATTTATGTGTCTATGTGTCCCGTATCGTATTGTATCCCATATTGTCCGTGCATAATAGGTTATTAGACTATAAGTTATAACAAGCTGATTATTTCAATAAACAAAGATGTAGCAATATAGAGTAGGAGTGTGAAAAAGGATATCTCGTCCAAAAAAAGGCAAACGGCCCACCAAAACAAACCAGCTTAAACAGATTAGTGTAGACTCCTATTTCAGTTTAAAGAGGGGAAGAAGGGTTTGTTGGGTTTTATTTTTAAAGAAGATTTTTTTTTAATAATATTTTTTAAAAAAAAAATTTATAAAAATAAAAATAATTTTATGTTTGAATATTTTATATAAAAAAAATTTATTTATCAAATATGTTTAGATAAAATAAGATAAAAATATTTTTTTATTTATTTATTATGTGAAAAATATTTTTTTAAGAAAAAAATTTTTTTTTTTTAAAATATAAGTTGTAATTTCTCAAAAAAAAATTTTTATTTTTTTAGTATTTTTACTTTTAATATTAGAAATTTATCAAATATAATAAAAAATAAAAAAATATCTTTTTTTATCCATTTAATGGCACCCAAATAAGTACAAGGAAAAGTCTAGGGGCCAGCAACTTTTGTGTTTTCTGGCAAGTACTTAACCATCAAAACAAAAGTGAGTGATCTCCCACCATTAGATGTAATCTCACACCATTAAAAACACTATTGATGGCCAATTGATAGTTACAAAACACCAAAATTGCTGGCCCCTAACATTCCTCTAAGTACAAAATATATCTTAAAAAGTTGTGAAGAATTCACTTTTATAGAGGTATTTTAATGAATGAGTGTGGGAGGTTTTACTATCATTCCTCGTTTTAAGAACAAAACAGTAAGATCAAGAGTATCAAAATAAACAAGAAAAAGTCTAAGGGGCCAGCAACTTTGTTAAATTTTGGTCAGCATATAACCAGCAAAAAAAGTGAGCCATTGTATGAAATCTCACACCAATCTCACACCATTAAAATCATCATTGACGGCTATTTGATGGCTACAAATCACAAAAGTTGCTGGCCCCCTAACATTCCTCAATAAAACAATTTTCACTATCGCATGCGGGTGCAACACCCCTCCCACTGTCGCACCCACTCTTGTGGACGTATTTTAATGGATGAATGTAGGAGGTTTTATTATCATCTCTCGTTTTCAGAACAAAACCGTGAGATCAAAAGTGTCAAAACAAATCATATCTACCGCTGCACCCATGCCGCAACCACGGACGCAACTTCCCTCTCATCCCACCGCTGCACGCACGCAGTCCTGCCACCGCACGCACGGACGCAGCGCCCTCTCTCCATGAAAGCATGCGCGCGCATCCCGCCGCCGAGGGTCGTCGCACGCCATTGCTTTTGCCGCACACCACTACGACTCGCAACAGAACGGCTAGTGAAGAAGAAGGACGTCGTGTCCCGCCACATTCAAATGCCGTGCTTTTGTGTCCTTCTTCTTTTTTTTGGTTTTGGAGGATTCTTTTTATTAGTTTTGCATGTTTATTTCTACTAAGTTTTGAATGTCTATTTTTTTTTGGATGTTTTTTCTTTTTGGATTTTGGATAATTTTTTAATAGTCTCATATGTTTCTTGCTTATTTTCGAATTCTTTTGGATATTTTGCTTGTTAGAATTTTTAAAATAATTTTAGATATTTCTTTTTTTTGTTAGGTTTTAGATGTTTTTTTATTAAAAATTTTTATAATTAATTTTTAAAATAATTTTAGAATTTTTGCAATCAATTTTAGAATTTTTAAAATGACTTTAAAATTTTTAAAGTGATTTTAAATTTTTTTTTATTTTAGATATTTTTTCTATTAAATTTGTATATTTCTCGTGATAGTATAAATCTACGTTCCCTCCCAAAAAAAACTTCAGAAAAAAATCATTAGTTGACTACAATTAACCGTGCTCCTAATTATTTATCTAGTGGAATTGTATTCTTATACTCTTTCCTTAAAAAAAATCGACGGACCGGCCCACCCTACTAAAATTTGTATTTTGCAATTTCTTTTTATTTGGTGGGTTTTATTAGGTTCATGGATTTCTCCATTTGATATCCTTTTTGGAAAAGGCGTGTATTCCTCTATACTCTATTATAGTGGGTCTCTTTGTAGATGCAAGATTTGTGATAGACTGTTTTATTTACTAGATCAATTTAATTAGGCTTTTTTATTTTAATAAATAAAATAAATAATTTTTATCAAAATAAATAATTTTATAAGTATTTATCGATTTAAATTTTTTTGTTAAACGAGATATGACACGTCAGCGTGACACGTGTATGTAAACGAGATATCCGGAATGTCATCTCGTTTACACTGTAAACGAAATATGGCATGCCGTACCTATATATAGAAATCGTTTACAGCTTAGTTCCGGGTCCCAGTTTGACTTTGTCAACCTCTTTCTCTCATCTTTTAACCCTTTTTGACCATACTTTCGACTGAATCGGTGATGGCGCGCCAGGCAGGGAATGACAGAGACATCAATAGGCTAAACGAGACGACACATTACGCCGGGACGGCCGACTTCGATGTTAGTTTTGTTATGTTTGTTTAATTTAAGAATGTGGCCATTATTAGGGTAGTCATGAAGAACTGGAACGTAGTTATATGAATTAGGAGTTAGGTCTATAGGAGGAATTTAGAATTCTATTAGCTTGTGCTAGGTTGGAATGACATAATTATTAGTTTGGAACTCTCTTATTCTTATGCTATGTTGTTAGTATTTATAACGCTGTACTTAGGATTTGCCTATTATCGAATATTTAATGTAGAGACATGTGTAGGTTAGAAAGTTGAAATATTATATTCTTAAGGCTAATTTTTTTTTCCATTCTTCAGAGGCTTCGCCTCCTACTGCCCCGGCAAGTGAGTCATACTTTACCTCCACCGGACGCCATCGTCCCGTATCTAGCTGAGGCCGGATTCGGTGACACGGTGCCCCTCAGGGATTTTACTTTTGACAATTCCCTTATTTCGGCACTGGTGGAGCGATGGCGTCCAAAGACGCACACGTTTCATCTCCCATGGGGACATCACTATCACCCTGCAGGGCGTGGCGTACCACCTAGGACTACGCACACACGATAACCCCGTCGGGGGTGCCTCCGTGACTTTGGTAGGTGGTACCATACGAAGACGTGGGCGTTGGTGGAGCAGCTGCTCGACGCCAAGCCTCCCGTGGCAGCACATCAGGCAATGCAGAGGAGACTGCTATCTAACTGCCGACGGTCTTGAGACATGGTGGGTGTTAGACAGCTGTGCGGTCCACCAAACCTCCGAACCTCCCTAATCACAACAAAACATTTATGCTTACACTATATCTCTAACCTACATAACATATCATACAAAAGTACTCAAATTCACAATTAAATTTGAACTTACCAGTATCCGAGATTCTGACGAAGGGCCACACGGAGGCTCCATTGACACCCATTGCCGGCTTGACGGCACTACACATGGTACTTTAACCGGTCAGACTCGATCACCCGGTACTCAACACTCCTGCGAATACTGTAGTTCTTCACACCTTGAAGCACCGCCTCTCGGCTACTGAACTTGTGGCCGACCCGAAACTCTACACCGCCATCTAGGTTGTAATCTACTTCATAGATGTCAGAAACCAGGGTTCTCTCATGTATGGCATCCAGATCTAGACTGTGATAGTGACTTGGCACTGCCGATAGCGCCGGAATCGAGTGAGGTGGAGGCAGCATATGGCGCGCCACAGCCCCGGCAGGTGTACAAACTCATCCTCATCGCCACCATCGGATGACTCACTGTCCGCACTATCTGTCACGTAATCTTCGTCCGACTCCTCGTCACCCTCCACTGCCTCATGCTCCAGAATGGCGACAATAAAGGGCGGTGGTGCGAGATATACACGTTTACAGTATAAACGAGATATACACGTGTCACGCTGACGTGCCGTATCTCTTTTACACTGTAAACGAGATATGGCAAGAAAATTTAAATCGGTAAATACTCATAAAATTATTTATTTTGGTAAATATTACATTTATTTTATTTATTAAAATAAAAAATCCATTCAATTAAGTATCCTTTAAATTAGTCCTTCATTCAGCCTTTTTATTACATTAATTTAAAAAAATTAAAATAAACACATCAAAATAGATTTATTATTTTTTTAATTTAAATACAAATTTACAAAAACAGATTAACTAAAATTCAAATTCAAATTTTAAATTTAAATCTTATAAATCCTAACAAATCCCAAATAAGATCCTAAATATTTTAAATCAGATTTTCATCCCTAGTAAAATCTTCCTTCCGTAAAGATTCATAACTGCAGCGCTTCTCCCTCCTTATCTGTGACCGCTTTCGCCTTCTCCCGCGTTCCGCATCTCCTATGCGACGATCTCCTCCTTTGGCGACGCGCACCTCCCTCGCGACGCGTGCACATCCCAGCACCTCCTCCATCAATGGGCTCCTCCCGTCCCGGTCTCCTCTCTCGCACCACGCACAACCGCCTCCTCCTCTCGTGCCTCCCTTGTCTCCTCCTCCATATCGCACTTCTTTTCTATCTTTGGTAGTTCTGCTTGCAAAATTTTAAAAAAATTTGGTTGAGTTCATTCCTGACCTTTTTTTTTTCGATTAATAAAAGGTTCTATTTTTTTCCATTTATGTATAATATTGAATATGTCTGTGTTTTATTTTTTTTAAATGTATTTGTGATTATAATTTTTTTTTTACTCATATATTTGATTTGGGAGTTGTAATATTAACTTAATTTAGATGTGTTTACATTATGTTCTTATGTATATATATATATATAAGTTTTTTTACATGACTTTTGGATGTGTTGATAAAATATTTAGAGTGCATTCTTATAATATTAGATGTGTTTATGTTGTTTATTATGTTCTTATGTACATATATAAGTTTTTTTACATGAGTTTTGGATATGTTGATAAAATATTTAGAGTACATTCTTATAATTTTGGATGTGTATTTGAGTTTAATTTTGTCTGTGTTTTCAATATGTAATTTAGAACTACAATGACAATAATTTAGATGTGTTAATACATAATTTTAAATGTGTTTATGTTATTTATTAAAATTTTAGATGTGTTTTTAACATGAGTTTTGAATGTTTTGAATAAAAAAAAAATAATTGAAGTGAGTTTAATTGATTTTGAAAACTTCACTGATTTTTTTAAAATTAATACACGAAAAGTTGTTACAAATTTTATGATTTGGTTTACAAAAAATCAATGTATTGTAATTAGTTACAAATTTTACGGTGATAAGTATTAAAAATAAAAATGATTCCTTAAAAATAGGAAATTAGATTAATTAAAAAATTAAATAATAAAATATTAAATTTAAAAGCTGAATAAAGGCCTGTTGGAAATAAGTAGTATGACCACAATCCAATCAATCACGTTTCAAATAATTTGTTATTGTTATTATATTAAAATGTTAATATAATAAGGTCCTTGATTAAATTTATAGATTTATCATTGTGATAGTGATCATAATATTGAGAGATAAATCTTTTATAATTTAATTTAAATTGTTCTTGGTCAAAGGATTATTAAAAAGGACATTAATAATTCGGAAAGATCAATATATATATAATGGTCTTTATTGGATGAAGATTAATAGATCTCATTTATTAAATTATATATATAGATGGTGCATATAGAGATATGACCATTGAACTGACTCACTTTGAGAATTCCTAATGGTTATAATTACTGTATATTTGTCAATAGGATATTCTCAAGATGAACATAGTAATAGAGTTTCTTTTGACCTGCGACTGTCATAGTAATTAACAATGTATTTATTATACTTTGATTCCGGACACCTAATACCCTAGGGTGTTAGTTGAATGGATATTGGGTATGATTTAAATACTTGTAGAATTAATGATTAGTCAATAAGGAATCCGTCAACTCTCGGTAAAGAGTTTGAGCTCTGATTATAATGACTGAGATGAATAAAACCTTGGCCAAGGGGATTGAATGAATAAAGAAATGAGTTTCTTAAGTCATTCACAGTTCATTATAATAATGGTATCAAGTTAGAGTTTGACAATTAAACCATACTCTAAAGGTTAACCAAGAGTTGGAAAGATGGAAGGAATTATACTTTGTTCTTCTGAGGTTCTTAGTAAAAATATATTACTTCATACTATCGGGTCGTTGAGGAGTGTTGCTAGACGCCAACCTTGATTAGTAAAATTAGTATGACTAATTTACTACCCGCTTAGTATTGAACCTATGGGGTCACACACTAACGAGTGTTCTAATCTTTGCTATAGAATTATTTAATTATTATTTTGATTTGATCAAATAAATAATTATATTAATTCAAATGGAATATTATTATATTCTTTGCTAGCACTAAGAATATAATAATAGTATGATAATTGAGAATATTAAATGAGATTTGAGAATAATTAGTTATTCTATTTCTGAATTTGAATTATAAATTTGGATGAGATTCAAATCGATTATGTTTTAAATTGTTATGATATAATTCATAAAATTTAAAGGATTCAGATTTGGAATTTAAAGATATGATTTAAATTTGAATTGAGATTCAAATTTAAAATCAATAACAAATCTCATACTATATATATGTATGCCAATGGTAGAGGAAAACATGAGAAAGACAGAGAGAATAACAAGGGTTGTTATTCCTTTACCTCTACGCACATAAATGTATGTGAGTCTAATTCTTGGAAAAGAATTTTATGGTGTGCAAAGAGTTGCAAGAGGTTTCTCAATTTAGATCAGATGTCTATTGGTCAAGGAGTTGACAGCAAAGGTTGGTCTCGGTGTGGATACGCATAGAGTCTTCGTACAATCGAAGAATAAAGTTTTACTAAAGCGTCTAAAGGTATTTAGATCTGGTCTATATATTATTGGAATAAAATTTAAGCACAAAATAGATCTTTAAGGATTACTTTCTTGTCTTCCGCTGCGTGTTATGAACACATGGTAATCCTTCAGTGGTATCAGAGCTTTGGCTTTTTGTGTTTAAATTTTATTCCTATTTTGTTAAAATTTGTGAATTAATGGGACTAATTAAAAAAAAAAAATTTAAGCATGTGATGTAGTTATTTTCATTGAGATGATTTTTTAATAAATTAATAGTTAATTTATTTGAAATTTGATTATTTAATTGTGATTAAATTATCATTCTTTTAATATAAAAGTTATATTTATAATCAAATATTTTGTTTAATTTTATTTATATATTAAATTTTATTGTGATTTTAATCACAATAAAAGGAATAAGATGCAAAATATATTTTATTTGCTTCTTATATATATAAGTGTATATATAAAGGTCAAATTTGATTTGATAAATTTTTTAAAGCTAAATATTGGTACATGAAAAATCAAATTTTGATTTGATTTATGTGTTTTGAACACTATAATAATATTCTTGATTATAAAGAGCGGCCTGACAACCAGGAGTTTTATTTTCAAGATAATAATCAGTATATACATTTGATGTATTAGGGATTTAATTTTATATTTTGCCTAGACAATCTGGGAGTAAAAATTTAATCTCTATGAGTACTGATGAAAAATTCTCTAACAATAGAGATAAATCCTAAAAGTTAGGAGATTGCCAAACAAATAAATTTATCTCTTGTTTACAAGGAGCAACCTGACAACCAGGAAACTTGTACTCACAGATAGAATTTATTTATGCATATGATAATGTATAAAGAGAATTAATTTTATACTTGAACCTAGACAACCTAGGGGTATAAAATATAATTCAGTTAAATAAATTGTCTGACAACCAGATAATTATTTGAGAATATAATTGTATAGGATGCAATTTAATCATGTTTATTTGGAATAGGTATGAGTAACAACTTGACAACCAAGGTACTCATTCATGATTCTAAATAATTTTGTCAGAAATATAGATTTCTTATTTACTTTCATATTTTAAATTTTTAAATATGTCCATCTTTCGTATGGCATACTTGAAAGTAATAAATTGGCTATACATTGAGAATTGTTCTTATGTATGAAAGGGTTATCATGGACATGATAATTCTATTGAAATAATATTGTCCAATAAAATTAGTGATGGAATAGTCAGTACTTGTGAAGTATCTAAAATATTATTTTACTATAATATAGGTTGTTTTGACAACTATGAATTCTAATTTCAAAAGCATATACCCACTATTTATTACTGAACATCTTGAGAAGATGTATGGTGCCCAAAGTAAGATAGTATGACTATCAAAGATTTTATTTAAACTAGTGGGAGTATTGGACAATATATTTTGAATTAAACAACTTTAGAAGTTGGAATGCCATTAGGCAAATGGCTTTAGCGAGAATTGTTCTTGCAAGCATTTTTGGATATTTATTTTGTTACAAACAAAATTTTCCTTAATATGATTAAGGTTTGTGATCTTTTTAGAAAAATTTAACATGGGTATTGAGGATGCGAATCAAAATTGTTCTTAAGGGTTGGTTTGACCAATAATAAAAATATTGAGTATTTTTATTATAAGAGTTTAAAGTAAAATCTCTAATATCTAATTGATATTCTATTGAATAGAGAATGAGATTCTCTTCATGCATAAATACTAGTACTCTATGTACTCCATCATGTTTAAGAAACATGAAATTTGATTTAGTTGAATATCACTATTTGTTAAATATTTAGACTACATTTTAGAAATATTGCTAAATTAACAAATTTTTTACCAAATCAATTTTTTATCCATATGAGATATGGAAAAGGCATAAGCTGAAACTCAAGAACATTAGAGTTTGGAGATATCTTATATGTGTTAAGAGATTGCACAACAATAGAATTGACACTAGGTCTGATAAATGAGATTTATTGGTTACCCTAAAGAAGTAATGAGATTATTTTTATCTCTTCTTATGACAAAATGTCTATGATAAGAGGTTAAACTCCTTTTTTAGAAAAGGGATTCCATCTTAAAGAAAGAGTGGAAGTACAATTACTTTTATTAGAATTGTATACTACTCAATAGAGGATATACTTTCTCTTGAAAGTATAAAATGTTTGATCGTCAAACTAACTTTTTGAAAAAGTAGCCTATTTGTATAATAATACAATTCTATAAAGATAGATCTAATGGTTACTTAGATTTTTTATAATTATGTTCAATAAGGATTGTCCTTAAAATACAATTATGCACTATTGTAGTGGGAGATTTCATGTTTTGAGAAAACGTGATATTTATTATGCACTAGATATATTTTACAAAAGGGCAAGCAAACATGCTCAAGAGCAAAGGTGTTTAAGGTCAAACGAGTTTTGATAAACACAGATGTGCATTGAAAAATTATACACATGATTGATTGGCTCTAGTGCAAGTGGGAGATTATTGTGATAATAGTATGCCCAAGATCCAATCCATCATGATTGGCTCTTGTGCAAATGGGAGATTGTTGGAAATAAGTAGTATGACCACAATCCAATCAATCACGTTTCAAATAATTTGTTATTGTTATTATATTAAAATGTTAATATAATAAGGTCCTTGATTAAATTTATAGATTTATCATTGTGATAGTGATCATAATATTGAGAGATAAATCTTTTATAATTTAATTTAAATTGTTCTTGGTCAAAGGATTATTAAAAAGGACATTAATAATTTGGAAAGATCAATATATATATAATGGTCTTTATTGGATGAAGATTAATAGATCTCATTTATTAAATTATATATATAGATGGTGCATATAGAGATATGACCATTGAACTGACTCACTTTGAGAATTCCTAATGGTTATAATTACTGTATATTTGTCAATAGGATATTCTCAAGATGAACATAGTAATAGAGTTTCCTTTGACCTGCGACTGTCATAGTAATTAACAATGTATTTATTATACTTTGATTCCGGACACCTAATACCCTAGGGTGTTAGTTGAATGGATATTGGGTATGATTTAAATACTTGTAGAATTAATGATTAGTCAATAAGGAATCCGTCAACTCTCGGTAAAGAGTTTGAGCTCTGATTATAATGACTGAGATGAATAAAACCTTGGCCAAGGGGATTGAATGAATAAAGAAATGAGTTTCTTAAGTCATTCACAGTTCATTATAATAATGGTAACAAGTTAGAGTTTGACAATTAAACCATACTCTAAAGGTTAACCAAGAGTTGGAAAGATGGAAGGAATTATACTTTGTTCTTCTGAGGTTCTTAGTAAAAATATATTACTTCATACTATCAGGTCGTTGAGGAGTGTTGCTAGACGCCAACCTTGATTAGTAAAATTAGTATGACTAATTTACTACCCGCTTAGTATTGAACCTATGGGGTCACACACTAACGAGTGTTCTAATCTTTGCTATAAAATTATTTAATTATTATTTTGATTTGATCAAATAAATAATTATATTAATTTAAATGGAATATTATTATATTCTTTGCTAGCACTAAGAATATAATAATAGTATGATAATTGAGAATATTAAATGAGATTTGAGAATAATTAGTTATTCTATTTCTGAATTTGAATTATAAATTTGGATGAGATTCAAATCGATTATGTTTTAAATTGTTATGATATAATTCATAAAATTTAAAGGATTCAGATTTGGAATTTAAAGATATGATTTAAATTTGAATTGAGATTCAAATTTAAAATCAATAACAAATCTCATACTATATATATGTATGCCAATGGTAGAGGAAAACATGAGAAAGACAGAGAGAATAACAAGGGTTGTTATTCCTTTACCTCTACGCACATAAATGTATGTGAGTTTAATTCTTGGAGAAGAATTTTATGGTGTGCAAAGAGTTGCAAGAGGTTTCTCAATTTAGATCAGATGTCTATTGGTCAAGGAGTTGACAGCAAAGGTTGGTCTCGGTGTGGATACGCATAGAGTCTTCGTACAATCGAAGAATAAAGTTTTACTAAAGCGTCTAAAGGTATTTAGATCTGGTCTATATATTATTGGAATAAAATTTAAGCACAAAATAGATTTTTAAGGATTACTTTCTTGTCTTCCGCTGCGTGTTATGAACACATGGTAATCCTTCAAGGCCGAATTTTGTTATATAAGTAGCATTTTTCTTAGACAATTAACCACATTTAACCATAAACTCTACAAAGCTAAATCTTTATATTGGAGTAATCACCTAATAATAAATAAAAATATTTGGTAATTAAAGAAAATTAGTCAAAACAATCATAATTTATCTTTTTTTACAGACAATTAATAAATACTAAATAAGACAAATTTTGACAATTTTTTTATTTTTTTAGTATTACCGATAATAAATATAATTTTTTTCTTCAAAGATTTATTTATGTGAATTGAATTACAAAACTAGCGTTTCTAAAGATAATAGCAGTTTATCATTGGAATTCCCCAGCAAAATCTAGAAAAAAAAAAAGAAAGAAAGAGATAGAGAGGATAATTTATAATATAAAAGAGGCAAATGTCTAAAGAAGAAAATAGAGTTAAAGAAAATCACAAAAATGAATTAGTTTATTCAAAATAGTCATTATTTACTTAAGCATCCCATTCATAAAAATGTTAGAATACTCTTGTATAGAAGACAAAGCTGCAAAGATGATAAATTGAGTTGGTGAGTGCTTCTACTCAAACACAATGCAAGGACACTTCTAGACGTCCAAATTCCCTATAGTAAAAAGATTGCCAAGTATTCAGTCTACGTTCCTTATTAACATCTCTTTGCAGACATTATCCGATTCCATCTACCATGCATGCAGTGAACTTGTGCCCTACGAAGAGCCCACCATTCTCTAAATCTGCAGAGACTGAGGAAACAGTGAAGCACAGTCGCAGAGTCAGTCAGATCCCATGCATGAAGGAAGAGTAACTCCCTACCATGCAGAACTGTCCACCAAATGGGGGAATAATAGCACATGACTGCAAAAATATGGCCATAAAATCATTTTGCGAAAAAATAAGATTGAAAAGCTCGTTGTAGTAATATTTCCAAACTGAAACTCCCTCGATCGAATTTAGAATATTGTAACTAAATCAAACCAACCAAGAGTTTTAATCTTAGGGATGTCCTTCAAGAAAGCGCATTGTAATTGACTATGAAAAATTAGGATTTTATGACTCTAATATATATTTATATAAGATCTAAAATTGAATAATTTAAATGCTATGTAAATGGGTATATTTAAAATGAATACAATAATTATATGTTTATTGGATGTGCTATATTTATATAGATTATTAGATTTTAGAGTTATGCTACACATACAAGTCTTACAAGTTGCGCCAAGTCTAATAAAAACTATATTCACTCAATCGTTTCCAAAGCGCGCTCTCACTCACCATTATGGAAGATGCTTCTTCTTCACCTTCCTTCTTCTCCTCCTCCTCTTCCTTCTTCTTCTCCTTCTTCTTTGCGTTTCTCCTCCTTTTTTATTGCGTGTTTCATCTTCATCGTTATTTTTTTTATTACGGTTGTTATTGCTACATTTTTTCCTCCTCCTCTTTTTATTAATTTTGTAATATTATGTATTTTTTTGTTTGAATTTTTTTTCTAAGAAAAATTATAAGAAAACGAAATAAGAAAATGAAGAAGAAGAAGCAATAGAAGATGAGGAGGAGAAAGAAAAAGAGTTTTGAATTATGTAGAACTTATCAGAATAAAAATACACCCAAAAATTTCTAAAATACACCCAAATATTCGTGTTACACCCAAATTTGCTGCAAATAAAAAAAAATATTTTCTTTAATGCTGCATTTTTTTCTTCTTCTTTTTCTCCTTATTTCTTTCTTTCTTTTAGTTAAATGAATGTAATTTCATCCTTTTCCAAGTAATTTTGCAGCATTATATGTTTTTTCTTCTTCTTTGTTTGATTTTTTTGTTTTTATTCTTGTTAAGAGAGTAAAACAAGAAAAAACTTAAGAATATAAAATAAAAAGGAAAAGATGAATAAGAAAAAAAAAAGAAGAAGATGGTGATGACAATAGAAAAAAGAGAAAAGGACAAATAGGTCCTTGACCTTTTACCTTGCGGACATTTTCGTCCTTGACCATTGAAAAATACTTTTAAGTCCCTGACCTTCACAAAACTCGGACGGATCAGTTCCTTGGTCAATGAAAAAGGCTTGTCACGCATACGCGTGTGTCACGCGTACGCGTCGCCTGGAAAACTTTCCTCTCACGCGTACGCATCATGTGGAAAACTTCCCTCTCACACGTACGCGTCGCCATGAATTTAACAATACCTCATTTCTTCATGAATTCTCAATTTTGTATGTTTTTTTTTTTTTTCATTTCTTTCAAACCATTCTTGCCTTCAAAACTTTAAATCATTCAAACAAACATATCAAGGCATCGAATGATAGAAAAGTAAATTAAATTTAGCAATTTAGGATGTGTTTAGCTTAGCGTTTGAAGCATCAAACGTAGGTTTAGTTTTTTTTTTTGTTTATATACATTTTTTACCTATTATTTTTTTGTATAGAATAATAATAGTAAAATTATAGCGTACTAAAAAAGAATATTAAGAGTATTAAAAATATCTATATAAAAATATCATAAAAAATTTTGGATTTATTTCCATCATTGTCAAGATAAATATTTTTAGTACTCTCTTTTATAATTGTAATTCTCGTGTACTATATTTTAGTGTAATTTTTTATAATATAAATTATGATCTCATTAAAAATACAAATTAAATAAAAAATTAATAATAGGTAATAATATAATCATAAACTTTGAATTCCAAAATAATATTAAGAATAAAATTATTGAGAGTACTGGAATAAGAATACGATGTAAAAGAATACTAAATTAACATTTTGATGTATAATGCAAGGCTATGATGATGCAAAAAATAAAAAAGAAAATTAAAAAAAAAATCGACGAAAAATGTTACTAACAGTTTCATCATTGTAACTTTCTTTAATCATGTAGAGGCTGTATTATTCTTACTTTTCTCCCATTCGATGCCTTGATATGTTTGTTTGAGTGATTTAAAGTTTTGAAGGCAAGAATGACTTGAAAGAAATGAAAAAAAAACATGCAAAGTAGAGAATTCATGAAGAATGAGGTATTGTTAAATTCATGGCGACGCGTACGCGTGAGAAGGAAGTTTTCCACACAACGCATACACGTGACACACGTGTACGCATGAGAGGAAAGTTTTCCAGGCGACGCATATGCGTGACATGCATTTTCCGTTTACCGAGGGACTGATCCATCCGAGTTTTGTGAAGGTCATGAACTTAAAAGTATTTTTCAATGGCCAGGGACGAAAATGTCCGCGGGACAAAAGGTCAGGGACCTATTTGTCATTTTCTCTAAAAAAAGAAGAAGAAGATGGCGATGATAATAAAAAAAAGGAAGTAGTAGAAGATGAGGAGCAGGAAAAGGAAGAGTTTTGAATTATGCAGAACTTATCAGAATAAAAATACACCCAAAAATTCTTAAAAAACACCCAAATATCTTCGTGTTACACTCAAATATCTTCGTGCTACACCCAAATTTACTGCAGAAAAATGTTTCCTCTAATGTTATATTTTTTCTTATGAATTGAACAATACTTTAGCCACTTGATTGGATTCAAAATAATAATCAATTTTGTTCTGGTTCAATTGACAATTTGAACCTGAATTATTTATTATCTTCAACAATGAGATAACTGACGATGGAGAAAAAAGGAAAAAAAAAAGAGGAGAAGAAATTCCAATGAAAAAAGAAGGAGGAAGAGGAGGAGGAGGAGGAGAAAGAGGTGGTGTTGATGACAACGATAACGAGAGAAAAAATTACAAAGAAGAAGAAGAGGCACGGAGAAAGAAGAAGAAGAGGCACAGAGAAAAACGTAAAAGCGCGTGAATATAAATGACTTGTATGGGAAAACGCTTGTATGCATAGCTATCAGAACCGAACCGGTAATTGACCCGATCATATGTCTGGGTCACTGGGTCACTGGTTTAACCGGTGGGTCACTGATTTACCCAGTTGACCCGATCATAATTAAATAAAAATATAAAATTATAAAAATAAAAATAAAACTAAAAAATTAAATGCATTTTTCAAAAAATATATTTATCATTAATCAAATATCAATTCTTAGATAATATTTATGGTAAAAAAATAGATAATAAATTAGTCACTAGTATAAAATATTTTCTCAATTTAAATGAACGAGAGAAAATAAAAGATAACAAAATCAATATTAATATATCAATATGTTTGTATAATAGGTATTGTTATTTGTTTGGTATCCATGTCAATTCATGTTTAAAAGAATAAAAAAAATAAAAATTCATTTATGATTATTATATATTTAATTTTTGTGATAAGAATTATAAAGATGCTTGATGGCGTAGCGGGAGGAGCGGGGTCTGCATACTCATTACTCCAAGTTTGAATCTTTCATGTTGCGTTTTTTGGAAATTGATGTGGACGGGAGCTCCTACTGTGGTTCACTGGCACGCATGTGTACCGTGGACCCGCACGGGTTTGATGCGGTCAAAGGCTAATACAAAAGAAGGACATTGATGGACTTTAATAAATACAAAATATCTTAGTACATAAATAAATATTTTAAATGATAATACTTTAATATATAATACTTTAAATGGCAACAAAATCTTTTATTCTTAAATAATTAAATATAAAACATAAAAATACAAAAAATATGAATATTTTTTATTTATTAAGATTAATTATTATAAAAAAAATTTATAATATTAAAAAATTATATTAAAATAATATTTAAATTATAATAAAAAATATAAATAATTAAAATTTTATTTTATATTACTTGAAAAATAATTAGATTATTATATTTAAAATTTATTAACTAACTACTTTTGTTAAAAATATTATTATATAATATAACTTTTCGTTAAATATTTTAAAAATATAATTTATTCAAAATATTATATTTAATACATGATATTAACTTTTTCATATTTTTTATTTTTTTAAAATAAAATAAATAATATAATTCTAAATACATGCCTATCACATTATATATTTACTTATATTAGTAAGACCTAAACTAATAAAATTTACACAATTAAAAATATTAAAAACGTATACAAAGTCAGGCTATCCAAATAAAAATACAAATAAATTATTATATGTAATTATACCTATATATATGAATTTGTCTAAAAAATTGAAAAAAAATTATATTATTTATTTAGTTTTTCCAAAAAAATTTGAAGAAACAAAAAAAAAATAATTAATATTTCTATGTATTATATATTATTTTTTTAAATAAATTATATTCTTACAAATAGTTTGATAAAAAATTATATTATATAATGATATATTTAACAAAGTAATTAGTTAGTAAATTTTAAATATAATAATCTATTAGTTGTCAAATAATATAAAATAAAATTTAATTATTTTATATTTTTATGTTGTAGTTTAAAATATCATTTTAATATAATTTTTTAATATTATAAAATTTTTCTTGCATAATAATTAATCCTAATGAATAAAATTACTTATATTTTTTGTATTTATCTATTTTATATTTTTTGGAATAAAAAGCTTTCACCTTTATATAATAAAATAATCTTCTTAATATATATATATATATATATATATGTAAAATATCTATTAATTTTTTTATATATTAAATAATGATAATAATATAATAACATTAAAATCAGATAACATATTAAATTTGTTACATTAAAACTAAAAAATATATATTTTACTCTTGAATTTAACAAAATATATTTTAATAAATTATATATGATAAAAAATATCTTGTGAAAGATATTTATATACCAATCTCATATATATATATATAAAAGTCTCGTCGAATTAGAGAATAAAAAATTTAATTAAACACATAAAAAATATTTAGGAATAATCAAATATAAAAAAATGATCTTATTAATATAATTATAAATATTATATATGTGAAACTATAAATGTTAAATTAAAAAAAAATTTAAATTATTATCTACTTAATATTATCACAGAATAAATATGAATAAGTAAGACTAGAGAAAAGAAGCTATGAGGTGGTATATATATTAAAAAGTTTAAAGAATAAAAGAATATATACCAATTTTATATCAATTACTGTTACATATACACATATAATACATATACATAGTTGATATATATTATTTAGGGTAAAATGCATATTTAAATCAAAGTGAAACCAAAATTACGCAATTCACCCAAAATAAAAAATGTTATAAGGATCTACCAAGTGAACTTTTTTATGTAATTCGAATGAGACTTATAAAATCCAATACTAATTCAAAGCAGTGCCATTCGAATTACTAGAGAAATTGTAAATAGAAGGGAGGTCATTCGAATTATGCATGGACGAAATGTACTACTAATTCGGATGAGGCTGAATCGAACTATGCATGCACGTGAATACCTCACTAATTCGAATTGCACCAATTTGAATTACACCAAATTTTGCCCATAGTCTACTAATCTTTATTAAATACACATAATAATACAATAAAAAGTACATTCAATAATAAATTAAAAAATATTAATTATAAATATTTTCTATAAATTATTAAAAAATCTCATTATAAATGTCATCTCACATTAAACTTACTAAGAGTACTAAAATATGTTATTTTTTATATAAATAAATATTAATTTTTATTATAAAAAGAATATTTACAAAGTTGTTAAATTTTTATAAGTTATTAAAATTTAATAAATATGAATATATTTTTATATGTTATTTTTATAATTCGAATGTGTCTCATTCAAATTACATAAAAAAAATTCGCTTGGTAGATTCTTGTAACGTTTTTCGTTTTGGTAGATATGTATAATATTGACCTCCAATTAGTTTGTATATACATTTTTTCCTATTATTTATTCCGTTTTTTCTAAAACAAATTGAAAAAAAATAATATTTTCATATATTATATATAATATTTTAAATAAACTATATTTTGGCAAATATTTGATAAAAAATTATATTATATAATAATATTTTTAACAAAAGTAGTTAGTTAATATAATCGTATTTTTAACAAAAATAGTTAGTTAATAAGTATTGAATATAATAATTTAATTATTTATCAAGTAATATAATATAAAATTTAATTATTTTATATTTTTATGTTATAGTTTAAAATATTATTTTAATATAATTTTTTAATATTATAGAAAATTTTCATAATAATTAATTTTAATGAATAAAAAATATTTATATTTTCTGTATTTATATATTTTATATTTTTAAGGGGTAAGTATTATTTTGGTACCTAACGTTTAGAGTCGGAATCAAATTCGTCTCCAACATTATTTTGGATTTAAAATCGTCTCCAACATTTTAAAACGTATTAAAATCGTTCTTTATAATAAAATTATTTTCTAAATGACAAAAATGCTCCTTTTCCACCTGTGCACTACTCCTCTTCTTCCATTAACAAAATTTAAAATTACAAATCCTTAAATACAATTAACAAAACTCAAGATTGTGATGAACAAAAACAAGAACAAAAATTAGAAATTAGAGATTGTGATGAACAAAATCAAATTCTCAAATCTAACAACAACAACGACAACAACAACAGATTCAAATTTAAAAAAAAAAAGAATGAAAAAAACAACAGCATCTAAAAGCAATCCAAAAACAACAACAGAACAAAATAAGAACAAAAATTATTCTTCAAATCCAACCACAACAACAACAACAGATTCAGATTAAAAAAAAAAAGAAACAGAAAATGAAAAAAGTAACAGCAATACAAAAACAAGAACATAACAAAAACAAAAACAAAGATTAGAGAAGGTGGTTGTAGTAGCAGCAACGACGTAGGGAGGGGAACAGCTCGGTGACGACCTCTTTCAGCCTCGACGAAAACCACTGTAGGGTTTGTGATGAATTTAAAAATTAGGGATTGTATTGAATTTGAAAATTAGGGATTGTGATGAATAAGAACAGGAAATAGGAACTTGAATCTTAACTTACCTGTGATGGCAGTGAATCTGAATAGCGAAAAGTAGGGAGGGAAGGGGAAGGGAGGTGCGACGGTGATGCTGGAAACACGAGGAACACGACCACCACTACCACCACCTCCCTGACGACGACGAGGAACAAGAGGCAAGGGCGAGGGCTAGGTGCAGTGAGGCAAGGCGAGGCGAGGGCGAGGGCGAGGGGGAAGACGAGGTGCGGCGAGGCGAGGTCGAGGGAGAGGGCGTCTGCGACCACAACAACGACGGCGAGACTTTCTTCTCTCCTTCTCTCTCTCTCTGAGTCTCTGCTCTGAGTTTCTGCTTCTCTCTTCTCTGAATGTGAATGAGAAGAAGTGAAGAACGAAGACTCTCTCTATGTCTTGTGATATACCCAAGGGTAAAATGGTCCAAAAGGATTATTTTAATATTAAATAAAACGTTGGGGACGATTTTAAATCCAAAATAACGTTGGGGACGAATTTGATTCCAACCCTAAACGTTAGGAACTAAAACAATACTTACCCTTATTTTTAATTACGTAAAATTGATTAATTTAGGTCTTACTAATATAAGTAAATATATAATGTGATAGGCATGTATTTAGAATTATATAATTTATTTTGTTTTTTCTAAAAAAAATAAAAAAATGAAAAATTTAATATTTTCATGCATTATATATAATATTTTAAATAAATTATATTTTCAAAATATTTTGATGAAAAATTATATTATATAATAATATCTTTAACAAAAATAGTTAGTTAATAAATTTTAAATATAATAATCTAATTATTTGTCAAATAATATAAAATAAAATTTTAATTATTTTATATTTTTATGTTATAGTTTAAAATATTATTTTAATATAATTTTTTAATATTATAAAATTTTTTAATATTATAAAATATTTTTTTACATAAATTTTTTTTATCCTACCCGATTCAGTCTTGCCCTTCCTTAACTTAGATACAACTCGCTCCACTTTTATTCGCGGAGTTCTAAACTACTGTACCGTCCCGTCCCAATCCGTCCCTATAACAATTAAATAACATTCTAAAATTTATATATTCATACATAAATTAAAATAAAAGCTTAATATTCATACATAAATTAAAATAAAAAGAGTTAAATCTCAAAGTAGTCCCTGAACTTGTACTCGAGCCTCAAAGTGATCTCTGAAGTTAATAATTACTCAAATTCGTCCCCAAACTTATACTTCGAGACTCATAGTAGTCCCTAAAATAATTTTTGTCAATCCTTACCATCGGAAGGACTGTAACGACGTTGTTTTGTATTTATATAAAAAAAACATAATCCCCAATTATCTTCACCAATTCTCTTCTTCACCCTGTTCTTCTTCTTCTTCAAATTCACAGTAACAACAACAACAATATCATTGCAAACAATAATTAAACTATCAAATTCATATTAGTTTATGTAGACATCCGATAATCATGCTCAAGTCAATAATTTGATTTAAATAACAAAAACTTTTATAAATCATAGCAGTTGCAACAATAAATATACAACAACATCACATCTATCAACAACAAAAATTAAAACATAAGCAGCCAAAAAAGAATAAATGGGGGAAGAAGAGGCAGAGCAGATCGGCGGAGCAGAAGGAAGAAGCAGGCCATCGGAGCAGAGAAAAGCAGAAGCACATGTACGAGAGGAGGCGCACGGTGGCCCAAAAACAAATTAACGAAAGGGGGCGACGACGGCAAGAGAGGTAACGCCCGCAGGAGGTTTGCCTTATGTAATTTTTTCCATCTTCCATTATCTCTCTCTGTGAATTAACAAATTATTATTTTATTTTTTCTGAGTTACTTAAACAGTTACAAAATACTATTTTTATTGACAGTGATTTAGAAAAAAAAAAGAAAAAGAAAAAGGAGAACTGGAAAAGAATTGGAAAAGGAGAAAGGGAGTGTGGAAGGAAAAGGGAGAGAAAATGTGGGGAAGAAAAAAAGGACTGTGAAAAGAAAAGGAAAAGGGAAACTAGAAATGGGGAAGGGGAAGGGAAAGGGAGTGTGGAAGGGGTAGGGAAGGGGAAGGAGAACTGAGAAAGGGTTGGAGAAAGAGAAAGGGAGTGTGAAAGGGAAAGGGAGAGAAAGGGTTGGAGAAAGAGAAAGGGAGTGTGAAAGGGAAAGGGAGAAGGGAACTGGGAATGGGGAAGGGGAGCGTAGAAGAGGAAAGGAAAGGAGAAGTGAAAAAGGGTTGGGGAAGAGAAAAGGAAAAAAGAAACTGGGGAAAGGGGGGAGGGTGTATTTTTTTTAAAATATAAAACGACGTCGTTTTAGTCCTTTCTTATAGCAAAGATGGACGGAAATTATTTTAGGGACTACTATGAGTCCCGAAGAACAATTTTGGGATGAAAAAAATTATTTTAGGGATTACTATGAGTTTCGGAGAACAATTTCAGGGATGAATTTGCGTAATTATTAACTTCAAGGATTACTTTGAGACTCGAGTGTAAATTCAGGGACTACTTTAAGATTTAACTCAAATAAAAACATAATATTCACTTTATATATTTTTTAAATTTATTAATTTTATATATTTATATTATATTATATTATTATATAATATATACCTTGGGGCAGGGTCACGGGTGGGTTCACCCCAAACCTACCCCCGCCTCGAAGAAAACCCGCCCGCCCCAGGTCAGGCTATTACCCGCTCCGACTGAGTAGGGATAGGGCAGACACACGTAGGTTTAGGTACTGCTGCCAAGCCCATTTCCAAATAGAAACGTCTCCGTGACCAACAATTTTAACAAATGTTATTTAACATTTGGTAAGCATTAAGCCTTCAATATTTTGTTACATTTGAAATTTTCTTGAATTTGTGTTAAAAAATACTAATGATGGCTAATTGATAGTTAAAAATAATAAAATATGTTAGCCTTCTAGCACTATTGTTTTCGAATTTCTTGCATTTTTCATGGTACTTGATGTGATCGGACTCCAATATTCTGTCTTCAACTCCATGACGGATGCTATAACTCTTCGCACTAAGCACAGTTATCCTGGAAGGATTGCCCAGTTTAAAACTTTGTTGGATTCTTTGTATCATGTGAATCCTAACCTCCAAATCCATATTCAAAATCCCGTTGTTGCATCATCGGTAACAAGTTTTAAGGTGAAAAAATGTGGCAGATATTGTTGTGTTTCGAAACATGATGAACTCTGCTACATGGTTGGGTTACTCCTTGTGTCATCATTACTGTTCTCACCTATCACGGTAAGCTCTTCGTTTGACTCATCATCTCGCATTACCTCTTCGATCGGACCTGGTTCTCTATCTTCTACAGAAGTAGTAATCATATGAGGAGAGTCTGCTATTGTAATCGCAAGCTTATTGAAGAAACAATTATCTCTAATAATACAAGCACCATCGTCATGATTTAAATTAGTCGCAAAAGATGGAAATGCCATCAAAGTTAGACGCGGTGCAACTACACGCATCTTTAAAGCTCCACCCAAACCAATTGATCGTGGATTCGGAGTTAATCTTCCAGAACTAGATATCCCTCAAACTTCACATACAACTCAATGTTTCTCACCTCCAAAAAATTTCTCTGACAAAGAAATAGAACTTGCATATCTTCATCGTATCTTATAAAAAATGAATAATACTTCATTGAATTTGACACCACATAAATCGGGATCTTATAAATTAATTTCTCCTCCCGCCTAATTCTAAACACTTTAAATTTCTATAATATATTAGTTTGCAGATTAACAAAAACACTTGATTGACAGACACTTGCCAGATTTTTATCAGTAAACTTTATTCTTTCTGTTTTATTTGTCTGAATCTTCTCTTTTAATGCACAAGATGTTGGAGATGATATTAAGCTGGTATCTAATGGCTCACAAAAACAAGCTGTAACTAATTATGGTTAAATAATTTTTTGATAGTATTTATTTTTGTAACTTTAGTTAGAATGGTAGAAAAGTTTGTTTTGATTAGAGGTTAAAGCTAGCAATAGTAATTACCTCATAACCATAGTTAATTTATTTACCATATTGAGTTAGGTTTTAGTAAGGTTAATTTTCTAATAGCTATAAATAGTGGATAACAATATGTACTCCGATGTACTCTGTGGTTTTTCTTTCAATTGTAGGTTTTGTATTTGTTCATATGACAAATTCACTTTCTCTGAGTCTTCTTCCTCCACTTCAATCTTATTTTCTTCAATAAAATTAGATCCAGATCACGATTTTATCATGGTGCGGTGAGCGTGGATGATCGTGAAAGAGGTGAAGCTTTTGGATACAAATAGAGCATTGAATTAGCATCAATGGCCAATACTCCTTCTGACCTAATGTCGAGGGACGGCTCACATGAGAGCTTTCAGCTTCGAAATCTAGCTCGCAATCACAATCAAGTACCAATTTACTTGCAGATCCAGCAAGTGTTTACTTCCTACACTCAGCTTTGGGCAATTTAGTTCATAATTTCAACAATAATCCAAGTAGTGTTTCTAGAGAAAGAGGACGAGGAACTAGTGGAAGTAAAGGTGGAAGGAATTCAGCACCTAAGACCTGTTCTTATTATCACAAGACAGGGCATCTTGTGGATACTTGTTACCACAAACATGGATTTTCACTTCATCTACAAAGGCAGAAATGGCTACAAGAGACTAGCAACGGAGTTATGGCTAATCATATTGCTGCTGGAATTGAAGAGAGCAGCACCCACAATGTCGCTGATGGTCAATCCCAATTTAATCAGAGTTTGAGAGATGCACTGCTTACCTTTCTTCGGTAGGAGTGTGCACAGTTTTTACAAGGAGCAACGTGAAAGATGTCAATTAATCAAATGCAGGGAGTGGAGGTATACCTTTAGAGACTTATAAACTTTGCATAAGCTCTCATATTGCACGATTTTTATCCGTAAAAAAAATTTTTCTCAAATTTTTGGGTGCTTGATATAGGAACTACTGATCATGTATCACACTCATTGGATTTTTTTTACAAATTTTAGACATATTTGACCAATTCTGGTAAAATTACCAGATGAAACACACACAACTGCAACTATAAGTGGAACTGTGATATTTTCAGCTACATTCTATCTCACGGATGTGCTGTACATACCAAGTTTTAACTTCAATCTTTTATCTATTTTCAAACTTACAGAAGGCCTGCATTACAAATGTGTTTTTACTGACAAACTTTGTGAGAGACAGAATCGGACCTCTTTGAAAATGATTGGCACAGCTAGAGCAAAACATGGATTATACATGCTAGATTTTCCTGCATTAGAGTTAGCACATAAAGATAACATAGAAAATACAACATATAATAGGAGTACTAGGATTCTAGACATGCAAGGTCATAATGACAAGATTTTACTTTCTTCTAATCTTAGGACAGCAAATTTGGTTACACAAACTTCAATTTTTTCTATTAAAAATTTATGGCATTTTAGATTGGGTCATGTACCCCAAAGTAAATTTGATATTATCAAACGAATATATCCTTGTGTGCAGTTTTCTGCATTTACTTGCTCTAAACCATGTGACTTTTGCCATTATGCGAAGCAAAAACGGTTACCATATACCCTTAGTGAAACAACAAGTTTAAACAGTTTTGATTTAATATATATAGGACCAATGTCACTCATTTCTCTACAAGGTTATAAATATTTTTTAACTACAGTAGATGATAAAACCAGATTTGTATGAATTTATTGCATGAAATTAAAGTCAGAAGCCAGTAGTTTGGTCCAGAATTTTGTTGCCTATGTGAAAACACATTTTAATTCTCAAGTAAAAATTATTCGAACTGATAATGGTCCTGAGTTTAAACTTGATATTTTTTATAATTCACAGGGTATATAGTGCATCAAATATCATGTGTTGAGACACCTCAACAAAATGGTATTATTGAGCGAAAACACCAACATATTCTTAACATTGTAAGAGCATTAATGTTTCAATCGTGCTTGCCAAAAACTTTTTGGAATTTCGCTATTGGTTTAGCTGTTCATTTAATTAATAGACTTCCAACTCCAGTTTTAAAAAATAAAACCCCTTATACTACCTTATTTGGTAAGGATGCGGACATTAGTTACCTTAAAGTGTTTGGATGCTTGGCTTTTTGCTTCAACGTTAACTCATAGAAGAAAAAAATTTGATAAACGAGAAAGAAAGAGTATTTTTCTTGGCTACCCAGCAGGCACAAAAGGATATATTCTATTTGATATTCACACTAGAGAACTATTTTTGTCTCAAAATGTGGATTTTTATGAACACTATTTTTCTTATAAATCTTTTCATAATGACATGCTCACAAAATCCATAAATGCCTCTTCTCTACCTATTGCTGATTCTAATTTTAATGGATTTGATCTTTTTACTTATGATTCCTTAAATGCATTTCATCCATCTCATGCAACTATTGATTCTTTTCATGAGCCTAGTGACCATACATCACTCACTGATTCACATGTAGCTTCTACTAGTCCACCAAATAGTGCATCATCTAATTCTCATTCAAATGATAACATGCATAATCAAGATCTTAGACGATCAATTCGTACACATAAACCACCTTCTTATCTTCAAGATTATCATTGTATGTTACTTAGAACAGAAAGCTCTAGTAACCAATCATGTTCCAAGTGGTACAGTCTATCTCATATGGTGGATTATGGGAAACTGTCCCCTGTCCATAGAGCCTTTTTCCTAGCAATAACCACAATAGTTGAGCCAAAGACTTATGAACAAGCTGTGCGACACGAATGCTGGAGAAATGCAATTAGTGCGGAATTGTTCACTCTTGAGAAGAATAAGATTTGGTCTATTACTTCTTTTCCTATTGGAAAGCACATCATTGGGCGCAAGTGGGTTTTTAAAGTGAAGTTTAATCCAGATGGTAGTGTTGAACACCACAAAGCACATCTGGTGGCTCAAGATTTTCGTCAACGAGTTGGCTACGATTACTTTGATACATTCAGTCCAGTTGTAAAAATCACCACTTTACGACTAATTCTTACTCTTGCTGCTGTCCATGGCTGAAAACTTTACCAATTAGACGTTAATACAACATTCTTGCATGGTGAGTTGCAATAAGAGGTTCATATGAAACCTCCCCAAAGTCTCGATGTTTCAAATGGTGCTGTTTGTAAGTTGAATCGTTCTTTATATGGCTTGAAACAGGCAGGCCGTCAATAGAATTTAAGGTCAAGTGGTTTTCTTCAACAACATGGTTTTATCAAGTCTCCTCATGATCATTTTCTGTTCATCAAGCACACTAAGCTTGGCTTGGCTATTATTATTGTTTATGTTGATGATCTTATTTTATTTGGAGATGATCTATTTGAAATCGAAGCTATTAAAAGGGCTCTTGATGCTGAATTTAGTATTAAAGACTTAGGCCAGTTGAAATACTTTCTTGAAATGGAAGTCGCTCGTAGTTCCAAAGGAATTGCTTTGTATCAACGTAAGTACACTCTTGATTTGTTTGAGGAATATGGTATGTTGAAAGCTAAACCTGCTTCAGTTCCTATGCTATATAATAGGAAACTTTCTAAGGAGAGTGGCACAAGATTACGAGATCCATTAATTATAATATAGAAGACTGCTCGGACGACTCCTATATCTCACCAATACTCGTTCGGACATTGCTTTTGCAGTTGGGAAGCTCAGCCAATTTTTGGATTGTGCAACTGATAACCATTACAAGGCAGCACTACATGTTCTTCGATACATCAAGAAATCTCCTTCTAAGGGCATTTTCTTCTCTTTAAATAATGATCTCAAATTGGCTGGTTATGTTGATTCGGATTGGGCAACTTGTTCCAATACTCGTCAATCAATAACTAGGTATTGTTTTTTCCTAGGTTTTTCATTAGTGTCTTGAAAGAGTAAGAAGCAAACAACTGTAGCATGTTCTTCCTCAGAAGCTGAATATCGTGCCATGGCACAAGCAACTCGGAAAGGTCAATGGCTTCTTTATCTTCTTAATGACTGTCATGTATCTCATCCTCACCCAATCAATCTCTATTGTGACAATCAATCTGCGCTGTATATTGCAGCTAATCCGATTTTTCACAAAAGAACCAAGCACATTGAAGTAGATTGTCACATTGTTCGTGAAAAGTTTCAAACAAGGGTGCTGAAATTGCTACCTATTAAATCGGCTCATCAAACGGCTGATTTACTTACCTATTAAAGTATTATCATCGGGTGTCTTTGAACCTTTACTTTTCAAGTTGGGCATGCTTGACTTACACGTCCCACTTGAGAGAGGATATTCTGTGGATGATAAAAGGTTAAAGGTTTTAACAAGTCTTAATTCAAGGGAGGATGATAATAATGTTGCTGAACTTGCAACTAATTCAACCAGTTTTAACTTGAGGCAGGATGTTAGAGATGATATTAAACTAGTATCTAATAGCTCACAAAAGCAAGTAACTGATTATGGTTGAATAATTTTTTGATAGTATTTGTTTTTGTAACTTTAGTTAGAATGATAGAAAAATTTGTTTTGATTAAAGAGTAAAGCTAGCAATAGTAATTACTTTATAACCATAATTAATTTATTTACCATATATTGAGTTAGATTTTAGTAAGGTTAATTTTCTAATAGCTATAAATAATGGATAACAATATGTACTCTGATGTATTCTAATTTTTCTTTCAATTTTAAATTTTGTATTTGTTCATATGATAAATTCACTTTCTTTGAGTCTTCTTCTTCCACTTCAATCTTATTTTTTCAATAAAATTAGATCCAGATCACGATTTTATCACAAGAACTAAAAAAATCTTTATCATTAGACATTATATTTAGCTAGTCTACAACATACTCAAATTCAAATTGTATTTATGCACTAATATATCTTCACTAGTCTACAACATATTCAAATTTAAATTGTATTTATACACTAATATTTTTTCACAGTTCACTACTAACGACCTTTTTTTTTCTTTCATAATTTGTTGTGGAGGCCTGGGACTGGGAATTATTCTTCTCAATAAATTACTGCTGCTTCCAATAGATTACCATGAGCCACATTGTCTTCATAATTTGTTGTACCCTCCAATAGATTGTGTTTACATGGACGTCATTAAATCAATAAAAAAATATTTTTTAATAATTTTTTTTATTTTTTAGTATGTTTGATAAATTTATAATAATAAAAATAAAAAGACTAAAAAAAATATTTTTTTTGAGAAGATACAATTTATATCTTTTTAAAATTTTTTTTTTAAAAAAAATATTTTTTACATAATAAATAACCAAAAAAAGTATTGTTATCTTATTTTATCTAAATATAATTGATAGATAAATAATTTTTTTTATATGAGATATCCAAATATAAAATCATTTTTACTTTTGTAAAAGATCTTTTAAAAAAGAGTTATGCTACGAGTACAATAAAATCAGCCACCAAAGTCAGCCACAAATATAAAATATATGTTAGAATATAAATACACTTGAAAATAAATTAAACTATACATGTATTTATACACAAATATATTGATGACTAATTTTAGTAGCCAATTTTAATATACAAATAATATTACTCTTTAAAAGAATATCATTTAAGAAAGATGTCTTTTTTTTTTTTTTTTAAATAGCCCCAAACTTTAACCTCTAATAAACTATGTGTATTTATGTAATTCGTTTTAACTTCCAACCGATTACATAGAATTTATTTAGGATTGAAATGTAACATTTTTTCAATTAGAAAAGTTGGATAATTTAAGTGTGTTTGGATTACAGTTTGTAAATAGAAGTTTGTATAGAATTGATTTTGCAAACTTGATTTTGATGAAAAGTAAGTTTGTGCTAACGTAATTTATGTTTGGCAATCTTTATGTCAAAATGGATTATAGTAAAATAAATGTTTGGATTATACTATTCAAAATCACTTTTAGATGAAAAATTACTAAAAGAGACATCAATTAAAATAATTTTGAATATTATTCTATTATTTTACTTTAGATATTTGAATAAATCTTATTAATTCATTTTATAATAAAGTTAATATTTACTTACTAAATTAAAGTAACATATAAAAATTGATAAAATATATTTTAATACATAAAAACACTAATAAATATTAAATTAAAAGATAAAACACTAATAAAATACATAAAAAATAATATCTTATACAAAATTAGTACATAAGAACACTATTATTTCTACTACACGTGAATATGTGATTAATAATTTGATAAAGTATAATAAAATATAAAGGATAATAAAATATAAAACGAGAACTCACGTAAATAAAAAATGATAAAAATTTTATAAAACCAATAATATATGTGATATGAATAACAGAAATATAATAAAAGATAAAAAAAAATTATATGAACTATATCAAATAAAAAAAATAAAATAAACTTCGTATAAGATATAAATATAGTGCATAAAAAAGAAAAAAATAGAATTCATGTGAACAAGAAATAATAAGAATATCATAAAAAATTAATAACATACCTGAGAGATTAGAACACTAAAAAAAATATAAAAAAAAAGTCAATGATAAAAATAAATAAAAAATAAAAAAGAACAAAGTCAAATAAAAATAAAAAAGACATTTTACATATTAAACATAAAGAATAGTAAATAATAAAACATTTCATATGAACTAAAAAAAATAAGAAATAAAAATATAAAAGGGAGTACTATACATTTTATAATATTAAACAAAAAAATATTTTATAATTTATTTTAGTGTCATTAGTACTTTTTAATTTAGTATCATTTTGGACTATAAATTTTTATTATTTATT
This sequence comes from Arachis hypogaea, assembly GCF_003086295.3. Classification (NCBI taxonomy): domain Eukaryota; kingdom Viridiplantae; phylum Streptophyta; class Magnoliopsida; order Fabales; family Fabaceae; genus Arachis; species Arachis hypogaea. The sequence continues at coordinate 142,712,710 of NC_092050.1, read as the reverse complement.
ACTCTTTTGTTACTTATAATTAGTATATAATAAAAACAAAAATAAAGTACAGTAAGGAGTGCAATAAAAATAAAAAAAAATTCATACAAACATAGTATATAATAATCACAACCAACAAGATATAACATATATTATATGAATAAAAAAATTATAATAAAAAATAAATAAAATTTATATAAATAAAATCAAATAAAAAATAAAAAATTTTATACACAACATAAATATAATACAATAAAGGATATAAAAAAATAATTTATATAAACAAAAAATAATAAAAATTTCATAAAAATTAATAAAAAAAATTTATATCGATAATAGTTGTCATATAAATAAAAAAATATAATAAAAATATAACAATAGAAAATTAAAAAAATAACATCAGAATACTAAAAAATTGATATGAAAAATATTTATCATATAAATAAAAAATACAGTAAAAAACATAAAAATTAAAATATAAAAGAAAGAACTAAAAATAATAAAAAAATTAACATCTTTACCTTGATAGTGATGAAAATAAATCTGAAAAAAAAATTGTAACCAAGAACATACATATAGAAAAGAATATACACATAACTACTGTGAAATTATGTAGTTATGTGTATCTTTTTTATAGAAGAGATGAAAGGTACAGTTGGTAGATATGGAATAAATTTTTTACTTAATTCCTTCCTCCAACTATAATTAATCTTCCCAACGTAAACGCAGAAGCTTGAAATTTTAGCTTCACGTGAACGTACGTTCAGAGGTAAAAATACTTTTAGGTTAGGGATTCCAAAAAGTTGCCAAACATGACAATGAGACGTTTAAGCTATGAAACACGGATTCTCCTATGGTGCCGGCATATCCGTGTCGGACACGAATCCGACACCGACACTCGACGGATACTTCAAACGAGCGTATCGGTGGCGTGTCTTCTTGCGGTGCAGAATTTTGGTGAAGTTGTCACGAATCCGAACGAGTACGACCTGATTTTGTGGTTTTATGGCCCAATTAACCGATTTTTTTTAATTTTAAAATATTTTAAAATAAAAACAAATCAAAATTTAAATTTAAAAATAAAATAATTAATAGAAACAGAGTTGATGACAATAGTCCAGATCTGAGTGAGGTTTCATATTTATCTTTAGATGAACCAAACATAGAAGCTGTGGTATTTGCGGATGATGGACTTGGAGGAGAAGAAATTGATACATTTTCTGTTAGCGAGATGGCAAGAGTAGATTAAAATTTTTTATTTTTTTAATAATTGCATAATTTTTAGACTTTTTTATGCAACTATATTTCTTCTTATATTTACAATATGATATTTTATTAATTTAATATATTATTTAAATTTTAATTCACAACGTATCCTAAACGTGTCGTATCCAATATTTTATAAAAAGAAAGTCTCGACGTATCCGTGTCGTGTCCTGTCCGTATCGCGTGTCGTATCGGTGCTTCCTAGCGTTTAAGACGCTCAAATGGGCTTTTCTATTCCCCAACGTAAACCCAAAGACACCCTTAGTTTGTAAAAAAATTAATTAAGTAATTTGTCCTATTTATTACTATTAATTGTCCTTTAATTTTTTTTTTTTCAATTGCACTAGCTACATGTATTATTTCTAATTAGACATTATATTGATTTACAATTAGTTTAGAAGTTGTAATATTGTATTATTCATATAGGGGTACTATTTATGCATTAGGCTGTTGAGACCAAAATTTTGGCCTGTTATTATTATCTTTTTTTTAAAGATAGTAAACTTCATTAATTGAATAATGTAGAGACATGTGTCCACTTTATTATTATCACTAGATGAAAAGCTGAAAATAATAAGAAAATAAAAAAACATTATCTACAAAATTTAATATGAATGAGCCTATTATTATTATTGGCTATATTTTTAAGTATTTAACTCTATAGTCACAATGGATCTATCTTGATATATAAGATTTTTTATTGAAATAAAATAAATTATTTCTTTAAATTCACTTTTTTCACTTTAATTTTATAATATGAGTTTTTATTTTTTTGATATTTAAGGCAAATTCGCTGCAACTCCGTCAAATTTCTATGTTTTAATAGAATTCGCCTTATCTTCGACAAATTTCAATATTCTTTTTCATAAATATTAGATTGGGTGAAGAAAAAATAGTTAACAAATTAACAATGACAACCATTATCATAGTCTTTAGAGTACATAAGAGTACATATTAATAAGTTGTATTTTTTTTTAAGAATAGTAATTTTTTTAATTTATAATTAAAAAAATCCTGATTAAATATAACTTATTCCTATATACTTCTGTATTTTTGAAATAAAGATAATAATTGTCATTAACGCCACGACAAAATTATTCTAATGTATTTTTTGTAATTTACCAAAACCCAAAATTTAATAATTTCATAATATATTTCAAAAACTAAAATAGATGCTAAAACATGTTTACCTTGTGTGGTCCATTCTATTTGTAGTACTACACTAACAGTCTTACTAGTTACTAGTGAACAAATATTGAACGCTCTTATGTTTTTCAAAATGGCGGGATCTCAAAATTTGAATAATTTTTATTTTGGCGAACCAAACAGTTTCAATATTTCAGGTGATAGGGATTGTGAGGTTCAGGTTTCTTGTCTCACGTTACCCCTTTGGACTAATGAGTAATGACTACTTAGTACTTAGTAATCACATTTTTTTTATTCAAGCATTTTAAAATTTACATCCCCCAACTGCATAAACAACTCTTAAACAATGGCTATTCCCTAAATTTTAGACGGTTACCTTTGATTTGGTTAAACAATAGTATTATCTAAGTTTATATCAAAACATCTAAAGTTTTATTTTAAAAATTTAGGTTACCCTTATATATACATATGGCAAATTTTACAGTGTCTATAATTTTAGTGTCGAATTTGTCAAACTTATCTTGTATGATATATATATATATATATATATATATATATATATATATATATATATATATATATATATATATATATTTTGAAAATATTTTCTCAATGCAAATTGCAAACCAGACTTAGCTAAGGTGTGCTTTTGAAAATATTAAAATTTAAATTTTTATTTAACTTTTTATAATATCTTCTAAGAGTGCCTTAACAAGTGTTTTGACCAAATTTATTTATTTAACAACAAACTTATTGGTCACATATGAATGTAATTTCTTTTATAAATTTGATTAAAAATATATGTTGAGGAAGAAAAAAGAAAAGTTTTTTATTAAAAATTTATGTTTTATATTTTTAATACATTTTTAAATATTAAATAGATGAAGAAACATAAAAAAACTATTATTTTTAGTATTTTTAACAAATACTACTTAAATAAATCGGAATGAATATTGGAGTAAATACATTATAAAAATGGGAATCACATTATTATTTTCCTAAATTCATATGTTACCTAATTTTTCCCAAAATCGGTTTATTTTCTCAATGCAAATTTTATGATTTATCACTGTGATCAACCACTTAATGAAAATTTAAATCATTGAAAGCCAAAAACATTCAGGTAATCATGCTAGTGCTACACTAGGAAAAAGAGCTTGAAGTCTCATCTTCTCATTAAGATGCAGGAAGCAATTAAGTAGAAACAAGTGTCTACCCATAAATGCCGAAAGTTGAAAATGCAAAGACACAACAAAGGAAAAAGAAGAAGAAGAAGAAGAAGCCAAATTGAAAAGAAAGGGGCGAAAGTGCAAACCCCGGACTGCAAATCCGGAGAACAGAGCAATCGATGGGGGAAATAATTGAAATTTGGAAGAAAAATAAAAAAAGAGAGAGAAAATATGATGAGATGAGATGAGATGAGGAAAACGACAGATTTGGCCCACGTCAGGTATCTAATCCTAAGCAAAGAGGGGGGAAAAGAGATAAGCGTTTAGGATAGTAATCAACGGGTAGGATGAGTTCCCAATGGAAATAATAAATCATCGGCAATAAATCAGAACCGTCCAAATTACACAGATCGAAATAAACTTAAAATAAAAACCCTTGATTTTGCTCCCTAATTTGTTTTTGTTACTTTCTTCTTCAGCCTCCTTCTCCATCTTCTCCATTTCTCAATTCCCAATTTCCACCCCCACACACACTCCATTTTACAACAAAACCACCTACCCTTCACTCTCTCTCTGTAATAAAAATCTCATTTTCTCTCTCTTTCTCTCTCTACAATTTTTTTCTTTCTTTTTTCTCTCTCTGCCGTAAATCCACCCCTTCCATCTCCAATTTTCGAATCTACCCCTCCCTTTCTCTCTCCATGGACCCATCCTCGATCCCTCCACCAGCAGGTCCGGCCACCAACACCCTCCCCATGCCAACCATCCCCGCCACCGTGCCCTTCCTCCAGGAGCCGAACAACCACTCTCCTCCGCCGCCGGCCACCACCGGAACGAACGCTGCTCCCAGCCACCCTCCCTACGCCGAGGTCAGCTGAATTTCGCTAATTCCTCAAAGCAAAACCCTGGGTCCGGTCCTCTAACGGTTTTGATATTGTTATTGTTGTTGTTGCAGATGATATACACGGCAATCGAAGCGCTGAAGGAGAAAGAGGGTTCGAGCAAGAGAGCGATAGCGAAGTACATAGAGCAAGTGTACAAGGAGCAGTTACCACCAACTCACTCGACTTTGCTCACTCACCACCTCAACCGACTCAAGAACAACGGCATGCTTCAAATGGTCAAGAAATCATATAAGCTTCCTAGATCTGCTGACGCTACCGACCCTAACCCCTCTCCTTCTGGGTCCTCCAGGCCCAGGGGCCGCCCTCGTAAGGCCCAGATTCAGCCCCAGCCCCAATCACAGCTCCCCCAGCTTGAGGCACAGCCTCAGCCACAGCTGGCTGGGAATGTTAATGTTAATGTCCCTCAGCAGCAGCAGAATGCTGAGCCTGTGTGGGCCGCGCTAGGGCTTGCAGATGAGCCTGCGGTGCAGCCTGGCTCGGAGCTGAAGAAGAGGCCAGGTCGTCCGAAGAAGAATGAGGTTGCACCAGGTGCTGCGGAGACGCCAAATCCAAGCCTGGCTGTTGCTACGCCGGGTCGGAGAGGGCGTCCTCCGGGCTCGAAGAACTCGAAGAGGAAGCCTGGTCGTCCTCCGAAGGCTTCGCCTGCTGGTGGTCCAGCTGCTGCTGCTGTGGCGGATGCTGCGGCTTCTGGCGGGCCTAAGAGGCGTCCGGGCCGACCGGCCAAGAATCAGCAAGTGGCGACTCCTGTTACGTTTGCTGCTGTTTCTGATCCAGACGCCGCTGTGACTGCATTGCCGCCGGCTCCCGTGGTTGTGCCTGCCGGTGGTGTTCCTGTTGGGTCTCCCAGGGCCAGGGGACGCCCGAAGAGGATTCTTGGTGATGCTGTCACGGGGGCTATAATTCCTGTTGCTGTCGGTGCCACTGGCCGCGAAAGGGGCCGCGGACGTGGACGCGGACGCGGTCACGGCTTCGGTACCTTCGGACGTGGACGTGGTCGCGGGCGTGGAAGGCCAGTTGGCCGCCCGAGGAAGGTGATGTGTTTTTCTTGCTGTGTTGACATGAATCCTTTTTAGTCTCTGTGATTTTTCTGTTTTTTTGCATTGTTTGAGTAGTTAAGGCATTGTGTTTGTGTTAAATTTATGAGCTATATTTGGAGTAAAGTTTGGATTTTTAGGATATTTATGCTTTAAATTCTGTACTGGATTGGTTGCGTAAATAGTATTTAGTACAATATCTTCTTTGACTTTTATAAATGTCTTATGTTTCAATTTTGGGGGATGTTTTGAGGGGATTTTTACCTGGAATTGAAAATGATTTATTTTCTGGTTTTTCTAACTAGTGAAGTTTGGAGAAAAAGAAAAATAAAGATTTGTAAATTTCTTGGTTACAAGTTATATTTTGTTATTAATTGTGTACAGCTTACTATTGTTTGTTTTAATTTCGTTTATTTATCATTAGAACTTTATTTAGAAAAAAGAAAATTGTAAATGATTTTTAGAAGACATGCATAATTTCATTCCTTTGAAATTATGCGGTCTGAAATTTGGAATGAAATTATGCATAATTTCAGTCTAAAAAGAACGCAAAAGTTCTATATGAAACTTTGTTGATTTAAAATTGTTTTTTTTTTCCAAGATGGTTTATATTCGATCTTTTGATTTGAAATGTTTTGGTTATTTATATGTTTTTCTCTGTATTTTATATTTTAAACTTCAGCTGTATGAGCTGCAAAGTTTGTGTTTTTTAGGGATGAGTAAAATATTTGTTCCGGACTTTGTTTTACAATAAGCACTTATTTCCTAATTCTCAATGATTAAAGCTAAAACATTTGTTTTCCTAATTCCAAAAGGAACTACAAGTCAATCAGATATATTAATTCTCAATGAGTTTTGAATTCTGTTTTTCTTTTTGGGGGACTTGCATGGAATTGAAGTAGAGAATGATATTTCCTCATAATCATGATCCTAATTCAAAATAAAGTTAAATATTTTGAAAACGTAAAAGCCAGTCATTTATTTATTGCCTATTTTTTGTGTTTTTTGTGTTTATACTTTTAGTCAATTGTTTACAACTATTTTGTTATTAAAAACATTCTGGTTTTAGTACCAAGATACATTTTTGAATATACTCCTGCATTCCTGCAGTTTTACTTTATTTCTTTCATTCTTTGGTGATGTTCACTTTGAAGGTGATTTTGGCCAAAAGTGTTGTGGTAATATGTCTGTGTAAAAGATTTGAATTTTTTTTTAACTTACAAGTTTAATGTCTATAACTATTGTCAAGTTAATTTAACATGACCGAATTATGCAGTTTGAATTAAGGAACTTTTTTTTATACATAAGTTTTACTGGTTGTGTTGAGTTGAATTGTTTTAATTACTTTATTTATTCATTTTTGTTATACATTTTTCTCTGCTCCTTTCTTTTTGAGTTTGTGGAAATTGTTTGTAATCGTATTTTTCACACTTTCTGTTTCATCATTTTCGTGGATAGGGAACAATCTTTTTATAGTTGCTAATGTTTTTCTTTCTCAGTTCAAGCAATTGTTCTAAGATATGCTAAATTTAACGAATTTATTTCTTGTGAATTTGTGTTTTGGATAATTTAAAATAAATCAGTATCAGACTCATTCTGTGAGTAATATTTGTTTTTTTCTCTAAATCAGTCTAATTAGTATTTGACTTTAATGTTTCTTTTGGAGAAATAATTACCTAGAATTACAAAATGGACAGGGAGGGTTAATCCCCCCCTCCCCCCCCCCCCTTATTTTTTTTTTTTTCAAGACTCAATTTGAAACAAATAAAATTGCTTTCTCAATTTATGGATTTAGCTCTCTTTTCCCTCACTTTTTTGTTTTTTCCTTTCTTGTTTCTTTTCACTGAATTATGTTGACTGATAAAATTAATATTACATTCCAAAATCAGTTTTCATTCTTTTTATATAAGACATGCTGTAGTTTTATTTTTGGTTGGTAAACTTTCATTTGAAGGTTATCGTTACCGCAAGGTATATCTGTTAAAAAATGCTTGTTGACCTGCATAATTTCATTAATTTGATAGAAAATTCTGCTGTTTGGAAAAAGAAATGAATGGTTAATAGAAAAGTATGTTGAAGGTTGATGTTTGAAATTACTTTTATTCTCTATATAATTGGGAAAAAAAAATTTCTGTTATATGTGCTGAAATGTTTAATTTACCTTATTGTTACTTTTATACTTTTCATTTTTAGGTTTATGATGCTTATTCAGTTTTTGTTTGCATATTATGTTGCATTGCCAATATACTTTTTATTGTTAAGAGTTATTATATCTGTGTTATGATTTATGAGTTAAAAACATGAAATGCGTGAATTATCAATTTACTTAATTATTCTTGCTTGTTCTAACTTTTCTGTGTTTCTGTGTTTCTTTTTTTTTTTTTTTTAGGGTGGAGGGAATTAGGATGTTGTGGAGATTATTCTTGTTTGCATATTATGCTTTCCAAAGTTATTACTTTTCTGTTGAATTGAAATACTTGAGTTAAAGAAATTGTTCTTAATTTTGTATTTATTGTATCAGTTTATTGCCAATATACATACTTAAGTTTTTAGTGTTATAAAGTTGAAATGTTTGATTTGCTTTGTTTTTGTTAGCTGTCCTTTTAGTTTTGGGTTTCTGATTTTGTAAATCTTGGCCTTGTGAAAATTTCTATTGCATTATTTTTTGTGCTAGTATTATTTCTATTGCTTCTGTGTCATGAATTGGAATGTTTGAATTGCCTTGTTGTTATTACCCTCTCTCTCTCTCTCTCTCTCTCTCTCTCTCTCTCTCTCTCTCCCCCTCTCCCTCTCCCTCCCTCTCTCTCTCTCTCTCTCTCTCTCTCTCAGGTTTATTTATTTTTATAAATTGTTCTTGTCTGCATAATACACCTATATTGGATAATTTTTTATTGACAATATACTTAAGTTATTATTTCTGTGTTATGAGTTGAGATACTAGAATTACTTTATTATTGATACTTGTCCTAGATGTTTCATATTATATTGTATAAGTTATATTGCTAATACAGTTATCAAATAGTTTCTTTGTTATACTTGTTGGGCGTTTATTTCTTGTTACAGTTTTTATTTCTGTCCATACTAATACAAATTTGAATTAATTATTATCTGACCTACTTTCTTTTCTGGTTTTCTGAATTTGTAGAAACTTTTCTTGTTGTATATGCATAATTTTTTATTGCCAATATACTTTCCAAAGTGACTGTGTTTTGACTTGAAATGTTTGATTTATTTTGCTCGGTTTTCTAAATTTATAAAAAATGTTGTTGCATATATAAGCCAACTTTTTTTTGAAACTTCCCTTTTATCCTAAATTGAAATCCTAAATGCTAATCATCAAATTTTAACCCTAAAAAAATACATTTACAATAAAAAATTGATTAAGTTTTGCTAACTAAAAGTTGATTTTCTATACTTATTCATTGTGATATTATTGTTACGTTTCCCCTTATTTCATTGTGATATAAAGTAATTATTTCTTGTTTTCATATGTTGAGAATCAATTTTACAGCCAATATACTTTCTTTCGAAAGTTATTATTTGTTTCACGTTGAAATACTTATGCTTTATTGTTGGCTGGGAAATGGTTGGTCTTCCAAGGTTTTTTTTCTTCTCCTTTTTCTGTTTGTAGAAATTGCTCTTGCGACATATTCATTGCAATATGCTTACTGCCAAGTTCTTTAAGTTATTATTTCTGTATTGTAACATGAAATGCTTGAATTATTTTGTTGGTATTGCCTGCTCTTCCTTTCTTCCTTCTTCCCCCTTCCCCCTTCCCCCTTCCCCCTTCCCCCTCCTTATTTAATATTTACGGAAATTGTTCTTGTTTATATATTACAGTGCATTAGTTTTATTGACAATATAGTTGTTAAAATTATGTTTGTGTTGTATTTGTTGGAGTTTTTATTTCTGTGTAGAAATGTATGGATTACTTTTATTGTTTTCTGTCCAACCTTTTCTCGTTTTCTAAATTTATGGAAATTGTTCTTGTTGCTAATCACGTTTTTCTTCTTTTTCATTATTTTTATTACCAACAAAAAACTTATTTGTGTGATGAGTTGAACTACGTGAATTACCTTATTATTGTTGTTTATGGGCAATTATGTCAGTTTTTATTTCTGTGTGATACTTGGTAAATATTTTATTTTGGTAAATATTTTATTTCTGTTGTATAAGTGCAAATTTTGAATTACTTCAGTGGGTGTTAAAATTATTACTATCATCCTCTCAATTATTACGTTTCTTGTCAAATAGATTTTTCTTTAATTGATATTGTGGGTATTTTAGAAATTAAAAATTTATACTCAATAATATGTATAAAAAAAAAAAAAATCATATTTGTAATTTATTACTGTGTATTAAAAAAAGTTCCAATCATCTTTTGTACTAAATAGGCAAGCTTTGTGTAATATTTAGGTATAACATTTCAGAGAATATAATTTCTTGAAGAGTAATGCTAAGGAATTAACTTTTTTAAATCAATATCATCTAATTTTTTTAAAAATTACTTCGCTAATTTTAAATTTCTGACACTAAATCATAAACTTTTGGCAGTAAATTCTAAATTCTAAATTCTTAAAAGAATAAGAATTTTTAGAATTAAAATAGAAAATTGACTAATATTGACTAATTAAAAATTAGTTCCGAGGACTTTTTCTTTTTCGAAACATGTTTTTTTTAACTTTGAAACAAGCGCACCATTGCTTACTGTTTACCAGCCTTTACCTTTGTTATTTTTGGTTTTATTTTTTATTTTATTTTTTTTGTTGTTGGGGGGGGGGGGGTGGGGTGGGGGGTTTTGATGCATATGTATAGATTGGTTCTTTCATATGCGTTGCAGCATTTTTATTACCAAATAGCTTCTAGTTTTACTTTTTAATTATTACTATAGTTGAAATAGTTGAATTACTTTATTATTGACTTATTGTTATGTGTCCTATGCTTTTTTTTTATTTTTATTTTTTTTATTTTTGGTTACTTTTAACATTAACTCAAAAACATTAGCTAAAAGACCAAAACTTTTTTTTCTTGTCCAATTAGTTTATTATTGTTACCTGGCCTAGGCCTTATGTTTTTGCCATTTCTAAAATTTGAATTTAAAGACTAAAATACTTATCATTTTGATAACTTTTTTTTTCTTGTACAATTAGTTTATTATGATGTCGATAAAAGTAGATTACTAGACACGTTAGTACTTATTAAAGGTTGTGTGTACATGTATCATAGTGCATCATGTTTTGGCAGGCAAGTTTTTTATACCTTAATTTCTATTGCCAATATAGTTATTCAAGTATGAGTTAAAATCCGAATTACCTTGTTATTCTTACGCTGCCATACTTTTTTCTTTCTTTCCACCCCCGGATCATTTTTATTGCCAATATAGTCCCCCCCCCTCTTTTTTTTTTTTTTTTTTTTCCTCTTACCCCCCCTCTCTCTCTCTCTCTCTCTCTCTGGTGTTTTTGTAGTTAACGAAATTGTTTGTTTCCATACTTTTTACTGGATAATTTTTGTTGCAAATATGCTTTCTTAATTACATATTTTATTTGCTTTTTGTTTTTGTTTTATCCTTTTTTGGGGTTAAGTTTCTATATATTTTTCTTATTTGCATATATTCATTTGCATTACTTTTGGTGGGATAGGATATAATATTGGCGGGTACTTCACAAAATGTTCAAAATGAAGATCTCCGGAGGAAGCTTGAACACTTCGTAAGTTTGAGCATTCCTTGTCTTTTTATTTATTTATTGTTTAGGCTGCGTACATTATATCCTTTGGGTGTGGCCTTTCCTGGAATCTTGCGTGCGTTAGCGCACGATGCTTGTGTATTGCAGGCTGTCCTTTTATTTATTTATTATTTTAAAAAAAACTACATTTTCACATTTATGATGGTTCATTCTCCCTTGAATAATTTTGCAGCAAGCAAAAGTGAAGGAATCTCTGGCAGTGCTTAGGCCTTACTTCAACCATGAAAGTCCAGTGACTGCACTTGCAGCACTCCAAGAATTGGATGTACTGGGAACTATGGACCTCAATGCACCCCTAAGGGATGAAACTATTCCTCAACAACCACAGCAGCAGCTGCCTCTGCAGCAGCAGCCGCCACCAATGCAGCCGTCGCCATCACCACCGCCGCCTCAACAGCAGCATCAACAGCACCAGCAGCTGCCACAACCACAGCTCATGTTCCCACAGCAATTCCACCAGTTTAACCTGCCGCAGTTCCAGCAGCCACCGCAGTATCAGCACCAACACCAGCCCCCACCCCAGCAGCAACTGTTCCATCCATAGGGATTCCGGCAGAAGCTAGGAACAATGACGTGATCCTAGACCTAAATTTGATTGTGAAACAACTTGTACAAGTGTTTGTTTAACAAGGCATATTATGAGGGTAATAGATTCGTAAATCAAGTAGGGAACTTAGTAGTACTGATTTTTGTGTTTGTTGTTGTGCATCTTTCTAGATTGACCATCCTCTTCAAGTAATATTTTAGATTTTAGAGTACTGATGATTCTGTTATTCAAGTAATATTTGTTTGACTTTGACACCTTACTGGAGTTACATTATTCTCATGCTTATGTTGGGTACCATTTTAAAGCTCTTAGTCTGATCTCTATCCCTCCCACTTTCTTCTTTTTCTATGCTCTTTTCTATTATTATTTAGTAGTAGTGGTGGTATTTCTTTCATATGATATAGTTTTATAATCGTAGTTTCAAAATTAAAATATAAGTTGAAAACAATTAATTATTCCAATTTATTTTATGGCATGGGTAAATATAAACTTAAGCTATATTTCATTGAACCTTATTAAAATTCAGTGTGTTTATTATGTCATAATAGATTTATTTTTCTTACTGTTAGTTAAAATTAAACAAGTTCTAAAAATCGAATTTGAGACTTGCTTGGTACCTTCAAATATTGAAGCTCGTTGGGAAGGGTTTATTGACAAGATTGATGGATTCGATCGGATTAACTCATCGAAGAGGGTTAACAAGTGAAGATAGCTGGTAATAGTTATAGGATCATCCAAAAATGTGAGAATAGTTATCACAGAATTTTCACACATGGAAAGTATGTTGAAGTTTGATTGGTCGAGAACTCTTATAAATAGTTGAAGAATGGAAAGAATAAGGGTTTGGAATTCATTTTCAGAAAATACTCTCGCACACTCATATCCCAACGATTTTTTGAGTCTGCAAAGAATTTTCTTTTCTATAAGATTCCTTCCATGTTTTTTAAATTTCTTTTAAGTTTCTTGTAATCTTTTTCTTTCTACAAATTTACTTTTCTTTACAAAGTCTTTGTTTTTCTTCCTTAACATTTTCGTATTGTCTTTCAAATTCAAAGTCCTTTGACCTGTGTTGAAGGCATTTTATTGCTTTGATTTAATTTCAAGTTATTTACCTTGCTTCTGTAATTATGATTTCAAGTAAATTCCTTTTACATTTCAAATTTTTCCTTTGTCATTCCGATCAAGTGATAGAATCTTTGGTGCACATTCGAAAACTGGTACTCATAAGAGAAGTAGGTTTCACTCCAAGATCATTAGATATTGAACCAGCCTAGATTTGCTAAAAATATGCATAACAAATTGGCACGCCCGGTAGGACAGTTTGAAAAGTGTGTCAAAGGTTTTTCATAATGATTTAGTTTATGCAACTTAGAAGTGGAAGGATAATACATATGGCGGACGAAATTTTTAATACCAATGGTGAGTCATCCATAAATGATAGTGTTCCTATAGTTGTACAAATTTCTACAGAATTAACATCACATATGGGAGGTAGTGTGTTGGGGAAAAATGCGATGGTTAGCAATCCCCCTGCTTGGAATAGTGGACGAAATCCACGCCCGCAGATCGCTCCCGTTTGGCCTCCTTTTGACCTTTCTCCAGGTTATACTTCACTAATTGGTGGTTACGGGCCTCCAATTTGATTTGGAAGTACATTAGGGCAGCTAATAATCAACTATCTTTGTAGCATCCTGAGTTTGCCCATGATTATCAGGTGGGTTCAACGTCGAATGGCATGAGTTCGATGGCGGCGTTTCAACAGCATGTCGATGAAAGTCACCATGATTTGGTAAATTTATTGACTCAACAGATGACTACAACAGTTGGAGAGTGCTTTCCATTCCCAATTTTATAGAGGAAAATTGAATGTAACAATCACCGATTTAGTAGCTTTGAAGTGCGATGATGAGGAATCGATTGATGACTTTATGATTCGTTTTAAGAATGCTCGAAGTCGATGTTATGTGTCACTTCCTGAAAGTGAAGTAATGAAAATAGCAACTATAGGATTAGGATTTTATATGCGTCGAAAGTTGCTTAATGTGCATATACATGATTTAGCTCATTTAGCTGAAAAAGTTCGTGAGGTAGAAATTCTTCGAAAAGAAAAAGAAAACTTTAAAAGTGAGAAAAAGTTAAAAATTAAAACTTTGCTCGAAAGGAAAATGTTTCGTATGTTGAAATGGAGTTTTCGAGTGAGAAATCTAATGTTGAATTTCCTAAAGTTGATTTGGCTGAGTTGAAAAAAGGTCCACCTTATGTTTGTTCTTTGCTAAAGAAAATCACAAGTGTTGATAAAACTAATGATATGAAATATAAGAGTGGAAAAAAGTATAGTTTCAATATTTCAGAATCAGATAAAATATTTGATGTGTTACTTAGAGATAAACAATTGGCTTTGCCGGAAGCAAGACATTGCTTTCGATAAAAGATTTAAACGGGAAACCTTATTGTAAGTTTATCAAGCAATTAGCCATTAGACTAATAATTGTGTCCGTTTTAGGGACTTGATCTAAGAAGCAATTATGGAAGGAAAATTGAAGTTCGATGATGGCAAAAAGGATATGAAAGTTAATACTGATCATTTCGATGCTGGAGCAACTTTTGCTGAGCCTATTTTCTTAGGGATCATCATGGCTGGCTGATGCGTGAGCATCTTTCCTATCTTTTCCTAGTGAATTTGCATCTAAATTATTGAGTTTAATAAAGAATTAATTATATTTTAGCCAATATGGATGCTACTTTGAGTCTTGTGCAATTCTGTTTATTTTAGGTAGCATTCAGCTGGATTTGATGGAGTTTCTGCAGAAGAAGAGATGAAGGCGAATGATGCTGTCAACCATGACCTCTCTGCACTCAAACCTAAATAACTCGAGCTACAGAGATCCAATGGATGTGATTCTAGTGGCGTTGGAAAGCTAACTTTCAGAGCTTTCCAACGATATATAATAGTTCATACTTCTTCTCTGAACTCGCTGCCAAGACTGCGCCTAACTTGAGATTTCTCAAGTTAGGCGCAAGACACAACAACAATACGCGAGATTGGTCCTGCCCACTTCAAGTTAGGCGCACTAAAACCCAAGTTAGGCGCAACTTCACTCAACTAAACTCCAATTCTGCCAAGCCCAAGTTAGGCGTAGATCCTAGTGAAGCCAAGTGGTCCCCATCCATCAATTGAAGATTTGCTGATTGCTATAATTAATTCTTACTCAAATTCAAATTTTAAAAATAGGAAAAGATATTATTTTAGTTTTAAAGATAGATTTTAAATTAATTAGGATTAGATATAAATAGGGGATACCACCTCAACATTAATCAATCCCAGACTACCAAAATACATTTTATTAGAATCCTTATTTTCTACTCTGAACCATGAGCAACTAATCCTCCATTGTTAAGGTTAGGAGCTCTGTCTATTTGTATGGATTGATTTTATTGCTTTTCCTATTTTAATTCATGTTTGGATTTATAATTTAAGAATTTTTTTCGCTCTTAATCTTATGAATTTGGGTGGAACGGAAGTATGGCCCTCTTTCTATTTGAGTTCTTGTAAAACTTGGAAAAGCTCTTTAATTGAACAACAGCTTGAAAACATATTCTCCTAAATTTTAATTATTTGGATTTAACGGGATACGTGACATATAATCCTTTTATTTTTGGTTAATTAGAATTTTTGTGGTATATAAACTGAAATTTGATCATGTAGCTTCTCATTGGAATTAATTTACCAAGAAATTGGCAGTTAATGAATTTTAGAGGAGACTAGAAAGGTCTAAGGAATTAGGGTCTAGTCACATATAATTTGCCATAAATTAAATCCTACATAATTAAAATAGTTAATAAGAAAAGTTAATCCGAAAAAATAGATAAAAGTCTTAACTATTTCTCCATATATATTTCACAGCTCATTTACTGCTTGCTTTCTGAAATTCTTAATTACTTTTTAATGCTTTTGAACTTCCAAACGTTATTTTCTGATTGTCTAACTAATCCTATCAAACACTATTATTGCTTAATCCATCAATCCTCGTGGGATCGACCCTTACTCACGTAAGGTATTACTTGGTACGACCCGGTGCACTTGCCAGTAAGTATGTAGTTAGAAAACCCGCACAAAGTTTTTGGCGCCATTGCCAGGGATTGATAGTGATTAATAACTATTAGTTGTTTGATTGCTTAGATTAGGCGTTTTAGTTTTATCTTAGAATTGTTAATTTTTATTTTTTATTTTTTTATTTTTATTTTTTCTTTTATTTTTAATTATTTTATTTTTTTTCCTTTATTTTTTTTCCTGCTTTTCGCTTACGCAGCTTTTTTTTTTCTTTTACGTTTCTTTCGGTTTTTTTCTTTAGTACCCCCGCCCCTGTTTTCTTCTTTCTTTTTTTACTTCCTTTTTAATTTCGATTTTTTTTATTTGTTCTTTCATCCGTGTTTGTTTTTATTTTTATTTTTATTTTTATTTTTATTTTATTTTATGTTATTTTTATTTTATTTTATTTTTGTTTTTGTTTCTTTCCGTTATATTTTTTTTATATTTTATTCGTTTTATTTTATTTTTATCTTTAATTTTTAAAAAAAATTTAGTATTAATATTTTTTTCCTTAATTTTTGAAATTAAGTTTGGTGTTACCCAGTTGATTTTATTTTAATTTTTCTATTTATTTTTTCTTTTAATTTTCGACATTTTTTATTTATTTAATTTTAGTTATTAATTTCAAATTTTTTTTATTTAGTATTGTTATTTTATTATTTTACACAGGTTACCTCACGGAGACTTCTCTGCACTCTGACGTAGAGAGTCCCATCTTTTCTTATTTTCTGTTTGTTTATGCGCAAGAACAGAGACAAAGAACATCTCTTAGATTTTGATCCTGAACCTGAAAGAACTTTCAGGCGGCGTTTACAACAAGCAAGACTTTACAAGACTGCAGAAACTATAGATCCTAATAATAATGCTGTTAATGCCAATGTGGCAAATCTGAATGGGGATGATCAACAAAGGAGAGTGCTTGGCTCTTACTCTGCTCCTACTGCAGATCTTTATGGAAAAAGCATTGTGGTACCTCCTATAGCTGCGAACAACTTTGAGTTGAAGCCACAACTGGTCACCCTGGTGCAACAACACTGCCAGTATCACGGACTTCCTCATGAAGATCCAAATCAGTTTATATCTAATTTTCTACAGATATGTGATACTGTGAAGACAAATGGAGTGAACCCAGAGATGTACAAACTCATGCTCTTCCCGTTTGCTCTGAGGGATAAAGCAAAGCTGTGGTTAGATTCCCAACCAAAGGAGAGTTTGAATACATGAGAAAAAGGTTGTTACTGAGTTTCTCACTAAATTTTTCCCACCAAAGAAGCTGACTAAGCTTAGGTTGGAAGTTCAAACCTTCAGGCAAAAGGAGGGTGAAACTCTTTATGAGGCTTGGGAGAGGTATAAGCTGCTGACTAGGCAATGCCCTCCGGATATGTTCTCCAAGTGGACCCAACTAGATATTTTTTATGAAGGCTTGGGTGAGATGTCCAAGATGAGCTTAGATACCTCTGCAGGTGGTTCACTATACAAGAAGAAGACACCAGATGAGACTATTGAGCTGATTGAATTAGTTGCAAGCAACCAATATTTATACTCATCTAACAGGAATCCTGTGAACTCTGAGACCCCTCAAAAGAGAGGCGTGTTGAAAGTAGAAGCTGTTAATGCTCTTCTTGCTCAGAACAAGCTGATGTCTCAGCAAATAAATCTACTTACTCAACAGATGGGTGGCATGCAAGTCTCAGCTATCAACACCCAAAATCTACCACAGAAAGTCTCCTATGACATGGCAGGTAACTTTATGCAAAATGATAATTATGATTATGCTCAATCTTCTTCTGAACAGGTCAATTACATGGGTGTGGTCCTAGAAATTCCAACAATGATCCATATTCTAAGAGATACAATCAGGGGTGGAGGAATCACCCAAATTTTGGATGGAGAGATCAACCTCAGAGACCTCAGAACTTCAACAATAGTTCTCAGGGCGGTTTCCAGCAGAACAATGATTTGGAAGCAATATTGACAGGTTTTAGATAGGAAACCAGAGCATTCATCAAGAACCTGGAGATTCAAATGGGTCAATTAGCCACAAAAGTTAATGAAATTGATCAGAAGACCACTAATAGCCTTCCTGGTAACACAATTCCAAATCCAAGAGAGGAATGCAAGGCTATCACCGTAATAAGTGAACAAGTGGTAAGTACAGAAGCACAAGTTATGCAGAAAACCAGAGCCTCCATTAGAAACTTAGAGGTGTTAGTGGGCCAACTGAGCAAGCAAATACTTGAGATGTCTGCAAGTACATGTCAAGGTAATATAGTGGTGAACCCAGGAGAAGATTGCAAGGTTATTCAATTGAGAAGTGGTAAAGTAGCTGGCTCTGAGACCAAGGCCAATGAAGAGCTAGTTGAAAAGGAAGTTCCAGAGGAGAAGAAGGAAGAAGTAGAGCACGCCCCTCCAAAGCGTGCAGACAACCCATTCCCAGACTCTCTTGACACTTATCCTACATTGCCAAAGGCTCCTGAGTACAAACCAAAAATGCCATATCCTCAGAGACTTCAAAAGGAGACCAAGGACAAGCAGTTTTCAAAGTTCTTGGAAGTCTTCAGAAAGTTGCAAATCAATATTCCTTTTGTTGAGGTTTTGGAACAAATGCCTCTCTATGCCAAGTTTATGAAGGAGCTGTTGTCAAAGAAGAAGTCTTTAAAGGGAAATGAGACAGTGGTCCTGACTAAAGAATGCAGTGCCATCATTCAGAATAACTTACCAAAGAAGATGCTAGATCCAGGGAGCTTTTAAATTCCATGCACCATTGGGAGCACAACCTTTGAGAAAGCGTTATGTGATCTGGGAGCAAGCATCAATTTAATGCCCTTGTCTGTGATGAAGAAGCTGCAGATCCAAGAGGCACAACCCACAAAGATAGCATTACAGATGGCAGACAAATCTATGAAGCCTGCATACAAATTAGTGGAGAATGTCTTGGTCAAAGTGGGTAAGTTCTTCCTCCCAGTAGATTTTGTAATTCTTGATACAGACGAGGATGAGAATGCCTCTATAATTCTAGGAAGACCATTCCTAGCCACTGGAAGAGCTCTAATTGATGTAGAAGTGGGTGAATTAGTGCTTAGAGTGCATAATGAGCAACTGGTCTTTCATGTCTTCAAAGATATACATTCAACAGGTGAAGAAGAGAGGTGCATGCAGGCTGAGCTTATTGATCCAAACCTTCAAGAACCCCCTGATGATGCACAGCAGAGTCTGCAACTCAAACCTCCTTTGGTGACAATCAAAAAAATTCTTCCTGACATCAAACCTAAGTTTGGTGTTGGGAATGCATCATCCACCAAGGAGGAGGTTCCCAAAAAGAAGAAAATACCCAGGGGATGGAGAAACAAAAAGATCCCCACTGAAGGTTTCTCCCCAGGAATGAAGGTGGTGTTAACTAAGACTCCAGTATGGATTTATACAGTAAACAAAATCCTCTCTCTGGAACATATTGAGCTAATTTATGGAGACACAGAAAAGAAGTTCAAAGTAAGGGGTGAAGAGCTGAGCCCCTATGATCCCCCTCCTTAGAGGAGCTGACCGTCAAGCTAGTGACGTTAAATAAGCGCTTGTCGGGAGGCAACCCGATAATTTCGTATCCTTAGTTATTCTTCGTAGTAGTAGCCTTCTTACTTATTTGATTTTTATTGAGTTTTTATTATTTTTCTGATCATGCAGCTATTTTAGAACAGGAACCGGAGATTCCTCTTACTATTTGTTTTTATTTTCAGTTCTTCTTTGCTTGAGGATAAGCATACCTTTAAGTTTGGTGTTGACGCTTCGCTTAATGGTTTTCTGTTTATTTTTATTGCACTAAGGGAGGTGAATCATCTTCACAAAGGAGCATAACCTGAAGAATAAAACGACCGCTCGGATAACTAAGGTGGTTGAGTTCCTTTCATTTTTTATTCCTTCCTGCTTTTATTATGTTATGTTTCGGTTTCCTGCTATTTTGCTTTGTTTGTTGGATGATCCTTTATTAGTTAGAATCCTAGGTCTAGTTTAGTTTTCTCTTAATTGCTTTAATTCCGAAAAGATGTCTCATGTATTACTCACTGAGTTTGAAATTCGAATAAAAAAAAATACAAAAGTGATGTATTGCATGAGAAAGTGAGTTTATATTGAAGAATAGTCTTATTTACTTAGATGTGGTGGTACTTTCTGTGATTCTGAATGCATGACTTGAATAGTGCATATTTTTGATAGTGAAGTTTATGAATGTTAAAATTGTTGGCTCTTGAAAAAATGATGAAAAAAGAGAAATGTTATTGATAATCTGAAAAATCAAAAAATTGATTCTTGAAGCAAGAAAAAGCAGTGAAAAACACGAAGCTTGCGAAAAAAAAATTTATATAAAATAAAGAAAAAAAGAAAAGAAAAGCAAAGCAGAAAAAGCCAATAACCCTTCAAACTAAAAGGCAAAGGGTAAAAAGGATCCAAGGCTTTGAACATTAATGGATAGGAGGGCCCAAAGGAATAAAATCCTGGCCTAAGCGGCTAAAATAAGCTGTCCCTAACCATATGCTTGTGGCGTGAAGGTGTCAAGTGAAAAGCTTGAGACTGAGCGGTTAAAGTTGTGGTCCAAAGCAAAAAGAGTGTGCTTAAGAGCTCTGGGCACCTCTAACTGGGGACTCTAGCAAAGCTGTGTCACAATCTGAAAATGTTCACCCAGCTATGTGTCTGTGGCATTTATGTATCCAGTGGTAATACTGGAAAACAAAATGCTTAGGGTCATAGCCAAGACTCATAAAGTAGCTGTGTTCAAAAATCAATATACTGAACTAGGAGAATCAATAACACTATCTGAATTCTGAGTTCCTATGGATGCCAATCATTCTGAACTTCAAAGGATAAAGTGAGATGCCAAAACTATTCAGGATTGCAGTTGTAAATCCCACTATAAGAAGAGACATGAGCTTAATCGAACTCTCATTCTCATGCAAATTCACATCCTAAGCTTATATTAGTTATGGTTGCTTGAGGACAAACAACAGTTCAAGTTTGGTGTTGTGATGCGTGAGCATCTTTCCTATCTTTTCCTAGTGAATTTGCATCTAAATTATTGAGTTTAATAAAGAATTAATTATCTTTTAGCCAATATGGATGCTACTTTGAGTCTTGTGCAATTCTGTTTATTTTAGGTAGGATTCATCTGGATTTGATGGAGTTTCTGCAGAAGAAGAGATGAAGGCGAATGATGCTGTCAACCCTGACCTCTCTGCACTCAAACCTGAATAACTCGAGCTACAGAGATCCAATGGACGCGATTCTAGTGGCATTGGAAAGTTAACTTTCAGAGCTTTCCAACAATATATAATAGTTCATACTTCTTCTCTGAACTCGCTGCCAAGGCTGCGCCTAACTTGAGATTTCTCAAGTTAGGCGCAAGACACAACAACAATACGCGAGATTGGTCCTGCCCACTTCAAGTTAGGCGCACTAAAGCCCAAGTTAGGCACAGCTTCACTTAACTAAACTCCAATTCATGCTGCCAAGCCCAAGTTAGGGGTGGATCATAATGAAGCCAAGTGGTCCCCATCCATCAATTGAAGATTTGTTGATTGCTATAATTAATTCTAATTCAAATTCAAATTTTAAAAATAGGAAAAGATATTATTTTAGTTTTAAAGATAGATTTTAAATTAATTAGGATTAGATATAAATAGGGGGATACCACCTCAACATTAATCAATCCCAGACTACCAAAATACATTTTATTAGAATCCTTATTTTCTACTCTGAACCATGAGCAACTAATCCTCCATTGTTAAGGTTAGGAGCTCTGTCTATTTGTATGGATTGATTTTATTGCTTTTCCTATTTTAATTCATGTTTGGATTTATAATTTAAGAATTTTTTTCGCTCTTGATCTTATGAATTTGGGTGGAACGGAAGTATGACCCTCTTTCTATTTGAGTTCTTGTAAAACTTGGAAAAGCTCTTTACTTGAACAACAGCTTGAAAACATATTCTCCTAAATTTTAATTATTTGGATTTAACGGGATACGTGACATATAATCCTTTTATTTTTGGTTAATTAGAATTTTTGTGGTATATAAACTGGAATTTGATCATGTAGCTTCTCATTGGAATTAATTGACTAAGAAATTGGCAGTTAATGAATTTTAGAGGAGACTAGAAAGGTCTAAGGAATTAGGGTCTAGTCAAATATAATTTGCCATAAATTAAATCCTACATAATTAAAATAGTTAATAAGAAAAGTTAATCCGAAAAAATAGATAACTCTGAAGTCTTAACTATTTCTCCATATATATTTCACAGCTCATTTACTGTTTGCTTTCTGAAATTATTAATTACTTTTTAATGCTTTTGAACTTCCAAACGCTATTTTCTGATGGTCTAACTAATCCTATCAAACACTATTATTGCTTAATCCATCAATCCTCGTGGAATCGACCCTTACTCACGTAAGGTATTACGTGGTACGACCCGGTGCACTTACCAGTAAGTATGTGGTTAGAAAATCCGCACCAAGTTTTTGGCGGCATTGCCAGGGATTGATAGTGATTAATAACTATTAGTTGTTTGATTGCTTAGATTAGGCGTTTTAGTTTTATCTTAGAATTGTTAATTTTTATTTTTTATTTTTTTATTTTTAATTATTTTATTTTTTTTCCTTTATTTTTTTTCCTGGTTTTCGCTTACGCAGCTTTTTTTTTCTTTTACGTTTCTTTCGGTTTTTTTCTTTAGTACCCCCGCCCCTGTTTTCTTCTTTCTTTTTTTACTTCCTTTTTAATTTCGATTTTTTTTTATTTGTTCTTTCATCCATGTTTGTTTTTATTTTTATTTTTATTTTTATTTTATTTTATGTTATTTTTATTTTATTTTATTTTTGTGTTTGTTTCTTTCCGTTATATTTTTTTATATTTTATTAGTTTTATTTTATTTTTATCTTTAATTTTTAAAAAAAATTTAGTATTAATATTTTTTTCCTTAATTTTTGAAATTAAGTTTGGTGTTACCTAGTTGATTTTATTTTAATTTTTCTATTTATTTTTTCTTTTAATTTTCGACATTTTTTATTTATTTAATTTTAGTTATTAATTTCAAATTTTTTTTATTTAGTATTGTTATTTTATTATTTTACACAGGTTACCTCACGGGGACTTCTCTGCACTCTGACGTAGAGAGTCCCATCTTTTCTTGTTTTCTGTTTGTTTATGCGCAAGAACAGAGACAAAGAACATCTCTTAGACTTTGATCCTGAACCTGAAAGAACTTTCAGGCGGCGTTTACAACAAGCAAGACTTTACAAGACTGCAGAAACTATAGATCCTAATAATAATGCTGTTAATGACAATGTGGCAAATCTGAATGGGGATGATCAACAAAGGAGAGTGCTTGGCTCTTACTCTGCTCCTACTGCAGATCTTTATGGAAAAAGCATTGTGGTACCTCCTATAGATGCGAACAACTTTGAGTTGAAGCCACAACTGGTCACCCTGGTGCAACAACACTGCCAGTATCACGGACTTCCTCATGAAGATCCAAATCAGTTTATATCTAATTTTCTACAGATATGTGATACTGTGAAGACAAATGGAGTGAACCCAGAGATGTACAAACTCATGCTCTTCCCGTTTGCTCTGAGGGATAAAGCAAAGCTGTGGTTAGATTCCCAACCAAAGGAGAGTTTGAATACATGAGAAAAAGGTTGTTACTGAGTTTCTCACTAAATTTTTCCCACCAAAGAAGCTGACTAAGCTTAGGTTGGAAGTTCAAACCTTCAGGCAAAAGGAGGGTGAAACTCTTTATGAGGCTTGGGAGAGGTATAAGCTGCTGATTAGGCAATGCCCTCCGGATATGTTCTCCAAGTGGACCCAACTAGATATTTTTTATGAAGGCTTGGGTGAGATGTCCAAGATGAGCTTAGATACCTCTGCAGGTGGTTCACTATACAAGAAGAAGACACCAGATGAGACTATTGAGCTGATTGAATTAGTTGCAAGCAACCAATATTTATACTCATCTAACAGGAATCCTATGAACTCTGAGACCCCTCAAAAGAGAGGCGTGTTGAAAGTAGAAGCTGTTAATGCTCTTCTTGCTCAGAACAAGCTGATGTCTCAGCAAATAAATCTACTTACTCAACAGATGGTTGGCATGCAAGTCTCAGCTATCAACACCCAAAATCCACCACAGAAAGTCTCCTATGACATGGCAGGTAACTTTATGCAAAATGATAATTATGATTATGCTCAATCTTCTTCTGAACAGGTCAATTACATGGGTGTGGTCCTAGAAATTCCAACAATGATCCATATTCTAAGACATACAATCAGGGGTGGAGGAATCACCCAAATTTTGGATGGAGAGATCAACCTCAGAGACCTCAGAACTTCAACAATAGTTCTCAGGGCGGTTTCCAGCAGAACAATGATTTGGAAGCAATATTGACAGGTTTTAGATAGGAAACCAGAGCATCCATCAAGAACCTGGAGATTCAAATGGGTCAATTAGCCACAAAAGTTAATGAAATTGATCAGAAGACCACTAATAGCCTTCCTGGTAACACAATTCCAAATCCAAGGGAGGAATGCAAGGCTATCACCGTAATAAGTGAACAAGTGGTAAGTACAGAAGCACAAGTTATGCAGAAAACCAGAGCCTCCATTAGAAACTTAGAGGTGTTAGTGGGCCAACTGAGCAAGCAAATACTTGAGATGTCTGCAAGTACATGTCAAGGTAATACAGTGGTGAACCCAGGAGAAGATTGCAAGGTTATTCAATTGAGAAGTGGTAAAGTAGCTGGCTCTGAGACCAAGGCCAATGAAGAGCTAGTTGAAAAGGAAGTTCCAGAGGAGAAGAAGGAAGAAGTAGAGCACGCCCCTCCAAAGCGTGCAGACAACCCATTCCCAGACTCTCTTGACACTTATCCTACATTGCCAAAGGCTCCTGAGTACAAACCAAAAATGCCATATCCTCAGAGACTTCAAAAGGAGACCAAGGACAAGCAGTTTTCAAAGTTCTTGGAAGTCTTCAGAAAGTTGCAAATCAATATTCCTTTTGTTGAGGTTTTGGAACAAATGCCTCTCTATGCCAAGTTTATGAAGGAGCTGTTGTCAAAGAAGAAGTCTTTAAAGGGAAATGAGACAGTGGTCCTGACTAAAGAATGCAGTGCCATCATTCAGAATAACTTACCAAAGAAGATGCTAGATCCAGGGAGCTTTTAAATTCCATGCACCATTGGGAGCACAACCTTTGAGAAAGCGTTATGTGATCTGGGAGCAAGCATCAATTTAATGCCCTTGTCTGTGATGAAGAAGCTGCAGATCCAAGAGGCACAACCCACAAAGATAGCATTACAGATGGCAGACAAATCTATGAAGCCTGCATACAAATTAGTGGAGAATGTCTTGGTCAAAGTGGGTAAGTTCTTCCTCCCAGTAGATTTTGTAATTCTTGATACAGACGAGGATGAGAATGCCTCTATAATTCTAGGAAGACCATTCCTAGCCACTGGAAGAGCTCTAATTGATGTAGAAGTGGGTGAATTAGTGCTTAGAGTGCATAATGAGCAACTGGTCTTTCATGTCTTCAAAGATATACATTCAACAGGTGAAGAAGAGAGGTGCATGCAGGCTGAGCTTATTGATCCAAACCTTCAAGAACCCCCTGATGATGCACAGCAGAGTCTGCAACTCAAACCTCCTTTGGTGACAATCAGAAAAATTCTTCCTGACATTAAACCTAAGTTTGGTGTTGGGAATGCATCATCCACCAAGGAGGAGGTTCCCAAAAAGAAGAAAATACCCAGGGGATGGAGAAACAAAAAGATCCCCACTGAAGGTTTCTCCCCAGGAATGAAGGTGGTGTTAACTAAGACTCCAGTATGGATTTATACAGTAAACAGAATCCTCTCTCTGGAACATATTGAGCTAATTTATGGAGACACAGAAAAGAAGTTCAAAGTAAGGGGTGAAGAGCTGAGCCCCTATGATCCCCCTCCTTAGAGGAGCTGACCGTCAAGCTAGTGACGTTAAATAAGCGCTTGTCGGGAGGCAACCCGATAATTTCGTATCCTTAGTTATTCTTCGTAGTAGTAGCCTTCTTACTTATTTGATTTTTATTGAGTTTTTATTATTTTTCTGATCATGCAGCTATTTTAGAACAGGAACCGGAGATTCCTCTTACTATTTGTTTTTATTTTCAGTTCTTCTTTGCTTAAGGATAAGCAAACCTTTAAGTTTGGTGTTGACGCTTCGCTTAATGGTTTTCTGTTTATTTTTATTGCACTAAGGGAGGTGAATCATCTTCACAAAGGAGCACAACCTGAAGAATAAAACGACCGCTCGGATAACTAAGGTGGTTGAGTTCCTTTCATTTTTTATTCCTTCCTGCTTTTATTATGTTATGTTCCGGTTTCCTGCTATTTTGCTTTGTTTGTTGGATGATTCTTTATTAGTTAGAATCCTAGGTCTAGTTTAGTTTTCTCTTAATTGCTTTAATTCCGAAAAGAAAAAAACACGAAGCTTGCGAAAAAAAATTTATATAAAATAAAGAAAAAAAGAAAAGAAAAGCAAAGCAGAAAAAGCCAATAACCCTTCAAACTAAAAGGCAAAGGGTAAAAAGGATCCAAGGCTTTGAACATTAATGGATAAGAGGGCCCAAAGGAATAAAATCATGGCCTAAGCGGCTAAAATAAGCTGTCCCTAACCATATGCTTGTGACGTGAAGGTGTCAAGTGAAAAGCTTGAGACTGAGCGGTTAAAGTTGTGGTCCAAAGCAAAAAGAGTGTGCTTAAGAGCTCTGGGCACCTCTAACTGGGGACTCTAGCAAAGCTGTGTCACAATCTGAAAATGTTCACGCAGCTATGTGTCTGTGGCATTTATGTATCCAGTGGTAATACTGGAAAACAAAATGCTTAGGGTCATAGCCAAGACTCATAAAGTAGCTGTGTTCAAAAATCAATATACTGAACTAGGAGAATCAATAACACTATCTGAATTCTGAGTTCCTATAGATGCCAATCATTCTGAACTTCAAAGGATAAAGTGAGATGCCAAAACTATTCAGGATTGCAGTTGTAAATCCCACTATAAGAAGAGACATGAGCTTAATCGAACTCTCATTCTCATGCAAATTCACATCCTAAGCTTATATTAGTTATGGTTGCTTGAGGACAAGCAACAGTTCAAGTTTGGTGTTGTGATGCGTGAGCATCTTTCCTATCTTTTCCTAGTGAATTTGCATCTAAATTATTGAGTTTAATAAAGAATTAATTATCTTTTAGCCAATATGGATGCTACTTTGAGTCTTGTGCAATTCTGTTTATTTTAGGTAGCATTCATCTGGATTTGATGGAGTTTCTGCAGAAGAAGAGATGAAGGCGAATGATGCTGTCAACCCTGACCTCTCTGCACTCAAACCTGAATAACTCGAGCTACAGAGATCCAATGGACGTGATTCTAGTGGCGTTGGAAAGCTAACTTTCATAGCTTTCCAACAATATATAATAGTTCATACTTCTTCTCTGAACTCGCTGCCAAGGCTGCGCCTAACTTGAGATTTCTCAAGTTAGGCGCAAGACACAACAACAATACGCGAGATTGGTCCTGCCCACTTCAAGTTAGGCGCACTAAAGCCCAAGTTAGGAACAGCTTCACTTAACTAAACTCCAATTCATGCTGCCAAGCCCAAGTTAGGCGTGGATCGTAATGAAGCCAAGTGGTCCCCATCCATCAATTGAAGATTTGCTGATTGCTATAATTAATTCTAATTAAAATTCAAATTTTAAAAATAGGAAAAGATATTATTTTAGTTTTAAAGATAGATTTTAAATTAATTAGGATTAGATATAAATAGGGGAATACCACCTCAACATTAATCAATCCCAGACTACCAAAATACATTTTATTAGAATCCTTATTTTTTACTCTGAACCATGAGCAACTAATCCTCCATTGTTAAGGTTAGGAGCTCTGTCTATTTGTATGGATTGATTTTATTGCTTTTCCTATTTTAATTCATGTTTGGATTTATAATTTAAGAATTTTTTTCGCTCTTGATCTTATGAATTTGGGTGGAATGGAAGTATGACCCTCTTTCTATTTGAGTTCTTGTAAAACTTGGAAAAGCTCTTTACTTGAACAACAGCTTGAAAACATATTCTCCTAAATTTTAATTATTTGGATTTAACGGGATACGTGACATATAATCCTTTTATTTTTGGGTAATTAGAATTTTTGTGGTATATAAACTGGAATTTGATCATGTAGCTTCTGATTGGAATTAATTGACCAAGGAATTGACAGTTAATGAATTTTAGAGGAGACTAGAAAGGTCTAAGGAATTAGGGTCTAGTCACATATAGTTTGCCATAAATTAAATCCTACATAATTAAGATAGTTAGTAAGAAAAGTTAATCTGAAAAAATAGATAACTCTGAAGCCTTAACTATTTTCCCATATATATTTTACAGCTCATTTACTGCTTGCTTTCTGAAATTCTTAATTACTTTTTAATGCTTTTGAACTTTCAAACGCTATTTTCTGTTTGTCTAACTAATCCTATCAAATACTATTGTTGCTTAATCCATCAATCCTCGTGGGATCGACCCTTACTCACGTAAGGTATTACTTGGTACGACCCGGTGCACTTGCCGGTAAGTATGTGGTTAGAAAATCCGCACCACTGGCTTCACTTATGAATTTGACATTATTTTGGGAGATTTTGAAACTAATCTTCGATCAATATACCCTGGTGTTGGTGAAGGGCTATTGGAATTTCTGATGCAGCAAAAATTAAAGGATCGAAATGTGTCTTTGTGCTCT
Organism: Arachis hypogaea; assembly: GCF_003086295.3. Taxonomy (NCBI): domain Eukaryota; kingdom Viridiplantae; phylum Streptophyta; class Magnoliopsida; order Fabales; family Fabaceae; genus Arachis; species Arachis hypogaea. The sequence continues at coordinate 142,684,036 of NC_092050.1, read as the reverse complement.
CGATGTAATGCTGTATTTGATGCTGAGGCTGCGACAATATTTGAAAAGGAAAGAATGAAAAGGTGCTAGCTCATAAGGAGGAACATATTTGTCAGAGGCATCCTCCTCGACGACAAGATGGACAGAGTTCCCAATGCTCTCAAGAAAATTTTGTTCCTCCACTCGATCGTTCACAAGCTTTAGGAGTCCAATGGATCAAGAACTGTCAAGAGTTTTGCAATTGAGATGCATAATATAGGCGCAATCCTCAAAGGGGTCATCGAAGTTATAATCGAGGACATTACCTATATCCTCGAGGAAGAACTAGAGGAAATCGAGGTGGAAGATTTGTGCGCTAAACAAATTCAAAATGATTATTGACCTTAATAGACAAGGGGGCAACTCCTTCTATTCCTACTCGGATAATTTTTTCATCTGATGGAGAAACTTATTCAAAAGGGATTCCTTCTCCAGCAAAAGGGGCGAAGGGCAAGGCTATTGCAGTAGTCCCTGTTGATGTAAAAGAAGAAGATGCTGACTTGGACGAGGAATACTTCGATGAAGGAGATGAGAAAATGGTGGGCACTATTTCTATTATACCAACTGAGTATTTGAGAGAATTTAAAGGAACCTTGAGTGAAGGCTATGATGTCGAAGATGAAGAGGCTTTTGCTTTTGTACATGAAGACAAAGAGTTGGGTTGCTTTAAAAAGTCAACTGAGAAGCAAAACTCACATGTTCGACCTCTACACGTCACTGCTTGTATGAGTGGTATATGCATCAATAAAGTATTTGTCGATGGAGGAGCGGAAATTAGCTTGTTGCCAGAAAGGATGCTAATCAAGGTGAAAAAAAATTTCGATGACTTGCTACCCACAAACATTTCAGTGACTGATTATAATGGAATATCGACACCGATAAAAGGCTTGGTAACTCTCCAACTGCCGGTAGGATCATTATATCGAACCACGGTTTTTGTGGTAGTTTCTTCAAAGGCAAGTGGCCTTACTCGGTCGAGATTGGATTCATGGTGTTGAAGCTGTACCTTCGACTGTGCATTAAAGTATCATTTTCTGGACTGATGAAGGAAAGTCTGAAGTAATAAAGGCAGATTCAAGCCTTTATGTTGAGCAAATGCATGATGATTTCAAGGTGTATAATGATAAGCTAAAACCTCTTGATGTTGACAAGATGCTCAATTATTATAATTGTGAAGGCTGCTTTTTAACTTCAGAAGGAACACCCAATACTTGATTATACTCCCACTGGGTGGGAGTGATTCGGTTCAGTATGAGAGTTCGATTTCATTTTGTCATGGCTAATGAACAAGATATATCACACTATTTAGGCTCTTTAAGCAATTATCTAAGTAGTTTTGATTCTACAAAAAGTATTTCATGTTTTAGAAATGATTCTTCTGATGAAGTTGAGTCGAATAGGGATTTCAATACAGTTGTTTCAATTTCTAGTACAGATTCGATTCCTAAAATCAAATCTGGTCATAGTTTTGATTCCGCATGTTTTTCAGTTCCTAGGGGTTATGTGATTGACCAATCTTGCGTCTATGGATTTTAGAATCCTAGCTTTGTAAGGGAATCGATTGCTGATTTGGTTGATAATAAAGTTTATCTTTCTTCATATAATCCAGTTGATTTTTCTTTTGATTGTATTTATGATTTAGAACCTTTGGGTTTCAAGAAAACCACTGTTGATGATGATCATATTGAAAAATGGTTTGAATCTCAAGATCCACTCGAGGAAATTAATTTAGGATCTGATGATGGTAACAGACCTACTTATATTTGCAAAAATCTTAATGAGAAATTTCAAACGAGGTTGGTTGATCCATTGATTGAATACAAAGATTGTTTCTCTTGGGATTATGATGAAATGCTTGGTCTTGATCGTTCGTTGGTAGAACATAGATTGGCATGAAAGCTATTTTCTCGACCAGTAAAACAGTCACCTAGACGTTTTGCCCCGAAAATCAATCTCAAAATTAAAGAAGAAATTGAAAGGTTAATCAAAGCAAAATTTATTCGAACAGCTCGTTATGTTGACTGGATATGAATATTGTGTCTGTTATGAAAAAGAATGGAAAGTTACGTGTTTATATTAATTTTTGGGATTTAAATAATGCTACTCCCAAAGATGAGTATTTTATGACTGTAGCAGACATGTTTATTGATTCAGCAACAAGTAATAAAGTTTTAAGTTACATGGATAGTTATTTTGACTATAATCAAATCTTCATAGTTGAGGATGATATGTCGAAAACTGCCTTTCGATGCCCTGGGGCTTTGGGAACTTATGAATGGATAATGATGCCTTTTGGTTTAAAAAATTGTTGGGGCAACATACCAGCGTGCCATGAATACTATTTTTCATGAATATATAGGAAAATTTATGGAAATATATATTGACAATGTGATGGTGAAATCAAATTCGATAAATTAGCATCTCGATCATTTAAGCCAAGCATTTCAAACCATGTGAAAGAAAGGTATAAAAATGAATATTTTGAAATGTGCGTTTGGAGTTTCGGCAGAAAATTTCCTATGGTTTGTGGTACAAAAGAAAGGAATTTCCATCAATTAAAATAAGGCCAAGGCGATTTCATATTTGCCACCCTTTTGTCAAAAAAAGAGGTTCAATCGTTCTTAAGGAAAGTGAACTTTTTGAGATGATTCATCTCTAATCTATTTGGTCGAACTCGTATTTTTCTCTTATTTGGTGAAGCTTAAAGATGATTCCCAATATTTGTGGACGATAGAACATCAACATGCATTTGATTCGATTAAAAACTATTTATCGAAAAAACATGTAATGGCAACAGTCCGCCCTGTCGAACCTTTAAAATTGTATGTTGTAGCTTCAATAAATAGTATTGGTTGTATGCTGGCTCAAAACGATGAAGAAGGACAAGAAAGAACAATTATTATTTAAGTCGCGTATTATCTGATATTGAGACAAGATATTCTCTCATTGAGAAATTGTGTCTGCCTTTCTATTCTGCTTGTACAAAGCTGAGATGTTATATGGTTGCAAAAACTACAAAGCTAATTGCTCAGATGGATTTGATAAAGTACATGTTATCTTATTCAATGTTAAGAGGTCGAATAGGCAAATAGATGCTCGCCTTGATGGAGTTTGATTTGCAGAACCCAATCAAGGCGGTTAAAAGTCAGGTTATTGCAGATTTACTAGTTTATCGAACGAATAATCTCAATGACCAGGGGAAAAATATTATTGAGGTCAATTCCGGACTTTAGAAATTATACTTTGATGGATCGAAACACAAAGATGGTTTTGGTGTTGGCATTTTAATTATATCTCTAGAAGGTATCCCATCGAAATTTTTGTTGAAATAAAATACCCATGATCAAACAATATAGCTAAATATGAGGCTTTGATTTTGGGATTAGAAATTTTGATCGACAAGGAGGTATCAGATGTCTAAATTTTAGGAGATTCTCAATTGGTTTTAAAGCAGTTATTGAAAGAAATTAAGCGTAATAATGAAAAGTTGCAAAAGTATTTGTCGATAGCATGGGAGTTATTAATGTCGTTTCAAAAAATATCATTGGTTCATATTCCAAGAATTTAAAATAAGATTGCTAATGAGTTGGCTTATTTTGCATCAAAATATAAGGTTTTTCCTGAGACCTTAGGAAAATTAGTAAAAGTCCAACAAATTCTTGTGCCTATTGAAGAAAGGGAAATTTTGTTCATAGATGTGTGGGATGATGATGATTGGAGAAAACCAATTGCAGAATATCTAAAAAATCTTAATGTCCAGGCTGATCGAAAGATCAAATTAAAGGCAATAAATTTTGTATAAAAATACATTGAAGGAAGCTTCATGAGGTGTTTAAGTCAGTCTGAATTAGTTATCGCTCTTGGTGAAGTCTATGAGGTATATGTGGTGCTCTTCAAGCTGGTGAAAGAATGAAATGGGTACTTCGACGTGATAGACTGTATTGGCCTCTATGGTAAAAGATTTTATTGATTATACAAAAGCATGTCAAGAGTGTCAGAAACATGGAGTAATACAACAAATTTTTGCTTTTGAGTTGCATTCGGTTATAAAACCTTGGCCATTTAGAAGATGGGATTTAGATTTGATTAGAATGATTCATCCCCCATCATCTAAAAATCACAAATATATTTTGGTGGCTATCAATTATTTTATGAAATGGGTCGAAGCTATTCCTTTAATCAAGATTGGTCAGAATGAAATTTCAATTTCATAGAAGAACATATAATTAATCGATTTAGAATTCCTCAAACTTTGAGCACTGATCAGGGTACCATGTTTATTGGCCACCGTATTAAAATTTTTTGTAACATCAAGAAATATACCTATGGTGACTTCGACCCCATATTATGCGCAAGAAAATGGCCAATTTGAGGCTACAAATAAAATTTTAATCAATTTGATTAGGAAACAAATTGGTCAAAGACCTCAAACATGGCATGAAACTTTAAGCCAATTGTTATGAGCTTATCGAAATTTACCAAGAAGATCAACAAACACGTCTCCTTATAATTAGTTTATGGCCATGATGCAATTTTACCTTTGGAAATTAATCTTAACACCATAAGATTAATGAGACAGAATGAATTGTCGATTGAGGATTATTAGAATGTGATGTGTGATGAATTAAATGATTTAGATATTGAGCGTATTTTGGCACTTGAAAATTTTATTCATCAAAAGGAGAATGTTGCCCGCATTTATAATCGACGAGTAAAAGAAAAGTGTTTCCAAGTGGGTGAATTAGTTCTTAAGGTTATTTTACTAATAGAGAAAAAGTCTAGATTCTATGATAAATGGCCCCATAATTGGGAAGGCCCTTTCCAAATAATTGATTTATATTTTGGAAAAGCATATCGAATTAAGAATATCAATTTTGGCGTCGAGGTCAAATCAGTTAATGGGAAGTATTTAAAGCTCTATCGATGTTGGGAGAATAATATTTAATATACATAAAGAAATATAAACAACAAGAGGAGTGTTTCAGAAGTACTATGTCTAAAAAAACAACAAATACTTGGCATCCCAAGTCTTCAAAGATAATGTTCTAATAACTCTTCTATTTCGAATCGAAGACGCACTCTTTCTTCGTCATAAGAAGTGTAAATATTGATTTCATTGTGATATTCGAGTTGTAGTTTCTCATACTTTCTCCTGATGTAAGCCAGATTGTTTTCTATTTCACCAAGGGTTCGAAAAAGATATTGTTTTCTCTATTTAACTTTTAAGTAAGGGCAATTTAATTGAGCTTCATTCTCACGAAATTGGCAAGTTCTTTTTTGAGTTCTTCTCTGCGCTAAGCTAATCGAGCTCGAGTACGGGCAGCGTGAGCAACACTAACTTCATATTCTTTGTAAGTCTTTTATGTTGACTTATTGAAAGTGTCAAGCTTTGCGGATTCTGTTTCGATGACTGCCATCTCTTTCTTTACTTTATACATTTTGTTATGGGAGATGAAGAGGTTATTAGCACTTTTCTCGAATTTCTTCACTACTTTGGAGAAGTTGAGTGGGACCTAATATTCAAGAGTAGCACACAAAATATCTGAAAAATTGCATTCAAGTCATCTCGGTTTACCCACTCATCGATGGTATGCGTTAGGAGCTATGAAGGGCAGATAGCCTTTTGATAGCATGAGGAGTTGGTTCTTTTGAGAGCTTTTATTCTGATAACTCTTCCATGGCTAAGTGGGACCTAATTTATTATATTTTTATTAGTTTTATGCAAAAACCATATTTCTGGACTTTACTATGAGCTTGTGTATTTTTTCTGTAATTTCAGGTATTTTCTGGCTGAAATTAAGGGACCTGAGCAAAAATCTGATTCAGAGGCTAAGAAAGGACTGCAGATACTGTTGGATTTTGAACCTCCTGCACTCGAAGTGGATTTTCCGGAGCTACAGAAGCCCAATTGGCATGCTCTCAATTGCGTTGGAAAATAGAAATCTTGGGCTTTCTAGAAATATATAATAGTTCATACTTTGCTCGAGATTTGATGGCCCAAATTGGCATTTAACGCCAGCTAGAGACCATTTTCTGGCGTAAAACGCCAGAACTGGCACCAGAACTGGAGTTAAACGCCCAAATTGGCACCCAAGCTAGAGTTTAACTCCAAGAATGGTCTATGCACGTGAAATTTTCAAAGCTCAGTCCAAACACTCACCAAGTGGGCCCCGGAAGTGGATTTCTGCACTATCTGCAGTTAGTTACTCATTTTCTGTAAACTTAAGTTACTAGTTTAGTATAAAAACTACTTTTAGAGATTTATTTTGTAACCTATGACACCTTTTACATCTCATATTGTATCTTCTACAACATGAGTCTCTAAACCCCATAGGTGGGGGTGAGGAGCTCTGCTGTGTCTCAATGGATTAATGCAATTACTATTATTTTCTTTTCGATCACGCTTGATTCTGTTCTAAGATACTCACTCGTACTTCAATATAAAGAATATGATGATCTGTGACACTCATCATCATTCTCAACTTTATGAACGCGTGCTTGACAACCACTCCCGTTCTATCTGAGCTCAACGTAGTCATTGAGTGACAGCTTGAGTGCGTATCTCTTGGGTCTCTGATCCACGGAATTGACTTTCCTCTCCTGACAACAGAGCATTTGAATCCATGAGATTAGAACCTTCGTGGTAGAGGCTAGAACCAATTGGCAGCATTCCTGAGATCCGAAAAGTCTAAACCTTGTCTGTGGTATTCCGAGTAGGATCTGGGACGGGATGACTGTGACGAGCTTCAAACTCACGAATGTTGGGCGCAGTGACAATGTGCAAAAGGATAGAGAAATCCTATCCGACACAAGTAGGAACCGACAGATGATTAGCCGTGCGGTAGCTGTACCTGGTATTTTTCATCCGAGACGAGAGATCCGACAGTTGATTAGCCGTACAGAAACCGTGCCTGGTATTTTTCATCCGAGAGGACGGATGGTAGCCATTGACAACGGTGATCCACCAACATACAGCTTGCCATTGAAGGAAGCCATGCGTGTTTGGAGAAAAAGACAGTAAGAAAGCAGAGATTCAGACGACAGAGCATCTCCGGAACCTCATCCTGTTCCTCATTACTGAATCACAAGTAACACTCAATTCATGTTATTTATTTTTCATAAACAAAAATCATTTTGATCACTAATCTCCTGACTAAGATTTACAAGATAACCATAGCTTGCTTCAAGCCGACAATCTCTGTGGGATCGACCCTTACTCACGTAAGGTATTACTTGGACGACCCAGTGCACTTACTGGTTAGTTGTGCGGAGTTGCAAAGGTGTGATTGCAATTCCGTGCACCAAGTTTTTGGCGCTGTTGCCGGGGATTGTTCGAGTTTGGACAACTGACGATTCATCTTGTTGCTTAGATTAGGAAAATTTTATCTTTTTGGTTTAGAGTCACTAAATTTGAGTCTTTTATTTTCTTTTCAAAAATCTTATTTTTCTTTATTAATCTTTAATTTTCCTTTGAGTCTTCTGTTTGAGTTTAGTTTCATGTTTTAAGTTTGGTGTCAATTGCATATTTTTATTTCTTCATATTTTTAATTACATGTTCTTAGTTCTTTCTTGATCTTCAAATTGTTCTTGATAATTTTTCTTATTTGATCTTTAGTTTTTCTTGTTTTGTGTCTTTCCTTGTTTTTCTTGTGCATTTTCGAATTATTATTGTCCAAAGTATAAAAACTTTTAAGTTTGGTATTTTTTTTGTGTCCTTATTTCCTTAAAATTTTCAAAATTTGTTCTTGGTGTTCATCTTGATCTTCAAAGTGTTCTTGGTATTCATCTTGACATTCAAGGTTTTCTTGTTTGTTTTTTTTGTTTTGATCTAAAAATTCTAAGTTTGGTGTCATTTTATTATTTTTCTCTTTCCTCATTAAATTCAAAAAATTATCTTTTCTCTTTATTTTAATTAAATTTTCAAAATTTACATTAAAAAAAATTCAGATTTTTATTTTAAAATTTTTATCTTATCTTATCTTAGTTTTAAATTTCAAAAGTCAAATCTTTTTCAAAAATCATATCTTTTTCAAATTTCAAATTTCAATTAAATTCCAAAATTCAAAATTCAAATTTCAAAATTTAAATTTAAAATTTTAAAAATCAAACCTTTTCAAAATTTAAATCTTTTTCAAATTTTTATCTTTATATTGTTGACTTTTTCAAAATTCAAAATTCAAAATTTAAATTTCAAAACTTTTTAATTTAAAAACTTATCTTCTCTTACCTAACTTATCTTATCTTTTCTTTTATATATTTTCTTACAAGTATCTTTAATTTTAAGACATATCTTTTTCAAAACTTCCTAACCACTTTCTCTCTCTCCATTTTTCGAAAATCCTCACCCACAAATTTTCAAATCTTTTTAATTAATTAATTAGTGTAGTTTTCTAATTTCTTTTATTTCTTTTTCTTTTTCTTAATTTTCGAAACTTGCATCAATTTTTTATTTACTTTATTTTAATTTCTTTAATTTCAAAAAAAATAGGGGGGGATTTTTTTATTTACAATCCACATCATCTCCCTTTCTCCATAATGGATCTAAGTGGAAATGAACAGTCCAGAAGGACTCTGGGGTCATATGCTAACCTCACTACTACTTCATATGGAATTAGTATCTGTATACCCCCCATCAGAGCCAGCAATTTTGAGCTAAACCCTCAGCTCATTATCATGGTGCAGCAAAATTGTCAGTATTTCGGTCTTCTACAAGAAGAACCTACTGAGTTTCTGGCACAGTTCTACAGATTATTACTATTTCTATTTACTGTAAAAGATCAAGCTAAGAGGTGGTTAAATAACAACCCACAGCAAGCATAAGAACATGGAAACAGTTATCAGACAAATTCCTGAATCAATATTTCCTTCCAAAAAGGATGACACAGCTAAGGCTGAACATCCAAGGCTTTAAACAAGAGGATAATGAATCTCTTTATAATGCCTGGGAGAGGTACAGAGAGATGCTAAGGAAATGCCCCTCTGGAATGTTTTCAGAATGGGTGCTGTTCCGAGGGTTACCTGAAACTGTAGGTCGATCTCGGGCGAGATCTTCTGTACCGGTCGGAGATGACGTGTCCGGCTGGTGGGTGGCGGCCGGAGTTATCGCGTCCGACTTGTTGGGCTGGCTATGCTGCTGATCCTTTGTCACCGATGGGTGGTGGTACCTGCAAGGGACTCTGATGCTTAAGTTAGCAAGGGTATTAAGCAGGTTTTTTGTAGAATCAGAGTATGAGTTATACCTGGGTACTCCAGTGTATTTATAATGGTGAGGAGTGACCTTTCTGGGGATAAGATAGTTATCTTATCTTATCTTATCTTTAGGTGAGGTCATCTTATCTTCAAGGGAACTGCCCTTATCTTTCTAGGCTTTAGCTGCCTTTAGATTTGGGCTGTGTTCCTTCGTTTGGGCCTTCTTGGGCCTTTGTAGTGATTTGGCTGAGCTCTTGAAGAGGTCGAATAGTCTTACCTGAAGAGGTCGGTCGACTTGTCGTTAAAACATCCCGGGTCGGACAGCTCGACCCAGGGTATGAACAGTGCCCCTGCTCGAGCTCGGTCTTTCTTTTGAGGTCGAGCCTTCAGTTTTAGGACTTCGATCCTTTTATGGTGAAGCCGAACTCGAGCATTTTGTCGACTTCTTCTTTGTAGAGTTCTCCTTTGAATGCGGAACGTTTTCTTTGAATTTTCATTCTTTTGAAAACATGCGTCTCCTTGCTTTGGGAATGCGCGAGGGTTTAATAACCTCATTAATTTTTTTAATGCTCCGTTTCTTTGCCTCCCTAGTTTGTTTTGAACTTTTCACAAAAAAAAAAACGGTTTCTCTTCTCTATTTCTTTGCTGTAACTTCCCCCTTTTCTTTCTCACTTTCTGTTTTTGCCTAAGACTTGTATTTTTGCATTTCTCTCTGCGACGCCGTTCGGTGATTGTTGGTGCTTTTCTTTGCTCGAAAGGCGATTCTCCGTCTTCAATTTCTTCGAAGCTCTCTCCTTTTTTCAGGTAGGTTCTTCTTTCCGTCGTTCTTATTTCTTTGGTAAAGTTTTGATTTTGCTTGAGTGTATGTTGGAAAGCTTGAACCTTTTTGTATTCTTTGTGCTTGTTTGTCTCTGTGATGTGTTTTTCCTGGCTTCCTTTTCGACCTTATGTATACTCTTGGCATTTCTCCCGATGGTTGAAGCTTTTTAGGGATTTGCATGTTTGTTGTTTACTTCTGTATTTATTGATTTTGTAGCTTTTGGGATAATGGCTTATTTTGATTCTGAGAAAAGGTTTGCGTCTTTGATGATTTCCACTTGGCATGTTTTGTTGCTTAGTAGTTCTTTTGCTGATAGACTGAAACTGTAGTTCAAGTGGTAGCTTATTTGGCTTGTAGCTTTCTTTTCAGAGTGTTGATTGAAAGAAGGTTCATCTTGTTGGGATAGCTTTGATTTTCTTCTCGAGTTGTTTGTCTGGAAGGGGATTTTCTTCGCTGAAGGTTTTGGGGTGTAGCTTCATAGCTTCATAGCCCTTTCCTGAGTCTTTCTTACTTTGTCTCTGCCTCCAAAGGATGCCCCTGGACCTTGGTGTGTGTCTTGGGATTTTCCTTTTGCTGTTTGTATTGCTCTTGCGTCATATTTGTCCGAGTTATTCTGATTTTGCCCGAGCTGTGTTTGATTAGTAATCCATTTTCTTTTCTTGTTTGTAGGACTAGTTGGCCATGTCTTCTCGCAAAAATATTGTTGGGATATCTTCAAAGGTTCCTGAGGGGATGTCTGACTGGTTGGACTCCCTTGTGTTAATGTGTGTTTTCGTGGTGAATGCTGAGTTTTGTGTGGAGCTTAGGAAACATCACCATCTCTGTAAGAGTAGAGATTAGGAAAAGAACTATGAATTGGTAGCGCCTGATTCTGAGGAGAGGGTTTACTTTCCTGCTCTGACCCGGGGGGAGCGCCCTTTCTTTTACGCTTATGACTATTTTTTCAGCCAGGTGAATATTACTTTTTCTTTCACTTCCTTAGAGACCGATTTGTTGTGGTCGTGTAACGTAGCTCCATCCCAGCTCCATCCGAACTCCTGGGGTTTTTATCAAGATCTTTCAGCTGCTTTGTCAAGAGTTGGACGTCACACCTTCTCAGACTCTCTTCCTTTACCTTTTTGTTTTAACTAAGCCCGGGATTTCTTCCAAAAAGAAAGCCTCTTTGATTTTCTTTAGATCTGCCCAGGGACATAAAGTTTTTGCCATGTATGATGAGTCCTTTAGGGACTTTAAGAATTACTTTTTTAAGATCTGAGCGGTTGAGGGAGCTCGACCGTTTTTTCTAGAAGCGAATGATGAACATGCCTTCCCCTTGTGTTGGCAACAGAATGTAGTGGTGTCTCGATACACGTGGGAGATTCTTGACAAAGTCAAGTAGGCCTTTGTAAATGTGTTGGAGGATATTTGGGGAGAACCTCCCCATCTTGACACTAAGAAATTTTTGGGGGACCCATCCCTTGTCCGAACTGCGTTGGGTATTGATTGATATGTTTTGCTTTTTTACTTTGCTTCCTTCTTTTAGCAGCTTGTAACTTGCTTCTATGGTTGATTTTGTTTTTTAGATATGGCAAAAAATAATGACTCTATGAAAGCCTTTAAAAAGGCAAAGAAGGCTACTGCGGCCCAAAATATCTCGGCCAAAGTGGCTGGGGAAGGGTCTTCTCGTGTTCCTCCCAAACAGCCCATACTGAGCTCTCCTGGCCCGAGAAGGATGATCCCTACCCCTCGGGTCCATGTGCTTGATCCACCCTAGGCTTCTGCCGCTGCCTCCTTTCCTATAGCTGTTCCCCCTTCAAAAAGACCTCGAAATGTTGAACCCTTCAATCTAGATGCTCTTGACTTTGACGCTGTTGGGTTTGTCGACCAGCAGATTGGTCCCTATGGTGTTGTTCCTACTGACGATGTTTTCCTTCTTCGTAATTTGGATTTCATTACCCGAAGCAACATCAAGATGGCACTGGTATGCGAAATTGTTACTCTGAGGTTGTAAAATTTGTTGTTCATTCTCTCCCTGGCAATGGCGCCAATAACTGGTGCACAATACCATGATCCAAACATAACTTCACAACTTCGCACAACTAACCAGCAAGTGCACTGGGTCGTCCAAGTAATAAAACCTTACGTGAGTAAGGGTCGATCCCACGGAGATTGTTGGTATGAAGCAAGCTATGGTCACCTTGTAAATCTCAGTCAGGCGGATATCAAATGGTTATGGATTTTTCGAATAATAATAATAAATAAATAGAAAATAAAGATAGAAATACTTATGTAATTCATTGGTGAGAATTTCAGATAAGCGTATAGAGATGCTTTCGTTCCTCTGAATCTCTGCTTTCCCGCTGTCTTCATCCAATCAGTCTTACTCCTTTCCATGGCAAGCTTTCTGTAAGGGCATCACCGTTGTCAATGGCTACATCCCATCCTCTAGCTACAGGCTTAAGGTCCAGTCTTCTCAGTTGAACCGGTTTGTCTTTTGAGTCAATCTTCCTTTGAGCTCCTTCCACACATATATCCATGAGGACTTGGTCCAACCTTTGATCAAAGTTGACCCTTCTAGTGTAGGGGCGTGCATCTTCTTGCATCATAGGCAAGTTGAACGCCAACCTCACATTTTTCGGACTAAAATCTAAGTATTTCCCCCGAACCATTGTAATATAATTCTTTGGATTCGGGTTCTTACTTTGATCATGGTTCCTAGTGATCCATGCATTGGCATAGAACTCTTGGACCATTAGGATGCCGACTTGTTGGATGGGGTTTGTTAGAACTTTCCAACCTCTTCTTTAGATTTCATGTCGAATCTCTGGATACTCATTTCTCTTGAGCTTGAAAGGGACCTCGGGGATCACCTTCTTCTTGGCCACAACATCATAGAAGTGGTCTTGATGGGCTTTCTAGATGAATCTTTCCATCTCCCATGACTCGGAGGTGGAAGCTTTTGTCTTCCCTTTTCTAGAGGATACTCCGGTCTTGGGTGCCATCAATGGTAATGGAAAAACAAAAAGCTTATGCTTTTACCACACCAAACTTAGAATATTGCTCGCCTTCGAGCAAGAGAAGAAAGAATAGATGAAGAAGAAGAAGAAAATATGGAGGAGAGGAGGGAGAGGTGTATTCGGCCAAGAAGGGGAAAAGAAGGTTGTGTTGTGTGAAAATGAGGAAGAATGGAAGGCTTTATATAGGGAGGGGAGGGGGGGTTAGTTTCGGCCATATAGGGTGGGTTTGGGTGGGAAATTGATTTTGAATTTTGAAGGTAGGTGGAGTTTATGGGTAAGAGTGGATGGATGTGAGTGGTGAAGTGGTGATAGGGAAGAAAGATTGAGGTGATTGGTGAAGAGTTTTGGGAAATAGTGTTTATTGGGAAGAAAGGATGAACATTGAGAAGAGGGAAGAGAGTGAGTGGTGGTAGGTGGGGATCCTGTGGGGTCCACAGATCCTGAGGTGTCAAGGATTTACATCCCTGCACCAATTAGGCATGTAAAATGCCTTTGCATGCAATTATGGCATTTAAACGCCAAATTGATGCTTGTTCTGGGCGTTCAGCGCCTAGATGCAACATATTTCTGACGTTGAACGCCAGCCAGATGCTTGTTTCTGGCGTTCAGCGCCAGCTCTTCCTCAGTGTGCATTTCTGGCGTCTAAACGCCAGGATGCTGCTTGTTTCTGGCGTTCGACGCCAGATCCATGCTCTGTTCTGGCGTTGAACGCCAGCCAGATGCTCCTTACTAGCGTTTAAACGCCAGTAAGATCCTCCTCCAGGGTGTGATTTTTCTTTTGCTGTTTTTGATTTCGTTTTCAATTTTTATATTTATTTTGTGACTCCACATGATCATGAACCTAATAAAACATGAAAGAACAATAAAAATAAAAATAAAATTAGATAAATAAAAATTGGGTTGCCTCCCAACAAGCGCTTCTTTAATGTCAATAGCTTGACAGTGGGCTCTCATGGAGCCTCACAGATGTTCAGAGCATTGTTGAGACTTTCCAACACCAAACTTAGAGTTTGGATATGGGAGTTCAACACCAAACTTAGAGTTTGGTTGTGGCCTCCCAACACCAAACTTAGAGTTTGACTGTGGGGCTCTGGTTGACTCTGCAGTGGGAGAAGCTTACTGTGCCTCTTTTCCATGTTTACAGAAGGATAACCTTGAGTTGTAAACACAAGGGAGTCCCCATTCAATTGAAGGACTAATTCACCTCTATTAACATCTATCACAGCTCTTGCTGTGGCTAGGAAGGGTCTTCCAAGGATGATGGATTCATCCTCATCCTTCCCAGTATCTAGGATTATGAAATCAGCAGGGATGTAAAGGCTTTCAACCTTTACTAACATGTCCTCTACTTGTCCATAAGCCTGTTTTCTGGAATTGTCTGCCATCTCTAATGAGATTCTAGCAGCTTGCACCTCAAAGATTTCCAGTTTCTCCATTACAGAGAGTGGCATGAGGTTTATTCCTGACCCAAGGTCACATAGAGCCTTCTCAAAGGTCATGGTGCCTATGGTACAAGGTATTAGAAACTTTCCAGGATCCTGTTTCTTCTGAGGCAATCTCAGTTGATCCAATGCATTTAGTTCATTGGTGAACAGGGGAGGTTCATCTCCCCAAGTCTCTTTACCAAATAAATTGGCATTCAGCTTCATGATTGCACCAAGGAACTTGGCAACTTGCTCTTCAGTAACATCCTCATTCTCTTCAGAAGAAGAATACTCATCAGAGCTCATGAAGGGCGTAAGGAGGTTTAATGGAATCTCTATGGTCTCTAAATGAGCCTCAGAGTCCTTTGGTTCCTCAAAGAGAAACTCCTTATTGATCACTGGACGTCCCAGGAGGTCTTCCTCCTTGGGATTCACGTCCTTCTCTTCTCTTGTGGGTTCGGCCATGATGGTCAATTCAATGGCCTTGCACTCTCCTTTTGGATTTTCTTCTGTATTGCTTGGGAGAGTACTAGGAGGGATTTCAGTGATCCTTTTACTCAGCTGGCCCACTTGTGCTTCCAAATTTCTAATGGAGGACCTTGTTTCATTCATGAAACTCACAGTGGCCTTAGATAGATCAGATACTAAGTTTGCTAAATTAGAGGTATTTTATTCAGAGTGCTCTGTCTGTTGCTGAGTGGATGATGGAAAAGGCTTGCTATTGCTAAACCTGTTTCTTCCACCATTATTAAAGCCTTGTTGATGCTTTTGTTGATCCTTCCATGAGAGATTTGGGTGATTTCTCCATGAGGGATTATAGGTGTTTCCATATGGTTCACCCATGTAATTTACCTCTGCAATTGCAGGGTTCTCAGGATCATAAGCTTCTTCTTCAGAAGATGCCTCTTGAGTACTGTTGGATGCAGCTTGCATTCCATTCAGACTCTGAGAAATCATATTGACTTGCTGAGTCAATATTTTATTCTGAGCCAATATAGCATTCAGAGTATCAATTTCAAGAACTCCCTTCTTCTGAGGCGTCCCATTACTCACAGGGTTCCTCTCAGAAGTGTACATGAACTGGTTATTAGCAACCATGTCAATGAGTTCTTGAGCTTCTGCAGGCGTTTTCTTTAGGTGAATAGATCCACCTGCAGAAGTATCCAATGACATCTTAGCTAATTCAGACAGACCATCATAGAATATGTCCAGGATGGTCCATTCTGAAAGCATGTCAGAAGGACACTTTTTGGTCAGTTCCTTGTATCTCTCCCAAGCTTCATAGAGGGATTCACCTTCTTTCTGTCTGAAGGTTTGAACATCCACTCTAAGCTTACTCAGCTTTTGAGGAGGAAAGAACTTGGCTAAGAAAGCCTTGACCAGCTTATCCCAAGAGTTCAGGCTATCTTTAGGTTGAGAATCCAACCATATTCTAGCTCTGTCTCTCACAGCAAAAGGGAAAAGCCTGAGCCTGTAGACTTCAGGATCTACTCCATTAGTCTTAACAGTATCACAGATCTGCAAGAATTCAGTTAAGAACTGAAAAGGATCTTCAGATGGAAGTCCATAAAACTTGCAGTTTTGTTGCATCAGAGAAACTAATTGAGGTTTCAGCTCAAAATTGTTTGCTCCAATGGTAGGGATGGAGATGCTTCTTCCATGTAAATTGGAATTAGGTGCAGTAAAGTCACCAAGAATCCTCCTTGTATTATTATTATTTTCGGCTGCCATCTCCTCTTCCTGTTCAAAAATTTCTGTAAGGTTATCTCTGGATTGTTGTATTTTAGCTTCTCTTAGTTTCCTCTTCAGAGTCCTTTCAGGTTCAGGGTCTGCTTCAACAAGAATGTTCTTGTCCTTGCTCCTGCTCATATGAAAAAGAGGGAACAGAAAAATAATAATAATAGGGATCCTTTTTACCCAGGTATAGAGGTTCCCCTGTGTGAGTAGAAGAAGAAAAGAATGTAATGTAAAGAAGAGAAGAAGAGAAAATTCGAACACAGATGGAAGAGGGGGTTCGAATTTGGGTGAGATGAAGTGTTAGTAGATGAATAAATAAATAGAAGGAGATGAGAGAGAGATTTTCGAAAATAATTTTTGAAAAGGAGTTAATGATTTTCGAAAATTAGAGAGGGATAGTTAGTTAGGTAGTTTTGAAAAAGATAAGAAACAAAGAAAAAGTTAATTAGTTAGTTGAAACAAATTTTAAAAATCAATTTTTAAAAGATAAGAAGATAAGAAGTTAGAAAAGATATTTGAAAATCAAATTTTTGAAAAAGATAAGATTTAAAAAAAAAGATATGATAGGAAGATATGATTAGAATTAGTTTTGAAAAAGATTTTATTTTTAAATCATAATTAATGACTTGACTCACAAGAAATCACAAGATATGATTCTAGAACTTAAAGTTTGAATCTTTCTTAACAAGCAAGTAACAAACTTGAAATTTTTGAATCAAAACATTAATTTTTGATGATATTTTCAAAAATTATGAGATAAGGTTAAGAAAAAGATTTTTGAAAAATATTTTTAAAATTTTCAAAAATAAATAAGAAAAATGAAAAAGATATGATTTTTGAAAAAGATTTTGAAAAAGATAAGATTTTTAAATTGAAAATTTGATTTGACTAATAAGAAACAACTAGATTTTAAAAATGTTTGAAAAAGTCAATCCAAATTTCCGAAATTTATGAGAGAAAAAAGGAAAGATATTTTTTTTATTTTTGAATTTTTAATGATGAAAGAGAAAAACAAAAAAAATGACTCAGAACATGAAAATTATGAATCAAAACACATGATGCATGCAAGAACACTATGAATGTCAAGATGAACACCAAGAACACTTTGAAGATCATGATGAACATCAAGAACATATTTTTGAAAAATTTTTTACGCAAAGAAAACATGCAAGACACCAAACTTAGAAATCTTTAATGCTTGGACTCTAACAAACGAAAAATGCATATGAAAAACAAGAAAAGACACAAAACAAGAAGATTTAAAGATCAAACAAGAAGACTTACCAAGAACAACTTGAAGATCATGAAGAACATTATGAATGCATGAATTTTCGAAAAATGCATAAATTTTTAGAAAAAATGCAATTGACACCAAACTTGAAATTGACTCAAGACTCAAACAAGAAACACAAAATATTTTTTGATTTCATGATTTTATGATTTTTTTGTATTTTCTTTTAACTTTTTTTTTGAAAAACATATAGAAAAAGAAAATAAGAAATTCAAAATTTTTAATAAGAATCCCAGGAATCTTTCAATGTTGGCCTAAAGCTCCAATCCAAGGGTTGGGCATGGCTTAATAGCCAGCCAGCTTTAGGATATAAATCAGGCATGCAACAACTGATATTCCAATTAACTTGCCTCTATGCTGATGGTTGGAAGCCACAGTCCAAAAGAATTAGACATGGCTTTACAGCCAGCCAGGCTTCAACATGCTTCATGAAACACTAGAATTCATTCTTAAAAATTTAGAATAATTTTCGAAAACAGATGAGAAATTTTTGAAAGATTTTTGAAAATTTTTTGAAAATAAAACAAAAAGAAAATTACCTAATCTGAGCAACAAGATGAACCGTCAGTTGTCCAAACTCGAACAATCCCCGATAACGGCGCCAAAAACTTGGTATGCGAAATTGTTACTCTGAGATTGTAAAATTTGTTGTTCATTCTCTCCCTGGCAATGGCGCCAATAACTGGTGCACAATACCATGGTCCAAACATAACTTCACAACTTCGCACAACTAACCAGCAAGTGTACTGGGTCGTCCAAGTAATAAAACCTTACGTGAGTAAGGGTCGATCCCACGGAGATTGTTGGTATGAAGCAATCTATGGTCACCTTGTAAATCTCAGTCAGGCGGATATCAAATGGTTATGGAGTTTTCGAATAATAATAATAAATAAATAGAAAATAAAGATAGAAATACTTATGTAATTCATTGGTGAGAATTTCAGATAAGCGTATAGAGATGCTTTCGTTCCTCTGAATCTCTGCTTTTCCACTGTCTTCATCCAATCAGTCTTACTCCTTTCCATGACAAGCTTTCTGTAAGGGCATCACCGTTGTCGATGGCTACATCCCATCCTCTCTGTGAAAATGGTCCAAATGCTCTGTCACGGCATGGCTAATCATCTGGAGGTTCTCGATCATACTGGAATAGGATTTACTATCCTTTTGCGTCTGTCACTACGCCCAGCACTCGCGAGCTTGAAGTTCGTCACAGCCATCCCTTCCCAGATCCTACTCGGAATACCACAGACAAGGTTTAGACTTTCCGGATCTCAGGAATGGCCATCCATGGGTTCTAACTTATACCACAAAGATACTAATAACTCGGACTCGGTCCCCTGTATTAGATATCTAAGAGATACTCATTCTAGCTTGTTTGCATGTAGAACGGAAGTGTTTGTCAGGCACGCGTTCACAAGTGAGAATGATGATGAGCGTCACATAATCATCACCTTCATCATGTTCTTGGGTGTGAATGGATATCTTAGAAGCGGAATAAGTTGAATTGAATAGAAAAATAGTAGTACTTTGCATTAAATAATGAGGAACAGCAGAGCTCCACACCTTAATCTATGGAGTGCAGAAACTCTACCGTTGAAAAATACATAAGTGAAAGGTTCAGGCATGGCTGAATGGCCAGCCCCCAAACGTGATCAATAGATCAAAAGATGTTCCAAAGATCATAAGATGATCCGAAGATCATAAGATGTCTAATACAATAGTAAAAAGTCCTATTTATACTAAACTAGCTACTAGGGTTTACAGAAGTAAGTAATTGATGCATAAATCCACTTTCGGGGCCCACTTGGTGTGTGCTTGGGCTGAGCTTGAAGTTTACACGTGCAGAGGCTTCTTTTGGAGTTGAACGCCAAGTTGTAACGTGTTTTTGGCGTTCAACTCTGGTTCGTGACGTGTTTCTGGCGTTTAACTCCAGACTGCAGCATTGAACTGGCGTTCAACGCCCTTTTACGTCATCTAAACTCGGCCAAAGTATGAACTATTATATATTGCTGAAAAGCCCTGGATGTCTACTTTCCAACGCAATTGGAAGCGCGCCATTTTGAGTTCTATAGCTCCAGAAAATCTACTTTGAGTGCAGAGAGGTCAGAATCCAACAACATCAGCAGTCCTTCTTCAACCTCTGAATCTGATTTTTGCTCAAGTCCCTTAATTTAAGCCAGAAAATACCTGAAATCATAGAAAAACACACAAACTCATAGTAAAGTCCAGAAATGTGAATTTAACATAAAAACTAATAAAAACATCTCTAAAAGTAACTAGATCCTACTAAAAACAATGCCAAAAAGCGTATAAATTATCCGCTCATCACAACACCAAACTTAAATTATTGCTTGTCCCCAAGCAACTGAAAATCAAATAGGATAAAAAAAGAGAATATACTATAAATTCCAAACTATCAATGAAACATTGCTCCAATCAGATGAGCGGGACTTGTAGCTTTTTGCCTCTTGAATAGTTTTGGCATCTCACTTTATCCATTGAAGTTCAGAATGATTGGCATCTATAGGAACTCAGAGTTCAGATAGTGTTATTGATTCTCCTAGTTCAGTATGTTAATTCTTGAACACAGCTACTTTATGAGTCTTGGCCGTGGCCCTAAGCACTTTGTTTTCCAGTATTACCACCGGATACATAAATGCCACAGACACATAATTGGGTGAACCTTTTCAGATTGTGACTCAGCTTTGCTAAAGTCCCCAATTAGAGGTGTCCAGGGTTCTTAAGCACACTCTTCTTTTGCTTTGGACCTTGACTTTAACCGCCCAGTCTCAAGTTTTCACTTGACACATTCACGCCACAAGCACATGGTTAGGGACAGCTTGGTTTAGCCGCTTAGGCCAGGATTTTATTCCTTTAGGCCCTCCTATCCACTGATGCTCAAAGCCTTGGGATCCTTTTTATTTACCCTTGCCTTTTGGTTTTAAGGGTTATTGGCTTTTTGCTCTTGCCTTTTTGTTTTAAGAGCTTTTGGCTTTTTCTGCTTGCTTTTTCTTTTTCTTTCTATTTTTTTTTTCGCCATTTTTTTTCTGCAAGCTTTTTGTATTCACTGCTTTTTCTTGCTTCAAGAATCATTTTTATAATTTTTCAGATTATCAAATAACATGTCTCCTTGTCATCATTCTTTCAAGAGCCAACATATTTAACATTCTTAAACAACAACTTCAAAAGACATATGCACTGTTCAAGCATTCATTCAGAAAACAAAAAGTATTGTCACCACATCAATATAATTAAACTAAGTTCAAGGATAAATTCAAAACTCATGTACTTCTTGTTCTTTTGAATTAAAAACATTTTTCATTTAAGAGAGGTGATGGATTCATATTCACTACTTTAAGGCATAGACACTTAGACACTAATGATCATGTAATAAAGACACAAACATAGATAAACATTTAACATAAGAAAACGAAAAACAGAAAATTTAAGAACAAGGAGTGAGTCCACCTTAGTGATGGTGATGTTTCCTTCTTGAGGAACCAATGATGTCCTTGAGCTCTTCTATGTCCCTTCCTTGTCTTTGTTGCTCCTCCCTCATAGCTCTTTGATCTTCTCTAATTTCATAGAGTATGATGGAGTGCTCTTGATGTTCTACCCTTAGTTATCCCATGTTGGAACTTAATTCTCCTAGGGAGGTGTTGATTTGCTCCCAAAAATTCTGTGGAGGAAAGTGCATCCCTTGAGGTATCTCAGGGATTTCTTGATGATGAGCTTCCTCACGTGTTTCTTGAGCTCCATGAGTGGGCTCTCTTATTTGCTCAATCCTTTTCTTAGTGATGGGCTTCTCTTCCTCAATGGGAATGTCTCCTTCTATGAAAGCTCCAGCTGAGTAACATAGATGGCAAATAAGATGAGGGAAAGCTAGCCTTGCCAAGGGTGAGGACTTTTCGGCTATTTTGTAGAGTTCAAGGGAGATGACTTCATGAACTTCTACTTCCTCACCAATCATGATGCTATGGATCATGATGGCCCGATCCACAGTAAGTTCAGATCGGTTGCTAGTGGGGATGATGGAGCGTTGGATGAACTCCAACCATCCTCTAGCTACAGGCTTAAGGTCCAGTCTTCTCAGTTGAACCGGTTTGCCTTTTGAGTCAATCTTCCATTGAGCTCCTTCTACACATATGTCCATGAGGACTTGGTCCAACCTTTGATCAAAGTTGACCCTTCTAGTGTAGGGGCGTGCATCTTCTTGCATCATAGGCAAGTTGAACGCCAACGTCA
This sequence comes from Arachis hypogaea, assembly GCF_003086295.3. Classification (NCBI taxonomy): domain Eukaryota; kingdom Viridiplantae; phylum Streptophyta; class Magnoliopsida; order Fabales; family Fabaceae; genus Arachis; species Arachis hypogaea. The sequence goes on along the minus strand of NC_092050.1, from coordinate 142,662,316 downwards.
CATTTTTCGGACTAAAATCTAAGTATTTCCCCCGAACCATTGTAATATAATTCTCTAATTTCATGGAGTGTTGGAGTCTTGTTGTTCCAATCTCTTTTGATTGCCTTTGTGTTTTGTTTTCCATCTGGGTTGAAGCTAGCTTTGTGCAACTAGTCTTCTTTGCGCTCTCTGGTATAATGCCAGTAATTTGATTTTTGTGAAGTCATGGCTTTCTGGGTCCGACTTGGGTCCCTTATAGTGCCTGCTTTCAGTTGTCTGACTTCTTAGACTTGGTCGTGTTTTTGCTTCTGCTTGGACCTCGGTAGGTCTTTTCTTATGGATTATAACTTTTGGTAGCTTATCGAGTCAACTTTGTTGCGTCGGCCTCTTCTGAGTTATTTCTAGCAATCCATTTTTGGATCTTTTGTCAGATCTCTTTTTATGGATTAATTTTATAACTTTATGGCTTTGTTGGGGTGACTTCATCATGTCGGTCCCTTCTAAGTTATTTCTAGCAATTCTCTTTTTGTACCTTTGTCAGGTCTCTTTTAGGGATTACTTTTATAACTTTATGTTCTTGGCCGACTTCATCATGTCGGGCCCTTCTAAGTTATTTTAGTAATCTTTTTTTTTGGGACCTTTGTCAGGTCTCTTTTAGGGATTACTTCTTATAACTTTTTGTTCTGGGCCAACTTCATCATGTCGGGCCCTTCTAAGTTATTTCTAGCAATCCTCTTTTTTAGGGCTGGCAAGGACTCTTTCCAGGGATTTACTTTTTATAACTTTTGGTTTTTGTGGTCGACTGGTCCGACTTCTTCTATGTCAGCCGGTCTTTAAGTTGTTTTTAGCAACCCATTTTTATTAAGACCTCGTCAGGTCCTTTCTATGGATCACTTTCGATAACTTCTTGCATTATTCTGTTTTTGTCGCCTTTTCATCTTTGCTGATTTTGTAGAAATTAGGTTTGATCCCCGTTGGTCGACCTTTTGATGAATTTTGTTTTCATCTTTGTTGGTCTTCATTGTGATCGTGCAGTGAATTTGATTTTCACTTTCTGCCGATCTGTAGCTTTATAATCGGGCGATGAATTTTTTGCGTTTTAGATTAATGCGTCTTGATAAAGGATTTATAGAAAATTTGAAAAACTTTATTCAAAATAGAAAATATGAAAATATTTACGTGTGGGAGTTTTACTCCTCTAAGTTAGGTATCTTACGAATCTTGGCTCGGTGCCTTATTAAAAAACCTTTTCAGGAAAAAGAGTGCACCTTATCGTAAGATTCTTATTACCTCTAACTATAATACCTTCGTAGGTTGCAAGCGTGCCATGACCTGGGAAGCTCTCGCCCTTCTAGTTCGGACAGTCTGTAGTAGCTCTTTCCAAGTACTTCTATGACTCGGTAGGGTCCTTTCCAGTTTGCTGCCAGCTTTCCTTCTCCAGGTCGAGTTGTTCCGATATCATTTCGGATTAGGATGAGGTTGTTCTCGGCAAAACCTCGTGGCACTACCTTTTGATTGTATCTTGAAGCCATTCGTCGTTTTAATGCCTCTTCTCTGATCCGAGCTCTTTCTCGGATTTCTGGAAGTAGGTCGAGGTCTTCCCTTTGAAGTTGGGAGTTGGCCTCTTCATTGTAGTGGATCACTCTAAGCGACCCTTCTTCGACCTTTACTGGGATCATTGCCTCCATTCTGTAAGCTAATTGGAAGGATGATTCATTTGTGGTGGAGTGTGGCGTCGTCCGATATGCCCATAGGACTTGTGGGAGCTCTTCGGCCCAGGCTCCCTTTGCATCCTGTAATCTCCATTTTAGTCCAGCTAATATGACTTTGTTAGTAGCTTTCGCTTGTCCATTGGCTTGGGGGTGTTCTACGGATGTGAATTGGTATTTTATGTTTAGATCGGCCACCAACTTTCTGAAGCCTACATCTGTAAATTGAGTGCCATTGTCTGTGGTTATAGAGTATGGAACCCCAAACCTTGTGACAATATTTCTATATGAGAATTTTTGACTTCTTTGAGCCGTGGCGTTAGCTAGGGGTTCTGCCTCGATCCATTTTGTGAAATAGTCTACCCCCACTATGAGGAATTTGACTTGTCCTGATCCTTGAGGGAAGGGTCCGAGAAGATCGAGTCCCCATTTTGCGAATGGCCAGGGTGAGGTTACGCTGATGAGCTCCTCTGGCGGGGCGATATGAAAGTTGGCATGTTTCTGACATGGTGGACATGTCTTCACGAATTCTGTTGCTTCTTTTTGTAAGGTCGGCCAATAAAATCCAGCTCGGAGTACTTTCTTGGTGAGTGCCTGTGCTCCGAGGTGGTTGCCACAGATGCCACTGTGTACTTCTAAATCTTCTTTTGTATTGGAAGTCGGTACATGTTCACGTCCTGGGTCGAGCTATCCGACCTGGGATGATTGGCGACAAAACGACCGACCTCTTCAGGTCAGGCTACCCGACCTCTTCTCAAAGAGGTCAGCCAAATCGACAGGAAAGCCCAATAAAGGGTCCAAATAGAGGAATACGACCCAAATCCAAAGGCAGTCCAAGCTTATAGAGATAAAGGCGGTTCCCTTGAAGATAAGCTGACTTCACTCAAAATAAGATAAGATAAGATAAGATAACTAACTTATCTTATCAGAAAGGTCAGCCCACACTATTATAAATACACTGGAGCACCTAGGTATAACTCATACTCTGATTCTACAATAAACCTACTTAATACCCGTGCTAACTTAAGCATCAGAGTCTCTTGCAGGTACCCCCCACCTTCCGGTGACCAAGGATCGGAAGTGCAGCCAATCTAACAAGTCGGGCACAACAGCTCCGGCCGCCACCAGCCAGCCGGACACATCATCTCCGACCAGTACAGAAGATCTCATCCGAGATCGACCTACAGTTTCAGGTAATCTTCAGAACATTGGCGCCGTTGCCGGGGAACCTGGAAGTCATCCCATCACCATGGCGAACGAACAGGATAACGACCACAACTCAGATTTAGAGGACAGAATGCCACACAAAAACACGGGTGCCACACCAAAAGACACTCCAGAATCTAACGGAGACAAAAACTCATCACATCCGGGAGTAATAGAAGCACTTCAAGATCGCCTAAAGCAACTCAAAAAAGAAAGCCAGTACCAACAAGAAATCGGCAAGGATCTACAAAGAGAGGTAAGACGACGTCGAGAATTGGAAGATAAACTCCTACAACTCGAAGCCGATCTCAAAGCAAAGGCTACCCGGACCACCCTTGAGGATAACTCTCGCAAGGATCAAGATCTATTCACTAGGAAAATCATGAAGACTAAAATCCCTAAAGACTTCAAACTTCCGGATATGACTTTGTATGATGGCACTACAGATCCCAACCATCACCTCAGTAACTTCAGAAATAGAATGTACCTCACCAACGCCTCAGACGCCGTTCGCTGCAAAGCTTTTCCAACGACTCTCACGAAGACAGCAATTAGATGGTTCGACAACTTACCTCCTAAGTCCATCTCAAGCTTTGATGACCTAGCCAAAAAGTTCTTGGCCAGATTCTCCATCCAAAAAGACAAGGCCAAGCACGCCCCCAGTCTACTAGGAATCAGGCAAGGAGATCGGGAAAGTCTTTGCAACTACATGGAAAGATTCAACAAAACATGCCTGGATATACAAAGCTTGCCAACAGAGGCTGCCGTTATGGGCCTCATCAACGGCTTACGAGAGGGACCTTTCAGCCAATCTATATCAAAGAAATACCCCACATCTCTAGATGAGGTGCAAGAGCGGGCAGAGAAGTACATCAACATGGAAGAAAATTCCCGACTTGGGGAGGCCTCGAAATCCGGTTTCACCTACCAAGATAAAGATAAAGAATCCAAGAAGAAGGAAGATCGAACGGGGGAAAAAATAAAAAATTATCATAATTACACCCCTCTTCGGGTGTCCCTGGTGGATATTTACAAAGAAGTCTGTAACACAGAAAAGATACCCCCAGCTCGACCACTCAAAGGCAAAAGAGGAGGAGGAAATTGGAACGAATACTGTGAGTATCATCGGGTCCGAGGACATTCCACCAACGAATGTTTCGATTTAAAAAACATCATAGAAAAATTAGTAAGAGAAGGAAAACTAAATCGGTACCTGGCCACCCGAGATGATGAGAAAAGAAAAAGACGAAGGGATGAAGATGTCGGACGAGCTGAGCGATCACCTCGTACGCCAGAAATACATGTCCACATGATACACGGAGGATTTGCAGGAGGAGGAATCTCCAAGTCATCCCACAAAAGATATCTCAAAGAAGTATATCATGTCGAAGGGAAGGAGGAAGCACCCGACATCCCTGCAATCACATTCACCAAAGAAGACGCATCAGGTGTCATCTCAAGACACGACGATCCCATGGTCATCACCATCATACTGGCGAACGCCAATCTCCACCGCACATTAATAGACTACGGGAGCTCCACCGACATCTTATTCAAAACTGCCTTCGACAAGCTCGGCTTAGAAGAAAAGGAGCTTAGAGCATACCCGAACAGCCTGTTCGGACTGGGCGATACCCCAGTACAACCACTGGGATACATGTCACTACATACAACCTTCGGAAAAGGGAACCAATCCAGAACACTCAAGATAGACTACATCGTGGTCGACGTGAGTTCAGCCTACAATGCCCTAATAGGTCGGACAACACTAAATCAACTCGGCGCAATAGTCTCAACTCCACCTCTATGCATGAAATTTTCAACTACAGAAGGGATAACTACAATAAAAGCAGATCAAAAGATGGCACGCCGCTGTTATAACGAAAGTCTAAACCTCAGAGGAAGAGGAGAAGAGTTCCATACAATTGAGCTCGGTGGAGTTCAGAGACGTGAAGAACTCCGTCCACAACCCGAAGGAGAAATAGAGAAAGTTCAGATCGGGGATACCTCGGACAAAACAACTAATATTGGCACGATCCTGAAAGGAAATGCAAAAGAATTACTAGTACAGTTCTTACGAGATAATGTTGATCTCTTCGCATGGAAAGCTGCAGACATGCCAGGCATAGACCCCAAGCTAATGAGTCACAAGTTGGAGGTCTATCCAGGATCTCGGTCGGTACAGCAGAGACGAAGAAAACTTGGACCAGAACGATCCCAAGCTGTGGAAGAACAGGTACAAGCACTACTGGAGGCAGGATTCATAAGAGAAGTCAAGTACCCACTATGGATAGCTAATGTTGTCTTGGTAAAAAAATCAAATGGGAAATGGCAAATGTGTACCGACTACACCGATCTCAACAAAGCCTGCCCAAAAGATCCTTACCCACTCCCAAGTATCGACGCTCTGGTAGATGTTTCATCCGGATATAGATACCTCTCGTTTATGGATGCATATTCCGGATACAACCAAATCTCCATGTATCCACCAGATCAAGAAAAGACCTCGTTTTTAACACCAAAAGCAAATTACTGCTACATAGTGATGCCTTTCGGTCTCAAGAATGCGGGAGCTACGTATCAAAGGCTAATGAATAAAGTCTTTTCAGATCATATCGGAAAAATCATGGAAGTCTACGTGGACGACATGTTAATAAAGATACAAAGCAAAGAGACAATACTGACCGACCTGGCTCAGGTGTTCGACACTATAAGGAAGCATGACATATGACTCAATCCCGCAAAATGCACCTTTGTAGTAGAAGCGGGCAAATTCTTAGGTTTCATGCTCACACAAAGAGGAATTGAAGCAAACCCGGACAAATGCCAGGCCATACTCAATATGAAGAGCCCGATTTGTGTCAGAGAGGTACAACAACTCAATGGGAGATTAGCATCCTTATCCAGATTCTTAGCGGGATCAGCGATAAGATCCCTCCCCTTCTATGCCACTTTAAGGAAAGGAAAGAAGTTCGAATGGACAATGGAATGCGAGCAAGCCTTCCAGGAAGTCAGGCAGTAGCCTCAGCACTGGTTCGAGAGGATGACAAAGGGCAACAACCTGTATACTTCATTAGTAAAGCACTGCAGGGATCTGAGCTGAACTACCAAAAAATAGAAAAGTTTGCCTACACTGTCATACTGACTTCTCGACGACTTCGCCCGTACTTCCAGGCTCACACCATTAAGGTTCGGACCGACCAGCCCAAAAAAGGGATACTGCATAAAACAGATCTAGTAGGCAGAATTTTACAATGGGCAGTCGAGTTATCAGAGTTCGACCTCCAATATGAAGCTCGGACTGTCATCAAATCACAATACTTGGCCAACTTCATCGAAGAATTCACGGATACCCTAGAAACCCCCCACAGAATGGAATCTCTACGTGGAAGGGTCTTCAAATAAGACTGGAAGTGGCGCAGGTGTGATAATAGAAAGCAACCAAGGAACCCAAGTTGAGCTATCCCTCAAATTTGGGTTCCCGGCCTCAAACAACCAAGCGGAATATGAAGCGTTACTAGCTGGTTTGAAGCTGGCTAAGGAGGTGGGAGCTCAAAAACTCAACATCTTCAGCGATTCACAAGTAGTCACCTCACAAATAATAGGGAGCTACCAAGCCAAAGATCCCACCATGAAAAAGTATTTGGATAAAACCAAGGAACAGCTCAGACAACTCGGGGAATATAAGATCTGCCACATACCCCGCGAACAAAATGCCCGAGCTGATGCACTCTCAAAACTAGCCAGCACCAAACCAGGGGGCAACAATAGAAGCCTCATCCAGGAAATGCTGCAGAATCCGTCAATCTCGGAAGAGGAATAAGTCCTAGCCATAACAAGTCAGGATCAAGGATGGATGACCCCCATAATTAATTACCTCAAAACAGAAACACTCCCCACAAATGAGAAGGAGGCAAAGAGGTTAAAACGGGAGGCTCAGTACTACACCATCATAAACAACACCCTATATAAAAGAGGGATTTTAATACCACCACTAAAATGTGTGCCGACCTCCAACACAAGGGAAGTTTTAGAGGAAGTACACAGTGGCATTTGTGGTAATCATCTCGGAGCACAAGCTCTTACCAAAAAAGTACTCCAGGCGGGATTTTATTGGCCAACTCTACAAAAAGAAGCTACAGAGTATGTAAGGACATGCCCACCATGCCAGAAACATGCCAACTTTCACATCGCCCCGCCAGAAGAGCTCATCAGCGTAACCTCACCTTGGCCATTTGCAAAATGGGGACTTGATCTCCTCGGACCTTTCCCCCAGGGAGCAGGACAAGTCAAATTCCTCATAGTAGGGGTAGACTATTTCACAAAGTGGATCGAGGCAGAGCCCCTAGCCAACGCCACTGCTCAAAGAAGCCAGAAATTCCTATATAGGAACATTGTCACAAGGTTCGGGGTTCCATATTCCATCACCACGGACAATGGCACCCAATTCACAGATGCAGGCTTCAGAAAGTTAGTAGCCAATCTGAACATAAAACACCAGTTCACCTCTGTCGAACATCCTCAAGCCAATGGATAGGCCGAAGCTACCAACAAAGTCATATTAGCTGGGTTGAAACGGAGACTGCAAGCTGCAAAGGGAGTTTGGGCCGAAGAACTTCCACAAGTCCTATGGGCGCATCGAACAATGCCACATTCCACCACAAACGAATCACCATTTCGACTAGCATACGGAGTGGAGGCAATGATCCCAGTAGAGGTCGAGGAAGGGTTGCCTAGAGTAGTCCGCTACAATGAAGAAGCCAATTCTCAACTTCAAAGAGAAGAGCTCGACCTACTTCCGGAAATCCAAGAAAGTGCCCGGATCAGGGAAGAAGCGCTAAAGCGACGAATGGCTTCGAGATATAATCAAAGGGTAGTGCCAAGAGGTTTCGCTGAGAATGATCTCGTCCTAATCCAAAATGACATTGGAACAACTCGACCCAGAGAAGGAAAGCTGGCAGCAAATTGGAAAGGACCCTACCGAGTCATAGAAGTACTTGGAAAGGGCTACTACAGACTTTCCGAACTCGATGGACGAGAGCTTCCCAGATCATGGCACGCCTGCAACCTAAGAAGGTACTATAGCTAGAGAAGGTAAAAGATCTCGGATGCACTCTTTTTCCTGAAAAGGTTTTTTAATGAGGCACCAAGTTGAGATTCAGAAATTATCCGATTTAAAGGGATGAAAAACTCCCGCATGTATATTTGCACTTGCTTTTAAATAAAATATATTTTTAGATATTCTACAAATTCTCAAGACGCATTAATCTGAAGCATTCATCGTCCGATTATAAAGTGACAGATCGGCAGAAAGTGAAAAATAGATTCACTGCACGATCATGATAAAGACCAATAGAGATGAAAACGTGATTCATCTAAAGGTCGAACAAACAAAGATAGAAACCACCTTCTACAAATCGGCAAAGATGAACACAGAATAATGCAAGAAGTTATCGAAAGTGATCCAGAAAAAGAACCTGACGAGGTCTTATGGATTGCTAAATAATAACTTAAAGACTGTCCGACGTTAAGAAGTCGGACCGAGTCAACCCAAGTTATCAGCAAATCCCTGGAAAGAGGTCTGGCCAACCCTATAAAAGAGGAATTGCTATAACTTAGAAGAGATCGACCTAACAAAATCGGTCTCCTCCAAAAATAAGTTATATAAGTAATCCCTGAAAGAGACCTGACAAAGGTCCAAGAAAGAGGATTACAAAATAACTTAGAAGAGATCGACCTAACGAAGTCGGTCTCCTACAAAATAAGTTATATAAGTAATCCCTGAAAGAGACCTGACAAAGGTCCAAAAAAGAGGATTACAAAATAACTTAGAAGAGATCGACCTAACGAAGTCGGTCTCCTACAAAAATAAGTTATATAAGTAATCCCTGAAAGAGACCTGACAAAGGTCCAAGAAAGAGGATTACAAAATAACTTAGAAGAGATCGACCTAACAAAGTCGGTCTCCTACAAAAATAAGTTATATAAGTAATCCCTGAAAGAGACTTGACAAAGGTCCAAGAAAGAGGATTACAAAATAACTTAGAAGAGATCGACATAAAGAAGTTGGTCTCCTACAACGGACAAGTTATAAAAGTAATCCCTGAAAGAGACCTGACAAAGGTCTAAGAAAGAGGATTACAAAAATAACTTAGAAGAGGACGACATGAAGAAGTCGACCTCCTACAAACAAGTTATATAAGTAATCCCTGAAAGAGACCCAACAAAGGTCCAAGAAAGAGGATTACAAAAATAACTTGGAAAAAGACGACGCAAAGAAGTCGATCTCCTACAACCAACAAGTTATAAAAGTAGTCCCTGAAAGAGACCTGAGAAAGGTCCAAAAAAGAGGACTACAAAAATAACTTGGAAAAGGACGACGTAAAGAAATCGGTTATGGATAAATACAAGTAAGAGTAAGCAAACCGAAATACGAATTGGATCCACGCATCTACGACCTCCAAGTACAAAGCAGTTCAAAGAGGCCGAGCAGCAAGGCTCCAGTATTCTAAAAACCCAGAAAGGTGCCAAGACAAGTGTAAACAAGCATGCCATAGAATACAATATTATAAAGCTTCAGGGTCAAGCCCAAAAGCTTAAAAGCTAAAAAAACAAAAGTTGTTAAACAAGCAACCAAAGGGAGTACCAGCAGTCAGCAAAGTATTCAACTATATAAAATAAAGAGTTTTAAAGCCCACAAGCCGGGCCAACTATGCAAATATCCAAAGAAAACTCAGCTAAAGATTAGAAGACTTTTTAGCAGCATCAGTCTGGGGTAAAGGAGGGCGAGCCTGGAGAGGCACAGCATCCACGGTACCATCATCCCGGTTCAAGATCTGACAGTCCGGATCAGAAACAGAATGACCAACCTCAACTGGAGGAACTGTAGAAGCGGACACCTTGGCAGGGGGTGGATCAACATCATCATCATCTTGGTCATCGGAGACAATCTTACCATCCCTCACAACATTGTCCAAGCTAAAGAGAGTGAGGTCAACCTCAGGAGCAAGAACTTGAACTTGCTCTTTTAAATGATCATAGGCAGCGTTCACGCTGCCGACGAGGTGACCTTGGAGCTCGGAATAATCAGCTCGGGCGTTCTCCAACTCCTCCCTCAGACGCACCACCTCCCGATAAGATGTAACGTAACTGTCCTTATGCCTTAATGCTGTGTCCTCGGCCAACCGCACAGAAGCCGCCAGAGCAAGGGAACTCGCCTTTTCGTTCTCCATATCCTTCTCCAACTTGGCTACCTTTACCTCAAGCTCTTCCTTCAGGCCCTTCATCCGGTCGAACTCCTGTTTAGCCTCCTCCATAAATTCTTTGCTGGCATGTAGAGGAAGATTCTGAGCAGTTCGGTACAGGGCAGCCCCCATATATGCCATTTTAACACTGTTTCGGGTCATAAAATCCAGATGGCGAAGGATTGATACATCATCCATGGGGAGGGCACCGTAGGGACCGATTTGCTGATCTACGAACTCGATTGTATTAAAATCAGGGGCGTCAAGATTAAAGGCCTCAATTGTTTTCTGTTTCTTGTTGGGAAGAGCACCAGAAGTAGTGGCAAAAATCTGTGGAGGATCAGTCAGACGAACTCGAGGAGTGGGGGTCACCTTCCTTGGCCCAGGAGAACTCGGCACGGGCAGCTTCACTGGAACTTGAGAAGATCCCTCTCTGGCCGCCTTGGCCGAGATGTTTTGAACAGCAGCAGCCTTCTTCGCCTTCTTGTAGGCCTTCATAGAATCATTGTTTTTCGACATCTCTGAAAATACAGAATCAACCATAATGACGAGTTACAACATAGGAGAAGAAAAACTAAGAAACAAGTATAGAAACAAGTCAGACAGTACCCAAAGCAGTTCGAACCAAAGATGGATCACTCAAATTTTTTTTTGTATCCAGATAGGGTGGTTCCCCCCACAAATCTTCGAGAACAACTACAAAGGCCCGCTCAACTTTATCAAGCATTTCCCATGTATAGCGAGACACTCTCACATTCTTTTGCCACTCTAGAGGGAAAGCAGGCTCGTCATTCTCATCAAGAAAAAAGGGGTGGACCCCCTCAACAGCACGGACTCGGAAGAAATGATTCTTAAAATCTTTAAAAGACCCATCATACATGGCAAAAACTTTATACGAAACCCAGGAAGCTTTCTTTTTGGAGGAACCTCAAGGCTTGGCAGATACAAAAAGATAGAGGAAAAGAGTCTGGGAAGGTATTATGCCTAACTCTTGGCAAAGCAGCTAAAAAATCTTGATAAAACCCTAGGAATTCGGATGAAGCTGAGAGGAAGAAATATTACAAGACCACAACAAATCGGTTTCGAAAGCAGTAAAAGGAAAGGTAATGTCCAACTGGCTGAAGAAATATTCATAGGCATAGAAAAAGGGACGCTCCCCCTCGACGGAAGTAGGAAAACAAGCCCTCTTATTAGAGTCAGGAGCTACAAGCTCATAATCCCTCTCCCGAGCACTGTTACCACAAATCCTATGACGTTTCCTCAGCTCTACACAAAATTCAGCATCCACGACAGAGACACTAATTATGACAAGGGAGTCCAGCCAATCAGACATCCCCTCGGGAACTTTGGAAGACATCTCTACAACGTTATTGCAAGAAGACATGAGGCCAACTAATCCTACAAAAAAAAAGAATATTGGATTACTAAAAAACATCTCGGAGGAGGGGCAAAGAAACTCGACTAATATGATACAGACGAACAAACAGAAAAGGAAAACCCCAAGACTCAAACCAAAGTCCTGGGGCATCCTTTGGAGGCAGTGACAAAGCAAGGTTTCAGGAAAATCTACAGCTTACGCCTCGGCATCCCCCAAACAAAAAAAAAAAAGAAGATTTCAAACAGCAAGCATTTTCATAGGAGAAAGACAAAACACAAAAAAGTACAAAAAGTCATCAAAGCCACTATCTTTTTACAAAAAGCTTCGATAACATCAAACATGCCAAGCAGAGAATCGTTAAAGACACAGCCTTTTCTCCAGAATCTAACAAAAACCATCATCGAAAGCACAAGCAGAAATGGTGATAACATGCAAAAGCCCTAAAAGCATCAAGCAACAGGAAAGACGAAAAAATTCATACAAAAGACGAAGAAACTCCAGAACACGCAACAATTAGGCGCAGTAAAAGCAGAAAGATCCAAACTTTCTCTAAGCAAAATCAAACTCAGACATAAAAAATGACAGATGAAGAAAAATCAAACCTGGAAAATAGAAGGAAACCTCGAAAGAAAGCTGAAGAGCAAGAAGCGACAGAGCCACCCCTCGAACGGAAAAAATTCGCCGGAAGAAAACGGAGGGAGAAATCCAGAATCACTCCTTTTTCGCAGAAAGCGGTAGTAGAGCAGGCGTCGCAGGAAGAAACTGTGAAACTCTAGGGAAAAACAGAAAACGAGAGAGTAAAGGGAGAAGTTACGAAGAGGAACGAAGAAGAGAAACCGTTTCTGATGGCAAAGTTCAAAATAAAAACCAAGGGAAACGGGGCATTTGAACCCAATTAATGAGGGTATTAAACCCTCGCACGTTCCCAAAGGGCCGATATAAAAGCGCGCGCTTTTAAAGGAAAACGTTCCACATTCAAAAAGGCTCTACAAAGAAAGGAATCGACAAAATGCTTGAGTTCGACTTCACTAGAGAAGGACCGAAGTCAAGGACTCGACCTCAACAAAAAGACCGAGCTCAAGCAGGGGCACTGTTCACATCCTGGGTCGAGCTATCCGACCTGGGATGATTGGTGACAAAGCGACTGACCTCTTCAGGTCAGGCTACCCGACCTCTTCTCAAAGAGGTCGGCCAAATCGACAGGAAAGCCCAATAAAGGGCCCAAATAGAGGAACACGACCTAAATCCAAAGGCAGTCCAAGCCTATAGAGATAAAGGTGGTTCCCTTGAAGATAAGCTAACTTCACTCAAAATAAGATAAGATAAGATAAGATAAGATAACTAACTTATCTTATCAGAAAGGTCAGTCCACACTACTATAAATACACTGGAGCACCCAGGTATAACTCATACTCTGATTCTACAATAAACCTGCTTAATACCCGTGCTAACTTAAGCATCAGAGTCTCTTGCAGGTACCCCCCACCCTCCGGTGACCAAGGATCAGAAGTGCAGCCAGTCTAACAAGTCGGGCACAACAGCTCCGGCTGCCACCAGCCAGCCGGACACGTTATCTCCGACCAGTACAGAAGATCTCATCCGAGATCAACCTACAGTTTCAGGTAATCTTCGGAACAGTACACATTTTAATAGTGGTGTCAAAATCCCTCTCTTGTATAGAGTATTATTTATGATGGTGTAGTACTGTGCCTTCTATTTTAACCTCTTTGCATCCTTCTCATCTGTAGGGAGTGTTTCTGTTTTGAGGTAGTTAATTATGGGAGTCATCCATCCTTGATCCAGACCTATTATGGCTAGGATCTTTTCTTCTTCCGAGATTGATGGGTTCTGCAGCATCTCTTGGATGAGGCTTCTATTGTTGCCCCCTGGTTTGGTGCTGGCTAATTTTGAGAGTGCATCAGCTCGAGCATTCTGTTCTTGGGGTATATGGCGGACCTCATATTCCTCGAGTTGTCCAAGCTGTTCCTTGGTTTTGTCCAAGTACTTTTTCATGGTGGGATCCTTGGCTTGATAACTCCCCGCATTTGTGAAGTGATTACCTGTGAGTCGCTGAAGATGATAAGCTTTTGAGCTCCAACCTCCTTTGCCAGCTTCAAACCAGCTAGCAGTGCCTCATACTCAGCTTGGTTGTTTGAGGCAGGAACCCAAATTTGAGGGAAAGTTCGATTGGGTTCCCTGGTCGCTTTCAATTATCACACCCGCGCCACTACCAGTTTTGTTTGAGGAACCGTCTACGTAGAGATTCCATTCTGTAAGGGTTTTCGGGGTGTCTGTAAATTCTGTAATGAAGTCGGCTAAATATTGTGATTTGATGGCTGTCCGAGCTTCATATTGGAGGTCGAATTCAGACAACTCGACTGTCCATTGTAAGATTCTTCCTGCTAAATCTGTTTTCTACAGGATGCTCTTTATGGGCTGGTTGGTCCGAACCCTGATAATATGGGCTTGGAAATATGGACGGAGTCGTCTAGATGTTAATATGAGCGCATAGGCGAATTTTTCAATTTTTTGGTAGTTCAATTCGGATCCTTGTAATGCTTTGCTAATGAAGTATATAGGTTGTTGCCCACTTTCGTTTTCTTGGACCAGTGCTGAGGCTACTACCCGACTTCCTACTGCGAGGTACAATATAAGTGGTTCTCCTTCCCATGGCCGAGTTAGGATAGGTGGTTGTCCTAGGAACCTTTTGAAATCTTGGAAGGCCTGTTCGCACTCTGTTGTCCATTCGAACCTCTTTCCCTTCCTTAGAGTGGCGTATAAGGGTAGAGATCTTATTGCTGATCCGGCTAGAAATCTAGACAAGGCTACCAACCTTCCATTGAGTTGTTGTACCTCTTTGACGCAAGTCGGGCTCTTCATGTCGAGTATAGCCCGGCATTTATCCGGATTTGCCTCGATTCCTCTTTGTGTGAGCATAAAACCTAAGAATTTGCCAGTCTCTACTGCAAAGGTGCATTTTGCAGGGTTAAGTCGCATGCCATGCCTTCTTATAGTGTTGAATACTTAGGTGAGGTCGGACAGTAACGTCTCTTCACTTTGTGTCTTTATTAACATGTCGTCCATGTATACTTCCATGATTTTCCCGACGTGGTCTGCAAAGACCTTATTCATTAATCTTTGATAAGTGGCTCCTGTGTTTTTGAGTCCGAAAGATATGACGATGTAGCAGTAGTTTGCTTTTGGGGTTAAGAGTGAAGCTTTTTCTTGATCGGGTGGGTACATCGGGATTTGATTGTATCCCGAATAGGCGTCCATAAATGAGAGGTATTTGTATCTGAAGGAAGCATCCACCAAAGCGTCGATACTTGGGAGTGGATAAGGATCTTTTGGGCAGGCTTTGTTGAGATCAGTGTAGTCGGTGCACATCCGCCACTTTCCGTTTGGTTTTTTCACCAAGACGACGTTAGCTAGCCATAGTGGGTACTTGACTTCTCTTATGAATCCTGCCTCCGGTAAAGCTTGTACTTGCTCTTCCACAGCTTGGGATCATTCTAGTCCGAGCTTTCTACGTCTCTGTTGTACTTGCCGAGATCCTGGGTAAACTGCCAGCTTGTGACACATTAACTTGGGGTCTATGCCGGCATGTCTGTGGCTTTCCATGCAAAGAGGTCGACATTGTCTCTTAAAAACTGTATGAGCGACTCTTTCATGTCTCCTTTTAGGATTGTGCCAATATTGGTTGTTTCATTTGGAACATCTCCGATCTGAACTTTTTCTACTTCGCCATCGGGTTGTGGACGGAGTTCTTCCCGCCCTCGAACTCCACCGAGTTCGATGGTGTGGAATTCTTCTCCTCTGCCTCTGAGGTTTAGGCTTTTGTTATAACAGCGGCACGCCGTCTTCTGGTATGCTTTTATTGTAGCTATTCCTTCTGTGGTTGGAAATTTTAGGCACAGGTGTGGAGTCGAGACTACTGCGCCTAGTTGATTTAACATTGTCCGACCTATTAGGGCTTTGTAGGCTGAACTTACATTGACCACAATGTAGTCTATATTGAGTGTCCTTGACTGGTTTCCTTTTCCGAAGGTCGTGTGTAGTGAGATGTACCCAAGTGGTTGGATTGGAGTGTCTCCCAGCCCGAACAGGTTGTTTGGATATGCTCTGAGTTCTTTTTCTTCCAGGCCGAGTTTGTCGAAGGCAGTTTTGATCAAGATATCGGCCGAGCTTCCTTGATCTACCAGTGTGCGGTGGAGATTTGCGTTGGCCAATATGATAGTGATGACCATGGGATCGTCATGTCCCGAGATGATGCCGGCTGCGTCCTCTTTAGTAAAAGTGATTGTGGGGATGTCGGGTGCTTCCTCCCTTCCCTCGACATGATATACCTCTTTAAGATGTCTTTTGCGGGATGATTTGGAGGTTCCTCCCCCTGTAAATCCTCCGTGTATCATGTGGACATGTCTGTCCAAGGTACGAGATGGTCGTTCAATTCGTCCGACATCTTTGTCCCTTTTTTCTTTTTCTTGGTTCCTCAGCTCGACTTGCTAAGTACTGATCTAATTTCCCCCTCTTACTAATTTCTCTATGACATTTTTTAAATCGAAACATTCGTTGGTGGAATATCCGTAGATTCGATGGTATTCACAATATTCACTCCGATTTCCTCCTCCTTTTTTGTTTTTGAGTGGTCGAGCTGGGGGTATCTTTTCAGTATGGCATACTTCTCGGTAGACATCTATGAGAGATACCCGAAGAGGGGTGTAGTTGTGGTATTTCTTGATCTTCTCTCCATGCTGATCTTCTTTTTTTCTTGCACTCTTTATCCTTATCTCGGGAGGAGTAGGAGAATCCGGATTTTGAGGTCTCTCCTAGTCGAGAGTTTTCTTCTATGTTGATGTACTTCTCTGCTCATTCTTGCACTTCGTTCAGAGATGTGGGATGTTTTTTCGATATAGAGTGGCTGAAAGGCTCCTTTCGCAAGCCATTAATGAGACCCATAATGGCTGCCTCTGTTGGTAGACTTTGTATATCCAAACATGCTTTGTTGAATCTTTTTATGTAGCTGCGGAGACTTTCCCAATCTCCCTGTTTGATCCCTAACAGGCTCGGGGTGTGCTTAGTTTTGTCTTTCTGGATGGAAAATCTGGCCAGAAACTTCTTGGCTAAGTCGTTAAAGCTTGAGATAGACCTGGGGGGCAGATTATCGAACCATTTAATTGCTGTTTTTATTAAGGTGGTCGGGAAGGCTTTGCAGCAGACTGCATCTGAGGCATCGGTGAGGTACATTCGACTTCTGAAATTACTGAGGTGATGACTGGGATCTGCTGTGCCATCGTATAGAGTCATGTCGGGAAATTTGAAGTCCTTTGGGATTTTGGTCCTCATGATCTCTTTGGTGAATGGGTCTTGGTCTTTATGGGGGCTGTCTTCGTGACCGGATCGAGTTGTTTTGGCCTTGAGATCTGCTTCGAGTTTTAGGAGCTTGTCCTTTAACACGCGGCGTCGCCTAACTTCTCTTCGTAGGTCTCTCTCAGCTTCTCGTTGATGCTCCACCTCTTTTTCGAGTTGTTTTAGGCGGTTTTGAAGTGTCTCCATGGCTTCCGCGTTTGGTGAATTCTTGTCTTTGTTAGGTTGAGGAGTATCTTTTGGTGTAGTGTCTGTGTTTTTGTTTGGCGTTCTATCTACCAGACCAGAGTTGTGGTCGTTGTCATGGTCGTCCGCCATATGGATGGAATGACTTCCAGGTCCCCGACAAAGGCGCCAATGTTCCGAGGGTTACCTGAAACTGTAGGTCGATCTTGGGCGAGATCTTCTGTACCGGTCAGAGATGACGTGTCCGACTGGTGGGTGGCGGCCGGAGTTGTCGCATCTGACTTGTTGGGCTGGCTATGCTGCTGATCCTTTGTCACCGACGGGTGGTGGTACCTGCAAGGGACTCCGATGCTTAAGTTAGCAAGGGTATTAAGCAGGTTTTTTGTAGAATCAGAGTATGAGTTAAACCTGGGTACTCCAGTGTATTTATAATGGTGAGGAGTGACCTTTCTGGGGATAAGATAGTTATCTTATCTTTGGGTGAGGTCATCTTATCTTCAAGGGAACCACCCTTATCTTTCTAGGCTTTAACTGCCTTTAGATTTGGGCTGTGTTCCTTCGTTTGGGCCTTCTTGGGCCTATGTAGGTATTTGGTCGAGCTCTTGAAGAGGTCAGATAGTCTGACCTGAAGAGGTCGGTCGATTTGTTGTTAAAACATCCCGGGTCGGACAGCTTGACCCAGGGTATGAACAGGTGCAGTTAGACATTTTTTACTATGGGCTTACAGAAAAGGCCCAGATGTCTCTAGACCACTCAGCTGGTGGATCTATACATATGAGAGAGAAAATTAAAGAGGCACAAGAGCTCATTGATATAGTTGCCAGAAATCAGCACCTGTACTCAAGTGGTGAGACCTCCATGAAGGAAGAGGCTGAGGCAATATCCACTGAACTTAGTCCTCCAGAACAAATTGCTGAACTTAATTAGCAACTATTTTCTATAACAAAACAGTTAGCAGAATTTAAAGAGATGCTACAAGAAACCAAAGATGCTAACCAGAATATGGAAAAACACTTGAATCAGACAAGACAGCAGTTATCTAAACAGATAACAGAAGAATGCCAAGCTGTTCATTTAAGAAGTGGACAGACATTGAATGTCTCAACTCAAAGCAGCAGGAAGCCAATAAAGGAACATCTGACAGAGGATGACCAAACCACTGCCCAAAATCCCTCTGAGGATAGTAAAAGCCCAGAGAGAAATGATTATGGTGTTCAAATGCCAGAAAAGGGTGGCAATCTGGCGTTGAACGCCCAAAAAGCACCCAGTTCTGGCGTTCAATCGCCAATAAGGGATCAGACACCTACAAGTGCTGATAACAACCCCCTTAAGCAAGCTTCTCCAACCACTTCTGTAGGAAATAAACCTGCAGCAACTAAGGTTGAAGAATATAAAGCCAAGATGCCTTATCCTCAAAAACTTTGCCAAGAGGAATATTATAAACAATTTGCCCGCTTTGCAGACTATCTCAGGACTCCTGAAATAAAGATTCCGTTTGCAGAGGCACTTGAGCAAATGCTCTCTTATGCTAAGTTCATGAAAGAGATCTTAAGTCATAAGAAGGATTGGAGAGAAACTGAAAAAGTTTTCCTCACTAAAGAATGCAGTGCAGTCATTTTGAAAAGCTTACCAGAGAAGCTTAAAGATCCCGGAAGATTTATGATACCATGCACATTAGAGGATGCTTGTACCAAGACAACTCTATGTGATCTTGGGGCAAGTATCAACCTGATACCTGCATCCACTATCAGAAAGCTTGGTTTGACTGAAGAAGTCAAACCAACCCGAATACGTCTCCAACTTGCTGATGGCTCCATTAAAATTCCATCAGGCGTAATTGAGGACATGATTGTCAAGGTTGGGCCATTTGCCTTTTCCACTAACTTTGTAGTGCTGGAAATGGAGGAGCACAAGAGTGCAACTCTCATTCTAGGAAGACCTTTCCTAGCAACTAGAGGAACCTTCATTGACGTCCAAAAAGGGGAGATAACCCTGAGAGTCAATGAGGATGAGTTTAAGTTGAATGCTGTTAAAGCTATGCAGCATCCAGACACATCAAAAGACCGCATGAGCGCTGATATTATTGACTCCCTGGTGGAAGAGGTCAATATGACTGAGAGTCTCGAATCAGAGCTATAGGACATTTTTAAAGATGTTCAGCCTGATCTGGAGGAACCAGAGAAAACAGAAGAACCTCTGAAAACTCCTCAGGAAGAGGAGAAGCCTCCTAAACCTGAGCTCAAACCACTACCACCATCCCTGAAATATGCATTTTTGGGAGAAGATGACACTTTTCTGGTAATCATAAGCTTTGCTTTAAAGCCACAGGAAGAGAAAGCACTAATTCAGGTGCTAAGGACACACAAGACTGCTCTTGGGTGGTGCATAAGTGATTTAAAAGGTATTAGCCCAGCCAGATACATGCACAAGATCCTATTAGAGGATGATGCTAAGCTAGTGGTTCAACCACAGAGGCGGCTGAATCCAGCCATGAAGGAGGTGGTGCAGAAAGAGGTCACTAAGCTACTAGAGGCTGGGATTATTTATCCTATTTCTGATAGCCTATGGGTGAGCCCTGTCCAAGTTGTCCCCAAGAAGGGAGGCATGACAGTGGTTCATAATGAAAAGAATGAACTGGTTCCTACAAGAACAGTTACAGGGTGGCGTATGTGTATTGACTACAGAAGGCTCAATACAGCCACCAAGAAGGATCATTTTCCTTTACCATTCATATACCAGATGCTAGAGAGACTAGCAGGTCATGAATACTACTGCTTTTTGGATGGCTATTCAGGTTACAACCAAATTGCAGTAGATCCTCAGGACCAAGAGAAAACAACATTCACATGTCCATCTGAAGTATTTGCCTACAGAAGGATGCCATTTGGTCTATGCAATGCACCTGCAACCTTTCAGAGGTGCATGCTCTACATCTTCTCTAATATGGTAGAAAAGTTTCTGGAAGTCTTCATGGATGACTTCTCAATATTTGGAGACTCATTCAGCTCCTGTGTTGACCATCTAGCACTTGTTCTGAAAAGGTGCCAAGAGACTATCCTGGTTTTAAACTGGGAGAAATGTCACTTTATGGTGACTGAAGGAATTGTCCTTGGACACAAAATTTTGAACAAGGGAATAGAGGTGGATCAAGCTAAGGTAGATGTAATTAAAAAATTACCACCACCTGCCAATGTTAAGGCAATCAGAAGCTTTCTGGGGCATGCATGATTCTATAGGAGGTTTATAAAGAATTTTTCAAAACTTGCAAAACCTCTGAGCAATTTGCTAGCTGCTAATATACCATTTGTCTTTGACACAGAGTGTCTGCATGCGTTTGAGACTCTGAAAGCTAAGCTGGTCACAGCACCAGTCATTTCTGCACCAGACTGGACATTACCATTTGAACTAATGTGTGATGCCAGTGACCATGCCATTGGTGCAGTATTGGGACAGAGGCATGACAAGCTTTTGTATGTCAATTATTATGCTAACCGTGTTTTAAATGACACACAGAGGAATTACACAACCACAGAAAAGGAGTTGCTTGCAGTGGTTTATGCCATTGACAAGTTCAGATCTTATTTAGTATGATCAAAAGTGATTATGTACACTGACCATGCTGCTCTAAAATATCTCCTCACAAAGCAGGATTCAAAACCCAGACTCATAAGATGGGTGTTGCTTCTGCAAGAGTTTGATACAGAAATAAGAGACAGAAAAGGGACAGAGAACCAAGTAGCTGATCACCTGTCCCGGATAGAACCAGTAGAAGGAGCGTCCCTCCCTCCTACTGAGATATCTGAAACCTTTTCGAATGAGCAACTCTTTGCCATTCAGGAAGTACCGTGGTTTGCAGATATTGCAAACTATAAAGTTGTGATATTCATACCCAAAGAGTACAGTAAGCAGCAAACGAAAAAATTAGTTTCTGATGCAAAGTACTACCTGTGGGATGAACCATATCTCTTTAAGAGATGTGCAGACGAAATAATCCGTAGATGTGTGCCTAGAGAAGAGGCACAGAAGATCCTATGGCATTGCCATAGATCACAATATAGAGGACATTTCAGCGGTGAGCGAACAGCCACAAAGGTCCTCCAATGTGGCTTCTACTGGCCTACTATTTATAGAGACTCCCGAGAGTTTGTACGTAACTGTGACAGTTGCCAGAGAGCTGGTAATCTGCCTCACGATTATGCCGTGCCTCAGTAAGGGATCTTAGAGATTGAGTTGTTTGATGTATGGGGTATTGACTTCATGGGGCCTTTCCCACCATCATATTCAAACACTTATATTCTGGTGGCAGTAGACTATGTATCTAAATGGATAGAGGCAATTGCAACACCCACTAATGATACTAAGACAATGATGAAGTTCCTCCAGAAGCATATTTTCAGCAGGTTCGGTGTCCCTAGGGTGCTGATCAGTGATGGAGGCACTCATTTCTACAATAAATAGCTTGACTCTGCTATGGTCCGATACGGAATTAACCACAAAGTGGCGACTTCATATCATCCACAGACAAATAGGCAGGCTGAAGTCTCAAATAGAGAACTAAAATGAATCCTGGAACGGACTGTAAGTACCCGTAGAAGGGATTGGGCAAGAAGTCTGGATGACGCTCTGTGGGAATACAGAACCGCATTCAAGACTCCTATAGGGACTTCTCCATACCAGCTTGTGTATGGGAAAGCTTGTCATCTGCCAGTGAAAATGGAACACAAGGCCTACTGGGCAACCAGGTTCCTAAACCTTAATACTAAGGTAGCTGGAGAGAAAAGATTACTCCAGTTGAATGAGATGGAGGAGTTCAGACTCAATGCTTTCGAAAATGCTAAAATTTACAAGGAGAAAGCAAAAAGATGGCATGACAGAAAGCTGTCATCTAGAGTCTTTGAGCCAGGACAGAAGGTTCTGCTGTTTAACTCTAGGCTCAGATTGTTCCCTGGGAAATTGAAATCCCGGTGGAAGGGACCATATGTGATTACAAGTGTGTCACCATATGGATATGTAGAGCTTCAGGATATTGACTCTAACAAAAAGTTCATTGTTAATGGACAGAGAGTCAAGCATTATCTTGAAGGCAATGTTGAGCAAGAATGCTCAAGACTGAGACTAGATTAAAGCTCAGTACTGTCAAGCTATTGACATTAAAGAAGCGCTTATTGGGAGGCAACCCAATCTTATTTATCTATGTTAATTACTTTTTCATTTCATTTTCCATTGTTAGTTTATGTTTTCTTTAGGTTGATGATCATGTGGAGTCACAAAAATAGCTGCAGAAGTAAAGTGGAATCAAAAACAGCATAAAAAACAGCACACCCTAGAGGATAGGCTTACTGGCGTTTAAACGCCAGTAAGGATAGCAAAATGGGCGTTTAACGCCCATGCATGCAGCATTCTGGGCGTTCAGAAAAATACCAGTAAAGAAGGATTCCTGGCGTTTAACGCCAACCAGGATATCTGATTGGGCGTTAAACGCCCAAAGAGGCAGTTAAGTGGGCGTTAAACGCCAGAATGGATAACATTCTGGGCATTTAACGCCAGGATGACACAAAGGAGGTAATTTTGTTTCCAATTCGATTTTTTTTATTTTTTTATTTTTTATGTTTTAATTCATAATTTTTTGCATCAAACATATTTTAAACGTTCATCTTTCAATTTCTATTTTCAAAAATTAATAATCTTTCCAATTCTTTTTAATTCTTTTTCAATTCTTTTCAAATCCTTCTAAAACGTTTTCAAAACTTACATATCTTTTCAAATTCTTCTCAACTCTTTTTAATTTTTCTTGCATACATTAATAAGTTTTCAAAATTAAATGCATCATTCTTCTTCTACTCCCTTCTATCTTATTTTGCTCGAGGACGAGCAAAGCTTTTAAGTTTGGTGTGGAAAAGCTCAGCTTTTTGTTTTTCCATAACTCTTAATGGCACCTAAGGCCGGAGAAACCTCTAGGAAAAGAAAAGGGAAGGCAGTTGCTTCCAACTCCGAGTAATGGAAGATGGAGAGATTCATCTCAAAAGCCCATCACTAGAAAAAAGATGGAGGAAACAAGAGAGCCCACTCATGGACCTCAACAAGAGCACTCCATTATCCTTCATGAAATCAGAGAGGACCAAATGGCCATGAGAGAGGAGCAACAAAGGTAAGGAAGAGACATAGAGGAGCTCAAGAACTCCATTGGTTCTTCAAAAGGAAGAAGAAGCCACCATCACTAAGGTGGACCCGTTCTTTAATCTCCTTGTTATTTGTTTTTCTGTTTTCGGTTTGTATGCTTTATGTTCTGTCTATATTTTTGTATTTATTACATGATCATTAGTGTTTAGTGTCTATGTCTTAAAGCTATGAATGTTCCAAGAATCTTTCACCTTTCTTAAATGAAAAATGTTTTCTGAAAAAGAAAAAGAAGTACATGAATTTCGAATTCTATCTTGAAAATAGTTTAATTATTTTGATGTGGTAGCAATACTTTTTGTTTTCTGAATGAATGCCTGAACAGTGCATATTTTTATAGTGAAGTTTATGAATGTTAAAATTGTTGGCTCTTGAAAGAATAATGAAAAAAAGAGAAATGTTATTGATAATATGAAAAATCATAAAATTGATTCTTGAAGCAAGAAAAAGCAGTGAAAAACAAAGCTTGCAAAAAAAAGGCAAAAAATAAAGAAAAAGAAAGAAAAAAAAAAGAAAAAGCAAGCAGAAAAAGTCAGCAACCCTTTAAACTAAAAGGCAACGGTAAAAAGGATCTAAGGCTTTGAGCATTAATGGATAGGAGGACTCAAAGGAATAAAATCCTGGCCTAAGCGGCTAAATCAAGTTGTCCATAACCATGTGCTTGTGGCGTGAATGTGTCAAGTGAAAAGCTTGAGACTGAGTGGTTAAAGTCGTGGTCCAAAGCAAAAAGAGTGTGCTTAAGAACTCTGGGCACCTCTAACTGGGGACTCTAGCAAAGCTGAGTCACAATCTGAAAAGGTTCACCCAGTTATGTGTCTGTGGCATTTATGTATCCGGTGGTAATACTGGAAAACAAAATGCTTAGGGCCACGGCCAAGACTCATAAAGTAGCTATGTTCAATAATCAACATACTGAACTAAGAGAATCAATAACACTATCTGAATTCTGAGTTCCTATGGATGCCAATCATTTTGAACTTCAGAGGATAAAGTGAGATGCCAAAACTGTTCAGAAGCAAAAAGCTACTAGTCCTGCTCATCTAATTGGAACTAAGCTTCATTGATATTTTGAAACTTATTGTATTTTCTCTTCTTTTTATCCTATTTTGTTTTTAGTTGCTTAGGGACAAGCAACAATTTAAGTTTGGTGTTGTGATGAGCGGATAATTTATACGCTTTTTGGCATTGTTTTTAGGTAGTTTTTAGTATGTTTTAGTTAATTTTTATTATATTTTTATTAGTTTTTATGCAAAAATCACATTTCTGGACTTTACTATGAGTTTGTGTATTTTTCTGTAATTTTAGGTATTTTCTGGCTGAAATTAAGGGACCTGAGCAAAAATCTGATTCAGAGGCTAAGAAAGGACTGCAGATGCTGTTGGATTCTGACCCTCCTGCACTCGAAGTGGATTTCTAGAGCTACAAAAGATATATTGGCGCGTTCTCAATTGCATTGGAAAGTAGACATCTTGGGCTTTCTAGAAATATATAATAGTCCATACTTTGCCCGAGATTTGATGGCCCAAACTGGTGTTCAACGCCAGCCAGAGACCCTTTTCTGGCGTAAAATGCCAGAACTGGAGTTTAACACCCAAACTGGCACCCAAGCTGGCGTTTAACTCCAAGAATGGCCTATGCACATGAAAGCTTCAAAGCTCAGCCCAAACACTCACCAAATGGGCCCCGGAAGTGGATTTCTGCACTATCTGCACTTAGTTACTCATTTCTGTAAACCTAAGTTACTAGTTTAGTATAAAAACTACTTTTAGAGATTCATTTTGTAACCTATGACACTTTTTACATCTCATATTGTATCTTCTACAGCATGAGTCTCTAAACCCCATAGGTGGGGGTGAGGAGCTCTGTTGTGTCTCAATGGATTAATGCAATTACTATTATTTTCTTTTCGATCACGCTTGATTCTGTTCTAAGATACTCACTCGTACTTCAATATAAAGAATATGATGATCCGTGACACTCATCATCATTCTCAACTTTATGAACGCGTGCTTGATAACCACTCCCGTTCTATCTGAGCTCAACGTAGTCATTGGGCGACAGCTTGAGTGCGTATCACTTGGGTCTATGATCCACGGATTTGACTTGCCTCTCCTGACAACAGAGCATTTGAATTTGTGAGATTAGAACCTTCGTGGTAGAGGCTAGAACCAATTGGCAGCATTCCTGAGATCCGGAAAGTCTAAACCTTGTCTGTGGTATTTCGAGTAGGATCTGGGATGGGATGACTGTGACGAGCTTCAAACTCACGAATGTTGGGCGCAGTGATAGTGTGCAAAAGGATAGAGAGATCCTATCAGACACAAGTGAGAACCGACAGATGATTAGCCGTGCGGTAGCTGTACCTGGTATTTTTCATCCGAGACGAGAGATCCGACAGTTGATTAGCCGTACAGAAACCGTGCCTGGTATTTTTCATCCGAGAGGATGGATGGTAGCAATTGACAACAGTGATCCACCAACATACAGCTTGCCACTGAAGGAAGCCATGCGTGTTTGGAGAAGAAGACAGTAAGAAAGCAGAGATTCAGACGACAGAGCATCTCCGGAACCTCAACCTGTTCCTCATTAATGAATCACAAGTAACACTCAATTCATGTTATTTACTTTTCATAAACAAAAATAATTTTGATCACTAATCTCCTGACTAAGATTTACAAGATAACCATAGCTTGCTTCAAGCCGACAATCTCCGTGGGATCGACCCTTACTCACATAATGTATTACTTGGACGACCTAGTGCACTTGCTGGTTAGTTGTGCAGAGTTGCAAAGGTGTGATTGCAATTCCGTGCACCAATTCTCAAGTCCTAATCAAAGACTAGAGTTAGCGAAGCTCAAGCCAACTAGCAAGTCTCAATCACCAATCAACAAAAGACTTTGACAATTCAAGAGTCTCCAAATTACTCAATCTAAGCTAAGAACATAAAAAGCTAATTTAAAATCCAACCAAGCATTTTATCAAACACTTGGTGGGTACAAAATAAAAGCATAGAAAATTAATAAGAGATAATAAAATCTAAATAACCAATTGCAAGGAATCAATAACAACAAATGAAGAAAGAAGCAATAACCATGGAAAACATAAATTGTATTAATATGGAAATTGAATCTAACATCAAGAGTTCATAAACTAAATTGGAAAATAAATAAATCAACAAGAGAAGATAAATAAACTAAAGTACTAGGACAAATAAAAGTAGAAGAGATCTAAATTAAAGTATAATAGAAATCTAAAATTTAGAAGAACTAAAGCTAAAAACCCTAAAACCTAGAGAAAGGAGAGAGCCTCACTCTCTAGAAAACTACATCTAAAACCTAATAATTGTCAATGAATGTGTGAATGAATGATTCCTCTTTCAGCTCCACTCTGTAGCCTTTAATCAGTGTTTTTGGACCTGAAACTGGGTCAAAAGGAGCTCAGAAATCGCCCCCAGCATTTTCTGTAAATTGCAGCACGTGACGCTCTATCACACGTACGCGTCGCTTGCCTGATGCGCTGATCACGCGTACGCGTCGTCCACGCGTGCGCGTTGCTACCAGCTTCTCCAAACTTCAATTTCTTGTGTTCCTTCCACTTTTGCATGCTTCCTTTCCATCCTCTAAGCCATTCTTGCCCTGGAAAATCTGAAATCACTTAACACACATATCACGGCATCAAATGGTAATAAGAGAAGATTAAAAATTAGTATTTAAGGGTAAAGAAGCATATTTTCAATCAAAGCGCAGAATTAGGAAGGAAAATGTAAAACATGCAATTTATATGCATATGTGTGAGAATAACGGATAAAATCACTCAATTCAGCATAAAATGTACCACAAAATAGTGATGCATCAAATCTCCCCACACTTAAACATTAGCATGTTCTCATGCTAAGCTCAGGAGAAACTATAAGAGAGTGAAGAGGAATAGTAGAATTTATGAAATGCAACCTATCTATATGAATGCGACTAAATGCAAAATGCTTTTACCTACTTGGTTAAAAGTAAATAAATTTTTCAAGAACAAATATGAACTGGATTCCACTAATTCAAATCATAAAATAAAGTACAAGTAAACTTGCAAAAGAAGATAGCTCATGAAAACCGGGAACAAAGAATCGAGCATTGAACCCTCACCGGAAGTGTATACACTCTAATCACTCAAATGTTTAAGGTTCGATTCTCTCAATTCTCTACTAACCTTGCTCTTCATCTAACAATCAACAAAAATTTAATGCACAATTACACATATCAAGAGGTCTTTTCAGAGGTTGTAATGGGGTTAGGGTCAAGGTAGGATTGTATTTGGTCAAGTGGACTAAAATCTGAATCCTTGATTAACCCAAACTTTCCACCTAACTTAAGACAACCCATGTAATTAGAATATAAAATCCAACTACCCATTAACTATCTTTTTCACATGTTCATGCATCCCAATTTTGAGTACAGTACATATGCATTGCTATCATCATTTATTTTGGGGGCATTTTGTCCCCTTTTATTATTTTTTTTCTTTTTTTTGATATTTTTTTCTTATTTTTATCAATGCATATGATTAAGGTATTGAATGCATGAACATGTCCTCAACATTTTTTTTCACATTTTCATAAAAATACACAACACCCAATTCTTAAACCAAATGTTTCCAAACTCAGTTTCCCCATACTTAATTCATGAACACTCTCACTAGTCTAAGCTAACCAAGGATTCAAATTAAGGACATTATTATTTTCTGCTTAGAGTTAGTGATGTGCTAAAGCAAAGAACAAATGGGGTTAAAAAGGCTCAACATTGGTTTGCAAAGGATAATGAAAAGGTAAGGCCATATGGGTATGTGAGCTATAGTGAAACAAAGGCCTCAATCACATAAGTGCATGCATACATCAAACAATGGAAATATAGAATTAAGCAAGATAAAGATCACAATTTTAGAGAAAACGACACACACCAAAACAAAATATTGGTTGATAAAATGCAACCAATCAATTAGGCTCAAAATCTCACTGGGTTGTGTGTTCGAGCTCTAAACCATGTTCCCAAATTAAATCTCTTCAAACAAGTTTAACAAAAATTTTAATTCAAATTAGTGAAATACTATAAAATAGTTTCTTGGAAAAGAATTCATCACTTCAACCAAGTAGTGGTAGAATATGCACAAAGTGTAACAAACATGCAAGCAATCATGCAAATGCAACAATGAACTAACAAAGAAAATTAAACATTGGTGTTGAGAAGAAGGTAACTAACCCATGGAAGTTGGTATCGACCTCTCCACACTTAAAAATTACACCGTCCTCGGTGCATGCAAGGATGTGCAAGTGGACGGGTTGCTACAAATGATGCTTTTCTCCAAAGATTGTGCAGATGGGCTTGTCTGTTGCCCCGTTGAGAAGATTTTCCTTTCCCTTCTTGGTGGCCATCCTGAAAGAAGAGAAAAAGGAAGAAAAGTAAACCAGAAATAAATATAAGAAAACAAATAAAATATGGGTGGGTTAATGCCAAATAATGAGGGTCTAAACGACATGGTAGCTACAACGTATAAGTGAGAAAACAGTACAAGCAAATGGCATATCAATAGTGCAAAAATTGCAACAATGGGAAAGAGAGAGTGGGTAATGAAAGACAATATAAGTTCATATCAATGCAAAGGAATATAAGTATCCTAATTCATAAAGGAGTAGCATTGACCTATAAATAATATCACCCAATAATATAAAATAAGTCACTAAGCACCAAAATAAAAGCGTGCACAAAATGAAAATGCAATGAATGAAAGTATGTCAATGTAATAAATAAAAGAGAATGAAGGATAAGGAAAATGATAAGTGAACTTTTGAACAGCGAGAGAAGAAGAATGTAAGCAAGGAAGAAGAAAGAAGAAGAAAGGAGAAAGAAAGAAGAAGAAAGGAAAACAGGAACCGGACGCGACGCGCACGCATGCACCACACGTACGCGTGAAAACAGAAACAGGCATGTGACGCGTAACCGTTGCCCACGCGTACGCGTGGATGGCCAAAAATGAACACTGACGCGTGAGCGTCGGTCACGCGTACGCGTGACTACTCTCGCGATTCCAGCGCAGTGGCAGCCCAACTCTCTGTTAAAAACTAGATAGTCAAAATTTTGAAACCGATGCGCACGCGTCATCCACGCCTACGCGTGGATGCGAAAAAACTCAAATGACGAGTATGCGTCATTCACGCGCACGCGTGGGTTGGGTTGTACGTCCAGCACCCCACCTGTATCGTTCCAGCACAACTCTCTGTTAAATTCATCAATAACGTCGATTTTTCATACCACGCATTTACGCGTCGTCGACGCTTACGTGTGGATGGTAAAAAAAAATGCAAGTGACGCGTACGCGTGGCTCACGCATATGCGTCGGGTGGCTTGTGCATCAGACACCCCTCCCGCACAGTTCCAGCGTAACTTTCTGTTCATTTTAGTAGAGAGCAAAATTCCATTCGACGTGTGCGCGTCGAGTGCACTTTTTTTTATAAAATGCAAAATAATGGTAAACATGCAGAACTAGAAATTAATACTAATATAAATAAAATATAACTAATAAAAAGGAAGAGCATACCATGGTAGGTTGTCTCCCACCTAACACTTTAAGTTTAAGTCCTTAAGTTGGGCATTTGTGAGCTCCTTGTCATGGTGGCTTGTGCTTGAACTCATCTTGAAACTTCCACCAACGCTTGAACTTCCAATAAGCTCCAACATTTCCAAGTGAATTCACCAAGTCTTGATGAAGTTCTTCACAAGCTTTGAGCTCCTTAAATTGTTCTTCTTGTATGCTAGGATCCCAAATCTTGTTCCTACACCCGTCTTTAAGCAGATCATCATTGTTCCAATCGGGTGGCAAGCAATCCGAATTCTTAATGAAGTACCAAACTCTTCTCTCAGATCCAACTAATTGATCACTAGTCCAACCCTTGCATCTAGCTCTTGAAATCTCAACCTTAATGAGCCTTGACTTGCAACTCCAACCACTAAACATCCTTCTCTTACGCTTAATGCCACAAAGCCTCCTAAGTTGGCCATCCGTTTCAAGCATACCATACTCAAGTGGGACAGTAAAGTGAATAGAGATAATTTTTACCCACTTAAATGAAGGATTAGATGGCAACCTAGATAGGGAAGTCTCCAACGATCTTGACAAGGCATATTCAACTCCCGTCCATCCTTTTCGAAGGACTTCCACCTTTTGAAGAGATTCTTCACGTTCAAGCTCTTCCTCACCGGATTCATCCAACTCTTCTCCGTCACTCACATCATGACTATGAGGTTGAAAGAAATCTACCTCAACTTTGCTTTCAATTTCATCGGGAGAAGGCTCTTCTAACTCAAGGATTTCACTTGTGGGTGCAAATTCATTACTAGGATGACTTGATGCATGATCATCATCACCAAGGGAACTTGCTTCTTGATCTATTCTGTCCAATTATTCATAGGGAATATGCCTTGGAGGTTGTGCACTATCCTCCTCAACATCAAATGCAAACTTCTTGGAGGAATACTTTATAACTCTAGATTCCCATGGAGGTTCAGCATCTCCTAAATCTTCAACCACTTCTTCCGCTTCAACAATTTCGGCTTCCTTCAATTGTTCCAATACAAAGTCACATTCCTCACTTTCCACCGGCGTTCCTAGTCTCTCCTTCATGCTATGTTCTTCATTAGATTCTCCACATGTAGCTATAGGAGTTCCTTGAGTGTCCAAACGTTGGGAAGCCAATCGACTTACTACCTCAGTCAAGGCAGCCGTGAATTCTAGTACCTCCCTTTGCATCTCTCTTTGCTCTTGAAGAAGAACACCAAGAGTGTCATCCATTGGAGATTGGAGTGGATATGATGGTTCATTGATTGGGAGGAAAGGTCATGATAGGAAGGTGCTTCATCACTCTCCATCTCTTTCACTTGTTGTATAACACACTTCAGTTCTTGGTTCTCAAGTGGGTCAAACTTTTGACGGATGGTTGCTTGAAGTCGATCCATTGCTTCCTTGAGATGATCCTTTGACTCTTGTTCTGCTTGACTAATATAATTAGGATCATATGGCTCTTGGGTTGATGGATATGAACATGGCGTATATGGAGGTGGTGGTTCTTGGGAGTAATTGTGTTGGAATTAGAGTGGTTCTATATATGGTTCATATGGCTCATAAGGTGGTTGGTATGATGGATATGGGTTAGGATCATAGGGAGGTGTTTGGTTATAGGGGGCTTGTGAGTATAGTGGTTGAGGGCTATGTTGAGGAAGGGGTTCATAGGCATATGGTGGGGCTTGTTGGTAACTACAAGGGGGTCTACCACAGCTATTGTCTTGGTACGCATCAAAGAGTGGTTCTTGTTCATAGTGCCTCGGAGGATGTTGTTGCCAAGAGGGTTGATCAAATCCTTGTGACTCCTCCCATCTTTGGTTGTCCCATCCTTGATGCAAGCCTTCATTGTAATCTCCACTTCCTACAACATAATTGTAACTGCACTCATAGCTAAAGGGGTGAGAATTCATAGTAGCAAGAGAAAATAAAAATAAAAACTAATAAGAACTAATAAAAATAAACTCCTAAAACTAGAAACAACTAACAAAGAAACGAAAAGCAAAATTATTCACAATATTCACAATAACCAATAATAAGGCACACATTTGCAATTCCCCGACAACAGCGCCAAAAATTTGACGGAGGAAAAATGTCGGTAAAGATTTTCACAAAAATATCGCGTTGCAAGTATAGTCTAAACCAACAATTAAATCTCAATCAAAATTTAATTTGTTTGTCACTTAAGCAAACCCAATAAAATTAACCGAAATATTAAACCTCGGGTTGTCTCTCAAGGAATTGTAGGGAAGTATGTTACTATTGATTATGGAAAAGTATATTTTTGGATTTTGTAATGAGAAACAAGTAATGTAAATAGTAAGGAAATAAAGTAACAACTAAGAAAAGCCCTAGCAAGGATTGAGAATTGTAATTCCTATCCTCATTATCACAGTCACGTGTGATGGTAATTGCCTTTTGCTTTCACTTAGTCAACCTCTAACAATTGAAGGTAAGTCAAGTGAGTAATTCAACTTGAGTTCACAAGTCCTAATCAAAGACTAGAGTTAGCGAAGCTCAAGCCAACTAGCAAGTCTCAATCACCAATCAACAAAAGACTTTGACAATTTAAGAGTCTCCAAATTACTCAATCTAAGCTAAGAACATAAAAAGCTAATTTAAAATCCAACCAAGCATTTTATCAAACACTTGGTGGGTACAAAATAAAAGTATAGAAAATTAATAAGAGATAATAAAATCTAAACAACCAATTGCAAGGAATCAATAACAACAAATGAAGAAAGAAGCAATAACCGTGGAAAACATAAATTGTATTAATATGGAAATTGAATCTAACATCAAGAGTTCATAAACTAAATTGGAAAATAAATAAATTGACAAGAGAAGATAAATAAATTAAAGTACTAGGACAAATAAAAGTAGAAGAGAGCTAAATTAAAGTATAATAGAAATCTGAAATTGAGAAGAACTAAAGCTAAAAACCCTAAAACCTAGAGAAAGGAGAGAGCCTCTCTCTCTAGAAAACTACATCTAAAACTTAATAATTGTCAATGAATGTGTGAATGAATGATTCCTTTTCCATCTCCACTCTGCAGCCTCTAATTAGTGTTTTCGGGCCTGAAACTAGGTCAAAAGGAGCCCAGAAATCGCCCCTAGCAATTTCTGCAAATTGCAGCACGTGACGCTCTATCACGCGTACGCGTCGCTTGACAATATCCTGGTCACGCGTACGCATTATCCACGCGTACGCATCGCTTGCCTGATGCGCTGATCACGCGTACGCGTTGTCCACGCGTGCGCGTCGCTGCCAACTTCTCCAAACTTCAATTTCTTGTGTTCCTTCCACTTTTGCATGCTTCTTTTCCATCCTCTAAGCCATTCTTGCCCTGGAAAACCTGAAATCACTTAACACACATATCACAGCATCGAATGGTAATAAGAGAAGATTAAAAATTAGTAATTTAAGGGCAAAGAAGCATGTTTTCAATCAAAGCACAGAATTAGGAAGAAAAATGTAAAACATGCAATTTATATGCATAAGTGTGAGAATAATGGATAAAATCCACTCAATTCAGCATAAAATGTACCACGAAATAGTGGTGCATCAAGATTTAAGGTAAGGACCTTAAAATACATAAAAAAAAAAAGGAAAATATCTAAGTTATACCTTTTTTGCCGTTCAAGCTGTGGTGGAAGGTTTTTGCATTTTCTGTTTATGTTGTCTCGATATTTCCGCTTTTTTCTTTGGAGCTTTTTGGAAAGGCACTTCAGAAGTACCAGGAAAGTTTTTTATCGACCTCTTCATAACATCGTCTAGAGAGCAATCATATCGAGAATAATAGTTGTTCCATCACTCGATGAAAGACTTGGTAACAAAGTCACTATGAACAAAGGATAGTGAGGAGTAGTAGCTTTGATTTTTATCACTAAGATCAAGACATTTTTTTATGTCTTCTTTCGATTTGAAGGTAACATGACAGAGAGTTGGGGGTTTTCTTGGAAAAGGAGCTGGGATAGCTTGTAAGAAACCCAATTGTCTGGCAACGTAATGTGGGGCATGAAGGGTTAGCTTGAATTGTTCTTTCTTGTATTGAGAAATTCCCATCGGGAAAATCTAGATAGCAAGAAAATTGGACTAGGTAACATTGTTCGAACCATGGCTATCGTCGTTTGAAAAGATATGACGTTGAAACCATGATGGTCCACACTGTCGATCCACAGAAGGGGAAAGTATTAGCTCTTCATTTTGAAAATTCTGGCATGAGTGAAATTTCAAGAGAGCTTCCTAGAAGAGCTCATCGGTTGAACGTGTGATTTTGAAATCTGGCCGTAAGGTCAGTCGGAAACCTTTTATACTTTGCTTATCTGTAGTTTTGATCCCCTCCCCCCTCGTTCATGTGTTTTTAGAAGACGGAATTTAGCCATAGTTGTAGTAGCTAAAGGGGCCCTGCACTGTTCGAAATCTTTTTCCGAAGATTATCGACCATTTGCCCTAACTCGTCATAGAAGTTTCCCAGAAGCAATTTGGCCTAATTGAATTTGTGCCCTTCATGAAGTAAAGCAACCAATGGGATGAATAACTTTTGCATCGAGCACTTCTTCAGCAAAAGACAACAGCGTTTAGCCGATAATACAAAAAAGCCACGCATTCATCTTCTGTGACGGGGCTATTTTCTTTTCCCATATTATGTTTGATAAATTCCCATAAGAGTTTTTCTCGATAATATTGTATTTTTTATTGGGCTTCATATCAAATGGGGCTACAGGATTGCCCTTCGGGAGCCCAGTGATAGCTGCCACATCGAAGAGTGTGGGGCCAACCATTCAACATGGAAGATGAAAGTTGTTTGTGGTTTTGTTCCAAAAACACAATACATCCCCAATCATTCAATGATGTGTAATTGGCGGGAAATGGAAGAGTCGAAGGAGATCATGAAAGCTTTGCAGTTTCCAAGCTTCACCTTTGACAGATTCGACCCTTTGATATCAAGTGAGAAAGCTGGCATTTTTAAAAGAAATCTTAGGGTTAGTTCTGAAAAGGTTTTCAATTATCAATGAAGGGATATATAAAAAGATCTTCTTTAATAAGTAAGTCCTCTCCTTTGGCACTAGAAAAATGGTGGGAGATTTTTTTAGCTTGGCCTTGGGAGTTTAAAGGACTAACGAAATAGTGTACGTCGTCCTCAACAGAGAAAGGAAAAAGGATTTTTCTTATCATTTGTTGTATTGGATGGATCCTCAACAACAATATCCCTAGCTCGGGAGAGGATTTTCAAATAAGGTTGTTCGAAAATGTCACTGGTGATTTGTTTCTCTTTGCTTTTTGACGACGAAGATTCTGGAGCTTTTGATGAAGCCATTGTTACAGAAAAGGAAATAAAATTAGGGAAAGAAGAAAGATGATATTGGAGATGGAACGATCATTGGATAGAATGAGGAGAAGAGTAGGTAAAAGAACCACAAAGTTGAGCAAGTCACTGTTGTTGTCGTTGTTGAGAAGGTGTTGCCGAAGAGAACGTTGAAAGAAAAATGGAGTTATTTTTTATTGGAAGTGAAGGGTTTTTGTGGTTCATTTTTTTAAATTTAAAAAAAGAGAGAAAAATTCCTTTGGAAGGTAAAACTAAAGGAGAGAAAAGCGGTAATTAATGAGAAAACGTGTTGCCGTGGGCGTAATTATTGGATTTATGGAGATATGAATAGTTAACGGACCTTGTTTAAATTAATTAATTGAGTATGGCATTTAAAGAGTCTTGTTCAAATAGGATTGAGTGTTTTATTCCCAGTTTGATTGCAATGAACGCGTCAATCCTAAAGGGGGCAATTTGTTAGTGAAAATTAAACAAGTTTTAAAAATCGAGTTTGAGAATTGTTTGATACTTTCGAAGATTTTAAAGTTCATCGGGAAGAGTTTATCGACAAGAGAGATATATTCGATCGGATTAACTCATAGAAGAAAGTAATGCAATCGAAATGGTTAAGGAGGTTAACAAGTGAAGATAACTGGTAGTAGTTACAGGATCATCCAAAAACGCGGGAACAGTTATCAAAAAATTTTCACACATGGAAAATATATTAAAGTTTAATTGGTCGGGGACTCTTATAAATAGTTGAAGAATTGAAGGAATAAGGGTTGGAACATATTTTCAGAAAAAACTCTCGCACACTCACATTTCCAGTGACTTTTTAAGTCTGTAAAGAGTTTTCATTTTTATAGGATTCCTTCCATGCCTTTTAAATTTCTTTTAAATTTGTTGTAATCTTTTCCTTTCTACAAATTTACTTTTCTTCGCAAAGTTTGTTTTTCTTCTTTAACATTTTCGTATTGTCTTTCAAATTCAAAATCTTTTTACTTTGTTAAAAACATTTTATTACTTTGATTTAATTTCAAGGCATTTACTTTGTTTTTTATAATTTTGATTTCAAGTAAATTCTTTTTACATTTTAATTTTTTCCTTTGTCATTCCAATCAAATGATTCTTTGATGTACATTCTAAATAACACTTACTTAAAATCTTTTATAGTCAAATTTCATAAACAATATAATCAAATTAAATTTACATGTATAATCAAACTTTTACATTCAATATAATCAAATTTTATAAGTTATATTATCAATTAATATTTACATTTAAGAACAATATTTGATTATTATATTGTGAAATAATTTGATTATTATGATAAACCCTATAAACTTGATAAACCTGATTTTTCTTTTGTATTTATGATAAACTTGATTATTATGTTGTGAAATAATTTGATTATTCGATGGTGAAATATTTTATTATTTAGATGGTTGATTACTTGGCTAGAATAGAGTTAATAATTCCTAAATTTACACTTGTGAATCTGATGTTCAGTTTTAATTTATTTAATTTGGTCCATAACAAAGTGTTCATGACTCACATTAATTTCTGACTTTATTTTTATCAAAAAATCGTCTGGCGACTATTCTACTAAATTTTTTAACGACAATCTAAAATGACAATTCAAACTTTCTTTTATCTCAATTTGTTCTCTTCGAAATATTAAACCCGATCCTAATTTTACGTAGGAATTTTAAAGGCTCCTTAAAAAGTAAATTAAAGAAAAAAGTTATAATTGTTATGTCAAATAATTGTTAAAGAGTTTAACATAATCATCGTTAATCTATCTCAATACACTGTTAATGGTTCAAGGATTAACATAAATTACAGATATTAAGTTATGAAATTAAATTAAGTAAATTAAAATTTTGAGACTCAAATTAAAACGTGAATCAATGATCAATTTGAATGTTAACTCAGTAAAATAATATATATACATATATATATATAGACAAATATATGTAAAGACTAATTTGTGGTATTCATAGAGCATTTTGTATTACATCATATTAACTACATTCTTCTTTACTATGAGTAGACTTTAGATAATGATTAATAAATTATCTGCAACACTATCTTTACATTAATTTCTTAAACAATAATTTTAGATAAATATATTATTAGAATATAATTAAAATTATTTTGTATGCTTCTATAATTTTATTTATAATTTAAAAAATTTTAATTGTGACTCTACATTATTTTGAATGGTGTAGTTGGATTCTTGTCATGCAAAAATCTTAGAATTAATAAAATATTTTTTTTTCTAAATTAAAAATATCCACACTTAAATGCTAAATTCTTAAAATTAAAAATTGATAAAAACCTAATATTTTTGGCTTGATAAAAACCTAAATTATAAAATTGATAATAGTGTAAAGATCTGATTACAAATTTTTAAATTACTGAAATTTGATTATAAATTTGATAAAATTATATATACAATGAACAAATAAAATAATTTAACCAATATGAATTATTATGACATGGTATCATGTATTAATTTAAAATAATATTTTCCTACATTATAAAGAGGAATTTTTTTATTATAAAATAAAAAAACTTTATTTCTAAAAAAATTAATCCAATTTTATATCCCAAAATCCAACTTTTTTTTTTTATTTGTGGGTACGGCGAACTTTATAAAATTTTCGGGGCGTACCTTAATTTTTTTTTGCTTTTTTCGAGTTGGAAAGGGTTTATTTGTATATTTTTTTTTGTACTCCTCGAGACAACGAATAATAATTGTCATTAAAGAAGCTATGCTTATTTTCTGTCCAATATTCAACTCTCTAACCTTTCTTCTCACTCAAATTAAACCAAACTAAAGTTTTTATTCCTGTTTACTCCTCGAGATAATAATAATAATTGCTGCGGGTAATATTGAAAAAGCCATACTTATTGTATTCTCTATTTATGTTATCATTTTCAATTTTTAATTTCTCTTTATGTATTCTCTATTTATTCTCTTTCTTTTTTTTTAAAATAAGACAAACTTTATATAAAACTAGAAATTAGTTGGAAGTGCAGCGAATTCATCTAAAATGCTAAAAGAAAATGTATTTTTAATATTTAAAATTTAAATCATTTTTTCTGAAAAAATATTTTTTTATTTTATAATAAAACAAAAACCCCGTAGATTATAAAGACTAAAAGTATGTTAAGGTCCATATTTTATAGAAGAAAACAAATATGAATTACTATAAAAATAATTTTTAAGTATGTTATATAAGACAATTTGTATTATTAACAAATATAAAATTATCTTTATCGAGTTATGTTAGTATAATATTATCACAACTATGATTATCATGTTTTAAATTGTTAAATGTTGTCAAATTTATTTTGAAATTATAATAGCATTCTTTTTCTTTATCAATAAATTAAATAATCTTATATTATTCCTTTCAAAATATATAACCATGCTGATTAGAAAATAGTTCCCGCATAACGTGCCTATTGCACTTGATTTCTCTACCTTATATGTATTATTAATATAAAATAATAAAAGATATATATTTTATAAAATATTTACTTTATTAATTATTTATTATACAATTTTTATTGAATAAGTTAAACGTATATTTTTATTTAAAGTAGGATTTTTAATATATTCTAAAAGTAATAAATTACTAACAACGCACTAAGAAATGAAAATAATACATTGTTAAAAAAATAATAAATATTCAAAGGCAATAATAAATAAAAATAATTCGGATAAATTGGTAGGATTCATTAGATATTAAATCGGATAGAATTAGAAAAGTTTTTATGTATGAAATTTCTATTTTAAAATCAATTGCTTTGTCACCAGAAAAAGATCAATAAAGAATTGCAAATAATTGCAAGAACCTTTAGTTATCTTGTAACATTTGAACATATTTAAAAATAAAGAATTTTATAGTTAAAAATGAAATAAAAAATTAGGTAATATATCCATCCCATCTCCTTTGTGTAATAAGTAAGTGGTTAATTTTATAATGTGCAGGCATTTTCTTGCAATCAACTCAATACTTAACTTGATTAATAAAATATTCATACCATTAGCAGTGAGTTTTTTTAGGAGATTAAATAATACTTCTTTTGAAGTGTTATCTCAAATTAAGATGAATTAGGAGTTGGATATGAGGTTTAAATGCTTTTGAAAAAAAATTCGACTTGAATATTGAGATGGTGATTTATCCGATATTTTTGTTTAGATAATAGAAAATACATGTAAGAGATTTTGATATTTAAATCAGCAAAAATTTAAATATGTTTTTTGTCAGATTAAATTAAAAAAAATACATGTATGCTGAGATATTTATAAAATAATAATGTTAAATTTAGTCATTTTTGAAAATAATTTTTAAATATCGTAAATGGTTACTCTTTAAAGAGTGATAGACTGATAAGTTACTCCTTATGTTATTATCTGAAGGTGATAACTGGAATAGTAAGAAGAGTCCTTACCTTACTTTTCAAATCAGATCAATTATGAATTTTAAGAGACTTATGTATAAGTAAATCTGACCCATATTAATTAGGCCTCCTGTATTGAATTTTATGCTATTGGGTCGATTTTGGTAGGCTCAATCTCAAATGTAACTATTATGTTAGAAGGGAAGTAGCTGAGTCCATATCATGTAGGTCTAGCTAGGAAAATTTAAAATAATTAAAATCAAATAATAATGGACAGATTTTTTTTTTTTTAATTAACATTCATGGGCCCGGGAACATACTTCAATCTCTCTTCAATTGCGTTTTTAGTAGACCTTCTCATTTCATTAAAACCCAAACAAATCGTTTTGCAGTAAAAAAAAAAAAAGGAAAGTCCAAATAAACATATAATGAAATGAAACCTTCAACAATAAAATATTTTATGGTAACACAATGTTTTAGATTTAATTTAATTTACTTTAAATAAAAAATATTTTATACAATTAGTTAATCATATATATATATATATCCATTAAATTGTATAATTTATATCTTTAAATTTTAATACAATTAATTAATTGAGTGGAATACTTTATAATATCCAAATATAATGACAAAATAATAAAAAAAAGTACTACATTACAAACTATTACTAATACCGTACATAAAATGCCTGATTAATTCCAAAAAAATGTAGCTCAATTCTCATCATTTATATAGATATTAATGTTCCGGATGATTTATTTGTTGGCGTGATTAGAGGTAAAAATGGGTCTATTCGAACTTTAATTTTACCGAATTTCGTTTAAGTTGTAAATAAATGGTCTAAGCTATCTTTTATAGGCAGGTTCAAGTCTAATATATTTAGGGTGTTTTTGACAAATGTGTTGAAAAAGAAAGAAGTGTCTTTGAATTTTTTGGACGTTTTATTTTTATGTTTGGCAATTTTTTATTTATTTGAACGCAGAAGTGAGAAATTAGGTGAAAAATTTATTTCTTTTTTATCAACTTTATCTTTTATTTTCTTCTATAAAAAGGATACCAATAACCATTATTTTCATGGTTTCACAATAGTTCTTTCTAATTTTTCGTAGTTCTTCGATACAATTTCTTTTCATCAAAATCTTTTAAATTTATTTCTCAGTAAAAAGGTGAATATTTTATTTTTTTTAATTATTTTATTACTCTCTTTCATATATTAATTTTTATGTTTTTTTATTCATACATGTTGTTGATTTTATGAAATTTTTATTATTTCTTATTTGTATGAGTTTTTATCTATTCTTTGATATATTCTATTTTCATTTTATATAGAAAATTTTTATTTTTTATTCGACTTTGTAGAATTTGTAATTGTAATTATTATATAATATGTTTATTATCAAAATTTTGTATAATATAAATTATGATACTATAAAAAAAGATAAAATAAATAAAAAATTAATTATAAGTAATAATAGAATCATAAATCATGAAAATTTATAATTTAAAATAATACTAAATTAAATAATATTGATAGATTAAAACAATTATAAAATATTTTCTTTTTGTTTAACATTATAAAATTTTTAGTACTTTCTTTCATATTTTTTTTTATTATATTTATTTTATTTATATAATAAATAATTTTTATATTATTTTTGTTAGTATTCTGATTTTTCATATATATTATTATTTTTCACAATTATTATTATTTTTTTGTTCATATTAACTTTTTTTTTATCATTTACTGTTTTTTATGTCTAATATTTTTGTTTTAGTTAAAATTTTTTATTATTTATTCGGTTCTGTAAAATTTATAATTATAATGTTTGTATATTATGTTTTATTGTAATTTTTTTATAATATAGATTATGATTCCATTTAGAAAGATAAATTAAATAAAAAATTATTCATAAGTAATAAAATATATTTTTTATGTTTAATATAAAATATATTTTGTTAACTTTTATATGTTACTTTATTTTAATAAGTAAATATTAATTTATTATAAAATTAATTAATAAGATCTATTTAAATATTTAAATTAATTAAGATGATAGGATAATATAAAAAATATTTAAATTGATGTTTTTTTAGTAATTTTTTATTTAAAAGTGATTTTGAGTAGTATAATACAAACAATATTTATTTTACTATAATTCATTTTGATATAAAGATTGTTAAACATAAATCACCTTAACATGCACAAACTTACTTTTTATCAAAATCAATTTTACAAAATTAATTTTATACAAACTCCTGTTTACAAACTATAATCCAAACGCACACTTAGAAAGTTCGAAAAACTCACGAACCTATTTGAAAAATTTATTTCGTAAATTATAATTCAAAATAATAAAATTTAAAAAAATTAAATTGACATTAGATACATTTTATGATTTATAAGTCATAATTTATAAAATATAATTCATTTATATATTAATTTTTAGTCACATATTATAACTATACTTATAATTTATAAATATAAATTTTTTTTTCAAAAAAACTACCATCTTAACTAGTTTTGATTATTGATTCTTTTTAGTTTTATTTTATGTTTAATATGAGTGACTAGTTAAAAATTTAAACTAAAGATAATTTATTTTTATAAAAAAATATGTTGACAAGTCAATCTAATAAATTTTATAATTTTTTTTAAATATATGATCTAACTTTTTTAATTAATAAATTTTACAAAAAATCTAAATCTTATTTATTTAATAAAACTAAATGAATCCAACCACAAACTTTCGTGAAATAACCCGGCTTATTTACAACTCTTGGGGTGACCCAATATATAATTCAATACTAAATATATATGAGAATACTATAGGGGTGACAACGGGGCGGGTAGAGGCAAATTTTTGCTTTACTCGATTCCGCTCCACCCTACAAAAATTCGCACCCTCCGCCCTTATTTGCGGGTAGCAAAATATTAAACCTTAATCTATTTTTATGGGTACTCGTCATGTCTCTATCCGTTCCTATAATTATTAAATTCAATAAATAAAATTAAATTTTAAAAATTATATAACCATCATTTATATACATAACATAAATTAAAATAAAATAAAATTTAAATATAATATAATATTATTAATCATTTTATTAATTATTTTATATATATTTATATATACCGAGACGGTAGAGGCGAATTTAACCTAAACCCGACCTTACCTCGTCTTGTCAAAGAATTTGCTCCATTAAAACTCGTTCCGGTGCGAGGCGGATAATTATCCACCCCGAACGGATAAAGACGAAGTGAGTATCCACAAATTTGGATAGTGTTACCATTCTTAAATACCATATACATATAGACACATGATATAGTGCTAATTATTATATAGTATTATTTTTTTTATTTCATCTTTATAAGCTTTTATATATTAAAGTCAATAAACCAAAAGACAACGAAGATTGAGACCACACAAGTTTTGTTTTGTCTAAAGGCCACACAATATTTTCTGAATAAACACCTTTATGGCATTAATGGGTTAGGTTTG
Source organism: Arachis hypogaea (assembly GCF_003086295.3). Classification (NCBI taxonomy): domain Eukaryota; kingdom Viridiplantae; phylum Streptophyta; class Magnoliopsida; order Fabales; family Fabaceae; genus Arachis; species Arachis hypogaea. Next base: position 142,619,242 of record NC_092050.1, on the reverse strand, counting down.
GTTAAGACAAGAAACGCCGCTCATTAAGACAGAGAGGACACAGTTCAGTTGCCACCTTCACTTCACCAACTTAACTCATTTATGATTCTTATTCTTACCTTTTTATATTTATTATATCATCATTCATAATGATCAAATATCAATTATTTTTTTATTTAATTTAACCTCTGCTTGTCCGTGACTTGTTTCGTTTTTTTTTTTTTTTAATCATTAATACTTTTCCCTTAGCAACATTTATCACATCTTTAATCTTTTTGTGAAATCTAGCCCATACATGATACATATATTACCAGAATTCCTAACACAAGTCTGATGAAATGTCAAGAATTTCTATAATAATTCCCAACTAGGGATTTCTTTTCATTAGTGGTTTTAATTTTTAAACTTCGCTTCCAATGTTTGATATTCGAATTTTTAAGTGCTCTGGAAAACAACCGTATTATTTTACTATTTCAGCCTAACAAATTTAGGTTTTCTAATTGTTAGATCAAAATCTTATTTTGAGAGAAGTTTGGTGAGAATTATAAATAGGGGAATGTTATCTTACTTTTTCTAAAGTAACATATAAATTATTTTTTTTGATATATCACATTCTAATTCAATGTTTATTTTAATATATTTATTATATATTTATTAAAATATTAATTTAAAAAAAATTTTATATTAACTAAATTTTAAACTAAAATATTGATGTGACAAATTAAAAATAGAAACACAAATTAGTGTCATCGTAAAAATTTTTAATTTAAAAAGTTTATCGTATCAAGTAGATTTTTAAATTTGGACATTTATTCTATATAATTTGGTTTCGAATTATATGAAAAAAAATAAATTGAAACACTTTATATCTTATTTTTTAAAAATTAATGTAGCTAATTTACAATTATTTTTTATGAAGGTCTAAATTTTTATTTAATTTTTGTTAGAAATAAGAGATTTTGTGTAAAAAATAAAAAGATTAATATATAACATTATTTTTCAAATATTTTGTTAAATTTTCAACAAATTTTAATGACCCGAAATTAATTTCTTATTTTTTATTTTATTAGATAAATTAGTCATTCAACAAATTTTACTAAAATTTAAAATAAATAAACACCCGTTAGAATATGACATATTAAAAAAGGTAACTTACATATTATTTTAAAGACTGTACGATAGTATTTACCTTATAAATATAATACTTGATGATTTCAACGTGTATACTTAATTTTTATCAAATGATAATATACGCAGTATATCAAGGAAAAATCATGTGATATATGAAAGAAAAAAAGGGTTAATTACGATTTTAGTCTTTAAGATATAAGTCGAAAAAATTTTTCGGTTCTATTTTTTTTTTTTATATATAAAATCGTCCCTACTCTCTAAGATTTAATTTAGTTTTAAAATCGTCTTATTTTAGGGACCAAAATTATATAGAAGTAGTGGCAGAAGCGGAGGCAGAAGTGAATCGTAGACAACTTCTTCTTTCCTTTTTCCTTTACAGGAGCAGAAACATTCTCTTTCTCTTATTTTTTTATTATAGGTAATTTAGTCCAAAATTTTAATATTTAAGTAAAAAGAACAATTTTAAAACTTGGTTTTAAACCTTACGGACGATTTTGTATGAAAAAAAAATTGGAGATGAAAAAAATATATCTTAAGGACCAAAATCGTACTTAACAAAAAAAAATATGACAAGACAAAGAATGAAGACATAGCAAAGATCAAATAAAAAATAGACTAGACTAAGAAAAGTAAAAGTTACTATTTGAAGAGAAGCCTATATTCATTAGGGATGATAATGAATACAATAGGATAGGGTTTGGACCCAATCCTAATTTTAGTTACAGGTTGAGAATATGTCAACTCTAATCCTATCTGATATGACCAGTAAAGTCGGTTACGAGTTATAACTCGATAACGCATAATCCCCGATTGTAACCGAATATTCAGAATAATCAGCATTTATTTTCATCCAATAACGTCGAATATACAGTTAATTCTCGGACGTTATAAGAAAACGATCAACTTCATCCAACCAGATATAAGGAGAAGGGCAGGAATAAAAAAGGTATTCAATCTTTTCCAAGAAAAACATATACACATATATTCATTTACTAACTTGAGCGTCGGAGGACCTTTGCAGGTACCCACCACCTCGGTTCTTCCATTGCTGACGTATTTCGTGTTCTACCTTGGGAGTTTGCCGACCTTCAATGGAGAACGATCCATATCTCGGCACAAGCAGGCAAGAACATTGGCGCCCACCGTGGGGCCGACAATTTGAGATATCATTTGATGTAAGCCCCAAATTCCTTATGGCTGATGTTCCTCCCCCTACCCCATCTGAGCTTCTACGGATGGTGACCGAGCTTCAGCAAGCGAACCAACGGATGGCGGAGGAGAATCAGAGAATGCAAAATCAAATCGCGCAACTAGTCAATGCTCGTTTAGAGCACAATAATGATGACCATGAGCAACACGGGAATGACGAGCGACAATCGCTACCAACTCATGTCTCTGAGACACCGCGGAGCAGGAATGACGGGGAACATCAGAGTGAAGGGGCCCAACCCGATGATGAGGAAGAAAAGCTCGACAATTCTGCAGGGTCGTTCACAGCTGACATAATGAACTTCCAGCTCCCCAGACAATTCTTCCTTCCGACGACTTTGACCCCATATGACGGATTGGGTGACCCGAAGCAACATGTTAAAAAATTCCGATCAATTATGATTGTTAACAGTGCATCTAATCCTATTTTATGTCGATGTTTTCCATCTTTTTTAGACGGTCCTGCACTTGACTGGTTTTGCTCTTTGCCTGCAGATTCTATATCACGTTTTCAGGAGCTGGCTAAGTAGTTTGAAGACCATTTTGCAGCCTCGACAATATATCTCCACGATTCTGACTACTTAACAACCATTAAACAAGGACCACAAGAAAGTCTGAAGGATTATATAACTCGCTTCACGAAGGTGGCCATGAAAATCCCCGATCTCCACCCTGAGGTTCACCTTCATGCCATTAAAAGCGGCCTTCGTCCAGGTAAATTCCAGGAGACCATTGCTGTCGCTAAGCCAAAAACCTTGGCCGAATTCCGTGAGAAGGCCAAGGGACAGGTAGATATTGAAGAACTCCACCAAGCGCGCAAGGCAGATAAGTCGGTCACTAAAGACGATGAAAGAGCTCGCGATAACAAGAAGAGTTTCAAGCCAGTTCTCCGTTATGAATCGTACACCTAGTTCAACGCCAAAAGGGATGACATTATTAAAGAAATATTGAATTCAAAGCTGATCGAATCCCCCCGGAAGGCAGGCAGTTATCCCGAACCAAAAAATATTGGCAAATCCAAATACTGTACCTTTCATCAGAAACACGGCCACACAACCGATGAGTGTGTAATTGCTAAGGATCTACTGGAACGATTGGCACGAAAAGGCCACATTGACAAATTCATTGTAGGACATATACAGAAGAGAACAACATCAAGTTCTGAACAACCTACAATAGGTCTATCGTCAAAGGAAAAAGATAAAGCTCCAGCTCGACCTCAGGGAGTGATCAATTGCATTTCAGGAGGTTACGTCGGCGGAGGACATACAAGCTCGGCCAGGAAGCGGACTTACAGAGCTATGTTAGCGGTTGGGGATACTGCCCATAATTCTCAACCAATTCAGGACATCCCCGAGATGACTTTCCGCCCCGCCGACTTTAATTGCAGCCACACCAACTACGATGACCCTGTGGTTGTCTCCATCCAATTGGGAGACCTTATAGTTCGGAAAGTACTACTTGATCCAGGGAGTAGCGTTGATGTACTTTTTTTTTTGCCACAATTCAAAAAATGAAACTGAGCACTAACATTTTGCAGCCATATTCAGGAGATTTGGTCGGATTCTCAGGGGAACGAGTTCCTGTGCTGGGATTTGTGTGGTTACAAACTACACTCGGCGAACAGCCATTATCTAAGACACAAGACATCCAATATCTTGTAGTAGATTATTTTAGTCCTTATAATATTATATTAGGAAGACCTTTTTTGAACAGATTTGCTGCTATTGTTTCCATATTTCACCTTTGTGTCAAGTTTCCTGTGCAGGACAACATCGTCGCAACCATCCACAGTGATTTACACGAAGCTCGGCATTGCTACAACATAAGCTTGAAGCCCATCAGAAGGAACACCGAAGCTCGTGTCAACTCAATACAATCCGAACAACCAATCCTAGCAGAGCTAGACCCAAGGGCCGACTTTCAAGAACGCCCCGTGCCTAATGAAGATCTGACAAAGGTCACCCTGACCGAAGATCCAGCAAAATTTACTTTTATCGGAACACCAATTGATAATGAAGTCAGGGAGAGGCTGATTATTTTCTTGCGTCTGAACGCCGACCTATTCGCTTGGACTTCCGGGGATATGCCAGGGATTAGTCTGTCAGTAATCACACACAAATTAGCAGTCAGTCCAGCAGCCCGACCAGTTTCTCAGAAAAAGCGAAACCTCAGAGCGGAGAAGTGATTGGCCTCCATGACAGAAATCAACAAACTCCTCGATGCACAGTTCATCCGAGAAATCAGATTCACCACGTGGTTGGCCAATGTTGTTATGGTGAAAAAGAATAACGGTAAATGGCGCATGTGCGTCGACTTTACTGATTTAAATAAAGCCTGTCCTAAGGATGCTTATCCTCTACCCTGCATAGACACTTTAGTAGATAATTCTTGTGGTTACGACACTTTGAGTTTCATGGATGCATATTCTAGGTATAACCAGATCCTTATGCATCCATCAGACCAAGAAAAAACAGCTTTTATAACTAAATATGGTAATTACTGCTATAATGTTATGCCTTTTGGTTTAAAGAATGCAGGTGCAACATGTCAAAGACTAATGAATAAGATCTTTGAGCAGCAAATAGGCAGGAATATTGAGGTATACGTCGACGACATGGTCGTCAAGACAAAGATCGGCCAATCCCACATAGAAGATCTTGATGAAATATTTACACAGATCAGAAAATATAACATGAGGCTAAACCCCAAGAAGTGTGCCTTTGGTGTTTGGGGAGGAATATTCCTCAGGTTTATCTTGACAAGCCGGGGTATTGAAGTAAATCCAGAAAAGTGTCAAGCAATACTTGACATGCACAGTCCGAAGACGATAAAGGAAGTTCAGCGATTGATAGGCAGATTAGCGGCATTGTCCAGATTCTTGCCGTGCTTAGCATCCAAATCCTTTAACTTTTTTCAATGTTTATAGAAAAATGCAAATAACTTTTCTTGGGATGAAAAGTGTGAAGCCGCATTTTTGAGCTTGAAACAGTTCCTTTCCAAACCACCTGTTTTGCAGAAACCAATGCTCAGCGACCCATTATATTTATATTTGTCTGTTACTGATGTGACCATTAGTTCTGTTCTTATTACAAAAAACAACAAAGTTCAGCAGCCGGTCTACTTCGTGAGCAAGTCACTACAAAATGTAGAACTTCGGTATCCAAGGCTCGAAAAGCTCGTCCTAGCATTAATTTTCTTTGCAAGATGGCTCCGACCTTACTTTCAGAGTCACACAGTCATTGTCAGAATAGCACACCCACTTCGGCAGATACTTTCTAAACCTGAGTTAGCAGGACGGCTAATTAAGTGGTCCATTGAACTCTCAGAGTTCGACATTCAGTACCAACCTAGAGGATCTGTTAAGTCACAATGTTTGGCTAATTTTGTGGCCGAGTTTACTGACTCATATTCCGATGATAGGGGTCAGTCCTGGACCTTGTTCGTAGATGGCGCTTCGAACCCTCAAGGAGCTGGTGCAAGCATGTTGCTAGAAAGCTCGGATGGCATAGCTCTCGAACATTCTCTCCGATTTTCATTCAAGGCCAGCAATAACCAGGCCGAATACGAAGCCCTCATAGCTGGGCTCAGGTTAGCTACCAATTTACATGTTGATAATTTAAAAGTTTACTGTGATTCGTTGTTAGTCATTCAGCAAGTAAATCAAAGTTTTCAAAAAAAAGATAAGATTTTATCGAAATACTTGAACATTGTCCAGAGAATGCTAAACGAGTTTTCCAAAATTGAGATTATTCATATACCTAGAGAACAAAACCACAGAGCAGATGTTTTATCAAAGCTAGCGACCACACAAGCACACACTGCTACACTTTTACAATCAACTTTAGATAAGCCGAGCATTGATACAGTTAACATTTTAAACATTCTGAATAAAGACAGTTGGTAGTAATCTTATATTCAATACCTCTGTCATGGTTCCATTCCGGAAGAAATTGAAGATAAGAACAAATTCAGACGACGAGCCTCCTTTTTTACCTTGTTAAATAACACTCTGTATAGGCGAGGTTATTCTCAACCTTTGTTAAAATGCTTGGACAGGTCAGAAGCCGATCTTGTTTTATCCGAGGCCCACGAGGGCATCTGTGGCATACACTTTGTAGCTCGAAGCCTAACGCAGAAAGTACTCCGAGCAGGTTTTTATTGGCCGACAATATGGGAGGATAGCAGGCGCAAAGTCAGAACCTGCAACAATTGTCAAAAGCATTCCCCGATCATTAACATGCCTGCCGAACATCTTCATCATTCAGTGGTAAGCTGGCCATTCAATAGGTGGGGAATAGATATTCTCGGGCCTTTCCCCACTGCTCCAAGACAGGTGAAATTTTTAGTAGTTGCAATAGATTACTTTTCTAAATGGATTGAAGCGCAACCTTTGGCAAAAATCACATCATCCCAGATGATAAGCTTCTTTTGGAAAAATATAATTTGTATATTTGGTATACCAGGTCACATTATAACTGACAATGGTTGGCAGTTCACTGACTATAATTTCAAGGAATTTTTACAGAATTTAAAGATAAAGCAGCACTTTTCTTCTGTGGAGCATCCACAGTCCAATGGACTGGCAGAAGCCGCTAATAAGGTCATCCTCCAAGCATTAAGGAAAAAGCTCGACAACGCAAAAGGGCTATGGGCCGAACTTGTTCCCGAAGTACTATGGGCATATAACACTACAGCCCACTCGACGACCAAGGAAACTCCATTTCGCCTGGTTTATAGATCTGAAGCAATGATTCCCATGGAAGTGTCCCAAAGCTCCATGCGGACGTTAGCCGAGCATCATGAACAAGCTCGGCAAGCAGAGCTCGACCTAATTGAAGAAATTCGAGAGACAGCAGCTGTTCGGCACAAGGCCGTACAACAGCAAATTGGCCGACAATATGCGCGAAAAGTAATTCCAAGATCATTCAACATTGGCGACTTAGTGCTTAGAAAAACTGAGCAGGCTCGCCGACCTCCTTCTCACAGGAAGCTCGCATCAACCTGGGATGGTCCGTACCGAATATCTGAAGTACTTGGTCGAGGAGCATATAAATTGGAGCAGCTAGATGGCGCCCAAATTCCCAACACATGGAATGTCAACTCCTTGAAACAATATTACAGTTGACAATAAGCAGCATACCAGTACTCTTTTTCGTACCTTGAAAATTTTTTCCCAAAAGGAATTTTTTGCTCATGGGGGTTTTAATGAGGCTGGTTCACCTAGAATAAAGATGTACAGGTACTGCTAGAAATAAAATTTAATTTCTTTTTTTTTTACATTTTTAGTCGCATATTTTCCTCCAAAATTGGAAGCTATTCTAATTTACCAGACACCATATTCCTTCAAAGGAACTACTGATAACACTAAAAGTCACATTATCATAATACGGATGCACGAACAAGTTAAACAACAACGACAGTCATTAAGCCTCCCCATGGCTACAAAGTAATTGATTAGGAAACAACAAAACCTAATCCATCAGTTCTTAACAAAAGTACCTAAGTACATAATTTCAGTCCAACAAATGGAATACATCCAAAACAATACATAGAAGTTTCTCTTGACTAAAACAAAAAGAACAATAACGCATATGTAAAATATTAATCGGCCAGATTATCGTCCCCCTCCTCAGCAATCTCTTCATCATCTACAAGCTTACCGTCTCGAATTACTTTACCAGGATCCATAGCTGAGAATTCTCCATCAGGGACAAGATATTTTGCCTGATTAACAGCTCGTTCGAAACCTTCCGCGAAAGCATCCAGAATATCACCCTCCTTGTTACTCTCAAACTCCTTTATCTTTGAGGACAACTCAATCACTCTGTCATTTACATTTGACAGGTTATTTTCTTTCTCTTTCAACAAAGCAGCAATTCATTCATGACATTCTCGTTCCACTTTCAGCTCATTCTCAACTTTAGATAACTTTTTCTTCAACTCCTTCATACCTGTCTCCCCCAACGCTAGCTGTTCTTTTAGCTCAGCAATTTTGGAAGTCTCGCACATCTCCTTTCTGTGTTTTTTCTCTTGACTACGGCCAATGCTAGCCAATCAAAATCCTAGTACCTAAAATTGTAGATCCAACATCAATATAAAAAAAACAGTAATCATATATGTTCCAGAAATGCATGACCTGCAGAAATTTGTCAACACCTACGTCCCCAACCTCTTCCACCCGACTTATATCTGTCATAGATTACACAACCTCATCAGCCACAACGTTAAAAGGAAATTTCTTATTCCACACTGAAGAACTATCCCCTTCATCTTCAAACAAATGCAACTTCTCTTGTCTCAGGGTAAAGCCCGATAAGTCTTCAAGTTGCACTTTATCCCCCTTACCTGTACCTCATCTTGAATAACCGAGTCCGATTTTCTTTTTTTAAATACAATACCCTTCTTTCTCGGTGGGGGCTGGTTCATCTCAGCCCCACCATCCACCTTATCCGGATTTGATGAGGACCCCTTAAAGTTTTTAGCTTTGAAGCGGGATCTTAGGCTTGAAGCAGTTACTCCAGGAAAATTGCCAGCTGTAACAATAAAAGAAAACTGATTAATAAGATAAACAATTAAAAATAATATTGAACAAGAATTCTTTCAAATTTCTCACCGAAATATTTTAATACAGCCGATTTATCTTCCTTCCAGGGAAGCAAGTCAGACACAGATATCAAACCACCTTTATCCACCATCTCAATCAAAAATGATATTATACATTCGTTCTGACTATTGATAAGTTTGGGACCCAGTATGTGTTGCGGGTGGCAACACCAATACATTGGAAATTTTTCTCCCAAGTGCTCATCAAGGTAAAATGGAAACTCTTCATCTACTGATTTTACTTTCAGAAACATTTCTTTGAAATCCTTAAAGGACGATTTATAAAGTTTAAAAATAGAGAAGCCTGGAGTGCTATTTAGGTTAATCCATAAGCCCTTCCATACCCATTTGGCTTGAAATAAGGAAAAAAACAGTTCTAACTCTGCTTTAATTTCAAGAAAATCCATCAAAGCTTGAAAACATCTGATAAAGGCCCAGCCATTCGGGTGTATTTGAGAGGGAGCACAGTTCATCTGTTTTATCACATCACATTCGAAACTGGAAAAAGGAAGTTTAACTCGCAGTTCTTCGATCATGTAGCTATAGATGTAAAAATTTTTAAAATCCTTTTTCCTATAGAAAACACGGTCAGATCGATTGCATGGCAACAATTCTACATGAAAACCAGCCCTTACTATCCTACCCAAGTTTACCCGATTCACACTCTCCATATCAGAAAATAACGAAGCCTGTATGTGAACATCACTGTCAACCCAGTCATAAATCTCATCATCTTCAACTCGAGATAACAATTTTTTCTTCTCATCACTCATTCTTCACGAATTTACTAGAGAAAGTAATTGCAACAGAGAGAAGTGAAGGAAGTTTACTAACCTCTTTTACTCATTCTTCTTTAAAAGCTTCTGCCTCCCACTTAAACACAATAAGGATGAAGAAAGCTTGGACCCTAGCCACTAGTTTAATTAACTTTTCAGTTCCATAACTGAATCTTAACCGTGAAACTCAAAGCCACTTTAACGGTTGGAAAGTGGCATTGGAAGTTGAACTAAACCATAATAAATAAATAACGTAACAACCAATGTAAAGAAATAATTCAAATTTATTTCACACACCCAAACCCTTTTATATGCCAGGGGTGGACTCGGATAAGCCACGTTGACCTGGGGGCTCTGTATACCGAACTATAACTCGTCAATAATCATTTAAAAGCTCAACCTGTCTCCTCCAAGTCAGGCCAAGCTTGGGGGCTGTGATATGACCAGTAAAGTCGGTTACGAGTTATAGCTCGGTAACGCATAATCCCCGATTGTAACCGAGTATTCAGAATAATCAGCATTTATTTTCATCCAATAATGTCGGATATACAGTTAATTCACGGACGTTATAAGAAAACGATCAACTTCATCCAACCAGATATAAGGAGAAGGGCAGGAATAAAAAAGGTATTCAATCTTTTCCAAGAAAAACATATACACATATATTCCTTTACTAACTTGAGCGTTGGAGGACCTTTGCAAGTACCCACCACCTCGGTTCTTCCGTCGCTGACGTATTTTGTGTTCTACCTTGGGAGTTTGCCGACCTTCATTGGAGAACGATCCATATCTCGGCACAAGCAGGCAAGAACACTATCCATTCTCAACCCCCGGATACCTGACCCTATCTACGAGTTAGCAAAAAGATGCAATATTATTATATAACCTATTGAGTATGTAAATTAAAAATTCAACACAAATAACACAATCATTTCATAAACAACATAAATATCGAATATTCATTTCTACATAGGATGGTGAGCACAGAGTATGATAGCCACAGAGCACAGTGACCATGGCGCTAAACGTGAGCACAGACACGAGCACGGAGAACCGGTGAGGGGAGCACTGGAACAGAGAGCACGAATTTCAACGAAGAGGCGCAGAGAGACTGAGGGGAGATCAGATTAGGGTTGGACGCTAGATAGGGGTGATTTGAGTGAAAAGATTAGGGTTTGTGTTATAATTGGGTTTTTATATATCGCTAAATACAATTGGCTTTTATATAAATAGAAGATTAAATAACTAGATGATAAATCTTGGTTTAGTGGTTAAAATTTTTTTACACCAAGATAGAAATCATTGGTTCAACACGCACTCACTTGAAAACATATTTTTATATAACATTACATATACATATATAGGGTGCGTGTTGGTCGGATATGATTGAAATTCAAACCACACCCTATCCCATTCACATTTAAACCTGTTCTACACTCAATCCTATTTGACTGGGTTAGATCGGGTTGGGTACCTACGGATAGGATACATATTACCACCCCTAATATTCATATGAAAATTAATTAAAAAAAGTTTAATTTTAATGCACTTGAAGTGTAAAATATTTTATATAATTATTCAATCACATTCATTTTTTGGATAAAATTTATTTATTTTTGTTAACACGGTAATATATAATTGGATATATATATATATATATATATATATATATATATATATATATATATATATATATATATCTTAGACTTGACAGTATATCAAAATTAAATTCTTATATTAAATACAAAACATGAAATTTGAAAATGATATTTTTATATTTATTTTGGTTAGGTGATCATATTAAATGTGTATCATAGTTTTAGATTAGTGTATCAACCTCTTCACTGTGTAACTCTACTTTTGACAGTAACAAGTGTAACTCTTGTAGTAACTCATCACACTCCTATTCACATAAATTAAAGGTTACTTCCATTCCAAACTCCAAATCCAAGTTCCTCCATCCCATACTCCAGATTCATTTATCGTGCATTTTTTCTTTATTGTATATACATGCGTGAGTTAAGGTGATGAGGAGAAGACGAGGATCTAACGACCTTGAGAGAGTGGGACTCTAGCAGGAAAAAGTAGAGCTGGAACTTGCAAAAATATTATGATGCATAAGGATCCACATGGAAATGGGTGGACGAAGAAGGTGGAGGTAGCAGTGGCAAAAGAAAACCTGGACTGGTTACAAAAAAGCCTTGTAGGTGGATCGACGAAGGCTATTGACTTTAGGTCATTGAAGGATTCGGTTGCAAAGAACTTTTCTTAAGTTATTCAGGTGCGTGAAATGGGAGCATATAAAGCTCTGTTGACCTTTGACAGTCTGTTGATTGGGGAAGAGATTTACACTTTCAAAATGAATAGCCTTCTACAATTGTTTAATAGTGTATGGAGATGGAACGAGTTGGAGAAAAGTGAAACTCGAAGAGTGTGGTTGGAGTGTTTCAGGGTTCCGTTACATGCATGGTCTGGGGACACCTTCAGATTATTAGGAAGCCAATGGGGGTGAGGTGGTGGAGTGCGATAAAGAGACGGAATTGTGCAGCTCTTTTAGTGTCGGCCGAGTACAAATTGATACTTGTGTGATGGATGTGATCAATGAACGGGTCCATATCACAATAGGTACTAGTGGGTTTGATGTTCTGGTAAAAGAGGTGGGACATAAAACATATGGAAAGAAATGTAAGTTGGAAACTATGGGAGAAGTTGCGGACAGATGTGAACAACAGAAGATGTCATCTGGAAGAGATAGTGATGATGTAGCCATATGGTTGAGAAGGACGGCAAATTCAACAAACTGTACAGATCAAGTTGCGGAGGTGATAATGGAGGGATGGTGGGATGAGGTTGAAGACAAGGCTAGATTGGTAAATTCAGAAACAATTTTGAATGAGTGGAGTTATGAATATTTAAGTCTCAATCAAATGAAATTGGTAACTTATAAAACTAATAATGATGTTATTGAAGGAGTAGCGGTTTTAGTGGGATGCCAAGAGAGCAATGAGGCTGGATCCGAACAAACTGTGTCTTGGGAATATTCTTATAATCATAATGTGCTGGCCAAAGATAATAGAAGATATAAACTGGGTGGCTTAGCTTATAAGCCCACTAACGGCATAAGAGGAAGCAAAAACATGTTGGGTCATGTAGGCCCAAGCTCCAAGGGTCCCAAGTATCCTGGAGGCGCGGACGCTGTACCCTCTAGTGGGCCGGGTGGAGTTCGTTCGGGTCAGGCTGGGAGACTCTTGCAGGTTGGAGACGTGCCTAATGTTGCTGCCTTGGAGTTTCTAGACCTAGGAGGCGGCATGCATAGTGTGACGCGCGACCTGGAAGAAGAGGACTCTAGGTGGCGATCTCCAGATCCTCGTCTTGGTACAGAACACCATGAGGACATCGGTGATGAACCTTCACCCGAGCTGCGGCTTGCTCAGTTGGAGGATGGAAGAGGACCGAACCCAAGCTGAGGACGCCACCTTGAAGACAGGGGTGAAGAAAAGTTGAAGGCACAGGTGCACCATCAGAATGGTAATCGACAGGGCTCGGTTAGTGTGCTAGGATTAACCGATGTTAATACGGCTGTAAAGGCTGGAAGCGGAAGAGTTGCAGTGGTTGAAGAGGGTCGCAGAATGAAGGAAAGGGATGGAGGGGCTGAAGAGGTACAAGGAAATGACGGGGCTGAATACAAGCATAACGGAAGGCACAATCTTGGCAATGATGCTAGAAGAGATGGTAGAGTTTATGAAGAAGGTACTAAAGCAGGGGGAGGAGTTGAAGCGACTCGGGCAAAATTACACAGGACCATAACGATGGAGAAGATTACGGTGATGATGAGGCCAGTGTGGGAGACAGAACACAGGCAAACGATGATGTTGCAAGTGACACCGAATATTCAAGAATAGATGAGCAGTTGATAGAGAACAGAAGGACTTGGGAACAAGCAAAAGAGCCCGGAGCAGAGTTATATAATGAAGAAGACGACATCATGGCGATTCTCCAACAACAGAATGAAGAAATTGCGCAGAAGAGAATATTGGCTAAACAGAAGGCAAAAGCTAGACAAAGTAGACCCAAAACTCAAAAAAAGGTGTGCGATATTTTCTTAAAATGATCTTTAGTTCTTGGAATGTTTGGAGGTTAAGGGGTGATGGAAAACTGAGGATGGTAAAAGACCTAAAGCAAAAATATAGATTGAACATGCTAGGCTTGGTAGAGACTAAAAGACAATTGGTGACTAGATTTGATATTTCAACAATTTGGGGGGATGGTTGTGCGGGTTAGGATTATGTTGAGTCTTTTGGTTCTTCTGGTGGGCTGCTACTAATAAGGGATGATGAGTTTTTTAAAATTAGAAATTCTTATAAAGGTGAGAGATGGTTGTGTGTTGAAGGGGTTATAATGAAGAATAACTACAATTGTGCTTTTATTTTGGTTTATGGTGCACTTGATAGAAATGAGAAGCTTGTTATGTGGGAGGAGCTGTGCTACATAGCCGGTTTATGTCAGGTTTCCTGCTGTTTCATGGGGGACTTTAATGAATTTGTACAAGTGGCAGAAAGACGCGGCACTGATAGATTAACCCCGTCGGCGGAAGAGTTCAAGAGCTGGGTACATGACATGGGTTTGGTAGACTTGCCAATTACAGATCGTAAGTTTACATGGTTCAGAGGACGATCTTGTAGTCGTATTGATAGGGCACTGGTAAGCGTGGAATGGCTTGAGGAATTTTCGGAGACTCGACTACGAGGTGTCCCAAGGGGTTTGTCTGACCACTGTCCTATTATAGTGGAAGATAAGAGGATCAGAGATGGACCGAGACCGTTCAGAAGTCTTGACTCATGGTTTACGCATGATGGTTTCCTGAGGATGGTAAAGGAGGAATGGAGAGGATTAGGCGGCGTGCAATTCACAGATAAATTGAAGACTCTGACAATTCCACTGGGGAGATGGCATAAAGCCAATTTTGGCCACATGGACAAGAAAATTCTGAAGTTTGAGGAAGAGATTAAGAAGATTGATGACATGGTGGGTGAAGGGATTTATGATGGAACGGTGGAGGCAAGAAGGAGGGCGCTTATAGCATGCTGTGAGAAATGGTATGTGAAAAAAGAACTACATTGGAAACAGATGTCACGCTCAAGACATGTGAGGGATATTGATAAGAACACGAGGTACTTCCACAACCTAGCTTCGACAAGAAGGAGAAACAACAGGATTGATGCACTGGTCATTAATGGAAGACTGATATGGAATCAAGCTTGGATTAAGATTGCGATTAGGAATTTCTACAAGGACTTGTATCATCAGGAGGAGGCTCCAATGGTGGGGTTCAGAGACGGGCTGGTGGAAATGATCGATGAAGAGGATGCTTTGGCTTTGGAGATGCAACCGACTACTGAGGAGGTTAGGGAAAAAGTATGGGATTGTGAATCTACCAAGGCTTTTGGAAGTGATTGGCACAACATGAACTTCATAAAGAAGTGTTGGGATGAAATTGTCCTGAGTTCATGACAATGGTGTTGGATTTTTTCCAGTCTTCTAGGCTACCAGCGGATACCAATCTCACCTGGGTGGCACTAGCACCAAAGTTTACGGGAGCAAAGGAAATTAAAGATCTCAGGTCAATTAGCATGGTAGGGTGTGTGTATAAAGTCATCTCGAAGATGTTGGTTAGGAGAATGCAAGCGGTAATGCCAGGGCTAGTAGGTGAGACACAAAGTGCTTTTGTGAAGGGATGAAAGATTCATGATAGGGCTCTTATTGCTTGCGAAACAGTACAGTGGATTAAAATGAGGAAGAAGGAAGCAGCAATAATAAAGTAAGACTTCCAGAAAGCATATGATAGAGTCAAGTGGAGCTTTGTGGATCTTGTGATGCAGAAGATGAGATTTGGTTGAAGATGGAGAGGGTGGGTCATGGAGTGTGTCAGTACATGTTCCATGTCTATATTGATAAACGGTTTACCTTCTAATCCATTCAAGATGGAAAGAGGCCTTCGACAAGGTGATTCACTGTCTCCATTTTTATTTGTACTTGTTGTGGATGTACTACACAGGATGTTTGGGGAGGCAGTTAGAAACAGCGGCATATCTCCCCTACTGGTTGGTAGAGATCATATTGAGCTGTCGCACCTACAGTTTGCGGATGATACAATTCTGTTCTGTCCTCCAGAGGAAGAGACTGTTAAAAATTATAGGAGGATCCTCCGTTGCTTTGAATTGATGTTAGGGTTAAGTATTAACTTTGACAAATCTAGCTTGATTCCAATCAACTGTGATGATCGATGGGTACAGTGTATGTGCAGCGTACTGGGCTTCCAGGAAGCCTATCTCCCAGTTAAATACTTGGGGATCTCGCTAGGAGCTAACCTGAGATTGGTGAAAACTTGGAAGCCAACTATAGACAAAGAGGAGGATAAACTGAGCATATAGAATGCCAAGGTCCTCAATAAAGCCGGTAAATTAGTCCTCATCAAATCTGTGTTAAATAGCCTACTTGTTTATTATCTGAGTCTATATAAGATGCCAAAGGCTGTTGCAGAGAAATTGATTTGGCTACAGAGATGATTTCTGTGGAGCAAGGAAGATGGTAAAAATAGTATAGCCTTGGTCAGGTAGGAGATGGTGCAGACACCGAAAAAGTTTGGTGGTCTAGGTGTTGGGGTTGCCATGGTGCGTAATACAGCCCTTTTATTTAAGTGGTGGTGGCGCTTTTCTAAGAAAGAGTGCCCGCTGTGGAAGAATGTGGTCTGCTCTTGTAATAACCTGGACCCAAATGTGATGCTGTCTTCCCAAGTATTGCCTGTTCGGGGAAGCTCTTGGAAGGATATATGCCAGATACAGTTCAAGGATCAACAAGTGAGACAGAAGATGGTTACTGGGCTATCAATGGAGGTTGGTGATGGGAGAGGAACTCGTTTTTGGGAGGATGTCTGGTTGCGTGGTGGTTCTCTGAAAGATCAGTTTTCAAGACTCTTATCAGTTTCAAACCAAAAAGGATCCGTTATAGGGGATTGTGGGTTTTGGGACGGGGTTGAGTGGATCTGGAACTTTCAATGGAGGCGAGAGTTATTCTAGTGGGAGTTGGATTTAGTGAACCAGCTACATGATACACTTAGACTGGTCAAACTTGCTAATGGCAGAGAGGATAAAGTCGTGTGAAAATTTGATAAACAAGGAGTATTTTCTACTAACTCTTTTATGCAGGTTTTGCAGGCGGAAATAACTCCGGAGGATATAACAAGCTACAGTTTTACCAGGACAATTTGAAAAGGGTTAGTGCCGCCAAGAGTTGAACTATTTGTCTGGTTTGTATTGACTGGGAAGATCAACACTAAGGAGAGGTTGAGTCGGTTTGGGGTCATCAACCAGGAAGATGTTATGTGCGTGTTATGTAACAAAGGTATTGAAAAATGGTTACCATTTGTTTCTTGGTTGCGAATTTTCTTAGCAGGTTTGGTGTGCTTGGCTATCATTTGTTGGTAGACAATGGACGTGTCCAGGGACGTTGAGGGAGCATTTCCTAAGCTGGACTGATATCCTATAGCAAGGAGGTGCGTAAGAATTGGATGGTGTATTTCTGTGCAATTATTTGAAATATCTGGCTTGAAAGGAATACAAGGATTTTTCAGCACAAAGGAAAAGGGGTTGAATAGGTTACCCATTTGTGTTGTACAAACTACAAGGAGTAGCTAGGTGTGGATCCTTTTGGTTGTTGAAGGCAATGGAGGAGATGACAAAGGATAAAGTTTATCGTGTTTTGTGTTGCCTACTTTTCTTTTCCTCTGATAGTTTTGCTAATCTTGTTTGTTGTTCTTCGTATGCTCCACTTGTTGTGTTGAGCTAGTCTCTTTCAAAAAAAATGTGTTATACTTGGAAGAGCTGCAAGATTCTCCATTATGTATGTAGTGTATTTTTCAAGGTGCATTTTGTTTTAAAATGGAATAAAACCTTGAAAATCTATGTTTTAGTTTTTCCTTTTCAATCACAATGTCTCCCAGAATTTTGTTTTTGTTCCATTACCCACCTCCATATTTCTTGAATTATAAAAAAAAAAAAAAGCACATTTCTCAAAGATAGATTTTCAGAACTTTATTCCGTTGCTTAATTATCACTATTAAGGGTTGCATTATGCACAGAGAGAATTGATACATTAATTAATTTGAAATTATGTTGAAAGTGGAACTTTTTTCTGCTAAGTCTTTTTTTGCAGGTGTTTTGCAAGAACCCGAAGAGGGAGTCAAAAACCAATATGCTCAATGTAACAAAACGGTTGTGGAAAGAATAAGTACCGTCTAAAGTTGAGTTATTGGTGTGGTTCGTCATCATGAGGAGAGTAACACAAGGAACTCACTATATAGGTGTGGAATACTACAAAGGAACCAAACCGAACATGTCTTGTGTGAGCAGGAGATCGAATCAGTATATCACTTGTTTCTTCCCTTGTGTTCATATATATCAAAGGTATGGGGTTTTTTCTGGAAAACTAGAACGTCTCTTCAGTGTGGTCTAGTAGTACGAAAGGGTAACTTGGTAATTTAGATTAAAAGAAGGTTAGAATTTGCATGACTAATAACGTTATTGCGCATAATTTGGTAGTTATATTTGTAACTCGGCAAATAACATCTATAACTTGGAGAATATATCAAACAAATAGATAGAATTATTCAAGTAAAACAAAAAAATAACATCCTCACATGTCATTTCTAATAATTCGGAGTAGTCAATTTAGACGTTGATATTCCAAAAACAACTGCAATGTAGCTCACTTGTGCTCGCTAATATTTTGAAAATCGAAGATATTTAAAAATGGTCATATCTCCATAAATAATTGAATAAGTCTATATAAAGTAAAATAAAATATATCTAAAAATTTAATATTCAATTAAGTTACTCTCACTCTCTTTTTTAAGTATTTTTTGAAATTTGATGTATACTTCATCTATAAAAAAGATAGGATGACATCTTTTTTTTGACTCGTTATAATTGAGATAGACCCCTCTATATAGGAACAAGTACGATGTACAATTTTTCTTCTTGGTAATTCAGAATACATGAAACATGAGAAAGAAGAAGGTATGAATTATATGATAAAGATGTAAGTTTATAGATTTTTTTTTAATAGAATAAAAGAGAAATTAATAAAGGTAGGATCCACATTTTGAATAATAATAAAATAATAAAAAATAATTATAAAAGAAATTATATTCTCTCTCTATACCATTCCAATCTGTACAGTAAAATGCTAAAAAATTGAATTTATTGAAAATGTTTTGTTATATAGAGTGATCAGTAAAACAAGGATAGAATAGAAAAGAAAATAGAGCTGAATCCAGATAGATAATGTGAAACAGATGCAATGATATGTCAGTGATTTCTAATCCTAAGTCTGGTTAGTGGCTGACTACTTTCGCAGAATCGCAGGCGATCTTGGAATTATTTTGTGTATTGTACGTTGCTTTGAGACTATAAAATTTAGATCTCCTCGTTCCCTAATTGGGACTATATATATGTTCATAAAAAAAAATTTCTTAAATAATTTGTTTTTGGAAACTAGATGCTCAATTTGTGGAGTCAATCTCTTCAATTAGAGGCCATTCTTCGTTCAATTGGTGCTGAAGACATAGAATGGTTGACAGAATCAAGTCATCAACTACAAATTATTTTCAACTTTTAGGAAAGATATTTTTTTTTTCCGTTAATTTATTACATACTATGTATCATGCCGCCATTATATTGTTACTTCACCATAACTAAAATGGTCAAGGAAGACTTTGAGACAATTTGAAAGTATACATATGATCCCATATATTTTTTATTTAAAAGAAGTACGGTAACATGGATATTAGAATATTAGATGAATATTTTTTGCTTTAACAAATTTAGAATTGAAAACTATACTAAAAGAGTAATATTAGGTAACTAATATTTTTTAGCTAATATTAATTAATTTTTTTTAAATTATTTTATTTATCTAAAATTATTGTAGAATAATTCAACTTAATAAAATAAATAAAGTTAAAAATTATGCAGATATTCTGTCTTAAACACATTTATTTAAATCAAATCAAAGTAAATTTATTATAGCTATTTTCATGTAAATCCAATTAGGTAAATTTGAATCATGCAACAAAATAAATCAAACTGGATCAATTCTATTTAAAAGGGAGAAGCGAGACGAAAATGAGATCCTATTAAATTGAACCAGGCCTTTTCAAATTATAGAAGGATATAGATCTAAGGGTAGATTGAATCATTCTGATTCGATTTACTAAAAACACTTCTCCATATAAATCGAAACGAGCTAATTTGATTTACTACATTACTTAATACAAACTAGGTTAATTCGATTTAGCAAAGAAGGATATCTCCTATAAATACAAGTAAAATGTTTGTTCCTCATCAGAGTGACATTCACAATGGCTAATAATGATAGTTTTTTTAGTTATTGTGAACTACAGAAGGGCAATTAAAAAAAATATGAAAGAGAATAAAATATAATAATAAAGATACAAAAAATGTCTTTATCAAACAGTTCACGAATTTTGCTAAGATGCAAAGTACTTTAAGTCTATAGACTATAATATAGAAATTGGGAGTCCATGACATCAAACATGTGAAGAAATTATTGTATAAAATTTTGATTTCTGTTGTGGAAAATTTTGTGAAGTACGACTCTTTTGTAATAAAGAGTGATGATGATTTTAATGACGTTCTTATTAGCAATACAGCACATGCATCGATTAAATCATGCAAGAGAGGCAGATCCCCAACTGTATCTATCCAAGTCATCTAGCCTAGCTATATAAGGCAGCTATCGGATGTGAACATGTATCCCAGACTTATCACCAAACAACTAAGTCGATACCAACATCATAATGTACACCCCCACATACCTCTTCAGAGTCTCCTTATCTACATCTGAAGAAAGCTCACTACATGTCTCTTGGAACCATGTGAATTTCACAGTAAACTTGTCAATGTAGTATGCATATGGTAGCACACCGAACAGGAAGGTCGTCCATCCTCAATAAACCTCTCGAAGTCTATCAAGTACTCACTCACCTAGTAAACATCGATCGAAAGGCCTAACTGGTATGCCACATTCTATAATGTAATGGTGTATTTTTCGAATGACATATGAAATGTATATGCGTCTCGCGACGCCATCTCTCCACAAAAGCGCTAACTAGCAGTTTATACAGTCTAAACTATTGGTCGTTGAGCCTAGCAAGATGGTATAATCTGACAGTCTACATATATAGTATGATCCGGTCATCCAGGGACGTACCTTATTGCCTCCTCATACTAATAATACATCGAGTTAGCTACATAGTAATAAAAAAAAATTATTAAGAATTCATAATAAACTTTACATAATTAGCAAATAACTATATTAAGAAAAATAATATTATTCATGCCTCGTTGTAAAAAAAAAAAAAAAAACTGAATTCATAATTTTATAATTTATTAAGTACCTCTTATCAAAAGTGATAATATTCTTATGCTAAAAAGTTAAAGTCCAATCATAGCATATATGTAAAATTCAATAATGGTGTTTCTACTATACATACTACTCTAGTCTTATCCAGAAAAATTAAATCCCACAAAATTTACATTATCTATCACTAACATTTTTAATTTAAAAATTTTAATTTAAAATAATTCTAAATCACTACTATCACTAATATTTCTAATAAAAAATTTTAAATCATTACTCTAACTAATATTTATAATCTAATAATTCTAAGTTTACTAAGGATTGCTAATATTTCTAATCTAGCATGAAAAAAAAAAGAAATTTTATATACTCATATCTTGACTGATGTTACCAACAATATGAGCAACTCCATCCAATAAATATATATAATTTGAGTCGTTCTCCATGACTGTAATTTTAAATTTTATCACTTTGTGCTCTCAAAATTTTCTCTGGCGTGAGTTCTGGAGAGAGAAAAATTTTAAATATAAATCGTATGAAATCAATTCGAACCCTTATATAAGAAAACCACCACTAAATCGAATAAGCTCGTTTCGATTTATATAGAGAAGCATTTTTAGTAAATTGAACCAGGACTATTTGATTATCCTTGGAACATATTCAACTATCAATTGAAAGTGGCTACTTAGAGATCCAATTTTTCCACGCTTCTCTTTTAGTGAATTGAATTAGTCTTATTTCAATTTATTAGGTCATATGCTAAATCGTATTGGTATGATTTGACTTACATGTAAATGTATAAATCAAGTTACATTTTATATATATATATATATATATATATATATATATATATATATATTTGTCCTGTGTGTATATACACACACGACAAATATATAACCAATTCTGGTTTAGAATATCTGTGTAATTTTTAACTCTATTTATTTTATTAAAATGAATTACCCAATCTTTAATTATTCAGTTAGTTTCAAAATAATGAGGTTGCGAGAACCGGAACAATCAATAAACTGGTAAGATCATTAGTTTATTGGTTCGATCGGAGTTCAACTGATTTAATTAAATATTAAATAAAATTATTAAAAATTTAATATATAATTTTAAATATATAAATTTAATAATTTTTAACTTAATAAAATTTAAAATTTTACAATTTTACACAATAAATTATCTATAATTTAATATTAGAAGTTCACAAATAATTTCAAACATCAAAGTTCATAACTAAAAATAATCAAAATACACATAATGACAAACATATAATATTCTACTATCAAAAGAAACATTAACAAACAAGTTTTCAACTAAACATGAAAAATTAGGCCAAATTTCAGAAAATCCTGTTAATTAAGCTCAAACTCTTATATTCAAACTTTCACGCTTTTAAATGACCGAAAATAGAAAAAAGACGCTAATAAAGCTAGTAAGACCAATATTATTTCATTCACCGAGTCATGAAACTCAAAAACAATATCAACTAGACCTATTCAGCTAAAAAGAACGCTAAATTAAATACAGCAACACAGATTCTTCTCTTAAAAGCAACAGGAACAATTTCAGTCCGAAAAAAGGATAATATCACCTAAAGCGCAAAAAGAATAATTCAAAATTTTTTTCTTTTCACAATGAAGCACGCATATATTCCTCTCTTAAACGTATACGAAACAACCAATTCCAATCCAAACAAACCGAATTTGAAGTTTCTAGCTCCAAGAAACAAACGCTGTTGAATCGGAAGGGAAAATAAAAAAGCGAAGAGGCAAACCTTGTCGAGCAGGAAGTTAGGGAAGAGGTGGCTGTTGGTGAGATAATGGTTGTAGCAAGGGCAATCGCTCTTGTTGCGGAGGTGAGTGGTGATGCACATGTAACAGAAGTTGTGTCCATGGCGACAGAGGGATAGTGGAGGCATTTTTTCTGCTCATTGGAGACTTGAGGAAATTAGGGTTGGAACTTGGAAGGGACAGGGAGAGGGGACTAAATCTCCAAAGTGGTCTCTGAGATTGACACTGTGCACCAAAATCGTCCTTGAGATTCTAATTGCACCAATTACGTCCCTGAGATTGAAAAACTTGCACCATATCATTGCTTGACACGTTTTCGTTAATGATGCGCTGACGTGGACCTTTGGTGACATGTGTCACCTCATGGTTTGGCCACGTGTAACAGTATGATGATATGTCGGTCAGTGACACGTGGCATGCTGATGTGGATGGTTATGCCACGTGTCACAATACTATTTTGTCACATGTTGGATTATGCCACATGTCACAATGTTATTTGTCCATGTGTCATCCACTATGTCATCATTACATATGCACCAAATTGGTCCCTTACTTTGTATCAAATAACTCATTTTAGTCCCTGAAATTGAATGTCGTGTACCAAATTAATTCCTTCGTCAATTTATTCTCTCTTTTTTTTTTATATAAATTCAAAATTTTTAATATCTTTGAATACACTCATTTTAATTTTATCTTTTCACAAGTTATTTAAATACAAGTATTTTTAGAAAATATTTTAAAAATTTTAGTTTTAATTATACAATTTTTTCTACAATATTTTATTAAAAGAATTATATGAAATATTGATATTGATTTATTAAAGAGTGTAAGTTAAGAGTACAATAATATTTCTTAATACAAACTTTTTAATATTTAACACCTTAATAAATATTTTAAGAATACTTGATAAGGCACTTGTTAACTAATATAATAAATTCATTATTCCCATCCGTTTTAAGAATGTTCGATTCCCCATATAATTGACTTCTCATTAAATTAATAAGATAGATTTTTATTTTCGATTATAATAATTCATTTTATCTATAACTTAGGTAGGCGACATTTTCATATATTACACTATTAATTAATATAAGCCCTTATTGTAACTATAACTTGAACAGTATTAAAACAGATACAAATAAACACAATAGACAATAATAAAATTTTGAATTTAGCTAACATGTTTTCTAATGATACAAATTAAAATTATTAATTAAAAAATTTTATTATAAAAAGTTGTATAATAAAAAATATAATTAAAATTAGTATATAAAAAAATATTGAGAATTTTAAATTTACAAAAAAATGAGAACAAATTGATGAAGGGACTAATTTGGTGCACGACATTCAATTTCAGGGACTAAAATGAGTCATTTGATGCAAAGTAAGTGACCAATTTGGTGCATATGTAATGATATATAGTGGATGACACGTGGACAAATAACATTGTGACACGCGGCATAACCATTCTCGTCTGCATGTCATGTGTCGCTGACCGATACATCATCGTACCGTTACAAGTGGCGAAACCATGAGGTGACATGTGTCACCAAAACTCCACATCATCAAGTCACATCAGCACATCGTTAACGGAAAATAGGTCAGGGACTAATATGGTATAATTTTGCCAATCTTAAAGATGAAATTGGTGCAATTGAAATTTTAGTATGGTCAATTTTTTAACCAATTTTTTACCTAACAATTCTAGAGGTCAAGCAATCAGACCGATCAAATGACCGGTTCTCAATCAATTCAGTCAAAACGATCGATTCAATCCAATTTTTAGAACGTTGCAAAATAACATATGCATGGTAGTTGCATTATAGAATTATCTTAGTGTAGTGACTAATCTCTTCGCTACAAATAATTGGCTATGAAATGTTGTTCTTTTTTTATGTCTAAAATAGAATTTAAAATTTTAACCTCTTAATTAAGAAATTAGATGATGAGTAACTAGACTACGATTTGGTTTGGTAAGATTTTTTTATAAAAATGTTTGTATTTTTTAGAAACACAAGTTCTTCATTTTTTTATTTAGTAAATAAAAAAATTATGTAGTTATAATTGTAGTTTTTTAAAATTATGAGTACTTTTAAAAGCACCTAAAATAAGATTTTTTTTTAAAATTGATTTGTACTTATCAAAATTTTAAAATTTAATATAACCTCATATATTAATTAATTTATAAATTTAACTTTTACATTTATATCTATTATGATCTTTTTAATTTTAAATTTTTTTTTGCCAAATACAATTATGATATTTGTACATATTAAAAACAATTTTTAATTTGATTTTACCAAATACAAATACTATAATTTTTAAAAAATTATCTCTTAAAAATAACTTTCATAAGTTATTTTTAAAAAATAAAAATTTTATCAAACAAACCTTACTTATAAAGAATTTGATAATTCATAGGGCAATTTTCTTAAATAAATTAAGTGGGGGAAGAATTTACCCAATTACACATTTTTAAATACCAAGACGCAAATACATTTTTTTCATAATTCTATAGAAACCGCTACTGGTAGTAGCAGATTAGGGGAGAACATAAACTGCCGCTGGCAGCCGCAATCTACGTATATTGGGGGCTTAACAGAAATTGCTATAGGCAACAGCAGTTTTTGTAGAACGTGGTTTGGCCATAACCGCTACAGGATAACGGTTTATGTAAGACCTCAGATTTTTAGAAATTAAATAATAAATTAATTATGATTTATATTAATTGGATATTTTCATATTATTGATTTGAAACTTGAGTAATTGAAGAATAATGAAGGTTTTAGATATATGGTTTAATTTGAATAATTGAATTTTGAACTCTATTTTATAATTTTAAAAGAAATTAATTTGATTAACTCTAATTATTGATTTAGAATGTTTATTTGAAAATAAATTAAGTTGATAATTAATAAGTATTATTATAAATATTAGTATTAGATTAAAATTAGTTTTCAATCACTCTATTACCCTAATTTTATTAAAATGACTAAATTACCCAAAATTTCCAATTTCATACACAAAACCCTAAATTTTCAAAACACAAACCCTAACCTAACTGCCTCACTGTCACTCACCAAATCACCTCTTACCCCCACACCCCACACAATGCACACACATGCAAAAGATGAGAAAGAAAAGAAAGAAAGAAAGAAAGAGAAGAAAGAAGGAAAGAAAGAAAGGGAAGGCGGAGAGGAAGAGATAACCGAGGGAGAAGAAGGAACAGAGAAGAGAGAGAGCGCCGGTGGAGAGAGTGGGAGACCTCACTGCTGCCGCCGGAGCCCCACTGCTGCTAAGTCATTGCAGAACCAGAGAGAGGAGAAGCTCGCAGCTGATGTCGTTGGAAAGCGAGCTAAAGGAACCAAACGCGATGCAGTTTTGCTGATGCTGCTACCATGGCTGCCTTTTTGTCACTGCCGCCGCTGGGTTATCGTCGCACCGCCATCAGATCCGTTGTCATCACCTTTGTCCAGTACCGCCTCCGTGAAATTGCAAACTGAGTAGGAGAACAATGCTGTCCCACCATGCACCGTCATCCCGGGAGCCAAGCCACTGTTTATGCCACCATCACTCTCGCCGCCATCGCCGTTGGTGGAGCTTGCCGCTGCTGGGGGTGAATCGACGCTGTATCCTTGCTGTCCAGGGCCACTGCTGCTTCGTTTCCACGTTTTCCTTTTGTCACAGTAAGTACCCCTGTTTAGAAACCCTTGTCACTTGCGAATACGTATTCTGTTACAAGTTATTGAGTTTTACGTGACGTTAATGTCTCAGGGTTGAGTTACTATTGTGTACGGTGCTCCTATGGCCGTCACTGCTATGGTAAATGGTCGGATTCGATGTTGTTGAGTTTGGGCCAAGAGAAAAGGATTTTTAGACGCTTTTGGTTTTGTGGATTTCGGCTAATCGAGGTAGGGGATTTTATTTTGAAATTAATTGTTTTAAACTATGAATGCTTTGGAAGTCTAGTGAGTATTTGCAAATAATTTATGATTGTTTGGAATGACTGAATGATGAGTTTGAGTTGTATTTGTGACTGAATTTGATGAATATGTATTTGATTTCTTGATTGTTTAGGAATGTTGAAAATTCTGATTATTGAGTTGGAAAGTCGGTTTGATTGAATACTACGTAAAATGATTTTCTTTTCTTGGTTTGGGGTTAATTTGATATTGAAATTAAATCCGCATTTGAAACGATTTGAAATATTGGGAATGAGATTTATTGATTTATCGAAAATGATTCTGAGGATCGGTAAAGATTTTGACATTAGAATGGGTTTGATTTTTTGGTATTGAATTGAGATTTGAAAATGATTTTTGATATTGGAATTAGTTTGAGTTATTGGAAAAGATTGAAAAGAGGTTGAGAATGGTTTGGTTAGGACTAAAAAAGGGTGGCAAAGTCCGAGCTTTAAGGGAGGTGCTGCTGAAATTTTCGTAAAATTGAGGTTTTGTTTGAAATGCTATATTAAAAGATTTGGTTTTGAAAAATTAAATTATTTGAGATTTATTTGGTTAAGAAAAGATTTATTTTATTTTAAATTCAATTTATTAAGAAAAGTATAATATTTTAAATCCAATCTTTTAAGGAGAGATTTTGTTTTAAGTAGTGATTTGAGCTCGGTTTATTAAGAAAAGGAATCTCTGCCACAAGAGAGCAGAGAACAAAGATTAAAAGTATATATTAACTAAAAAGGGTCTCTACCACAGGAGAGCAGAGGACAAGAATAAAGTAAAAGCTTAAAGAAATTGTCTACCACAGGAGAGTAGATGCGACTTTGTTTGGGCTTTAGTGCCAAATGTATAGTGGGGACGCCCACACACCGAAAACTGGTTTCCAGATGTAAGCACATTGAAAGTAACATTGTAGGCGCCGTAGCCATAAGACTTATATAAGCACACTGTATGCATCTGGAAAGTCATATCTGGAACTCGTGCCCGGGTAATGTCAGGAGCGGGTAGGCAACCGACACATGAGCTCATGGCCTGCGTTAGGGATAGACATGTATCATGTTATTTGCACATTTGCATTTGATTGTGTTTGCTTATCTAGTTTCTCTCTGATTGTGCTGTTTATCTTATTGTAATTTATTTGTGTGTTGATCTGTTTCTTGTGCTATTAGTTGGTGTATTGAGGTGCCTGAGAATTGAGGTTCTGATTGAGATTTGTTTTAAGTTTGAAAATTTAAAGAAGGTAATTAATTATATAAAGTAAAAGTAAAAAGTATTTCCAAAGGTTTAACAAAATAGTTTTACTAAGTAAGTTAATTATTTGCATTAAATTCATTACTTTTACGGCATTTTCATTCCCTACTGAGAACGTGTGGTTTGTTCTCACCCCAAAATCTTCCACCCTTTTAGTGACACAGGTTCGAAGACTCAATATGAGGCTGAGGACGAATAGTTGCAAATTGTTTAAAAGTTAAGTTATTTTCATAGAGTTCCCTCACCTTTATTGATTAGGATTTTATTTTACCTAGAGGGATAGGTAATGTATTCGAGTTTTATATGGAATTTATTTGTATCACATTTATTATTAGTAATAACTATGTGATTATTATTACTTGGTGATCTTCGATGTTTTATTTTAATTAAAAAAAATAAAATTTTTAGGTATTTTCTTAAAAATTGAAACGCGACATCGAACTAAAGGCTCAATATTAAATAGTTAATAAGAAAAACGAGTTAGTAACGCCTTACTTTTGGCACGATCATGACGTGCTAAAAGTTAGGGTGTTACATTATGGTATCAGAGCGGTCTTTCCTATAGAGCCTGAGGAATTGGACGACTATGCTTCAATTGCATACTCTGACCGTCTGTCATGTAATAGGTCTTGTTCTGATAATGAGAGTTAGAGCTTTATGCACATGACTGCCTAATGATTAATGCCGTTAGTCTACCATTTCATACATCACGGTATTAAGTTTAGCCAGCTTAATACTGATGGTTTATTTATATGAGAGCACTAACGAGTTATCGTAGGCGAAATAGAACTAATAGGTAACGCATATCATGGGGTCTGGGAAACGTTAGAAGTTGAAGTTTGGGGAATTGAAGCTCTGAATTTGGTACGAGATCAATGTGCGGACGTTAAGTACGTTGTTTTAACGCCAGCTTGTTTTATAACCTTTCGCCGCTTTGCTTTACCATCACATTTTTGAACCATGTTATATTTTGCATCAAGCCTACCTTGTTGCTTCTGTTTCGCACCACACTTTAATCATTATACCTTTATGCCATATGACCATCAAAGTATTTGAAAGTTGTATATATGTATATAGGCTGAGATATTTTTTTTTCTTCCATAAATGTGTTTAAAAGGTGAAGTGGTATGAAATATCTTTCGTTTTGTATCAATTTTCGAGGACAAAAATTTTTATAAGTGGGATAAGATGTAAGACCCCAGATTTTTTGAAATTAAATAATAAATTAATTATGATTTATTTTATTTATTCAAGATATTAATTTCAGAAAATTTTATATCAATTGGATATTTTCATATTATTGATTTGAAGCTTGAGTAATTGAAAAATAATAAAGGTTTTAGATATATGGTTTAATTTGAATAATTGGATTTTGAACTCTATTTTATGATTTTAAAAGAAATTAATTTGATTAACTCTAATTATTGATTTAGAATGTTTATTTGAAAATAAATTAAGTTGATAATTAAATAAATATTATTATAAATATTAGTATTAGATTAAAATTAGTTTTTAATTACTCTATTACCCTAATTTTATTAAAATTACTAAACTACCCAAAATTCCTAATTTCATACACAAAACCCTAAATCTTAAAAACATAAACCCTAACCTAACCGCCTCACCACCACTCACCAAATCACCTCTTACCCCTACACCCCACACAATGCACACACACGCAAAAGCTGAGTAAGAAAAGAAAGAAAGAAAGAGAAGAAAGAAGGAAAGAAAGAAAGGGAAGGCGGAGAGGAAGAGATGACCAAGAGGGAAGAAGGAACGGAGAAGAGAGAGAGCGTCGGTGGAAAGAGTGGGAGACCTTGCTGCAGCTGCCGGAGCCCCATCGCGGCTAAGTCATCGCAGAACCAAAAAGAGGAAAAGCTTGCAGCTGACGTCGTCGGAAAGCGAGCCAGAGGAACCAAACGCGATGGAGTTTCGCTGATGCAACTGCCATGGCCGCCATTTCGTTATTGCTGCAGCTGGGTTATCGCCGCGCCACCGTCAGATCCGTCGTCACGCCGTCGTCAAATTCGTCGTCATCACCTCTGTCCAGTACCGCCTTTCCTAAAATTGCGAACTGAGTAGGAGAACAACGCTGTCCCACCATGCATCATCATCCCGGGAGCCAAGCCGCCATTTCTGCCGCCGCTGCTCTCGTTGCCATCGCTATTGGTGGAGCTTGCCACCGCTGGGGGTGAACTTACGCCATATCCTTGCTGCCCAGTGCCATTGTTACTTCATTTCCACATTTTCCTTTTGTCACAATAAGTACCCCTGTTTAGAAACCCTTGCCACTTGCGAATACGTATTCTGTTACAAGTTATTGAGTTTTACGCGACGTTAATGTCTCATAGTTGAGTTACTATTGTGTATGGTATGGCTGTCACTGCTATGGTAAATGGTCGGATTCGATGTCGTTGAGTTTGGGCCAAGAGAAAAGGATTTTTAGACGTTTTTGGTTTTGTGGATTTCGGCTAATCAAGGTAGGGAATTTTATTTTGAAATTAACTATTTTAAACTACGAATGCCATGGAAGTCTTGTGGGCATTTGTAAATAATTTATGATTGTTTGAAATGACTGAATGATGAGTTTGAGTTGTATTTGTGACTGAATTTGATGAATATGTTTTTGATTTCTTAATTGTTTTGGAATGCTGAAAATTCTGATTATTGAGTTGGAAAGTCGGTTTGATTGAATATTATGTAAAATATTTTTCTTTTCTTGGTTTGGGGTTAATTTGATATTGAAATTAAATCCACATTTGAAACAATTTGAGATATTGGGAATGAGATTTATTGATTTATTGAAAATGATTCTGAGGATCGGTAAAGATTTTGACATTGGAATTGGTTTGATTTGTTGGTATTGAATTGAGATTTGAAAATGATTTGTGATATTGGAATTAGTTTGAGTTATTGGAAAATACTGAAAAGAGGTTGAGAATGGTTCGGTTGGGACCCAAAAAGAGTGGCAAATTCCGAGTTTTAGGAGAGGTGCTGCCGAAATTTTTATAAAATTGAGGTTTGTTTGAAATGCTATTTTAAAAGATTTGGTTTTGAAAAATTAAATTATTTGAGATTTATTTGGTTAAGAAAAGTTTTTCTATTTTAAATTTGATTTATTAAGAAAAGTATAATGTTTTAAATCTAATCTTTTAAGGAGAGATTTTGTTTTAAGTAATGATTTGAGCTCGATTTATTAAGAAAAGGAATCTCTGCCACAGGAGAGCAGAGAACAAAGATTAAAAGTATATATTAACTAAAAAGGGTCTCTGCCACAGGAGAGCAGAGGACAAGGATAAAGTAAAAGCTTTAAGAAATTGTCTGCCACAGGAGAGTAGATGCGATTTTGTTTGGGCTTTAGTGCCAAATGTATAGTGGGGACGCCCGCACACCGAAAACTGGTTTCCAGATGTAAGCACATTGAAAGTCACACTGTAGGCGGCGTAGCCATAAGACTTATATAAGCACATTGTATGAATCTGGAAAGCCATATCTGGAACTCGTACCCGGGTAATGTCGGAAGCGGGTAGGCAACCGACACATGAGCTCATGGCCTGCGTTAGGGATAAACATGTATCATGTTGTTTGCACATTTGCATTTGATTGTGTTTGCTTATCTAGTTTCTCTCTGATTGTGCTGTTTATCTTATTGCAATTTGTTTGTGTGTTGATCTGTTTCTTGTGTTATTAGTTGGTGTATTGAGGTGACTGAGAATTGAGGTTGTGATTGAGATTTGTTTTAAGTTCGGAAATTTGAAGAAGATAATTAATTATATAAAGTAAAAGTAAAAAGTATTTCCAAAGGTTTAACAAAATAGTTTTACTAAGTAAGTTAATTATTTGCATTAAATTCATTACTTTTACGGCATTCCCATTCCCTACTGAGAACGTGTGGTTTGTTCTCACCCCGAAATCTTTCACCCTTTTAGTGACACAGGTTCGAAGACTCAGTATGAGGCTGAGGACGAATAGTTGCAAATTGTTTAAAAGTTAAGTTGTTTTCATAGAGTTCCCTCGCCTTTATTGATTATGATTTTATTTTACCCAGAGGGATAGGTAATGTATTCAAGTTTTATATTGAATTTATTTGTATCGCATTTATTATTAGTAATAACTATGTGATTATTATTACTTGGTGATCTTTGATGTATGATTTTAAAATGTTAGGCATTTTCTTAAAAATTGAAATGCGACATCGAACTAAAGGCTCAATATTAAATAGTTAATAAGGAAAACGAGTTAGTAACACCTTACTTTTGGTACGATCATGACGTGCTAAAAGTTAGGGTGTTACAGTTTATGTGTTGGGCGTTGAACGTAAACCGCTAGAGGCAGTAGCAGTTTACGTGGAAGGTGTGTCTATATAAACCGTGGTATGCAGCCGCGGATTTTATTTGTGTGGACACTACAAGAAAATGGAACATTTGTAACAAAAATTTTGTATCAAATTTAAAATTGTTACCAAAAAATGATTTTTTGTAATAATAATTAATGATTGTTACAGAAGAATAATGTTTTGTAATAACATTACAAGTTATTACAAAACATGCTAATATTTTGTAACAACCTAACTTTTGTTGTTATAATTTATGTTAGTTTTTGTAATGAATTGTTGTTTTGTTACGAAATATTACGAAATATTATAATATTTTGTAACAAAAAGAAGAAGTTGCAAAAAGTCGTAATATTTTGTAACAAAATATCTTTTTGTTTAAAAAACTCCAATTGTTTTGTAACAAAATATTTTTTGTTTCAAAACCTCCAATTGTTTTGTAACAAAAAATTAATTTATCACAAAATTTAACATTATTTGTAACAAGTTATTTGTTTGCCACAAAATGTAATTATATTTTATAACAAAAAAATTTTTCAAAATGTTAAACAGTTTGAGGGTAAAAAAATTTGTTTATATAATTTTTTTAGAATAATTTTATTTTGTTTCAAAAATTAAATTTTTTTACATGTTGTTTGTATTTATTAATTTTTAAAAATTATAAATATTATTTTATATCTTTTTAAAAAATTAAAATATAATTTATCCATAGTCAGATTTTTAATGTTAACTAAAAATTAATTTGTGAAAGTATAAAAAATTTAATTAAATTATATTTGTAAAGAACAATAATTAAATATAAAAGGAAAAAAATCTAACATACGAAGTTGCTGAATGTTAAAAGTAAAAGGGGGAAGCAGTAAAAAAACCTAAGTGGTCACCCCTTACCTGGCGCCTCACTCTTCTCTGCGCCGTCTACTCCACCAAGCACAATAGAGCTCCTGTGGCAAGATGAAACACCGGCGTAGCCTCCAGTAGTGAACCGTCCACCTCGTCTTCGCCCGCCTCGTCTTCGTCTTCGTCTCCTCTCCTCTGCTACCGTCGTGTCGTGTGCAGTGGAGTCGTGGTCTTCGGTGGTCTTCTTCCCGTCTTGTGCGCCGTCGCCGTGTGGTGTGGTTGTCGTCAGCGTGGTCTTCGTGGAGGTGGTCATCGTCGCCGTTCGTGGTCACCGTTCCGTCAGCTCTGCTCCTCTGCGTGTTGGTGGTTGTCCTCTGCGTTCGTGCTCTGTCTCTGCTGGTCCGATTCGACTTTCCTTCCTCTGCTACTGGTCTTATTCGGCTTTCCTTCTCTACTACTAGTCCTCTGCGTTCATGCTCTGCCTCTGGTCTGGTCCGATTGCTTCTATGCTGAAGGTAAGTGCAATTTATTTGAGGGAAAAAATAATTGTATGTTTAGTTGATAATCTGCTGATGTTAGCTAAAATGTTGTTGCCTATATTGTTAGTTGATTCTGCTAATGTAGTTGTGGTTGAAAATATTGGTGTGTAATGTGGTTGATAATATGATTTTTGGTTATTTGGAGGGTTGATATTTGATTCTAATTTTTGTTTATGTGTTCTATTATTTTGATTCTATTTTTTGCTTTCTTTTCTAGTGATTTCGAATATGTTTTTTTCTTATATTTTTGTGTTTGTGAATTGAGTGTCTTAGGTAACTACATTATCCTTATTAACATAGAAATATTGATTAAATTTTGTTAGTAATTTTGTGTTTTTTACATTGTAGTGTGTTAGGATAGTTTATGCTCCTCTGCTCATCCTGTGTCGTCCTTTGCCTCTGCTGGTCTGATTCGGCTTTCCTTCGTCTGCTGGTGGTCTGGTCTGGTCCGATTGCTTCTCTGCTGAAGGTAAGTGTAGGTTATTTGAGTATTGTTAACTATATTGTTATTTGATAGTCTACTGATATTAGCTAAAATATTGTTGCCTATATTGTTAGTTGATTCTGCTGATGTTGTTATGGTTGAAAATATTGGTGTGTAATATGGTTGATAATATAATTTTTGATTATTTGGAGAGTTGATATTTTTAATTCTATTTTTTGTTTCTGGGTTTTATTATTTTGATTTTATTTTTTGCATTTTTTGGGTGATTTTGATACTTTTTATTTTCTTAAATTTTTGTGTTTGTAAATTGGTTGTCTTAGGTAACTACATCATCATTATTAACATAGAAATATTAATTCAATTTTGTTATTCATTTTGTGTTTTTTACAATGCATTGAATTAGGATAGTTTATATTGCAGAGTTATAGAAAACCGCCTCGAAATTTAGTTTACATAGAGCCCTTTAGAAGTGATAGTCACTGTGATGCTAGGTTATGTCTTGCTGCTCTTTTTTTTCCCACTCTTTACATCCTTCTATCCATTCTCATGGCCTGCGTTAGGGATAGACATGTATCATGTTGTTTGCACATTTGCATTTGATTGTGTTTGCTTATCTAATTTCTCTTTGACTGTGCTGTTTATCTTATTGTAATTTGTTTGTGTGTTGATCTATTTCTTGTCCTATTAGTTAGTGTATTGAGGTGACTGAGAATTGAGGTTCTGATTGAGATTTGTTTTAAGTTTGAAAATTTAAAGAAGGTAATTAATTATATAAAGTAAAAGTAAAAAGTATTTCCAAAGGTTTAACAAAATAGTTTTTCTAAGTAAGTTAATTATTTGTATTAAATTCATTACTTTTACGGCATTTTCATTCCCTACTAAGAACGTGTGGTTTGTTCTCACCCCAAAATCTTCCACCCTTTTAGTGACACAGGTTCGAAGACTCAATATGAGACTGAGGATGAATAGTTGCAAATTGTTTAAACGTTAAGTTGTTTTCATAGAGTTCTCTCACCTTTATTGATTAGGATTTTATTTTACCCAGAGGGATAGGTAATGTATTCGAGTTTTATATTGTATTTATTTGTATCACATTTATTATTAGTAATAACTATGTGATTATTATTACTTGGTGATCTTCGATGTATGATTTTAATTAATAAAAATAAAATTTTTAGGTATTTTCTTAAAAATTGAAACGCGACATCGAACTAAAGGCTCAATATTAAATAGTTAATAAGGAAAACGAGTTAGTAACGCCTTACTTTTGGCACGATCATGACGTGCTAAAAGTTAGGGTGTTACATTATGGTATCAGAGCGGTCTTTCCTGTAGAGCCTGAGGAATTGGACGACTATGCTTCAATTGCATACTCTGACCGTCTGTCATGTAATAGGTCTTGTTCTGATAACGAGAGTTAGAGCTTTATGCACATGACTGCCTAATGATTAATGCCGTTAGTCTACCATTTCATACATCACGGTATTAAGTTTAGCCAGCTTAATACTGATGGTTTATTTATATGAGAGCACTAACGAGTTATCGTAGGCGAAATAGAACTAATAGGTAACGCATATCGTGGGGTCTGGGAAACGTTAGAAGTTGAAGTTTGGGGAATTGAAGCTCTGAATTTGGTACGAGATCAGTGTGCGGACGTTAAGTACGTTGTTTTAACGCCAGCTTGTTTTATAACCTTTCGCCGCTTTGCTATACCATCACATTTTTGAACCATGTTATATTTTGCATCAAGCCTACCTTGTTGCTTCTGTTTTGCACCACACTTTAATCATTATACCTTTATGCCATATGACCATCAAAGTATTTGAAAGTTGTATATATGTATATAGGCTGAGATATTTTTTTTTCTTCCTTAAATGTATTTAAAAGGTGAAGTGGTATGAAATATCTTTCATTTTGTATCAATTTTCGAGGACGAAAATTTTTATAAGTGGGATGAGATGTAAGACCCCAGAGTTTTTGAAATTAAATAATAAATTAATTATGATTTATTTTATTTATTCAAGATATTAATTTCAGAAAATTTTATATCAATTGGATCTTTTCATATTATTGATTTGAAGCTTGAGTAATTGAAAAATAATGAGGGTTTTAGATATATGGTTTAATTTGAATAATTGGATTTTGAACTCTATTTTATGATTTTAAAAGAAATTAATTTGATTAACTCTAATTATTGATTTAGAATGTTTATTTGAAAATAAATTAAGTTGATAATTAAATAAATATTATTATAAATATTAGTATTAGATTAAAATTAGTTTTTAATTACTCTATTACTCTAATTTTATTAAAATTACTAAACTACCCAAAATTCCTAATTTCATACACAAAACCCTAAATCTTCAAAACATAAACCCTAACCTAACCGCCTCACCACCACTCACCAAATCACCTCTTACCCCCACACCCCACACAATGCACACACACACACGCAAAAGCTGAGTAAGAAAAGAAGGAAAGAAAGAGAAGAAAGAAGGACAGAAAGAAAGGGAAGGCGGAGAGGAAGAGATGACCGAGGGGGAAGAAGGAACGGAGAAGAGAGAGAGCGTCGGTGGAGAGAGTGGGAGACCTTGCCGCTGCTGCCGGAGCCCCACCGCGGCTAAGTCATCGCAGAACCAAAAAGAGGAAAAGCTCGCAGCTGACGTCGTCGGAACCAAACGCGATGGAGTTTCACTGATGCAACTGCCATGGCCGCCATTTCGTCATTGCCGCCGCTGGGTTATCGCCACGCCACCGTCAGATCCGTCGTCACGCCGCCGTCAAATTCGTCGTCATCACCTCTGTCCAGTACCGCCTTTCCTAAAATTGCGAACTGAGTAGGAGAACAACGCTGTCCCACCATGCATCATCATCCCGGGAGCCAAGCCGCCATTTCTGCCGCCGCTGCTCTCGTTGCCATCACTGTTGGTGGAGCTCACCACCGCTGGGGGGTGAACTGACGCCATATCCTTGCTGCCCAGTTCCATTGTTACTTCGTTTCCACATTTTCCTTTTGTCACAATAAGTACCCCTATTTAGAAACCCTTGCCACTTGCGAATACGTATTCTGTTACAAGTTATTGAGTTTTACGCGACGTTAATGTCTCATAGTTGAGTTACTATTGTGTATGGTATGGCTGTCACTTCTATGGTAAATGGTCGGATTCGATGTCGTTGAGTTTGGGCCAAGAGAAAAGGATTTTTAGACGCTTTTGGTTTTGTGGATTTCGGCTAATCGAGGTAGGAGATTTTATTTTGAAATTAACTATTTTAAACTACGAATGCCATGGAAGTCTTGTGGGCATTTGTAAATAATTTATGATTGTTTGAAATGACTGAATGATGAGTTTGAGTTGTATTTGTGACTGAATTTGATGAATATGTTTTTGATTTCTTAATTGTTTTGGAATGCTGAAAATTCTGATTATTGAGTTGAAAAGTCG
Source organism: Arachis hypogaea (assembly GCF_003086295.3). NCBI lineage: Eukaryota > Viridiplantae > Streptophyta > Magnoliopsida > Fabales > Fabaceae > Arachis > Arachis hypogaea. Next base: position 142,581,502 of record NC_092050.1, on the reverse strand, counting down.
GTTTGATTGAATATTATGTAAAATATTTTTCTTTTCTTGGTTTGGGGTTAATTTGATATTGAAATTAAATCCACATTTGAAACAATTTGAGATATTGGGAATGAGATTTATTGATTTATTGAAAATGATTCTGAGGATCGGTAAAGATTTTGACATTGGAATTGGTTTGATTTGTTGGTATTGAATTGAGATTTGAAAATGATTTGTGATATTGGAATTAGTTTGAGTTATTGGAAAATACTGAAAAGAGGTTGAGAATGGTTCGGTTGGGACCCAAAAAGAGTGGCAAATTCCGAGTTTTAGGAGAGGTGCTGCCGAAATTTTTATAAAATTGAGGTTTGTTTGAAATGCTATTTTAAAAGATTTGGTTTTGAAAAATTAAATTATTTGAGATTTATTTGGTTAAGAAAAGTTTTTCTATTTTAAATTTGATTTATTAAGAAAAGTATAATGTTTTAAATCTAATCTTTTAAGGAGAGATTTTGTTTTAAGTAATGATTTGAGCTCGATTTATTAAGAAAAGGAATCTCTGCCACAGGAGAGCAGAGAACAAAGATTAAAAGTATATATTAACTAAAAAGGGTCTCTGCCACAGGAGAGCAGAGGACAAGGATAAAGTAAAAGCTTTAAGAAATTGTCTGCCACAGGAGAGTAGATGCGATTTTGTTTGGGCTTTAGTGCCAAATGTATAGTGGGGACGCCCGCACACCGAAAACTGGTTTCCAGATGTAAGCACATTGAAAGTCACACTGTAGGCGGCGTAGCCATAAGACTTATATAAGCACATTGTATGAATCTGGAAAGCCATATCTGGAACTCGTACCCGGGTAATGTCGGAAGCGGGTAGGCAACCGACACATGAGCTCATGGCCTGCGTTAGGGATAAACATGTATCATGTTGTTTGCACATTTGCATTTGATTGTGTTTGCTTATCTAGTTTCTCTCTGATTGTGCTGTTTATCTTATTGCAATTTGTTTGTGTGTTGATCTGTTTCTTGTGTTATTAGTTGGTGTATTGAGGTGACTGAGAATTGAGGTTGTGATTGAGATTTGTTTTAAGTTCGGAAATTTGAAGAAGATAATTAATTATATAAAGTAAAAGTAAAAAGTATTTCCAAAGGTTTAACAAAATAGTTTTACTAAGTAAGTTAATTATTTGCATTAAATTCATTACTTTTACGGCATTCCCATTCCCTACTGAGAACGTGTGGTTTGTTCTCACCCCGAAATCTTTCACCCTTTTAGTGACACAGGTTCGAAGACTCAGTATGAGGCTGAGGACGAATAGTTGCAAATTGTTTAAAAGTTAAGTTGTTTTCATAGAGTTCCCTCGCCTTTATTGATTATGATTTTATTTTACCCAGAGGGATAGGTAATGTATTCAAGTTTTATATTGAATTTATTTGTATCGCATTTATTATTAGTAATAACTATGTGATTATTATTACTTGGTGATCTTTGATGTATGATTTTAAAATGTTAGGCATTTTCTTAAAAATTGAAATGCGACATCGAACTAAAGGCTCAATATTAAATAGTTAATAAGGAAAACGAGTTAGTAACACCTTACTTTTGGTACGATCATGACGTGCTAAAAGTTAGGGTGTTACAGTTTATGTGTTGGGCGTTGAACGTAAACCGCTAGAGGCAATAGCAGTTTACGTGGAAGGTGTGTCTATATAAACCGTGGTATGCAGCCGCGGATTTTATTTGTGTGGACACTACAAGAAAATGGAACATTTGTAACAAAAATTTTGTATCAAATTTAAAATTGTTACCAAAAAATGATTTTTTGTAATAATAATTAATGATTGTTACAGAAGAATAATGTTTTGTAATAACATTACAAGTTATTACAAAACATGCTAATATTTTGTAACAACCTAACTTTTGTTGTTATAATTTATGTTAGTTTTTGTAATGAATTGTTGTTTTGTTACGAAATATTACGAAATATTATAATATTTTGTAACAAAAAGAAGAAGTTGCAAAAAGTCGTAATATTTTGTAACAAAATATCTTTTTGTTTAAAAAACTCCAATTGTTTTGTAACAAAATATTTTTTGTTTCAAAACCTCCAATTGTTTTGTAACAAAAAATTAATTTATCACAAAATTTAACATTATTTGTAACAAGTTATTTGTTTGCCACAAAATGTAATTATATTTTATAACAAAAAAATTTTTCAAAATGTTAAACAGTTTGAGGGTAAAAAAATTTGTTTATATAATTTTTTTAGAATAATTTTATTTTGTTTCAAAAATTAAATTTTTTTACATGTTGTTTGTATTTATTAATTTTTAAAAATTATAAATATTATTTTATATCTTTTTAAAAAATTAAAATATAATTTATCCATAGTCAGATTTTTAATGTTAACTAAAAATTAATTTGTGAAAGTATAAAAAATTTAATTAAATTATATTTGTAAAGAACAATAATTAAATATAAAAGAAAAAAAATCTAACATACGAAGTTGCTGAATGTTAAAAGTAAAAGGGGGAAGCAGTAAAAAAACCTAAGTGGTCACCCCTTACCTGGCGCCTCACTCTTCTCTGCGCCGTCTACTCCACCAAGCACAATAGAGCTCCTGTGGCAAGATGAAACACCGGCGTAGCCTCCAGTAGTGAACCGTCCACCTCGTCTTCGCCCGCCTCGTCTTCGTCTTCGTCTCCTCTCCTCTGCTACCGTCGTGTCGTGTGCAGTGGAGTCGTGGTCTTCGGTGGTCTTCTTCCCGTCTTGTGCGCCGTCGCCGTGTGGTGTGGTTGTCGTCAGCGTGGTCTTCGTGGAGGTGGTCATCGTCACCGTTCGTGGTCACCGTTCCGTCAGCTCTGCTCCTCTGCGTGTTGGTGGTTGTCCTCTGCGTTCATGCCCTGTCTCTGCTGGTCTAATTCGACTTTCCTTCCTCTGCTACTGGTCTTATTCGGCTTTCCTTCTCTACTACTAGTCATCTACGTTCATGCTCTACCTCTGGTCTGGTCCGATATCTTCTATGCTGAAGGTAAGTGCAATTTATTTGAGGGAAAAAATAATTGTATGGTTAGTTGATAATCTGCTGATGTTAGCTAAAATGTTGTTGCCTATATTGTTAGTTGATTCTGCTAATGTAGTTGTGGTTGAAAATATTGGTGTGTAATGTGGTTGATAATACGATTTTTGGTTATTTGGAGAGTTGATATTTGATTCTAATTTTTGTTTATGTGTTCTATTATTTTGATTCTATTTTTTGCTTTCTTTTTTAGTGATTTCGAATATGTTTTTTTCTTATATTTTTGTGTTTGTGAATTAAGTGTCTTAGGTAACTACATTATCCTTATTAACATAGAAATATTGATTAAATTTTGTTAGTAATTTTGTGTTTTTTACATTGTAGTGTGTTAGGATAGTTTATGCTCCTCTGCTCATCCTGTGTCGTCCTTTGCCTCTGCTGGTCTGATTCGGCTTTCCTTCGTCTACTGGTGGTCTGGTCTGGTCCGATTGCTTCTCTGCTGAAGGTAAGTGTAGGTTATTTGAGTATTGTTAACTATATTGTTATTTGATAGTCTACTGATATTAGCTAAAATATTGTTGCCTATGTTGTTAGTTGATTCTGCTGATGTTGTTATGGTTGAAAATATTGGTGTGTAATATGGTTGATAATATAATTTTTGATTATTTGGAGAGTTGATATTTTTAATTCTATTTTTTGTTTCTGGGTTTTATTATTTTGATTTTATTTTTTGCATTTTTTGGGTGATTTTGATACTTTTTATTTTCTTAAATTTTTGTGTTTGTAAATTGGTTGTCTTAGGTAACTACATCATCATTATTAACATAGAAATATTAATTCAATTTTGTTATTCATTTTGTGTTTTTTACAATGCATTGAATTAGGATAGTTTATATTGCAGAGTTATAGAAAACTGCCTCGGAATTTAGTTTACATAGAGCCCTTTGGAAGTGATAGTCACTGTGATGCTAGGTTATGTCTTGCTGCTCTTTTTTTTTCCACTCTTTACATCCTTCTATCCATGCTCATGGCCTGCGTTAGGGATAGACATGTATCATGTTGTTTGCACATTTGCATTTGATTGTGTTTGCTTATCTAGTTTCTCTCTGATTGTGCTGTTTATCTTATTGTAATTTGTTTGTGTGTTGATCTATTTCTTGTGCTATTAGTTAGTGTATTGAGGTGACTGAGAATTGAGGTTCTGATTGAGATTTGTTTTAAGTTTGAAAATTTAAAGAAGGTAATTAATTATATAAAGTAAAAGTAAAAAGTATTTCCAAAGGTTTAACAAAATAGTTTTACTAAGTAAGTTAATTATTTGCATTAAATTCATTACTTTTACGGCATTTTCATTCCCTACTAAGAACGTGTGGTTTGTTCTCACCCCAAAATCTTCCACCTTTTTAGTGACACAGGTTCGAAGACTCAATATGAGGCTGAGGACGAATAGTTGCAAATTGTTTAAATGTTAAGTTGTTTTCATAGAGTTCCCTCACCTTTATTGATTAGGATTTTATTTTACCCAGAGGGATAGGTAATGTATTCGAGTTTTATATTTCATTTATTTGGGGTGCATCATGGTGAGAGTCTTCAAGATACATCCACTATAAATGTGTCTGATCTAAATAAAATTGATTATGAAAGGGAGAATGATTCTGCCACTTATGAGATGTTGTATAGCATCTTTAGAGGAGAAGCACTAGGGGAGACACCGAGAGATTTTGCTACCAACGTAGATGATAATATAGTAGAAGAACCTCATGAGGGGGCAAAGAGGTTCCAGAGGCTAATGAGGGATGCTGAGCAAAGCCTGTATCGGGACAGTGGGATATCAAAGTTATCTTTCATTGTTAAGTTATTTCAAATGAAACATTGCTATGGATGGAGCAACAATTCAGTTGATTCTTTGTTGCTCTTTCTAAAAAGCATATTTCCAATGGAAAATTCTTGTCCTACTTCATTTTATGAGGCTCAAAAAGTGATTCGAGATTTGGGATTAGATTACGAGAAGATAGATGCTTGTGTGAATGATTGCATTTTGTTTTGGGGGCAAGCATAAGCTGATCTTGATGAATGTCCAAAGTGTAAGCAGTCTAGATGGGTGAAGAGGAAGGGGAAGAAAAATGATGACTCTCATAAAAAAGTGCCTCAGAAGATACTAAGATACTTTTCGTTGAAACCTAGGCTTCAAAGAATCTTCATGTGTGAAGAAACAGCACTAGCAATAAGGTGGCATAAAGAGAAACGGCTTGATATGGAGTCCTAAAACACCCAGCAGATTCAATAGCATGGGAGACATTTGATGAGGAATACAAAGGGTTTGCACGTGATGCTAGAAATATCAGGCTTAGACTTGCTAGTGACGGATTTAATCCATTCGTCAATATGAACATTTCCTATAGTACTTGGTCAGTTGTTCTTATTCCATATAACTATCTGATGAGCGAATAATTTATACACTTTTGGCATTGTTTTTACATAGTTTTCAGTATAATTTAATTAGTTTTTAGTATATTTTTATTAGTTTTTAATTAAAATTCACATTTCTGGACTTTACTATGAGTTTGTGTGTTTTTCTATGATTTCAGGTATTTTCTGGCTGAAATTGAGGGACTTGAGCAAAAATCAGATTCAGAGGTTGAAGAAGGACTGCAGATGTTGTTGGATTCTGACCTCCCTGCACTCAAAGTGGATTTTCTGGAGCTACAGAACTCCAAATGGTACGCTCTCAATTGCGTTGGAAAGTAGACATCCAGGGCTTTCCAACATTATATAATAGTCCATACTTTGCCCGAGTTTAGATGGCACAAACTGGCATTCAACGCCAGTTCCATGCTGCATTCTAGAGTTAAACGCCAGAAACAGGTTGCAAAGTGGAGTTAAACGCCAGAAATAGGTTACAAACTGGCATTCAACTCCAAGAGAAGCCTCTACACGTGTAAAGCTCAATGCTCAGCCCAAGCCCACACCAAGTGGGCCCCAGAAGTGGATTTCTGCATCATTTACTCATTTCTGTAAACCCTAGTAACTAGTTTAGTATAAATACGACTTTTTACTATTGTATTTACATCTTCGGATCAGATCTTTGATCAGTTTTATGCTATCTTAGACCTTTATGGGGGCTGGCCATTCGGCCATGCCTGGACCTTCATCACTTATGTATTTTCAACGGTAGAGTTTCTACACACCATAGATTAAGGTGTGGAGCTCTGCTGTTCCTCATGAATTAATGCAAAGTACTATTGTTTTTCTATTCAATTCAAGATTATTCCTATTCTAAGATATCCATTCGCACCCAAGAACATGATGAATGTGATGATTATGTGACGCTCATCATCATTCTCACTTATGAACGCGTGCCTGACAAACACTTCCGTTCTACATGCAAACAAGCTAGAATGAATATCTCTTAGATATCTAGTACAGAGGACCGAGTCCGAGATATTAGAATCTTCGTGTTATAAGTTAGAACCCATGGACGGCCATTCCTGAGATCCGGAAAGTCTAAACCTTGTCTGTGGTATTCCGAGTAGGATCTAGGAAGGGATGGTTGTGACAAGCTTCAAACTCGCGAGTGCTGAGCTTAGTGACAGACGCAAAAGGATAGTAAATCCTATTCCAGTATGATCGAGAACCGACAGATGATTAGCCATGCAGTGACAGCGCATTGGACCATTTTCACAGAGAGGATGGGATATAGCCATTGACAACGGTGATGCCCTACATAAAGCTTGCCATGGAAAGGAGTAGGAATGATGGGATGAAGACAGCAGGAAAGCAGAGGTTCAGGAGGAACGAAAGCATCTCTATACGCTTATCTGAAATTCTCACTAATGAATTACATAAGTATCTCTATCCAAGTTTATATTTTATTTATGTTTTTATTATCAATTCACCATACCCATTTGAATCCGCCTGACTGAGATTTACAAGGTGACCATAGCTTGCTTCAGGCCGACAATCTCCGTGGGATCGACCCTTACTCACGTAATGTTTATTACTTGGATGACCTAGTGCACTTGCTGGTTAGTTGTGCGAAGTTGTGATAAAGAGTTGAGATTACAATTGTGCGTACCAAGTTGTTGGCACCATTGATGATCACAATTTCGTGCACCAAGTTTTTGGCGCCGTTGCCGGGGATTGTTTGAGTTTGGACAACTGACGGTTCATCTTGTTTCTCAGATTAGGTAATTTTATTTTAATTTTAAGCTTTTATTTCTTATTTTCGAAAAAAAAATTTCTTCTTTTTCGTTTTTCCCAAAATAATTTAAAAAAAACCAAAAAAATTCTTATAAAATCATAAAAACCAAAAATTTTATGTTTCTTGTTTGAGTCTAGTGTCAACTTTTAAGTTTGGTGTCAATTGCATTCTTTTATTTTTCTTAAAATTTTTTTGAAAATTCATGCATGATGTTCTTCATGATCTTCAAGTTGTTCTTGATAAGTCTTCTTGTTTGATCTTTAAAATTTCATGTTTTGTGTCTTTTCTTGTTTTTCATATGCATTCTTGAATTCTTAGTGTCTAAATATTAAAAATTTCTAAGTTTGGTGTCTTGTATGTTTTCTTTTATTAAAAATTTTTCAAAAATACATACTTGATGTTCATCATGATCTTCAAAGTGTTCTTGGTCATCTTTGCATTCAAAGTGTTCTTGCATATTTTTCTTGTTTTGATTCATAATTTTCATGTTTTGAGTCTTTTTGATGTTTTTCTCTTTCATCATAAAAAAATTCAAATATCAAAAAAATATCTTTCCCTTTTTCTTCTCATCAAATTCGAAAATTTGAGTTGACTTTTTCAAAAAATTTTAAAATTTAGTTGTTTCTTATGAGTCAAATCAAATTTTCAATTTAAAAATTCTATCTTTTTCAAATCTTTTCAAAAAAAATTCAAATCTTTCTCATTTTTCTTTTATGATTTTCGAAAATTTCAAAATGATTTTCAAAAATGTTTTTCTTATTTTTGTTTCATATTTTCGAAATTAATGCTAACAATTAATGTGATTGATTCAAAAATTTTAAGTTTGTTACTTGCCTAATAAGAAAAATTCAATCTTTAAACTCTAGAATCATATCCTTTTAGTTTCTTGTTAGTCAAGTAATCAACTTTGATTTCAAAAATCAAATCTTTTCAAATTTCTTTTTAAATCTTTTTCAAATTAAGTTTCAATCATATCTTTTTCAAAATCAATTTCAAAATCTTTTCTAACTTCTTATCTTTTCAAAATTAATTTTCAAATCTTTTTCAATTAATCCTATCCTTTTGTTTCAATCATATCTTTTTCAAAACTACCTAACTAATTCTCTCTCTCTCTAATTTTCAAAAATCACCTTCCCCTTTTTCTAAAATTTTCTTTTTAATTAACTATTTGTTTTAAATTTAATTTAATTTGATTTAATTTTCCTTGCTTAATTTTTGAATTTTTATTTTTAATTTTTAATTTAAAAACAAAAATACTTTTATTTTATTTTATCTAATTTTCGAAATTTCTTCTCCCTCACCTCCTTCCATTTATTTATTCATCTACTAACATCCCTTTTTCACCCAAGAATTCGAACCTACTCCTCACCCTTGTGTTTGGATTCTCCTTCTTCTATTCATATCTTCTTCTACTCACATAAAAGAATCTCTATACTGTGACATAGAGGATTCCATATTTTTTTTCTATTTTCTTCTTTTTCATATGAGCAGGAACAAGGATGAAAACATTCTTGTTGAGGAAGCTAAGGGAAGCTAAAGCACAACTCTCTGGAGAAAATCTGACAGAAATTTTTGAAAAAGAAGGAGGCATGGCCGAAAATAATAACAATGCAAGGAAGATGCTTGGTGACTTTACTGCACCTAATTCAAATTTACATGGAAGAAGCATCTCAATCCCTGCCATTGGAGCAAACAATTTTGAGCTGAAACCTCAACTAGTTTCTCTGATGCAACAGAATTGCAAGTTTTATGGACTTCCATCAGAAGATCCTTTTCAGTTCTTAACTGAATTCTTGCAGATCTGTGATACTGTTAAGACCAATGAGGTTGATCCCGAGGTCTACAGGCTTATGCTTTTCCCATTTGCTGTAAGAGACAGAGCTAGAATATGGTTGGACTCTCAACCTAAAGACAGCATGAACTTTTGGGATAAGCTGGTCACGGCTTTCTTAGCCAAGTTCTTTCCTCCTCAAAAGCTTAGTAAGCTTAGAGTGGATGTTCAAACCTTCAGACAAAAGGAAGGTGAATCCCTCTATGAAGCTTGGGAGAGATACAAGGAACTGACCAAAAAGTGTCCTTCTGACATGCTTTCAGAATGGACCATCCTGGATATATTCTATGATGGTCTGTCTGAATTATCAAAAATGTCATTGGACCATTCTGCAAGTGGATCCATTCACCTAAAGAAAACCCCTGCAGAAGCTCAAGAACTCATTGACATGGTTGCAAATAACCAGTTCATGTACACTTCTGAAAGGAATCCTGTGAATAATGGGACGCCTCAGAGGAAAGAAGTTCTTGAAATTGATGATCTCAGAACAAAATATTGACTCAGCAAATCAATATGATTTCTCAGAGTCTGAATGGAATGCAAGCTGCATCCAACAGTACTCAAGAGGCACCTTCTGAAGAAGAAGCTTATGATCCTGAGAACCCTGCAATAGCAGAGGTGAATTACATGGGTGAACCTTATGGAAACACCTATAACCCCTCATGGAGAAATCATCCAAATTTCTCATGGAAGGATCAACAAAAGCCTCAACAAGGCTTTAATAATGGTGGAAGAAACAGGTTCAACAATAGTAAACCTTTTCCATCATCCACTCAGCAACAGACAGAGAATTCTGAGCAGAATCCATCTAGCTTGGCAAATATAGTCTCTGATCTATCTAAGGCCACTTTGAGTTTCATGAATGAAACAAGGTCCTCCATTAGAAATTTGGAGGCACAAGTGGGCCAGCTGAGTAAAAGAGTCACTGAAACTCCTCCTAGTACTCTCCCAAGCAATACAGAAGAGAATCCAAAAAGAGAGTGCAAAGCCATAACCTTACTTGGTGTGGCCGAACCCAGAGAGGAGGAGAAGGACGTGAATCCTAGTGAGGAAGACCTCCTGGGACATCCATTGACCTATAAGAAGTTTCCCTTTGAGGAACCAAAGGAATCTGAGGCTCATCTAGAGACCATAGAGATTCCATTGAACCTCCTTTTACCATTCATGAGCTCTGATGACTATTCATCTTCTGAAGAAGATGAAGACATTGCTGAAGATCAAGTTACTCAATATTCAGGAGCAATCATGAAGCTGAATGCCAAATTATTTGGCAATGAGACTTGGGAGGATGAACTTCCATTGCTCATCAAGGAACTAAATGCCTTGGATCAGCAAACTCTACCTCAAAAGAAACAGGATCCTAGTAAATTCCTAATTCCCTGTAACATAGGCACCATGACCTTTGAGAAGGCTTTGTGTGACCTGGGGTCAGGAATAAACTTAATGCCACTCTCTGTAATGGAGAAACTTGGGATCTTTGAGGTGCAAGCTGCCGGAATCTCATTAGAGATGGTAGACAACTCAAGAAAAGAGGCTTATGGACTAGTAGAGGATGTGCTAGTAAAGGTTGAAGGCCTTTACATCCCTGCTGATTTCATAATCCTAGACACTGGGAAGGATGAGGATGAATCCATCATCCTTGGGAGACCCTTCCTAGCCACAGCAAAAGCTGTGAATAATGTGGACAGAGGAGAGTTGATCCTTCAACTAAATGAGGACAACCTTGTGTTTAAAACTTAAGGATCTCCTTCTGTAACCATGGAGAAGAAGCATGAAAAGCTTCTCTCACTACAGAGTCAACCAAAGCCCCCACAGTCAAACTCTAAGTTTGGTGTTGAACCCGCACATTCAAACTCTAAGTTTGGTGTTGGGAGGTTCCAACCTTGCTCTGATTATCTGTGAGGCTCCATGGGAGCTCACTGTCAAGCTATTGACATTAAAGAAGCACTTGTTGGGAGGCAACTCAATGTTATTTAATCATATCTATTTTATTTTCTCTTTGTTATTTCATGTTTTATTAGTTGATGATCATGTGGAGTCACAAAAACTACTAAAAAATCAAAAACAAAATGAAAAAATAGCATTGAAAACAGCACACCCTAGAGGAGAGCAGTATGGCGTTTAAACGCCAGAAACAGGCTTTAACGCCAAAAACAGGCAGCAGTCTGGCGTTAAACGCCAGGATTACACAGCAAGGGCGTTTTACACGCATAATTGGAGCAGGGATGTTAAGTCCTTGGCCCCACAGGATCTGTGGACCCCACAAGATCCCCACATTTTCTTCTCTCCTCTTCACACCTTTTCATAACTCTCTTCCCCAAATACCCTTCACCAATCACCTCAATCACTCTTTCCCATCACCTCTTCACCACTCACATCCATCCTTTCTTCCCCATAAACCCCACCTACCTTCAAAATTCAAAATAATCTCCCTCCTAAACCCAACCCTAATGGCCGAACCCTACACCCCCCCACTCCTATATAAATCCCTCACTCCTTCTTCATTTTCACACAACACAACCCTCTTTTCTTCTCCTTGGCCGAATACATCTTCTTCCCCCATCTCCTCCTTTTTCTTCTTCTTCTACTACTTTCTTTCTTCTTTTGCTCGGGGACGAGCAAACATTTTAAGTTTGGTGTGGTAAAAGCATAGCTTTTTGTTTTTCCATAACCATTTATGGCACCTAAGACCAGAGAAACCTCTAGAAAGAGGAAAGGGAAGGCAATTGCTTCCACCTCTGAGTCATGGGAGATGGAGAGATTCATCTCAAAGGTCCATCAAGACCACTTCTATGAAGTTGTGGCCAAGAAGAAAGTGATCCCTGAGGTTCCTTTCAAGCTAAAAAAGAATGAGTATCTGGAGATCCGATTGAGATCCAAAGGAGAGGTTGGAAAGTTCTCACCAATCCCATTCAACAAGTCGGGATCCTAATGGTTCAAGAGTTCTATGCAAACGCATGGATCACTAGGAACCATGATCAAAGTGTGAACCCGAATCCAAAGCATTGGCACACCATGGTTCGGGAGAAATACTTAGATTTCAGTCTGAAAAATGTAAGGCTGGCGTTCAACTTGCCAATGATGGAAGAGAACGCACGCCCCTACACAAGAAGGGTCAACTTTGATCAAAGGTTGGACCAAGTCCTCATAGACATATGTGAGGAAGGAGCTCAATGGAAAATTGACTCAAGAGGCAAGCCGGTTCAATTAAGAAAGCATGACCTCAAACCAGTGGCTATGGGATGGCTAGAGTTCATTCAACGCTCAATCATTCCTACTAGTAATCGGTCTGAAGTTACTATAGACCGAGCCATCATGATCCATAGTATCATGATTGGAGAAGAGGTGGAAGTTCATGAGATTATACCTCAAGAACTCTACAAGGTGGCTGACAAGTCCTCCAATTGGGCAAGGTTAGCCTTTCCTCACCTCATTTGCCACCTCTGCAGTTCGGCTAGAATTGACATAGAGGGAGACATTCTCATTGAAGAGGACAAGCCCATCACTAAGAAAAAGATGGAGTAAATAAGAGATTATGGACCTCAACATAAGCATGAGGAAATTCCTCACCATGAAATCCCTGAGATGCCTCAGGGGATGCACTTTCCTCCACAGAATTATTGGGAGCAAATCAACACTTCCTTAGGAGAATTAAGTTCCAACATGGGACAACTAAGGGTGGAGCATCAAGAGCACTCCATCATCCTCCATGAAATTAGAGAAGATCAAAGAGCTATGAGGGAGGAGCAAGAAAGACAAGGAAGAGACATAGAGGAGCTCAAGAGCACCATTGGTTCTTCAAGGAGAGGAAGACGCCACCCTCACTAAGATGGACTCATTCCTTAATCTCCTTGTCTATTTATTTTCTGTTTTTCGGTTTTTGAGTCTTATGTGTTATTTATGTTTGTGCCTTTACTACATGATCATTAGTGTCTAAGTGTCTATGCCTTAAAGTTATGAATATGAATCCATCACCTCTCTTGAATGAAAAATGTTTTAACTATAAAAGAACAAGAAGTACATGGTTTCGAATTCATCCTTGAAACTAGTTTAATTATTTTGATGTGGTGACAATACTTTTTGTTTTCTGAATGAATGCTTGAACAGTGCATGTGTCTTTTGAATTTGATGTTTATGAATGTTAAATATATTGGCTCTTGAAGAATAAGGAAAAAGGAGAAATGTTTTTTGATAATCCAAAAAATCATAAAAATGATTCTTGAAGCAAGAAAAATCAGTGAATACAAAAGCTTGCAGAAAAAAAGAGAGAAAAGAAAAAAAATGGCGAAAAAAATAGAAAAAGAAAAAGCAAGCAGAAAAATCCAAAAGCTCTTTAAACCAAAAGGCAAGAGCAAAAAGCCAATAGCCCTTAAAACCAAAAGGCAAGGGTAAATAAAAAGGATCCAAGGCTTTGAGCATCAGTGGATAGGAGGGCCTAAAGGAATAAAATCCTGGCCTAAGCGGCTAAACCAAGCTGTCCCTAACCATGTGCTTGTGGTGTGAAGGTGTCAAGTGAAAACTTGAGACTGAGCGGTTAAAGTCGAGGTCCAAAGCAAAAACAGAGTGTGCTTAAGAACCCTGGACACCTCTAATTGAGGACTTCAGCAAAGTTGAGTCACAATCTGAAAAGGTTCACCCAGTTATGTGTCTGTGGCATTTATGTATCCGGTGGTAATACTGGAAAACAAAGTGCTTAGGGCCACGGCCAAGACTCATAAAGTAGCTGTGTTCAAGAATCAACATACTGAACTAGGAGAATCAGTGACACTATCTGAATTCTAAGTTCCCATAGATGCCAATCATTCTGAACTTCAATGGATAAAGTGAGATGCCAAAACTATTCAAGAGGCAAAAAGCTACAAGTCCCGCTCATCTGATTGGAGCTAAGTTTCATTGATATTTTGGAATTTATAGTATATTCTCTTCTTTTTATCCTATTTGATTTTTAGTTGCTTGGGGACAAGTAACAATTTAAGTTTGGTGTTGTGATGAGCGGATAATTTATACGCTTTTTGGCATTGTTTTTACATAGTTTTCAGTATAATTTAATTAGTTTTTAGTATATTTTTATTAGTTTTTAATTAAAATTCACATTTCTAGACTTTACTATGAATTTGTGTGTTTTTCTGTGATTTCAGGTATTTTCTGGCTAAAATTGAGGGACTTGAGCAAAAATCAAATTCAAAGGTTGAAGAAGGACTACAGATGCTGTTGGATTCTGACCTCCCTGCACTCAAAGTGGATTTTCTGGGGCTACAGAACTCCAAATGGCGCGATCTTAATTGCGTTGGAAAGTAGACATTCAGAGCTTTCCAGAAATATATAATAGTCTATACTTTGCCCGAGTTTAGACAACGCAAACTGGCATTCAACGCCAGTTCCGTGCTGCATTCTGGAGTTAAACGCCAGAAACAGGTTGCAAAGTGGAGTTAAACGCCAGAAACAGGTTACAAACTGGCGTTCAACTCCAAGAGAAGCCTCTACACGTGTAAAGCTCAATGCTCAGCCCAAGCACACACCAAGTGGACCCCAGAAGTGGATTTCTGCATCATTTACTCATTTCTGTAAACCCTAGTAACTAGTTTAGTATAAATAGCACTTTTACTATTGTATTTACATCTTCGGATCAGATCTTTGATCATTTTTATGCTATCTTAGACCTTTATGGGGGCTGGCCATTCGGCCATGCCTGGACCTTCATCACTTATGTATTTTCAACGGTAGAGTTTCTACACACCATAGATTAAGGTGTGGAACTCTGCTGTTCCTCATGAATTAATGCAAAGTACTATTGTTTTTCTATTCAATTCAAGATTATTCCTATTCTAAGATATCCATTCGCACCCAAGAACATGATGAATGTGATGATTATGTGACGCTCATCATCATTTTCACTTATGAACGCGTGCCTGACAAACACTTCCGTTCTACATGCAAACAAGCTAGAATGAATATCTCTTAGATATCTAGTACAGAGGACCGAGTCCGAGATATTAGAATCTTCGTGTTATAAGTTAGAACCCATGGACGGCCATTCCTGAGATCCGGAAAGTCTAAACCTTGTCTGTGGTATTCCGAGTAGGATCTAGGAAGGGATGACTGTGACAAGCTTCAAACTCGCGAGTGCTGGGCGTAGTGACAGACGCAAAAGGATAGTAAATCCTATTCCAGTATGATCGAGAACCGACAGATGATTAGCCATGCAGTGACAGCGCATTGGACTATTTTCACAGAGAGGATGGGATATAGCCATTGACAACGGTGATGCCCTACATAAAGCTTGCCATGGAAATGAGTAGGAATGATGGGATGAAGACAGCAGGAAAGTAGAGGTTCAGGAGGAACGAAAGCATCTCTATACGCTTATCTGAAATTCTCACCAATGAATTACATAAGTATCTCTATCCAAGTTTATATTTTATTTATGTTTTTATTATCAATTCACCATACCCATTTGAATCCGCCTGACTGAGATTTACAAGGTGACCATAGCTTGCTTCAGGCCGACAATCTCCGTGGGATCGACCCTTACTCACGTAAGGTTTATTGCTTGGAAGACCCAGTGCACTTGCTGGTTAGTTGTGCAAAGTTGTGATAAAGAGTTGAGATTACAATTGTGTGTACCAAGTTGTTGGCACCATTGATGATCACAATTTTGTGCACCACTATCCTCCATGGATGGTTTTGAAACATTCAAATTAGATGTTATCTCTACTTATTCCAAGCCCTAAATCCCCCGGCAATTCTATTGATGTATACTTACAATCGTTAATTGAAGAGTTGAAAAAATTGTGGGAAAATGGTGTTGAAACATTTGATGTGGTTCAAAAATGAAATTTTCAGTTGTCTGCTGCAATTTTAGGGACAATAAACGATTATCCAGCTTATGCCATGTTATCTGGTTGGTGCACCAAAGGTGCACTAGCATGTGCATGTTGCCACAGAGAAACTAGTTCTAAAAGGCTGAAACATGGACACAAGTATTGCTATATGGGTCATCGCCGCTATTTGCCGCATGATCATCCATGGCGAAGGAATAAGAGTTCTTTTGACAATACTAGGGAACTTGGTGAAGCACCTAAGCCACTTTCTGGTTATGATGTCCTAGAAGATTACAAGACTTTTGAACAAATGGAGTTTGGGAACACTACTAAGAAGAGAAAGAAGTCTGAACATGACAAGGTGGCTGGAAATTAGAAAAAGAAAAATATTTTCTTTGAGTTGCCTTATTGGAAGACATTATTGTTACGTCATAATTTAGATGTAATGAATATATAGAAGAACGTCTTCGATAAAATACTAGGTACACTGTTAAATTTAGATGGAAAGACAAAGGACAATCTTAATGCACGACTTGACTTCAACTTATGGGTATCAAGAGAGACGTTCATCCTCATAGAGTGGGCAACAAGTTTGTGATTGGTGCTTGGACATCATGTTGTGTTTTCTATACTTTTTCATATCAAAATTTAATTAATCATGCTTAATTATTAAGTATTTTTGTGCTTGAATCATACATTACTTTCATCTCTTTGATTTGATTAATTTTGTAGAAAATAGTGAAAAAAGAAGTAAAAAAGCACAAAACAAAGCATTCTTGGCAAAACAAGCAACAAGACACCCAGCGCTCTCATAGCCACGCTCTTTGGCAAGCGCTATGCTGTCCGGGGAGGCTTCAGCGCTCGTTCCCACGCTTACTTCCAAGAGCGCCGAAAATGAGAGTCACGCGTACGCGTGGGCAACGCGTACGTGATGCGTGAGCATCTTTCCTATCTTTTCCTAGTGAATTTGTATTTAATTTGTTAAGTTTTTTCAAGAATTTATTATCTTTCAGCCACTATGGATGCTACTTTGAGTCTTGTGCAATTTTGTTTATTTTAGGTAGCATTCAGATGAATTTGATGGAGTTTCTGCAGAGAAAGAGAAGAAACCAAGAAGCTGAAAAGCGAGGAGCGACGCGTACACGTGCCTGACGCATACGCGTGATTTAAAGCTATTCATGGCGACGTGTGCGCGTACTTGACGCATACGCGTGCAAAGAAAAGTTGCTCAGCGACGCGTGCGCGTATCTGACGCGTACACTTGACATACGCGATATGTAGAAAACGCTGGGGGCGATTTCAGGCCGAGTTTCGATCCAGTTTTAGGCCCAGAAACACAGACTAGAGCCAAGGAATAGCTGAGACTCAAGGAAGATTCACACAAGAATGGTTATGCCCACTCAAAGTTAGGCATGGACCCTACGAAGCAAGTGGTCCCCATCCATCAAATTGAAGACATGCTGACTGCTTTAATTAATTCTGATTTGAACTTTATTTTATTTAAAAATAGGAAAAGATATTATTTTAGTTTTAAGAAGATAAATTTTTAAATTAATTAGGATTAGATATAAAAAGGGATTCCAACAGGGGGTTCCAACACAACATTATTCCATTCCAATTTATAATCCTTATTTTCTCTTTGAACCAAGAGCAACTAAACCTCCACTGTTAAGGTTAGGAACTCTGTCTATTGTATGGATTGATTCTATTGTTTTCTTTATTTTAATTTATGTTTTGATTTATAATTCAAGAATTGTTTTCGTTCTTTATTCTATGAATTTGGGTGGAACGGAAGTATGACCCTCTTTCTAATTGTGTTCTTGTATAACTTGGAAAAGCTTTTTACTTGAACAATAGCTTGAAAATAATTTCTCCTAAATTTTAATTATCTGGATTTAACAGGATACGTGACATATAATCTTTTTATATTTGGGTAATTAGGATTTCTGTGGCATATAACTAGAATTAAACTTCACCCCCTAATTGAAATTAATTGACCAAGAAATTGGCTGTTGATGAATTTTAGAGGAGACTAGGAAGGTCTAAGGAATTAGGGCCTAGTCACATATAGTTTGCCATGAATTAAATCTTGCATGATTAGAATAAATTAATAAGAAAAGTCAATCCAGAAAATAGATAACTCTGAAACTTTAACTGCTTTCTCCATACTTTACTCCCAACTTATTTACTTGCTCTTTTAGTATTCTTTATATTGTTTAATGTCTTTTGAACACCAAAACACTATTTTCTGTTTGCCTAACTAAGCCAATTAATCAACCATTGTTGCTTAGTCCTTCAATCCTCGTGGGATCGACCCTCACTCACCTGAGGTATTACTTGGTACGACTCGGTGCACTTGCCGGTTAGTTTGTGGGTTATAAATTCTGCACCAAGTTTTTGGCGCCGTTGCCGGGGATTGATAGTGATTAACAACTATCAGTTGTTTGATTACTTAGATTAGGCGTTTTAGTTTTAATTTTATTTAAATTTTACCTTAGTATTTTCGAAAAAAAATAATAAATAAATAAATAGCACTAATATTTTTCTTAATTTATGAAATTAAGTTTGGTGTCACCTAGTTAATTTTATTTTAATTTTCTTGTTTATTTTCCTTTCTTATTTTTGAATTTTTTTATTTTAGTTATCATTTTCGAAATTTTTCTATTTTATTTATCTAGTATTTCTATTTTATTATTTTACACAGGTTACCTCACTGGGACTTCTCTACACTCTGACATAGAGAATCCCATCTTTTTGTGTTTTTTGTTTGTTTATGCGCAGGAACAGAGACAAGGAACCTCTGTTAGACTTTGATCCAGAACCTGAAAGGACTTGTAGGCGACCTTTACAACAAACAAGACTTTGCAAGCCTGCAGAATCCACTATGGATCACAATAATGATGTTAATGCCAATGTGGCAAACCCGAATGGCAATGAAGAACAAAGGAGAGTGCTTGGCTCTTACTCTGCTCCTACTGCAGATCTTTCTGGTAAAAGCATTGTGATGCCTCCTATAGATGCAAACAACTTTGAGTTGAAGCCACAATTGGTCACCCTGGTGCAACAAAACTACCAGTATCATGGTTTTTCCCACGAAGACCCAAATCAATTTATTTCTAATTTTCTGCAGATTTGTGATACTGTGAAGACAAATGGAGTGAACCCAGAAGTGTACAAACTCATGCTTTTCCCGTTTGCTCTAAGGGATGGAGCAAAGCTATGGCTAGATTCACAACCCAAGGAGAGTTTGAATACTTGGGACAAGGTTGTTACGGAATTTCTTACTAAGTTTTTCCCACCAAAGAAGCTGACTAAGCTTAGGGTGGAGGTTCAGACCTTCAGGCAGAGGGATGGTGAAACTCTTTATGAAGCTTGGGAGAGGTACAAGCTATTGATTAGGCAATGCTCTCCGGACATGTTCTCTAAATGGACCCAACTAGACATCTTTTATGAAGGCTTGGGTGAAATGTCCAAGATGTGCTTAGATAATTCTGCAGGTGGTTCATTGCACAAGAAGAAGACACCGGAGGAGACTATTGAGCTGATTGAATTGGTTGCTAGCAACCAATATTTATACTCATCTAACAGGAATCCTGTAAACTCTGAGGCTCCTCAGAAGAAGGGTGTTATAGAAGTAGAAGCTCTTAATGCTCTTCTTGCTCAGAACAAGCTTATGTCTCAACAAATAAGTCTACTTACTCAACAGATGGGTGGCATGCAAGTCTCAGCCATCAACACCCAAAACTCACCTCAAGAAGTCCCTTGTGACATGACAGGTAATTTTATGCAAAATGATAATTATGATTATGCCGAATCCTCTTCTGAACAGGTCAATTACATAGGGAGTGGTCCTAGAAATCCTAACAATGATCCATATTCTAAGACATACAATCAAGGGTGGAGAAATCACCCAAATTTTGGGTGGAAGGACCAACCTCAGAGACCTCAGAATTTCAACAATAATTCTCAGGGCGGCTTCCAACAGAACAATCACAATAACCACCAATTTCAGTCTCAGCAGCAACAACCACCTCAGCAGGCAAACTCTAAATCTCAAGAAGATTCTAACTGGGAGATGATGAGGAGTTTTATGCAGGAAATCGGAGCCTCCATTAGAAACTTAGAGGTGCAAATGGGCCAACTGAGCAAGCAAATACTTGAGAGGTCTGCAAGTATATTTCCAGGTGATACAGTGGTGAACCCAAGAGAAGATTGCAAGGCCATTCAATTGAGAAGTGGTAAAATAGCTGGCTCTGAGACAAGGGCCAATGAAGAGCCAGTTGAAAAGAAAGCTCCAGAAGAGAAAAAGGAGGAAGTGGAGCACGCCCCTCTAAAGCGTGCAGACAACCCGTTTCCTGACTCTCTTGACACTTATCCTACATTACCAAAGGCTCCTAAATACAAGCCAAAAATGTGATATCCTCAGAGGCTTCAGAAGGCTTCCAAAGAAAAGCAGTTCTCTAAATTTTCAGATGTTTTCAAGAAGCTACAGATCAACATTCCTTTTGCAGAGGCTCTTGAGCAAATGCCCCTTTATGCCAAATTTATGAAAGAATTGTTGACTAACAAGAGGAATTGGAAAGAGCAAGAAACTGTGGTGTTAACCAAGGAATGCAGTGCTATTATTCAACATAAACTTCCTGAGAAAATGCAAGATCCAGGGAGTTTTGTAATTACCTGTGGGTGTTGTTGAGGATTTACTTATGAAAGTAGGACCCTTTATTTTTCCTGCTGATTTTGTTATATTAGACATGGAAAAGGATGTAAAATCCTCTATTATTCTTGGTAGACCCTTTTTAGCTACAGGTAGAGCTCTGATTGATGTGCAAAAGGGTGAATTAACCCTGAGGGTCAATGAAGAACAAGTGGTCCTTAATGTTTTTGAAGCTCTCAAGCACCCTAATGATTCTGAATGGTGTATGAGAATTGATGTTGTTGAACTACTTGTTCAAGAAGTACTGGAAGCTGAGGTACTTGATGACATTTTGTATCCTGTTTCTGAGTATGAATTAGTTGAAGTTGATGATTCACCACCCCAGAAGGCACTAAGTTCACACGCCTAAAGCAGAGGAGGAAGCCCCCAAGCTTAAGCTCAAACCTTTACCTCCTTCTCTGAAGTATGTGTTCTTGGGTGAAGATGATTCCTATCCAGTGATTATTAGCTCTTCCCTGAAGCCTGAACAGGAAAAGGTGCTTATTTCAGTTCTCAAGAGCCATAAAACAGCTCTTGGGTGGACCATTAGTGACTTGAAGGGGATTAGTCCAACTAAGTGCATGCACAAGATCCTCCTTGAAGATGATGCCAAACCAGTTGTGCAACCACAAAGAAGTCTCAATCTAACTATGAAAGAGGTGGTCCAAAAAGAGGTAATGAAACTATGGGAAGTAGGTATTATTTACCCTATTTTTGACAGTCCTTGGGTAAGTCCTGTGCAGGTAGTTCCCAAGAAATGAGGGATGACAATGATCAAGAATGCAGAGAATGAGTTTATTCCTACAAGAACAATCACAGGATGGAGAATGTGTATAGACTACAGGAGGCTCAACACTGCTACAAGGAAGGATCACTTCTCCCTGCCTTTCATTGATCAGATGCTTGAGAGGTTAGCTGGTCATGCATTTTATTGCTTTCTAGATGGCTATTCTGGATATAACCAAATTGCAGTGGACCCTCAAGATCAAGAGAAGACAGCATTCACATGCCCCTTTGGAGTATTTGCCTACAGAAGAATGCCTTTTGGACTTTGCAATGCTCCAGCAACTTTTCAGAGGTGTATGCTTTCAATTTTTTCTGATATGGTTGAAAAGTTCATTGAGGTATTTATGGATGACTTTTCTGTCTTTGGTAATTCTTTTGAATCCTGCCTTAAGAATTTATCTCTTGTTTTAAAATGGTGTCAAGAATCAAACCCTGTTTTAAATTGGGAAAAATGTCATTTTATGGTTACAAAAGGTATTGTTCTTGGACACCGGATTTCAAGTAAGGGAATTGAGGTTGATAGAGCAAAGGTGGAGGTAATTGAAATATTACCACCACCAACTAATGTTAAGGCAGTCAGGAATTTCTTGGGTCATGCAAGATTTTATAGAAGATTTATAAAGAATTTTTCTAAAATTGCTAAACCTTTAAGCAACCTGTTGGTTGCTGATGTTCCTTTTTTCTTTGATTCTGATTGTCTGCATGCTTTTGAAACTCTGAAAGCAAACCTTACCTCTTCTCCCATTATAGCTCCCCCTGACTGGGATTTACCATTTCAATTAATGTGTGATGCTAGTGATTTTGCTATAGGAGCTGTTTTAGGACAAAGGCATGGTAAGCTTGTACATGTCACTTACTATGCCAGTCGTGTGCTAAATGATGCCCAAAAGAATTACACAACTACAGAAAAGGAATTATTAGCTGTTGTGTATGCTGTTGATAAGTTTAGGTCCTATTTACTTGGTTCTAAGGTTATTGTTTATACTAATCATGCTGCTTTGAAGTACCTTCTAACCAAATAGGATTCTAAACCAAGATTAATCAGATGGGTGTTGCTCCTTCAAGAGTTCGATATTGAGATAAAAGACAGAAAAGGGTCAGAGAATCAAGTAGCTAACCACCTATCCAGAATTGAGCCTGAAGCAGGAGTACAACCACCCACAGCTGTGACTGAGACATTTCCGGATGAGCAGTTGTTCCTCATTCAGCAGGCTCCATGGTTTGCATACATTGCAAATTATAAGGCCATGAATTTTATTCCAAGGGAGTACAGTAGGCAACAAGTGAAGAAGCTATTGACTGATGCAAAGTACTACATTTGGGAGGAACCATACCTTTTTAAAAGGTGTTCAGATGGTATCATCCGGAGATGTGTCTCAAATGAAGAAAAACGGCAGATTCTTTGGCACTGTCATGGTTCTGAGTATGGAGGCCACTTTGGTGGTGAAAGGACAGCTACAAAGGTCCTTCAGAGCGGGTTTTACTGGCCGACTCTCTTCAGAGACTCAAGAGCATTTGTGAAGCACTGTGACAGATGTGAAAAAGCCACAAATCTCCCTGCCAACCATGAAATGCCACAGCAGGGTATTCTCGAGGTTGAGTTGTTTGATGTGTGGGGTATTGATTTCATGGGACCTTTCCCACCCTCACATTCAAACAACTATATTCTAGTAGCAGTAGATTATGTGTCCAAGTGAGTGGAAGTTGTAGCTCTACCCACCAATGATGCCAAGGGGGTAATGAGCTTTCTTCAGAGATATATTTTTAGCCGGTTTGGCGTCCCAAGGACACTCATTAGTGATGGAGAAAGTCACTTCTGTAACAGACAGCTGGACTCTCTTCTGCAGAGATATGGAGTCCATCATAAAGTGGCAACCCCCTATCACCCTCAGACAAGTGGACGGGTTGAAGTTTCCAACAGGGAACTTAAGAGGATTTTAGAGAAGACCATCAGTGTTTCAAGAAAGGACTGGTCTAAGAAGCTTGATGATGCTCTCTGGGCATACCGGACAGCTTACAAGACTCCTATTGGCATGTCCCCTTATCAGTTGGTCTATGGCAAAGCCTGTCACTTGCCAGTTGAGTTGGAACATAAAGCTTACTGGGCAATCCGGTATCTGAATCTTGATTTAGAAGCTACAGGAATCAAGCGAATGCTTCAGTTGAATGAGCTTGTTGAATTCACATATTCAGCCTATGAGAATGCCAAGCTCTATAAGAAGAGGACCAAGTTACTGCATGACAAGAAGATTGCCATCAGAGTCTTTGAGCCAGGACAGAGAGTGCTTCTGTATAATTCAAGGCTCAAACTCTTTTCCGGGAAGCTGAAATCCCGGTGGTCAGGACCGTTTGTGGTTATCAGAGCTTCACCATATAACCTGTGGAGATATAGGAAGAGAATTCTGACAGAAAATTTACAGTGAATGGCCAGAGGTTGAAGCACTATCTTGGAGGCGAGATCGATCGCCAGAAGTCCGCTCATCTACTGAATTAGCAGAACAGACCGTCAAGCTAGTGACGTTAAAGAAGCGCTTGTCGGGAGGCAACCCGATAATTTTGTATCCTTAGTTATTTTCGTAGTAGTAGTTTTCTTACTTGCTTGATTTTTTATTGAGTTTTTACTGTTTTTCTGATCATGCAGCTGTTTTATAACAGAAACCGAACACTTCAAGCGACACACACACACACACACAAAAACGAGCACACGACGCGCAAGCGTCGCTGACGCGTACGCGTCATGTGTGTGCGTGTGAAAAATTAAATTGGACAGAGAGTTGAGCAGGAGTGGGGCTGGAACCATGCTGGGCGCATAAGTCACATCAAGCGTACGCGTCCCTGACGCGTGCGCGTCGTTTTCACAAATGGCCAGCCACTGACGCGCACGCGTGACCTTGAAAAATCGACATAAATGGGTGCATGGCCGAAAGTTGTGATGGTGTGGGGCTGGAGTGGTGCTGGGAGCACAAGTCCCATCACGCGTACGCGTCCCTGACGCGTGTGCGTCCTTTCCCCAATTGGCCATCCACGCGTGCGCGTGCATAAAGCGCACGCGTCATATGAAAATTTTGATTCCCATACCATGCGAGCAGAGTGTTGTGCATGCGCGCGGCCGCCTTCACGCAATTCGCACAAAACCAAGTCCACACGTACACGTCGCTGACGTACGCGTCATCTGAACTTAACGTGATCCACGCGTACGCGTGCCTTACGCGTACGCGTCGCATGCGACATCCAAATTAAACCCCTCAGCGCCTGAATTCAAATTATCCACCCCCAATCCTAATTCTCTCTCGTTCTTTTATCCTTTTATTATTCTTTCATCTTACTATTTGTTTTTGTTTTCAGTTCTTCTTTGCTTGAGGACAAGCAAACCTTTAAGTTTGGTGTTGTCGCTACAGTTATGGCTTCGCTATTTATTTTATGAGCACCAAAGGAAGATGAATGTTCTTCATGGAGGAATGAGATGGCCACCAGCATAACTAAGGTGGTTGAGTTCCTTTCATTCTATTTCTCTTCCATTCTTATTTTGTTGTTTTCTGTTTTCTGTTGTTTTGCCTGCATGATCATTACTACTTTCAGTTATTAGAATTAGTTTTATTCTATTATTTGTCTCATGTATCTCTCACTGAACTTGAATCTAAAAAGAAAAAGAAAAAGAAAAATAAGTGATATATTGCATGAGAAATTGAGTTTATATTGAAGAGTAGTCTTATTCACTTACATGTGGTGGTATTTTCTATAACTCTGAATGCATGACATGAACAGTGCATAATTAAATTTGAATCAAAGAATGTTGATGTACTAGGAACAGGAATTTAGAGAATTATTATGACTTCTCTGAAATACGTAAAAGTTTAATCCTTGAAGGAAAAGAAACAGTAAAAAAAAGGGGTCCAAGGCTCTGAGCATCAATGACTAGGGAGGTCAGCCATGATTAAAAGCTCAAAGAGTTGTTTCCCTAGTTAAATGCTTGTGGTGTTCTTGTGTCAAGTAATCCTTGAGACAAAACATTTAGAGTCGAGATCAATTGCAATCAACAAGAGTATGCCAAAGGTTTTGAGCACCACTGTCTGGGAGTAACTGGAAGAAAAACCAGAACTTCAAAAGAGTTCCCCAGTTAAGTGCTTGTGGTGTTTCTGTGTCAAGTAAAACTTGAGACAAAACATTTAAAGTCATAGCTAGGCTCAAGGTGCAAAGCACCAAAGAAAAGAAAAATTGTTGTGTTCAAGGGTTAAATTGAGTTACAAAAGATCAGAGAATTCATAATATTATTTGGATTCTAATTCCGAATGATAATAACATTCTTCTGATTCAAAGGAGAGTGAGATGCCAAAACTATTCAGAATTACAGTTGTAAACCCACCCCACTATAAGAAGAGACATGAGCTTAATCAAACTCTCATTCTCATGCAAATTCACATTCTAAGCCTATATTATTTTGGTTGCTTGAGGACAAACAATAATTCAAGTTTGGTGTTGTGATGCGTGAGCATCTTTCCTATCTTTTCCTAGTGAATTTACATTTAATTTGTTAAGTTTTATCAAGAATTTATTATCTTTCAGCCACTATGGATGCTACTTTGAGTCTTGTGCAATTTTGTTTATTTTAGGTAGCATTCAGATGAATTTGATGGAGTTTCTGCAGAGAAAGAGAAGAAACCAAGGAGCTGACTAGCGAGGAGCGACGTGTACGCATGTCTGACGCGTACGCATGATTTAGAGCTATTCATGGCGACGCGTGCGCGTACCTGACGCGTACGCGTGACTGACGCGTACGCGTGACATGTGCGATATGCAGAAAATGCTTGGGGTGATTTCAGGCGGAGTTTCGACCCAGTTTTTGGCCCAGAAACACAGACTAGAGCCAAGGGATAGTAGAGACTCAAGGGAGATTCACACAAGAATGGTTATGCCCACTCAAAGTTAGGTGTGGACCCTACGAAGCAAGTGGTCCCCATCCATCAAATTGAAGACATGCTGACTGCTTTAATTAATTCTGATTTGAACTTTATTTTATTTAAAAATAGGAAAAGATATTATTTTAGTTTTAAGAAGATAGATTTTTAAATTAATTAGAATTAGATATAAAAAGGAATTCCAACAGGGGGTTCCAACACAACATTATTCCATTCCAATTTACAATCCTTATTTTCTCTTTGAACCATGAGCAACTAAACCTCCACTGTTAAGGTTAGGAGCTCTGACTATTGTATGGATTGATTCTATTGTTTTCTTTATTTTAATTTATGTTCTGATTTATAATTCAAGAATTGTTTTCGTTCCTTATTCTATGAATTTGGGTGGAACGGAAGTATGACCCTCTTTCTAATTGCGTTCTTGTATAACTTGAAAAAGCTCTTTACTTGAATAATAGCTTGAAAATAATTTCTCCTAAATTTTAATTATCTAGATTTAACGGGATACGTGACATATAATCTTTTTATATTTGGGTAATTAAGATTTCTGTGGCATATAACTAGAATTGAACTTCACCCCCTAATTGGAATTAATTGACCAAGAAATTGGCTGTTGATGAATTTTAGAGGAGACTAGGAATGTCTAAGGAATTAGGGCCTAGTCACATATATTTTGCCATGAATTAAATTTTGCATGATTAGAATAAATTAATAAGAAAAGTCAATCCAGAAAATAGATAACTCTGAAACTTTAACTGCTTTCTCCATACTTTACTCCCAACTTATTTACTTGCTCTTTTAGTATTCTTTATATTGTTTAATGTCTTTTGAACACCAAAACACTATTTCCTGTTTGCCTAACTAAGCCAATTAATCAACCATTGTTGCTTAGTCCTTCAATCCTCGTGGGATCGACCCTCACTCACCTGAGGTATTACTTGGTACGACCCGGTGCACTTGTCGGTTAGTTTGGGGTTATAAATTCCGTACCAGTACGCGTGGGCAATGCGTACACGTGACAGGAAGACCCAGCGCTTGTAACACCCTCACTATCAAAAGTCACGTTTCCAGCTGCGCTACTCTGATAGCAAGAGGTATTACGACTACTTTACATACTACCTATTAAAATAGGAGCCTGTGACTCGATATTGTATCGCTGATTTTTTTTTCAAACCGGAAATAAATACTTTATCTTAATAAAAATACAAGCAGGCATAGATTCATATACAAGATTCCTTACATAATATCTCATAATATAATATACATATAAAACATACAACTCCTATCCCTCTTATAAAAAAAGACGAGGGAAGAAAATAATCTAATTAACAGAACAACATATAAACCAAATGCAATATAATTCTTCTTAATGCTTCTTCTTCCGGTTCCTGGAAAGGTAAAGCTGTAGGGGGTGAGAACCTAACCACACGGTCTCACCACAGAGTTTCAAAAACAGTTTCAATAAGAAAACTGTTTTCAAGCTCAGTGATTATCAATGCCTTATGAATCCTTTAAAAACCAATAGGAAATCGTTCAAAACCTTTTCAAAATTAACAATGTTTAATCTTTTAGAAATCCAAAACCTTTCCTTTTTTATAAGAAAAATCTCAATCAGAAACCAACCATGCAATCAAACAACACAATCATTAATTCAGCATCAAAGTTCATTCGCAAATATAGTATACCAGGACAAACACAGGCAAGACAGACAAGGAAAGCACAAGTAGGTAGCAGTTACAACAAATAGTTCAAGTAGCAATTAAGGACAATTTAGCAATTAGGCAAACCAAAACAAGTTCAAACCCAAACAAAGCATACAAATGCATATGATGCATGCCTGTCCTATGGCTGATGAGGCTCATCTGTCGGTTATCCAGCCAACCTGACAAGTCTGAATTGTCCTTAGCCTGTCCCCCGACGTGCATCCCCAAGAGTCTATGCATAGCTTTTTTCAAATAATCAATATTGCTCAATGGGGGTAAACATTCCCGGGAATTTATATAGTGCCCGGTCACACTTACGTCGTAGGGTCAACAGAGTATCGAGTTTTCAACCTGGTACACGTGGTGGCAAGCCACGACACTTAATCCAGGGAACCTCGTATCTCAGATATTTCAAATTCATAAGCCATATAAATAATTCAAAGATCATATCTCAACATTCTCAACATTCTCAACATCATAATCATTCATCAATCCAAATCTCATTTCCAAATTCATTCAAAAATCATATTTCAGAGAAAATTCTCAATCATCCTTCTTTCTATTCCGTTCACTAACAACCCCAATTCAAAACATATTTCTTTCTTTGATAAATAAATCAACCTTAAGACATGTAATGTTTTAAACCAAATCTTTTCAGATAATACTTAAAGTGGAACTTCCAATTTTATAAAATTTCGGCAGCATCTCCTCTAAAACTCGGACACTGCCACCCTTTTTGGGTCCCATCCAAACATTTCTCAAATCTTTTTCAACCATTTCCAAATCTCAAACATTTTCCAGAGTTGAGCCAGTTCCAATACCAAATTATTTTTAAATCAAACCAATTCCAACAGTAAAACTCTTTTTAAAATCAAATCAGCTCAAATAGTAGTTCATTTATAAAATCAGACCAGCCCCCAGAATCGATTCATTTATATTTCTAAGTAAACTCCAAAACCAAGAAAAATTCACTTTTCATACTAATCAAGCAAATAACATTTCAAACCGGTTTTTATCAACAACCATACACCACTCACGCAATCAAGAATCCAATAATCCAGTCCAACTAACCATCACATCCACAAGACAAATATAATCACAGAAATATATCTTTTTGCATCAATATCTATTTATCACAACTCTGAATTATAAAATAAATTTTAAGAAAACCCCTACCTCAGTTAGTTGAGTCCACGTAACTAATCGTGATAATTTCCTTTTCTTTCAATTCATGGCGACAGTGATAACAATAACCCCCACGGGAACAGCAACAGCAACTTTGGAAGGAAATTTAATAGGAACTGAAGCAAATGCAAGGGCAGAATAGAACAGATCATCAAAGGAGCAATAATCAGAATATTGGTTGTAGAACAAAACCAATCTTACCCAAAAGAAATACGGGAATGGAGCAGCAGCTCTGGTACTTAGAAGAACACAGACCAAAGACCAGGGCATACATCCTAGGGGCAGCATTAACCGGGGTAATAGCGACGTCAATTCCAATGATACTTCAGTAACAGCGACATCAATAATTCTCATGGCAGTAACCAAGGTTGCAACAAAATAGAGAGTTCAAATTTAATAGAATCGGAAATGGAAATGAATTTAATGGAATTGAAAATAGAGATAGCTTACACTAGGGTTTCCGGGCAGCTCCATCGTTGGTTCCCAACAACCCCAACGGCAATACCCATGGTGGCAGAGACTTTGGCAATTGCAAAACCAGAAGCAGGGGCAGAACAGAACAGTATAGAGCAAGGACAGCAGTATCTTCTTCTGACAATAGCTCCTTCTCTGACGAGCTTCAATGGTAGCAGAACAGTGATCCTAATGGTGGCACAGAACTCACCAACGACCCTGGCAGCGGAGGAGATTCTTTCTTCCTCTTCTATGTGTGTGTGTTATGCGATGATGACGGCTTGGGCAGTAGTGGCGGTGTCAACCCAGCAGCAGCGACAGCATGGTGGTTCGGCGCTGATGGAAGCACGGCGGGGACGCAGCAGAGGCTCTGTCCTCCACTGGCTCTCGCGCGGTTCTCAGCGGCAATTCACAGCCCCAGCGACGGTGACCGACACGACGAGCAGCTTCTTCCTCGCGGTGTCTGGGTCCCTTCGTGCTTGACAGCGTTTGGTGGCAATGAAGGCATGGCGGCGACGCTGTGCGATGGCGGCGCGACGGTGGGCTGAACGTGGTTGGGTGTGGTGGTGCGTCTTCTTCCTCCTCTTCTCACGGATCTCTCTCTCTCTCTTGCCAACAGCAGCGGCGGCGGTGGCAGTGACACCCACCGTGCCGCCTTCCTCTCCTTCCCCTTTCCCCTTTCCTGCGTCTCCCTTCCTGTTTCTTCCCTTTCTTTCTTCTTTCTTTCTTTTTTTTTTAACTGATGCTGGGTATGGTCAAGGGGAACATTGGTTGTGGTTAGGGTTAGGTTAGAAGGGGTTAGGGTTTTGGGGTTTAATTTGGGAATTAGGGTTTAATTTGGGACAAAAGTGAAATTAAGAATTTTGGGTAAATTAGGGTTTGGTCAATTTTAATAAAATTAAAGTATATTATAAAAATTTGAAATCTAATTTGATCTCTTAAAATTACTTTAAAAATACTACTTAATTATCAATTTACTAATCAGCTTTTAATCATATATTCTAATTTAAAATTAGAAATAACATAATTTATTTTCTGTTTATAAAAATTAAAATATTAAATTATAGAATCTCTATTATTTAACTAGATTGTATAAAATTCTTATTCTTTTGCAACTGTTAAGCTATATAATTTTAAATATAAAAAATTATTCAATAACTATAAAATTAAGTAAAATTTCTAATTTAATTGTCAGAACTTGATTTAATTAGCTTTAATAAAATAATTTCTGAAAATAAAATTTTTAATAAATAAATGAATTGAAATTAATTTATAATAAGATTTATTTGAAAATCCTGGGTCTTACAGCGCTCACCTTCAAGCGCGCAACAAGCGCCCAATGCTCAGCGCCAGAGACCCACGACGCTCATTGTAGCGCTCACCCCCAAGAGCGCCTTCGACAAGGGTCACGCGTACGCATGACAGGATAAATCAGTGCCACGCTCTCGTGCACGCTCGCATCTAAGAGCGCCATGCCCCAGCGTTCGCCCATTACGCTCTCATCCACGCTCGCCTCCAAGCGCCAGAATCAAGGGTCACGCATATGCGTGACGAGGAAAATTAGCACTCAAATTAAAAGGCGCTTGCTTCCACGCTCGCGCAAACCAGCGCCCAAAAGAGCGCCCAACACATGTAGAATGACTCATGGAGCATCATTTTGGTTCAATTAAATTGCTTCAAAGTCCATTCAAACTCAAGCAAGCAAAGCCCCAATAGCCAAATATACGTTGTCAAAGACCAAGAAAGAGAATGAAAGGTAACTTCTTTGTCAGTTCTTGAAAGAACTCAAGATGCCTGATTCATATTCATGAAATATTGGAAGGTGTGTGCATGTTGAGGATTGTAAAATTTATTGCTTGAAGAGCCATGATTACCATGTCCTATTAGAACGGCTACTATCACTTGCAATTCGAGAGCTTTTACCCAAAAAAGTTTGTGAACCGTTGATACATCTAAGTATTTTCTTTGGAGAGCTTTGTTCCAAGGAATTGAAGGTGGACGTTCTAGACGAACTTGAAACCCAGATTGCAACAACACTTTGTAAATTGGAGACAATTTTTCCTCCGAATTTTTTTTATGTGATGGTTAACCTAACCGTTCATCTTGCCCATGAAGCTAAGTTAGCCAGACCTGTTCAATATCGCTGGATGTACTCTATTGAGAGGTTAGCCTTTTGGAATTAATAACAACTTAGAATCTACCTTATACTATTCATTATGTAGGTTTCTAACCTTTCTTGAAAATTTAATTTTAGATATTTGCGCACACTAAAGAGTTATGTGGGAAACAAAGCACGTCCTGAGGGTTCAATATCTGAGGGTTATATCTCTAAAGAAGCAATGACCCTTGTGGGGAGATATTTGGATGAAACTTCTAAGATTTCTGACCATGGTGAGAATGAACCTATACAAGGTATAACTGTTTTCAAATTACTTGGTCAGTTTAGTTGTAAAGGGGCATACAAGAAACTTAGTATCTTAGAGCATAGAGAAGCTCAATTTTGTGTGATGAAGAATTACAAAGAAGTTCAACCACGGGTTGATGAACATATGGCATATTTAACAAGAGAAAATTCAAGAAATCTGCAGAAGAGGCACAAAGATTAATTTGTGAAATGGTTTGAAAGGAAGGTAAATGAATAAACTTTGATAATTGTAGAATTGAAAAGTCTCTTGACAGTATTTAGTTTTAATCTCTATTCATTAATGTAGATTTCAAATCTACACAAAGTAGGGAGTGCACAGGTGAATAATCAACTACTTTCTCTAGCAAGAGATCCTGATCGTCGTGCACATTTCTACAAAACATGTGCTATCAATAGTTTTACATTTCGTAGCAAAAACCATGAAGCATCTTTGAAGACTCAAAATTGTGGAGTAGTTGTGAAGGGAGATGAATTGACTGGGAGTGTGAATTATTATGGCATGTTGACTGATATTATTGAGTTAGATTATGTGGAAAAACATAAAGTGATCTTATTTAAGTATGAGTGGTTTGATGTTCCTCCAATAGGACGAAATCAAAGTAGGAATATTTTAAAGGTGAGTATGGATTCATAAATGTGGATGTTATATATGTTAGATATAAGGATGAGTCTTTCATTTTAGCATGTCAAGCTGAGCATGTATACTATATAAAGGCAATTAAAAGACCTAATTGGTGTACTATATAGGAGAAGGAGAAGAAGATGACTCAAATGATAGTGATTGACTTCTTAGTAGTTTTATTTTGGGTTCACAAGATATTTGTAATTGCTAAGTTATCTACTTTTTGCATAGGATGGTGATTGAGTTTAAAGTAGTTAAACTTTAGGAATTCACATTATATTTGCAATTGCTAAGTTATTCACTCTTTGCTCCATTTGTTTAACTTTTTGAAAAGTATAATATATTTTAATCATGTCCACTTTTATTGATGTGCTTTCCTTGGTTTAAATGATGTGGGTATTTTATTATTTTATTTCTTTAATGTTATTGGTGTGAGTTTTATTGTAGATTGCATAATATAATGGCCTCACGAAGGTTGACAAGGGGTACTGCATCTAGTTCTACAACACCAGTCCCTACTCCAGTCCCGGCATCCCCTATTTTGTCACCGGCAGCCCCTATTTTAGCACCAGCCACTGCCCTTGTTTCATTGTGTATTGGTAAAAGGGGACCTTCGCGTAGGATTGCAACAAATAGACCGTTGATAACAAAGACAAATGGAAAATTAGAATTACCAATCTCTTTGGATAACTTAGCTCCTAATGGCATCCATGCTGATCTTTTTGCATCCAAAGTGGGTATTGTTACAAGACAAAATGCTCCTTTGGATGTAGAGAAATGGAGCCAAGTTGGAGATGATGTCAAGCAAAAAATATGCGACATTGTTTTGGTAATACATATTTATATTTTCGGCTATTATGTATATTAAATCTTTATTTGTGCTAACTAACTTTGACCAATTTTATGTAGAAAAGTTTGATATAGCAGATACACAAGTAATACGCAAAATGATTTTAGTTAAGGTTAATATTTGTTATCGAAGTTAGCGCTCAAGATTGCGTGAACACTATGAGTTGTATCGAACTGATAAGGAGCTCCTTCAAAATCCACCGAACAATGTTCTTCCGAAGACATGGAAGAATTTGGTGTGCTACTTTGGAAGTTCTTCTTTTCAGATTTGAATTTTTCATTGTGACAACTATTGAGGTGTTCTTATGTTGTTTTGCTATTTTAGGTCAATGATATAATTATAACTTAACTCCTTTTGTCTTTTGTGAGTTTGGTATTATATAGGAAAAAAGTTTAAGGAACAAAGATAATAGAAAGCATCATGTTGTACCACATATTGCTGGTCGAAGACCATTTCAAGTTGTTAGATGTGATCAGGTAAATAGTCTTGAAGTCTTTAATTTGGTGTTATATTTTTTGCCATGTCACGTTTGCACTTAACTACTACATGTGATATTTTAAACTTTAAAATATTTGTAGCGCCATCCTAGAACTGGTGTCGAGCCTGACATTCAAGAATTGTGACAAATTACTCATCAAAAGAATAACGGAGAATGGGTCAATGAAAAAGTTAAACAAATTGATGTAACATTACTAACCTTTTCCTTTTACTGTTGTATGGAAGTTAAATTTTATCTTAATTTTCGAATCACAAATTAGATTGTGCAGGATGATATTAGCTATATGATCAATAAATCCTACGATTCTGAAAATCCTATCACTTTAAATGAAGCTTTTTTTATTTGTGAGAGGTGAGAAAAATGGTGCAAGTTATGGCATAAAGGCTTCAAAATCTAAGTTAAGGATTCAAGCACAACTTCAAGAGGCAATGCAAGATCGTGAGGAGCTAACAAAGGAAATAGATGTGCTCAAAGAAAAACTTGAAGAACAACGAACACGGCAAGAGGAAGAATTAGCTCGAGTGAAAGCTCAATTGGAAGCTCAACAAGCCGTTGTAAACTCTTTCATTAGCGCGCTTTGACAATGAAAGAAACTAGACAATTAAAGGTACTCCTAAAATTACTTATGGTTTTAATACATATTCCTAGATGATTCATATATTATTAGTATAGTTTAATTTGTATATAGATCTATTTATTACATTTTACTTGTGTCATGGTTAAGAAATGATAAATGTCCTATTATTTGGTTTGATAAATTTGGTTGTGTATTGGCTGAGAAATAAGTAGTGAATTGGTTATTTTTTATGGAACCTTAGACTGTGAAAATATCCAAGTTTTAGGGGAAATTCTGCCAAAATTTTTCTAATAAACATTTTGAATAAAAGTTAATGAAAAAATTTATAATTGGTGTTATATCTTATTTCTAATTTTTTGTTTCGATTTTTCTTATTTACAGGAGTGCTAAAATGGTGACAACATGCTAGCTTTGAGGGCTCAAGTTTTGATTCATAGAGACACTAATCTATGTTAGACTTTTAACTTTTGGTTGAACTTGTGCAAGAAATATACCTTGTAGAACTAATCAATGTACTCACTAATATTATTTTGTTTCAAAATAATTTTAGTTAAATGAAGCATATTTGAATTATGTATGTTTTTACATATTATATAAATGTTGATTTACTTAGTAAAGTAGTTAATATATCAGTTAATTAAAAAAATAATTTAATAAATTATGCATGCAATTTGTATTAAAAAAATTTGTTACAAAATAATTTTTTTTGCTTTTTGTAACTAAAAAAATATTACAAAATCAAGTTACATTTTGTAACAAAATGTTATGATAGGAAAAAATATATTGTCACCAAAAATATTTTAAAGATCAAAATTTGTTATCACATTTGTAACGACATTTGATTTTTTGTATCAGAAAAATTTGTTACAAAATATTACTTTGAATTGTAACAGTTCCATTTTTTGTTACAAAAACTTTTTATAACGGGACATACTGCAACGGCTCTTTTTTTTGCTACAAAATCCTTTTATTTTAAAATTCTGATTTTTTGTAACAATTTTTTTGTTACAAATATTGCTTTTTCTTGTAGTGGGATTTTGGGTTTGGCTAGAGAGAAAATTCTAGAAAGAAGGAGGAGCATTTGGAGAGCGAATTTGGAATTTTTGAGCACTAACCTTCAATTGGAGATCATGGCAGATGAATAGAGCTTGTACCGACTAAACGGTGTTGTCCATATTGTCGGTGTCATTACCGACGAGGTTAGCTTTGTTTTATTTATCTGAACATTAACATTTATTAAATAGGTTATAGAATGTAGGGTATAGAAGCTGGAATGTTAATGTAACCCTTAGAGTTGAGTATTAAACTGTATTACTTAGGATGTGGAATGTAATAGGGGTGTATGTATAAAAACTAAAAGTGCAATAACCGAACTCGACGGACCGGATTTAAAACTATATCCATGGTTTTTAATAATTTATTTAGGAAAACCAAATTGATTTGAAAATCGGTTTATGTTCAGTTAAACGACACTATAATAAAAAGTAAAAAAAATTATTTTAGTATTCTAATTTTAATTATTCGGTTTAAAATATAGGTTTTTTAAAAAATCGATTTTTGGCCAGAAATCGATTTTTGTTGAAAACGTGTTTATTTTTTATGTTCAATTAGAAACCGGATTTTTAATTTTATAACCGGTTTTTGAAGTATGTAATGAATCAAAGATTCAACAATTTGATTTTATAATTGAATAATAATTTACTTAATTAATTGTTTAATTGTGTTGTTGTGTGGTAATATTTATTTATTTATTCGGTCTAAGTAGTTAGGGTTTTTCCGTGTTGCATGTAGATTTTAACAACTTTGTGTATATTTTTCGTGCATGGTGCAACCAAGTAGGTGTATCTACAGTTTGAGGCGACAACAAAATATGCCAATGCATGACAAAATCATACCTTATTTAGAGAGGACAGATTTGTACCATTTGGCTAGGCTAAACAGTCGTTGGTTCTGGTTGGATGAGCCTATGGTTAGTGCGTTTATTGAGAGGTGGTGTCCCAAGACGCATACTTTTCATGTCTTTTGGAGAGTGCACATTGACACTACAAGATGTGGCGTTTCAGCTTGGGTTGCCTGTCCACATAAACCGCTACTGCCTGTAGCAGTTTATAGCCAAAACCACGTTCTACAAAAACCGCTGCTGCCTATAGCAATTTCTGTTAAGTCCTCAATACACGTAAACCGTATTTGCCAGCAGTAGTTTACGTTCTTCCCTAATCCGCTGCTATTAGTAGTAATTTCTGTCGAATTTTAAAAAAAAAAAAATACATTTGCGTCTTGGTATTTAAAAATGTGTAATCGAATAAGTTCTTTTTTCACTTTATTTAAATAAATGGCCCTAATTCATATATATAATATATAGTAGTCAACACCTGGTTGCTTTAATTTCTGGGTTTTGGTGATGTGCAATTACTAATGCTTAAGTTTGCATTTAATGTGATGACATGTTTCTCCACGTAGATCATAGTTGGCTTGAAAATAACATGTATCACATCAAGTTCATCCTTGATTTAGGGTTTTCCGCCAAAAGTAAAACATTTAATATGAATTATGAAAGCTTCATCATATAAGATTTACTATTTAACGTAATAGCAGGGTGATATTTCTTCGTGCCTTCATGGTATGCACCATGAAGTTGAAAATAATCTTAAAGATTAATATGAGTTTTATTTGCATATATAGGTGAATATTTTGGTGACTTGGAAGAAAAAGAAAAATATCAGAAGTTCAGGTGTGGAACCATATATTTTGTTGTTAATTAATGACATAACTCTTTATCATCCAAAAGAATTTTTTTTTTGGACAGAAATTATATTCTTTCAATTTGTTCCACAAAAAGAAAATAATAAATAAATTGGGCAACCGTATCCATATGGCAATTATCAATTAGACTTTTCGCCCCTTTTTCTTTCTTTCTTTTTCTCTTTTTTCCATTTCCTGTGGATAGACTCGTATATTTAAACATTGCTTCAAATCAACCCAAAATAATAATTGAATTCTAAATGCATGTAATTTGAATTCCACACTATAGCATATACATGTTGCTTTGTTTGACTTTTAATAATTGAATTCTAAATGCATGTAATCTGGATTCAAAGCCACCAATATTGTTGGTTAATTTGAGCCTCATAATCCAATAATTAAAAAGTAATTACTTCGGTCAATGAAATTGTTCAAGCTAAAAGAATTCAAATTAAGAAGACATCCCCATGAGAGAGAGAGAGAGAGAGAGAGAGAGAGAGAGAGAGAGAGAGAGAGAGAGAGAGAGAGAGAGAGAGAGAGAGAGAGAGAGACCCTTATGTGGATATTATTGGTGGATATTATTGGTGTTATTATCCTAATAAGAAACTTTTCTATCTAAGGCCTAATTTTGGATAAAGAAGTTAGAAGTAGGCATGCATATGATCCCAAACCAAAAATTGGTTGTTACTTAAGATTCAAGAGTTTAATTTGAGGACATGAGCTTAGACCAAAATAAAATTTTAGTGAACCAGATCAAGCAAGCCTTTGAAAAAGGCTGTGTATTGGGTCCCTTTCATTTTTTATGAATTATTATTATTATTGTATGGGGCAACAATTTGAAGAAGTCATTGTCCTTCATGAGTGAAGACTTTTGCTTTTAGATGCAGACATGCCTAGCCAATGGCCAATGAAAACCAATTGTCAACAATAAAGGAGCAACACATATTAAATAAAATATAGAAAATACTTCTCCAACATTTTTTTGTGGTAGATTTCTCCAACATTTATTTATAAGTAATTTTTTTTGCATTGATATAATTCTAAAATAATTTATTTTTAGACATATATAGATTCATAAATACCTAGTGAAACCTGTAGCTAGATTAGGGAATATATGTATGTTAACAACTAAAAATGGTGGTACTCGTTTTTATATTGGGAGTATGCTTATATCTATAGTTTGTAATGCATTTATACAAAATATTTCTATGAGAACAAATGGTTGTAATTATTTTTAATATTTATTTTATTATCCTTAAGTTTTAGTGTGAATGTCATTCTCACTTTAATTCTCAAACTCTGATTTTTCACATTTTATTATATTAAGTCTAGTTAATATTTAGGGCAAGTTACTTAAATAAATAGATTGGAGAAAATATTTACCTGAATGTGCAAAATTGGTTTTTGTTACCTGCATGTGCAAAATGCCATTTCTATGTAAACCGTGGCAACCCATCACGGTTTCAGAACGTACGTAAACCGTGGAGACCCACAGCGGATTATGATTGAAAAAATTAGAGTGTAAACCGTGGTAGGTCACCACGGTTTACTAAGGAGAAATTGCGTGCATAAACCGTGGGGAGTCACCACGGTTTATGAAGAAATCCTTTTGCATATAAAACCCTGTGGGTCACCACGGTTTATGTGTGTGTGGCTATATAAGTAATCCGTGGAAGGTTAGAACGGATCATTTGGTAAGGAACAAAAAAAAGGAAGTTGTTGTTGTGTTGAGAGGATTTGGCAAAACTTTGGAGGTTTGAAGGAGAAGTGGGTGGTGGAGCCAATGGAGGGTGAGGATCGCTTGTACCGACTAAATGGCGTCGCTCACGTGGCAGGATATATCGACGAAGAGGTTAGTTACTGTTTCTTTCGTTATTATTGTTATTAAAATTCATACTAATATAGCCATTGATATTATTAGGGATATTGTTAGTAAAAATATTTTATTATGTTTATTTGTATTGTTATTCTGATTAATGTTATTTAAATAAATATTGATATTATTATGGTTACTGTCAATCCAAATGTGAGGCATTTATTAATATTGTCTACTGAATAATGCATATTTTATTATGCTTATTTATCTTGTAAGTCTGGTTAATAGTATTTTTCTAAAATATTTTGTTATAAATGTAAATATTTTATTGAATAATATTTTTTTTCCTCTATTTATATTAAATAATATTTTTTTCCTTTATTTATATTGTTATAATATTTTTTTTCCTCTAGAATCAATGAATTTAATGTGACGAGTCTAATAATTTTTACGAAAATTATGTTTGGTGTTGTTTGTAATGGTTGTATGTTAAGGGATTTTGTTACCCACGTTTTGCAACCTAGTAGGGTTATTAGCGCCGTTAGGAGGCAGCAGAATATGCCCTTACATGACCGGATTATACCGTATCTTGAGACTGCCGGCTTGTATCATCTGGCTAGGCTAAACAGTCAGTGGTTCTGGGTTGATGAGTCTCTCCTTAGCGCATTTATTGAGCGGTGGCGTCCGGAGACGCACACGTTCCATATGCCATTTGGTGAGTGCACCATTACTTTACAGGATGTTGCGTATCAGCTGGGTTTGCCGATTGATGGTGTGCCCGTTAGTGGGTGCTTGACTGAGTTTGAGAATCTGATGGAACACGGTAGACCAGCATGGGTGTGGTTTCGGGAGTTGTTCGGGGAGTTACCTCCACAGACTAAAATCAAGCAGATGACAGTGTGCTACACATG
Organism: Arachis hypogaea; assembly: GCF_003086295.3. Taxonomy (NCBI): domain Eukaryota; kingdom Viridiplantae; phylum Streptophyta; class Magnoliopsida; order Fabales; family Fabaceae; genus Arachis; species Arachis hypogaea. Next base: position 142,541,481 of record NC_092050.1, on the reverse strand, counting down.
GTTCCACGAGAGTGACACCATTGAGGATTCTGATTAGTTATGTTATATGTTCCTGTCCGTTAGGGACTTCGTTATTTTATGTATTGAGCATGCTACTTAGTGTTTATGGCTTTCAGACTTATGTTAAATGTTATTTTTTTTTTTACCAATCAGTTTGACCGGTTTCAGCTTCTTTGATATTTAGCTCTACGGTTTATATTATAATGCACAACATGAACGATACATTAATAGGTAAAATAACAGGAATTTATTCAATTGAAATTTTTGCATTAGATAAACATGTTGACAGTCACAGACTTAACCAACCATATATTAGTTACATTATCTAGACCCTGATTCAACTGAAACATCATAGACTGCATAATACACGACATGAGATCTACGCATCCCCTCCACCACTCTGTCTTCGCTGGTGACAGTTCCTCCGCGTATGCCCAGGCTGACGGCATAGTCCACATCGCTTCGGCTGGTTCTCCTGAGACTGATCCATACTTCCACGGATCCTGGTTACCTTTGGACGACCTTCCTTTGCACGCCGCATATTAGGGTCAGGAATGATGGTAGGCCCAGCATATGGAGGCCATAGTCCTTCAGGGATAGGTGGGACAAACCCCTCCTTGTAAACGTTGAACACCTCACTCATACGATACACCTCGTGAACATATGATGCCCAGTTAAGCCGGGAGTAGGCGCAACACGCAATGGCGTGGCAACAAGGATAATGCAGCGCCTGAAAGTGGCCACAGTCGCATCGGTGATCTTTAAGGGAGACTCTGTAGCTGCCCAGAGAGAAGTTGCTGGTTGGTGTTGTCTCCGCGACGGTGTACTCGGACTGCTGCCTGTCATATAATGTCACAGTGAAGCACCTCGAGTCTCTTAGGTTCCGATCAATAGACTTTACCAAGGCCTGACAGAATTCATGCCCAGATCCGAGTTGTGCCTCTGTTGTCTGTCCCCGTACCACAAATAGCTGAGCAAGCCTCCCGTAGGTTGACTTAACTAAAGATGTGACCGGTAGGTTGCGAGTTCCCTTTAGCACGGAGTTCACACATTCACTGATGTTTGTGGTCATGTGCCCGAACCGTCGACCAGCATCCTCATGTTGGGTCCATTTGTCATACTCCATCCGGTTGGCCCAGTCACACATTGCTGCATTCTCAGTCCGCATGATGTCAAACCAATAGTAAAACTCAGCCTCAGTCTTTGCGTAGGCAGCATTCACCAACAGCCTCCTGGAGTCCTTACCTTTGAACGTTAGGGCGAAATTCGCAGCCACATGCCTAATACAGTAGGCCCGAAACGCCCGAGGAGGCAGCCACCCAGTCTCAGGTGCCTCAAGCGCTGCCTTGATCCCATTATGCCTGTCAGAGATAACAAGGATACCCTCCTGAGGAGTCACATGCTCTCGGAGATTGGACAAGAAGAATGACCACGACTCTGCATTTTCGCCCTCCACAAGGGCAAATGCTATCGGGAGGATGTTCGAGTTCCCGTCCTGAGCTATCGCCAACAGCAGCGTCCCTCCATACTTCCCATACAAGTGGGTACCATCAATACTGACGAGGGGCTTGCAATGCCGGAATGCCTTGATACAGGGTGGAAATGTCCAGAATAGCCGGTGAAAGAACTCGGTGGACTCATCAACCCCACCACCAATCCGAACAGGAGACGTCTTCAGCACCGTGATTGTTCCCGCCATTGTCGCCTGGATCCCTAGCATCCAACGTGGCAACTCCGCGTAAGACTCTTCCCAATCTCCATATATTTCTGCCACTGCCTTCTGCTTAGCCATCCAAACCTTCCTGTAACTAGGCCTGAAACCGTAATCAGCTTCTGTCGCTTGTTGAAGTACCTTTACCGTAACCGCAGCATCTGCCCTAACCATAGGAAGAATCCTCGCACAGATAACGTGGTAGTCCAGCTGACGGTGATCACTTGAAATAGAAGTTGCGAGGCATGTGTGTGGCCCGTTGTACCTCCGAACCTCCCAAGTACCCTTTCGTGCACGAAGCGCTACACGAATCAACCAACTACAACCCTTACCGAATTCCTTGCATTTTCCATGATACTTCAAATGATCCGATTCGATGACTCTGTACTCAACACCTCGCCGGATGCTATAGTCCTTTACACTCAGCACAGCTTCATCTTTACTCTGGAATGATTGCCCAATCTGAAATTCTGCAGAAGATCCCCCCACTCTGTTACCACTGTCTTCCTGTTGACCAAGAGCTTCCAAGTTTAGTGTCGAGAAGTGTGGAGGGTAGTGATGAGAACCAGAACTTGCTGGCCTATGCTGCGCATGTGGATCGCCACGTCTGTCATCGTCGCTGTCACCATCGATATCAACAGGCTCCTGGTCAGACTCATCGTCACGCATTGCATTCTCTACTTGATCAGGTCCACCAAAGTCTTCGATATAAGGTACGAGGCCACCACCGGTGCCCACAACGTGCGAAGGCTCAATGACTGCTGCATTCTCCAAAGGTATAGAACCAACAACCTCTGTTCGGTCTAAATCAGCCGCAAACGAAGGTGATTGAACCGGCGGAACATACGGTCTGACCGCAGGCATCGAACTAGATGCACCACCCGCGGCAGCTGGGCAGGGAACTGGCGCGGATGTCCCAGAACTATCGACACCAACCTCCAACTTCGCGAACAACTCATGGATTCTGATCTCCGGAAAACTCCGTACACAGTAGAACAGAACCCTAATATCTTCATCAGCCTTAACCGCAAAGGTTTCATACTGAACACCGGTCGATACAACCGCCATGGGAATCTTGTAGAATAGTTTCTTCACCCACTTGCTACCCAACACGCCAAGCTTCTCCAAGATGTTGTTCTTCAGATCTGACAAAGTCATCGACGACCTGATAAAAACACTTAGTGGTTCTCTGTCGGTAAACTTCACACCTTTGCTTTTGCTTTTTTTTATTTTCCCAGAGCAATGCACTAGGGCAAGAAAACTCTCTTCCTCACTAGCCATTGTGAGAATGATCTCTTATGGAGCTTGAATCACCAACATATATATAGACTTCCTGTCAACATAAACCGTGGTGACTCACAGGGTTTTATGTGCAAAAGGATTTCTTCATAAACCGTGGTGACTCCCCACGGTTTATGCACGCAATTTCTCCTTAGTAAACCGTGGTGACCTACCACGGTTTACACTCTAATTTTTTCAATCATAATTCGCTGTGGGTCTCCACGGTTTACGTACGTTCTGAAACCGTGGTGGGTTGCCACGGTTTACATAGAAATGGCATTTTGCACATGCAGGTAACAAGAACCAGTTTTGCACATTCAGGTAAATTTTTTCTCTAATCTATTTATTTAAGTAACTTGCCCTAATATTTATTTCTAGATATCTAAAAAAAATGCTATTACTTTAATACTTTTAATTTTTGGATGAGTTGTTAAAAACAATTTTTTAAGTGATATTATATTCTTTTAGAAAGATCATTAAAAAAAGTAAGTTAATGACTATTTTATTTTAGAAGTACTTATTTAAAAACACTAATGTTTGATACAAAAATATAAAAGCAAATTTTTGTCTATCAATTATGTTAAAATATTTTTTAAAAGTAAAAAATGTGCAGATAAAAATTCCAACTTCTAAATACCGTATCTTTTTCTTATTAATTTTTTTCTAACACTTTAGTTTTATTAAAAAAATTATCAAACTTAATAAAACAAAATTGGGAAAAAAAAATTATCTTACATATTAATAGCATCCAAACAGGTACGCTTACATCTGCCTCCATGCATTTTTCTTCCCTCTCCAACTAAAATTATTATTAATTTTTTAGCTCTCTCTTCAATGGTAATGTAAAAAAAATAAATTTAAAATTATTTAATTTAATATTTATAATTATATATATAATAAATAATATTCATAATTATAAATTTATTAATCAATTATTTTAATAATAATAATATAAAATAGAATAACTTAGACTGTTTTAGATTTATTTTTTTAAAATATTTTTGTTTCTTTAATTAGTGCACGTTTTGTTGTCCTTTGCGCCTCTACGGTGGAGCTTTTTTTTTTTGGTCTATGCTTTTACACATTTTTTTATAGATATGGAGAGAAAAATAATGTAGGACGTAGTTATGGAATGTATGAGTATTTTACGTAATTGTGATGTTAAAAATAAATCGTCCGATTTTTTATACAAAAATTGGACCCTCCGATTTGTGTTTAAATAATTAAAAAAATTTAAAATGTACAAATTGGACTGTCCGATTAATTTAACCAAAATTTAAATTCTCTCTTCCACACAATTTGGACTGTCTGATTAAAAGGCAAATTTTTTTTTAACAAAAAAATTGGATAGTCCGATTTTTTTTACTGTTTCAAGACAAACTGTCCCACATCCATATCTAGCACCTATATTCTCCACATTCACGCACAACACGCTGCTGCCATATCGAAAAAAATAGCCAAGTTTTTACCGTTGTTTGAAATTTTGAATTGAATTCTTTTTAAGTACTGAGTAAATAATTTAATTAAATTTTTTAAAAAAATTAGTTTAAACAATAAATATTTATATTAAAAATAATTTATAAATAAATTATTTTATATTTAATTTTTTAATTTTAAAAATACTTATTTTTAAAAAAATGTAATAAAAAATTTTAATACGAAAAAAATTATTTTTTTAAATTTTTATAAATACTTAAATAACTTTTTAAAAAATTATAATTTAATTTTTAAAAATTACACCAAACATTAACACTACTATTTTTTATAAATTAAAAACTCAAAAAAATAACTTTTAAAATTTTTCAAAACGAGCCTTTATCATCCTTCCTTTTCTCTCTTTTCTCACCAAATCTCTATCTAAGGCGTAAGGACAAATCCAATCAATAATGATCCAGGTCAAATAATGTACAAAAATGGACCTTGTTTATTTTTTGAAATAGTATTATATTATTAAAAAATATTTTATGTATATAAAAAATTAATTATTAAATTAATTATTATATATAATATTTAATTTTTTATATATTTTTAATTTAATAATTAATTTTTTATATACTCCTAATGTAATTTTATATTATATTATGTCATTTTGTTTTGTATCTTAGTTTAAGGTTCACTCTTTTGGATATAAAAATTATGTGTGTATTATGTTATGATATAAAGGTGACGAGTATTATGTACTCTTATGACGGCTCTTCTTTTAAATTCACAAAAAATAATTATTGTCTGATTTTTTATTGCAGAAAATAGAAATAAATTAGACGATTCGATTTGTTTGGCGCAAAAACGTTTAAAAAATTCTGGAACATTAATTTGGTAGGTCCGATTTAAATTTTTTTTATTTCAAGAAAAACACAAATTAGACTGTCCAATTTATTTGGTTATATATATTCTATATGTCTTTTTCACTCTACTTAACAGAATTTTCTTCTTTTTCTTCGTCTTTCAACTCTTATTAAAAAATTATCTTCATACTTTTTTTCTTTGTGTCGAAAATTAATATTGAGGTTGAGTATTTTTAATGTGAGTAAAAAATGGATGAAAAAATATGTTAAAAATATATTATTATGATTAGATTTTATTACAAACATTAGAAAGAGTAAAATTTGTATATGAGAATCTATTAGATATCTTTATTCCATTCACACTCTCATTTGAGAATTCTTAGTAACATTTATTAACTATATAAAGGAATACAACTTTAACAATTTTATAAATTACATTGTTAATGATGTTAAATATTATTTAATCTCTAACATTGTTACTATTATTTTTATTAAATAAAAAAATTTAATAATAATAATTTATAAAATTAAAATAACAAAAATAATTAACAGTGTGAAGTTTAAGACGATTAATCTCTTTTATTTTGAATTTTTTAGACATTATTAATTTTTTTTACTCCTGTTGGATGAACACTTGAATGGAAGAATATGAATTTAAAAAATACAGAAGAAAAAAAATATGTAGAATTTTTTATTGTGAGTAAAAAGTATATGCAAAAGAGATATATATATATATAAATATATCAGATAGAGTTAGGAGAGTTGTATGCGCGATACGCGAAAGAAAAACACAAATCAAATGCACGACACGTGAAGAAACAACATAAATCGAATCATTCAATTTATTTATTTTTGTCATTAGGTCAGCATAAAATACCCTATTTTCCAATAAAATTGTATTATATTAATCTCATCCCTATTTCAAAATTAAAGTGTTAGTTTAAGGGTAAAAAATTTAGTAATGAATTGATTATTGGTGTTTTAGTTGAAAATGGATGCAGTGAGTGCATTTATAAGTTGGTGAACCTGTCAGATGGAGGCTGCAACACGCGGAGGACGTGTTGCATGCAGCACGTGGGGGCGTGATTGCCACATGGTGAAGGCTGGTTGCTTGGGACTGCAGCACGTGGGGGTGTGTTACACGTGGCTTCCTCTCATTGGCTGATGAAACAACACGCGGAGGGCGTACTGAGTCAGCACGTGGGGGCGTGTTGCCACGTGTCTCAATCTGGTTGGTTGATGATGAGTGCTCCCCTCTATATAAGGCAAAGTTCGGTACCATTTTTATTGCGAAGAAGAATGTTTTACCGCAAACTTGGTAGTGTATCACAACGGTGAGATTATACAGAATACTCATGAGGGAGTGAAGTTTGTGTATCAGAATCCATTTTCGTTTGTGGTTCCATGTACCATGACGTTCATGGAGCTTTAGAACGGTCTCTGCCAAAGCATGGAGAATGGTATGTTGAAGAGAGTGAGCAGTATTTTGTACCAAAATCTGGTTATATTTTTGGTGGTCTAATATAGTTTGATATTATGCTGATCATTGACGAAGCGAGTATGTAGAAATGTTCCAAATTCACCAACAGAGTCAGATGCGAGCTGTATGTTGAGTTTGAAAACGTAGAGGCAAATGTAATTTAAAATGATTTAGATATAGAGGATGATAGAGCTGTAGTGTATGAAGGAATGAATAGTGACAAAGAAAGAGGACTTCGAAGCCACTTATGAAGCTGACGACGAAGACGATGATGGTGATGTGGGAGTTGAGGCAGCAGCGGAGAATGTAGTGGTTCATCCCTCAGTTAATCAACCGATGAACGTTCTACCTTTTATGCGTAATTTGGATCTTGACGCCATGCATGCACCGGAATTTTCGGAATATGAAAACATAGGTACGTGATGAGTGAATAATATGTTTTTGTTAATTTATATTTTGGATTCATTAACGAATGATGATTTATGCTTTTTGTAGGCGTTGTTGATCTTGAGGACGGAGAGTTCAGGATTGGAATGGAATATAGTTCTAGAAAGTCAGTCGTCATAGCAATTAGAAGTTACACTATCTCTAAAGGAGTTGACTACAATGTGTATGAGTTTGAGCCACAGACGTTCTGTGAAAAATGCAAGACGTATGAGCGTGGGTGCGATTGGCTTATCCAAGCCAGTTTGGTACAGAAAAAAAGGTTGTTGGGAGATACGCAGATACAACGGTAGGCACACGTGCACAATGGGAACAATTTCACATGATCATTCCAAGTTGGACTCAGATACAGTTGCTGAGACTATAAGGCCATTAGTCGAGACCGACCCGTCCATCAAGGTGAAATTTATAATAGCAAAAGTCCAGTCAATGTTCAACTATACCATCAGTTATCGAAAGGCTTGGTTGGCAAAGCAGAAGTCCATATCCGAAGTTTTCGGTAGTTGGGAGGATTCTTACAAAACATTGCCAATGTGGCTCTCAATCATGGTTCAGAAGATGCCTGGTTCAATTGTCCAAATAGAAATACGACCACTGTACAATGAGAGTGAGGAGGTGGACGGTGTCAGAATACTTCACCGCGTATTTTGGAGTTTCAATCCATGCTTAGGGTGTTCAGGCATTGCAAGCCTCTAGTTTAGGTTGACGACACACTCCTATACGAAAAATATAAAGGTACAATTCTGGTTGCTATTGCACAAGATAGGAACCAGAACATTATGCCTATCGCTTTTGCCTTGGTGGAGGGGGAGACAGCTGATGCGTGACACTTCTTTCTCAGAAATCTGCGAATGCATATTGTTAGAAAAGATAGTGTGGGTATGATCTCAGACCGACATGGGTCAATCTGGACAATAGTAAATTGTTTCGGAGGTGACTGACAACCTCCAAGAGCATGGTGGATGTTTTGTATAAGGCACATCGGTAGCAACTTCTTAAGGGCATTCAAAGTCCCGCACTTGCAAAAATTTGTTGTCAATATAGGGTATTCAAGGACGGTGGAGGAGTACAGCATCAACTATAAGAGGTTGGAAGAGCAAGGTGAGGCATATGCCAGGTGGTGTGATGCCATTGGACATAGACACTAGGTATTGACATTCGACGATGGACATCGATGGGGCCATATAACGACGAACCTTGTAGAGTGCATTAATTCAGTGTTGAAGGGTGCCCAAAACTTACCTGTGTTGGCACTCGTCCAAGCAATATATCGGTTAAATGAACCTTTTACGCGGAAGAGTGCCGAGAGTCACGAACGCAAGCGTGCTAGATTTACTTACTCCGTATTTACACAACAGCGGATAGAAGCAAATATGCAACAGGCTGGGAATATAGTTGTGCGCCGGTTTGATAGACTCCCCAGTGTCCAATGGCTCTGCATCTCTGATACGCCGAACCCAACCCAGCTTTTTATAAGATTTAGAAGAGTTACTGACAACCTGTTCGCGATCGATATCGCGATGCTCTGGCTCTGTAGGAAGTCGCTACTACTATCTGTCCATTCGCTCACAGACTCTCCATTAATGGGTAAGCCAAATATATGAGCAACATCTTTCAGTGTTACAGTAACCTCACCCACCGGCAATACAAAGGTGTGAGATTCTAGCCTCCACCTTTCCACCAGAGCAGCTAATAAGGAGTAAAATTCTCTTATCATCCCAATCCTAAAAACTTGGTAAAATCCCATTGAGCATAAATAATTTTTGACCATCAAATTTTACGTCTGTAGCCGATCTAATTTACGAACCTTCTAATTCTGTTAGGCTGGTTCAACAAAAATATATTTATTAGTTTAAATAAATAATACTTGTTACAAATAAATATTTATTTATAATGCTAATTAACATCCATATAAATATAGTTATCTCTAATCATAATTAAAAAGTATTTATTTCTTTAAATATTATAAATAAATAATATAAATTATTTTTATTTTTGAAATTAAATAAAATATTTCGCTAATATTTATTTATTAAAATATTTATTTTTACAATATTAAATAATAATATATTTTATAAATATTCACATATTTATTATAATATTTATTTATTAATATTTAAATTATTTATTAAATGTATAGAAAAATAATCCCATTATAATAAAAAAATTTTTAAAAAATATATATTCACATTTATATAAAATAAAATATAATTATATTAGACAAATAAAAAATTTATTCAAAAATATTCATAAAATACAAAAAAATAATAATACTATATTTTTATATGACACTAATAATAACAAAAATTTAAAAAAATTAAATACATAAAAAAATAAAATTTATCAATTTACATATATTGAATGATCCAAATAATTGATAATATGATTTTTGGGTGTCGTATAATTATGTACAATTTTTTATCATTACAAATTAATAATTTTTTTTTCTTTTGACACACTACTCACACTACTATTACCAACATACTGCTAACACTAACACTCTCTTAGCTTCTTCTTCTTCTTTCTCAGTGAGAGTATTTTTTCACATTTTTTTCTTTTCTTCTACTAACACTAACACAGAAGCAGCCTCACTATCATGCATGAAATAGGTCACAAGGCAGCTCAATTTATAGAACTTGCTTTATCACTGGTTATCAGAATGGGAGGGGGCTATCCCCTGCATGCAGACTGCCTATAACACGTCTTCCCGTGTTGTTGCAGTCTTCCTCGAAAACACGCAAAAACTTGCAACGCTTCGCAAACTCTAGGGGCACTGCCATCCGTCATTGTTTACTACCTCACCACGCTTTCCGTGTGTTGCCGGAGAACTGTCATGCTTCTGACGGATCTTGTCATTCCACTTCCTGTGTGTTGAACGTGATATCCATATTACAATAAAACACTTCCCTCCCTAATATTGAGCAACAACACCACCATATAAAAAATAAGGGCAAAGTATAAATTTGACAAAAATTTTAAAAATACTCATAAGTTTTATTTTGTTTTAATTTTGACCTAAAAATTTTTTATTTGCATCAAATATATCCATGACGTCTAATTTTTCAAAAAATTTAAAACCGATCCAACAACAATACATAAGAACAACCTCTCAACACAAGCAAATTAAACATAATTTTCATGCATTATTGTTAGATAATCTTAAATTTTTTAAAAATTTAGTCATCAAAGATATATTTAATACAAATAAAAAATTTTTAAAACAACATTAAAACAAAATAAAACTTAACCATTTTTTAAAAATTTTTGTCAAACTTTAAAAAAAAAAATATAGTTTACAAAAAAAACTTCTGTTAGTTTAATAATTCAACATATTTAATTAGAAGTCAGAGATTCCGGTTCAACTTTCGAGATTTATTATTTGTGTACCTTTTGATTGATCGAAATAGAACTGTTACTCTAGGTAATAGCTATAGCACCCATTATTGGAAATGGAATCCCTTATTCGATAGCCTTCTAAATTCGAAACTTTATACCTCTAAACAAACGGCTTTGTTATTTATTTAAATAAAAAAATATTTTCTATTTTATACCATTATAAAAAAAATTAATCTTAAACTTTCGCAGACAATGAATACAAAATTAAGAGATAATACGCATAAATATAATTTTTTTATAATGATATAAAATATAAAATAATTTGTTTTATTTAAATAAACAAAAAACCCCTAAACCAAAACATATTTTATTTCTTATTTTTAGGGTCAATTACACAAGTAAAATAATTTTAGCTCAAAATTAGATTAATATCCTAAATTAAAATAGGTTATATGTCATATTCTAAACATTTTTATATAAATCGAAGTAAATTAATTCAATTTATGCTATTTACATGTAAATCAAATTAAATTGATTTAATTTACTATGTACATACTATACAAGTAGTAAATCGAATTAATTTAATTCAATTTAATATTTATATAGGATAACCACAGCTTGATTCGATTTATTATTTGTGTATTTGTGCAGATTATGTTTATTTATTTTTCATTAACTTTAAAATATAAATGTTAATAAAAAATATTTTTTTAAATTTAAATAAAATATTAAAAAATCAAAACAAATAAGAATAGAAATTTAAATTTTATATTTTAGTTCAAGTTCCAAAAAATTACATTTTTACAAATTTATGAATTTAAAATAGAATAATAAATAATTTTTAAAAATGATCCTTTAACTCTTTAGCATATAAAAAATCATTATTAAAATTTTTTATGTTAAAAAATTATTATAAAATATAGTCCTCTAATATAATATAAGAGTTAAAATTTAAAAATTTTAATAGTCAATAGTAATGCATAATATCATCAAAGTGTTTGTTTTATATTTAATTTTATATTAAATAATAATTTAATTAATATAATATTTAATTATTTCTCAAATTTACATATTGTAGAAATATAGTTAGTATTTTTATAGCATGAAAGTGTTTTTATTCATGGAAACTATTGTTATTCTAAATAAATAAATGCATAAAAAAGTAATTGTTGAACCTCCTAAAGAAAAGGGATCTACCTTCACCGGCCACATTAGAAAATAGGTAGCCAATCAATTTAGACACTTCTCTTTAAAAGAAATATCTCTTTGATTAAATTTACAGTCAGAATGACAATTTAGTTACTGATTTACTTAACCAAATGGAGTTTGTGTTGGATTGAACTCACTAATAATAATAATTATAAACAAAACAATAAAAAAATACTAATGACTATGCATCAGCAAAAGCACCAAATAAAAAGTACTTATGAGCTTAGTTGGAACAAGCTTAATAATCATGAAAGTGATGAGTTTATTTGCCACTTCCACTTCATCAGAGTTTGTCCTATACTTGGAAAAAAGTGGCATTTATCATGCACACACAAAAGTACAAATATCAGGTTTTTGCTTCAGATAGCCAAAGGATTTCTTCTTTTTTTTTTTTCTTTTTTTTTAATTTATTTATATATTTTTTATATAAAAAAGAATTTCAGCTTTTCAAAGTTAATTTTTCTATCACTAGTTAGCAGAACATTTTGTGGTTTTTTTCCCTTCTCTTTTCCTTTCTTTATTCCTAACATTATTACTCGTTCAATTAATTCTTCCATGGGAGATTTTTTTTAACTGTATACAAGTATTCAAACTTCAAAGTCATTCAATTTCACACCCATTTTTTGGTTCTTTCTCATCACCCCCCGCAATAATAATAATAATAATAATAATAATAATAATAAGTTAAAAACAAACAAGAGGCTGAGAAGAAAAATAAGAGTACCAAGTTGGTTTTAATTGGCCGTTGTGTTTCCCACCAAGTTCACCTTTTTCTTTTTCTTTTTTTTTTAATTAATGTATTAAAATTATTATTCATAGAAATTTTAAATTTTTATTTTAATAAGTATATAAAATTTTAATTATATACATATCTTTTAAAAAAATTTAATAAATAATTATAATATATATTCTTAATATGCATGTTAGTTATTTTTTTAATAATTTTTTTTCTTGGGACCTTCAGCACGCTGTGCTTAGTGCTTACTGCTCCTATAGGCTCAAGTGGGACTATCAAATGATCAAATAGTATTTTTAAAGAATATTTATCCAATTTTTTATTCTTTTCTTTTTATATATTTTTAGACTTTACAAATTAAAATAAAAATAATAATAAATAATTATAAATCTTTTTAAATATTTCCCATCAATTGTGGTCCCCCCCCCTTACTCCCCCCACTTGGTTGCTACTCTCTCTCTCTCTCTCTCTGTGCTGTCTTAGCCTGTTCTACTGATGAATGAACCTTTAATGCTCTCTTCTACACTCATAGCATGTTCCTACTAGTTTTCCGTTCTGCTTAGAAAAGCTCATTTCTTTCTCAATCTGGGGTGTGCTCACTGATTCTTCTTATTTCTTTTTCTTTTTTATTTTTCTTTTTATAAAGGTGGTGGTGGTGGTGCACAACAACAACTGAAGTTGGTGTAGTTTGAGGCTGCACATGCTGCTAGCTTTGGATATTTCTCTGTTGTTGTCTTCAACATTTAGCATCTATCCATTGTTCTTGTCTGGTGCAAAGGGAACTGCTCCATTTCAATACAAGAATCTGAATCCAGAATCCCCCTCTTTGATTAGAAAAACCAAAAAAGGTTCAAAAGGGTATTGCTTGGAGAAAGAAACCCTGAATATTGCTCTTTGGATTTTGATGTTGTTTTGTATCTGTGTTTAAGAGCTTTTTTGCAAAACCATAAAAAAAAAAAAAAGAAGAAAAGAAGCTTCTTTGCATAGTTATTTGGCTACCCTTCTTTGAGAAATAAGATTTTGGATTTGATGCTTGGTCGAAGATCATTATGGAGATGTTTCCAATTCTCTAGCATTCAGAACTATAATAGCTCAGTGGAAAGATATGAAGAATATTCTGAAGAAGCTTCATATCATGAATGAACAAGGTTCCTCTTCTTCTTCATCATCTAAAGGCAACAGCAACAACAAGAAGTCCAGTGGTGGAACATCTTCATCCTCTAAGAATAATAAGCTTTTGGAATCTCGGTCCCCTCAAAGTTCTGAGCATAAACCCTTCTCTGGCCTCTCCAATTGGTTGCATTCTGTTGCTAATAGGCAGAGTCCTAGTCCTCCATCTTCAAACCAAGCAGGAGGGGAGAGAATGGAGCAATCTGATACAGCGAGTAGTGCCGGTTTAGAGGTTGTTTCGGCCTCAGCTGGGCGCGATTCGGAGTCTAGTAACTCCAGGGATCCAGAAGTGGAGGAGGAGTATCAGATACAATTGGCTCTGGAGCTAAGTGCAAAGGAGGATCCTGAGGCTGTGCAGATTGAAGCTGTTAAGCAGATCAGTTTAGGGTCTTGTGATCCTGATAATACGCCGGCTGAAGTCGTGGCCTACCGATACTGGGTAAGTCACTCTGATTCACCTTTTAAGAACATTGACTTTAGGTTGAAGTCACATTCTTGTTTGTTAAGCCACTGCTGCTGCTGGAAGAGAAGATTTTGGAAGACATAAGATTGATTATTGCATTGTTCTTAGAGAAGTATAAGACTTCCATGGAATTGTGTGAAGAATTTTTGATGAGGAAATGGTGCTTCATTTGCATAAGCATGGAGGGTATAAATCTACCTTAGGATAAAAAAAGGAGGACCCAGGAATGAAAAAAAAGAATGGAACTAATGATCAAGGAATGTGCTTAAATAGTTAAATCTTGTTTTGCCCTAATTCATGTTTTTTGAGATAAAAGAAGAATTTTGTTAATAAGAAGATTAGAAAGAGATTGGAGGAGAAGAGACCCTCCTTAGAATAAAGAATAATTAACAAAAAAAATAATGTGTTTTACCTTTAACCTTCCTCTCACCCATGTGTAATGACAGGGATAGCAAATCATGATATCTGGTAGCCATATAGAATCTTCATTGGTAAATACATTAATAGCATTCTAAACTATGCTGTTTGGGTTGAAAATTCCAATATTATTCAGTTTCAGCATTTTATGAATCTGATTTACTTCCTAGACATTAATTGGGAGTTCAGAATATAAAAAATTGGTTGGCACCTTGATAAGAAGAAAGTGGAAACTATCCTCTTAGAGTTAAGGTATATTTAAGTTTTGGTCAAATACAGTTCTGCATCAAGAACGGCTTTTCTGTTTTCTATTTTGTTTTAACCTTTGTTCAAAAGGCCTTCTAAGTTTACCTTGTTTACTGTCTAATTTTCCATCATTTGTCACACAAAAATTATTGGCTCATGATATGGCATTATGGCTAGCCTAGTATATTCTATACTTTGTTGGGCTGGTTTCCTCAGAGATGAGACTTTACATTTGAAATAGTGTGGGAGCCTTGTTGTAAGATCTTTGGTTATATACTTTTGCATGTGATTTTCCCCTTCATAGAAATACATTTGTTTTAGTTTCAGTTTTTTGGTTCTACACATTAGAGGGATTAGGACTCATTTAGAGGGCTATTGCTTTAGATGATCCATTTTTTTGATGGTCTTGATATTGAACGAACTATTCCTATGTCACTTGGTCTACTTCACTATAATTTTGTCCTACATAATTATTTTCTAACTTATCTCATATCGTAGATTTATCCGTGCTTCACAGAATTACAATGCTCTTGGTTATGATGACAAGATCTTGGATGGTTTCTATGATCTCTATGGGATTTTAACCGAGTCAACCTCTTATAGAATGCCTTCGCTTGTCGATCTGCAAGGAACACTGGCCTCAGGTAGTGTCACATGGGAAGCTGTCTTGGTCAACAGGGCTGCTGATTCTAATTTGTTGAAACTCGAGGAAAGAGCCCTGGAGTTGACAATCACGCCAACGGGACCCAGCATGGAAGTAGTTATAGATAGCAATTTAGTGGGCAAGCTTGCGGTGTTAGTGGCTGATTATATGGGTGGTCCAGTTGGAGATCCAGAAAGCATGACAAGAGCATGGAAGAGTCTTAGTTATAGTCTGAAAGCAACCCTTGGCAGTATGGTTTTGCCACTCGGTTCTCTAACCATTGGATTGGCCAGGCATCGTGCATTGTTATTTAAGGTACTTACCACACCATTTTTTTTTTGTTGTTGCTTGAATTTCAGTTAATAGGACTTAGATTGTGCATTGTGTTTGCTTTTGGAGAATTCCACTTCACTTTCCTGAATTTCAGTACATGTAATAAAAATATCCTGCTTTTTATGTTAATGCAGGTTCTAGCGGATAGTTTGGGCATCCCATGCCGGTTGGTGAAAGGGCAGCAGTATACCGGCTCTGACGATGTAGCAATAAATTTTGTCAAGATTGATGATGGAAGGTAACTGATATTGAAGTTCTACTATTTGTTAAGTAGGAAGAATTGCTCTGTTGAAATTTTATGATATACTCCTCTTGAATTGGTATTAACTTCTTCGAGGTTTTGGTCCTTGATACTCAGTCGAGTAGACTACACATGAAATGGTAGGACTTGATGCTTCGTTGGCTGCATGTCATTCAAGGACAGAAAATTTATTATACTAGTGTCTTTGCAACTGGATTATATTTCCTGTCATAGCTTTTTCTCAAATTTTCAAATACTAATCTTTTTAAAGTGCTGGTAGTCGAATATCATATGATTCATTTCGGTGTCTTTCTTAAGTGAATGTTGCAAGATTTGTTTAGTATCTATAATATGTGTGTGGTGTATATTTCAGGGAGTACATTGTTGACCTGATGGCAGATCCCGGGACACTTATTCCATCCGATGCAACTGGATCACACATTGAATATGTTGAATCTTCTTTTGTGGCAATTCCTTCATCAAGAAACCTTGATTCCTCTCATGTAGCATCATTGAACAGTGGTGTTGAAAGTTCATCTGAGGAAACATCAGAGTTCGGCATGTTGGACAAAGGGAACAATATATCTAAACATTTTTTGCATTCAGGGAAAGAATCTGGTATGAGCAGACTTGCTACGAGGACTGAAGATTCAGTAGGACCCTTGAGTGAATCAACTAGTCCCCATAATGTTGAGAAGATCACCGGGCGGGAAGCTCCAAATAGACCGAATCAACGATATGCACATGCAAGATCTCCTTCTTGGACTGAAGGGATTAGTTCCCCTGCCGTGCGCAGAATGAAAGTCAAAGATGTTTCATTATATATGATTGATGCTGCCAAGGAAAATCCTCACTTAGCTCAAAAATTACATGATGTTTTACTTGAAAGTGGTGTCATTGCTCCTCCAAATTTATTTTCTGAAATTTATCACGAGTTAGGCTCCCCAACTGAAGAAAAAGATGAACACAAACCAGAAAGTGGACAACAAGAGACTCAGGTTGATGAAAGTCTCGGTCCTACTTTGCCTCACCACAGAGTTCATCCGAAAGGAAGTTCAAGCAGCCAGCCGGAGCACTCTAAGCCTGTAGAAGGTTTAGGAATAAACCTTCCTCTTGATCCGAAGTTAGCAGCTGTACAACATACACCATCCCAGGTAACATATGGGAAAAATGTTCCAGTTGCGGCGGCTGCAGCAGCAGCTGCTGCTGTTGTTGCTTCCTCTATGGTAGCTGCTGTAGCAAAGTCAAACACTGACTCGAACATTGATCTTCCAGTAGCTGCAGCAGCCACTGCAACTGCTGCAGCTGTAGTAGCAACGACTGCAGCTGTCAGCAAACAGTATGAGCAAGGCAGTCGAAGTGATGGGGACATGGATGGCACTGGTTATGAGCCAAAGGGTAGTGGTGATGGTGAGAATATTGTGGTAGGAGCAAATTCAGAAGGTGACAGAATATCTGATAGATCTATAGTAAGCAATGACAGTACAAAATCTGATTTTACATTAGATGATGTTGCTGAGTATGACATTCCGTGGGAGGAAATCACACTGGGTGAACGTATTGGACTTGGTATTAACTGTACTTTGCTCTATAAGATTTGGTTACATTTTTTTGTTAGATGGTGTTATTTATAATTTTATAGATATAAATTCACATATGTTGACTAAACTTACATT
Organism: Arachis hypogaea; assembly: GCF_003086295.3. NCBI lineage: Eukaryota > Viridiplantae > Streptophyta > Magnoliopsida > Fabales > Fabaceae > Arachis > Arachis hypogaea. The sequence continues at coordinate 142,523,810 of NC_092050.1, read as the reverse complement.
TTGGTGGCCCATTTTTTGCATTCAGGATCGTATGGGGAGGTATACCGTGGTGAATGGCGTGGAACAGTGAGTTTTATACTCTTGATCATAATTAATTGTGTTATTCCTACTCAGGCATACATTCCATATCTATCTTACAATTCAAACTGTATTTTCAACAAACAAATTATAAAATGTAATTTTTTTTCTTAACTGAGCAAGGCCCAAGAAATTTTTGGCTTCAGTTTCACTTTTACCCTTAACAAAAGTAATCAATATTTGACTACCTTTTATGCTTGTCATTCTTTTTGGTTGTGTTTTTCTGTTAGGCTGTAGGTTTTTGAATTCTTACATTTACATCAGGTCTCTGCTTTGGTTTGTAGGAAGTTGCTGTAAAAAGATTTCTTGATCAAGATATATCTGGTGAATCACTTGAAGAATTCAAAAGTGAGGTAATATTTCAGTACAGTGTCTCTTTTTGTAGTTTCTACTCATGTTTATTTTGTTGATGAATGATTTCATTTAGTACACATTTACAACTATCAGATGTGATTTTTATGCTCCATAATGATATATCAGATAGCTGCAATACTTTATTTAGATTGTTATTGTATTTGTCCCAGGCTAATTTGAAATTTGGATTAAATACTTTTTCCTGTTGAATTGCATTTTTTTAGAAGTTCTTGATGAAGATTGACCATTTCAAAGCCCTTTGATGTAATCCTTGTTTTATTTCTCCAACATTTTATAGCTTCTATTATTTTGTTATATACTTCCATCTTGTGTGCATCTCTCTATGAATAGATTTCCTAATGCAATTTGAGAATATAGTGGTGCATGAATGTATATATAAGAGAACATATATATATGGAAAGAATATATTAGATGGAGACTAAGAAGTAGGGTTAGCACATTAGAGTTATTTAGTTCATGTAGTTGACTATACTTATTCGAAAAATTATTTTGTTTAATTCTTTTATGAATGCCAAAACTAGTTGTGCATTTTCATGAATTTTTTATATGATTTTACTGCATATTTAACATATGATGTAAGTTGCCATAGGTTCAAATAATGAAAAGACTGAGGCATCCAAATGTTGTTCTCTTCATGGGAGCCGTTACTCGACCTCCGAATCTTTCTATTGTTACTGAATTTCTTCCCAGGTAACTTGAGATTCCTTATTTCCTGAGACTCATATGAGACTGTGGATTGCAAATAGATCTTAGTATATGGTACGGAATAGTGCCATGCAGGCCAAAAAGATTACTTCTAAATGAACATCTAAAATATGTGATGTATGTTGTTAATAGCTCAAATGTCAATTGAGAACTAATAAGCAAAAATAAGATGAAAATTTCAGTTATTATTTGGTTAATTGGACGCTTAACACTTTTCCAGGAGTTTTTATTATTTTGATTAATGTTGTTCTGGAAAGATTACTTTTAATGACTCTGAACTGTATATTTCCTATGCAGAGGAAGTTTGTACAGACTAATTCATCGACCAAACAATCAATTAGATGAGCGAAGGCGGTTGAGGATGGCCCTCGATACTGTAAGATTCTGTTTTCTTTTCTTGCAATGTAGTTTCATTAAGCAAATTATTGCCATAATCAGTGAAATTCAGTTGATGTGACATATATCTCTTGAATCTTCAGGCCCGAGGAATGAACTATTTGCACAACTGCACTCCAGTGATTGTACACCGTGATTTGAAGTCACCAAATCTTCTTGTTGATAAAAATTGGGTTGTGAAGGTGCCAACTAATTGTCATGATTGAATTTTCTTGATAGCATGCTGAATGCTACCTGTAGATATGGTTTATTTTTTTTTTTCACCCTTTTTTTCCTTTCGAATAGGTATGTGATTTTGGCTTATCAAGAATGAAGCACAGTACATTCCTTTCTTCCAGATCAACTGCAGGAACAGTAAGCTGTCATAACCCTCATTTCTAAGCTCAAATACTGTGTCATACCCTCTGCCTTCTGAATTATTCGTTCTTTGATGCTCTTGTTTTTCATTTTGCTATATATTTTTATTTCCGTTGTGCTTTATATTCTTTTGAAGATATATAAACATACACAAATGGAGACACTTGCTATTATCTTTTAACAGAAAGTTTGAAAAGGCAGGAGCTTCTTGCCACTTAAATATTCATTATGTTTGGCATTTTATATTAATCCTTTTGTGATGATGAATACCTATCTTCAGCCTCGGCTTATGCTATCTTCAATTTTTAATACAATTACTAGTTCTATGGGCCAAGAAAATGTCGATTGAATAAGGTTTGAGAGAACGAGAGAAGGAAGAAAACATAGAGAGAGAAGGAAGAAAACATGGAGAGAGAAAGAAAGGAGAATTGAGAGAGAGATAAGAAATGTATGGTCTGCATTACTAGTGAGCTTATCGCTAATCTGTGCTTATATATAGAGAAGAGTAGCTTGGTGTGCAAGCTAGTACAAAAGGCAGAACAGTCCCTTCATTCTTAAGTTAGTTATGATAGCTGTAACTAACTTACAGCTGTCCTATCGTAGCTGGCACTGTTCTAACAGCCAACATTTCTCTCATAACTGACTCTTGTAACTCTTCTCTAGACTTTACCAGCTCATTCTATTATGATGAATGGTCTTTGCCTCTTTGGTAACAAATGAGCAAATCTTTTCTAATTTTGTTGAGGCCTAAACATGAAATTGTTGAATTTTGCTTGTTATAATTAAATTTACTAAAGTTATTGTTTGGTAAGAGTTTTTGGACAAAACATATAAAGACAGGAGAAAGAGATAATTGTGCAAATTTTGTGCATATCTGTATGTCTCCTTTTCAAATAGGTCTGTATCCTCTAGTGTTTTGTGTTTGTTCTCTGATAATTACCAAATGGGGCCTTAGTGTAGCTACATGCGTTTCATCTATACCTCAATCTCCTCTCTTTCGTATGTGTGATCAGCTCCGATATTCTGCATGTATTTAGTTTTTTTCCTAAGGCTTTGTTTGGCATTGCAATACATTCATTTTTCATAATATGTTGCAGGCCGAGTGGATGGCGCCTGAAGTGTTAAGAAATGAACCTTCAAATGAAAAGTAAGCTCGGTTATCCTTAGTTTTCATCATTAAGTTTTTCTTTATTTTTCTTTTGGAGGAGAATTTCATAGTCTGTTTTCCTCTCTGACCTGAATCATCTGGCATAGGGAAAATTAAATTTGAATTTTCATTACATATAACTATTGTTCTTTGGCTTCCTTGTCTCGTCGATCTTCTCATTGGCTTTGCCACCCTTTTAAGCCCTTCACAATTTATGACTATGCCAAGTGGTGATTGGATATCCAGGTGCGATGTGTATAGCTTTGGAGTCATATTATGGGAGCTCTCTACTTTGCAACAGCCCTGGGGTGGAATGAATCCGATGCAAGTTGTGGGTGCTGTTGGTTTCCAGCATCGCCGCCTTGACATTCCAGATGATATGGATCCTGCCATCGCGGATATTATCAAGCAATGCTGGCAGACGTGAGTGTACTCTTGCATCATTCTTGAATCATTTTTAAACTAGAAAGACTTGATTACACAATTTTTAATCTAGAAAGGCTTGGTTGAAAAATATTTGAATAGTATATGGACTTAATCGAAAACTTCTAGACTATAGGGATTTGTCGAAAATAGTTTGGCATATACAGCGATGTCCTTGCAATGTTTAAGCTTTAGGAACTTTTAGAATACTTAAGCTACATGAATGAAATACACATGATGCTTGGTGTGACTATATGATACTCTTTTTGTATTGTAGAGATCCAAAGTTAAGACCTACATTCGCTGAAATAATGGCAGCGCTGAAGCCGTTGCAGAAGCCGATCATTGGTTCTCAATCTCAAGTGCCGAAACCGGGTAGGCATGAGAAGGCTCAGTCATCAAGAGTTGGTGCAGACTCGGCAGGATAGGAAACAATTATACAGCTAACCATATCTTTGTTCGTTTTTGCTGATAAAGTAAATGATGGGAAGACAAGATGTATAGTATTTTTGCTCATTCAGTCCTGTGATTCTTTTCAGTCTTGTCCCTTTCCTTTCCTTTTTTGTTTCTTTCTTTCCATTTTCTTTTAAAATGTTCTTTGCAATCTGCAGTGGAATCATTATCAGGTTGTACCATTTGTTTGTAAACAATTCTTTTGTAATTTTGTTATAATCAATTCTAAATTTTGATGTGCATAAATTATTAAATTATGAGATGTTGGAGTTGTAGCTTGAATGGAAGAAGCATTGATAGTGGGTGGAAATTGTTTGCTGCTGTAATGCTGGTATTAGTCCGTACATTGAAGAGTAGATTAAATAATTAGAAGATATTCATGCAATGATATAAAAATTCATTCATTCTTATTATAGTCTCCTATGTCGATATATAATTCCTCAATAAAGAATCTCCAATTTTTTTTGTCTCTCTGCATTCACAATCGCACATGCAATTTGGAATAATTGGTTGTTCGTATCTTGAGTAACGGCTGTTAGCAATTGTCCTCCAAAGTAACCTTTTAGAAAAGTTCCATCCAATGTTATAAAGGGTCTACATTTTGCCCTAAATCCATTTTTGACAGCAGTCAAACAAACATACAAATTCCTGAGCTTTAGTAACCCATTTGGCTTTGGAGTGTTCTCATATTTGCTCTTGACCCAGGATTAGCCTCTCATGCAGACAGTCTCTCAATTGTAGATATTGATCCTTCTCCGTGCTTTCAATGACATCTTTTATCTTTTTCTTAGTCCTATACATCATCCTTTGACCCACATAAATGTCATACTCAACTTTAAACCACTCCTGTGCCTTTGTCTGTAATATGTTGGGATGGATTTTGAGTTTTGACACTAACTCTTTAGAAATCCAAGCACATGTGACTGACTTGCTCTTGTTGCTTCTTGGACAAGTATGTTCATCTATAATGGTCTTAATCTATCTATTCTTAATATATAAAAGTAGATACATAAGTTTACCCATGTTACTTTTAAAACATCTTTTTCTTTCTACTAATGCCATGTCAGCAATATCGCTTACTTGGCAAAACATTAGAATCAACCACTCAATTTTTGCCAAATCAACTATTATTTCCAAATCAGCAAAAAAAAAAAAATATATATATATATATATATATATATATATATATATATATATATATATATACAAAAATTTGTAATCAAATTTGTAACCTACAAAGGCATTCAATCATATCCATAGATTTATTATATCTCACCGTTATAAACAATACAATAAATTTATAACTCAAATAATTAATTTGTTAATCTCTATAAATAACTCATTAAATATAATAAACATTCATATTACAAATGTAATAATAATATTAATAATCATAATAAATTTTACGTTACAAATATTCAAATTCCATATTATTTGAACTACTTATATAAGTTTCTTATCACTATTCCTTCAAATTATATCAAATTTAGCACAAAAAATTTATTTCCAAATTACACAACTCAAACTTACTCAATGGAGCATCATTCTTTGGACAATATCACCAAACAAAAAGACAATTGGTTTATCAAAGTTCGTGTGGTTCATCTATGGGAAACATTAACACCCACAAATAAAGAAGAGTCTCTTTGCTTAGAAATGATTATATTAGATGAAAAGGTACAAAATAAACATATTTATTATATTTTTAAATTGAATTTACGAAAAAATACTTTAATTATTTTTACTTTTTATACTTTTTATATTATTTTATAATACTTTATATATAATTGTATTTTAATATCGTTAAAATTATATTTCTTTTAATATGCTATTAATTGTTCCTTTTTAACTAATTATTAACTATGATTTACTAATACTGCAAGGAACACATCTTCATATAATTGTGAAGAGAAATGTGATGAACAAATTCAAACATTTGTTACAAGAAGAAAAAGTCTATACTATAAAAAAATTAAAAATAGAAAATGCAAATGATTTGTATAGGCCAATTAAAGATACAATGAAAGTAAACTTTTTACTCACAACTGTGAAAGAAATTAAAGATCTAATTTTGAACATTTTCCAAGACTATTTTAAATTTGCATCACTTGAGACATTGTCTGACAGAGTGGGTCAAAGAAATTTGTAAAGGCCAATTAAAGATACAATGAAAGTAAACTTTTTACTCACAACTGTGAAAGAAATTAAAGATCCAATTTTGAACATTTTCCAAGACTATTTTAAATTTGCATCACTTGAGACATTATCTGACAGAGTGGGTCAAAGAAAAATACTAACAAGTAATTTTATTTTATACTATTTTAATTATTCTTATTAAAAATTATTTATTCAAAAAAATGTACACATTTTTGTTATTTTTATTGTAGATGTCATTGGAAAACTACATCAAGAGATTAAGAAGAAAGAAAACATACAAATTCAAGACACATCGTCGGAAGAAAAATATACATGCAAAGATGGAACAAACAACATAATAGAAAGTGCATACAACTCAACAATTCATAAATAACATGCCTTCACAAGAACCTACGACAGAAAGAAGAAAGCAACAATTCTAACAATAACCAATAAAGAAAAAGGAGGACGAGCGCCACATAAGAAGGCTAAGTCCATCAACTAAAACATATGCAAAAATCAAATCACTAAATAAAAATGTCACTTTGTACAACTCCAACATCCAAATCTTTTGTACTACAAGTTATTTTAAACAAAGCACCTTTCAAATTTAACTTTAGTTTACACATATTTAATTTAATTCTACAAAATATAATCATTTTTAATATTTATTATATACTATTATTAATTTACCATCCATGCATTGCGCAGGTCTCATTCTAGTTTGAAATAAAGGTGGATAGTTGGTCATGGCACAATAATACAACCAAGGACGGTTAGGGTTATAGCATATCACTCTGCACCTCTTTTTCTCATTTCTAAGATAGAAAACATATCTCCCGATTTGTATGTTGTGCTTTTGCACTGCTGGTTTGAAGTGGTCCATTGTCTCAAACTCCATGTTCAACTCTAGAGTAATTTTTTCATACAGTGTATACGAGTTATGCTGAGGAAATACAGCTTCTGCTTCATCGTCTGACCCAGAAGGGCTACATAGTTCTTTAGACTCGTATTCATACATATCAGATCCATTGTCTCCAGCTTCTCTATTCAGATTAGGCACCTCTATCCTTGGTGCTTCTTTGTCCCTTCAAAGAACAATTCTCTATCCAGAAAGTTGAGGCCTTAGACAATTTCTTCTTCTATTTGGATTCTTATTTGTTTGTGTAACATCGTTTGTCACAAAACTAGTTAAGAAAGATAAGCAACTTGTACAACTTATGCAATGATAGAACATGTTTCACAACAGTTATACAACATTTTTCGAAGAAATTATCTAAGTAAACATAATAAAAAAGTTTACATGTTGTGTTTTCTGTTATAACTTCTTCTATCATGATCTTATCCAGAGTTGGTTGGTTTATATTAGCACTTTTATTCGCATTATAAGAAGCATTTTGATTATGGTCTTCGTTGGCACCTTCATTATCAGCATCATTAGCATCATTTTCATATGTAGCTTTATCTACTATTTTAGCTTGTCTAGATTCACGATTCCTTTTTTGTTGGGATAAACCATTTGATGGTGGTCTTGGATGTCTCTTTCTAATCTTCTTAAGGCCCTTTTCTGGAGTTGATGCAACTCCGATCTCATTATTCCCATTCACTTCATTCACAGCTTCATTCATAGCACTATTCGTACCTTCATTCAACTCATTAACCTCAATATTCCTCTCATTCACTATAATAGTGGGCTCATTCACTATAACAGTGGGTTCATTCACAACTTCGTTACCTTTATTCACTTCAACATCTTCATTCTCCTTCTCATTAGTGTCACCAACTTCCTTATTAATAACTTTATATTCGTGCACATTATCAGCAGGTGGATTAATTTCATACACACTCTCACTACTATTATTAGAGACCACATCATCCTCAATAATGTCAGGATTGGCATCAATAAGGAGGTCAAAACAAAGATAAACAGTGTTGTCTTTTTTTATAGCACTCTTACACATCCTCATAACTTCAACATTTGTTCTAAACACTCTCATACCCTTGGCTAAATCTAAATCAGGTTCCAACCAATAAATTTTATTATATCTAGGATAACCCAGATCTAGAAATAAGTCCTCAATAAAAAATAAATTACATGTCTCCACATTAATTGATGAATCTCAGATAATAAACCCCTTCGTATGTCATATTACTGTTCTCACCTCTTTACAAAGAATCCATGTGATGATACACAAATGTAATTAGACTATCCATTTGAAAAATAGTAAAAAGAAGATAGAATGAATAAACCAGAAGCATAGCATATGTCTTTGACAATGGCAAAAAAAAAGGGTTTACAGGCAATGACTATAGTAATATTGTAAGGGCAGAAAACACAAAACAAAGAGTATGCTTGGCAAACACGTTGGAGATGATAAAAATGTGTTTAAAAGTTTTTGGAACGCTGTTTTTTTATGTTTGGCAACTTTTCTGCTCTAAATGCAGACATGATTTTGCATCTCAAAAGTCCGTTCACTTGAAGTAAGAAATTATAGTTCCTGCGTTCACTCAACGTACGTTTAGGTTTATTGTTGGTCATTATTGGTTTTAATAGTTTTTTTCATAATTTTTTTATCACTTTTAATACTTTCTTTCATATTTTAATTTTTTTATTAATTTTTTATTGTAATTTTGTTATAATATAAATTATTAATTTTATTAAAAAAGACAAAGAAAACAAAAAATTGGTCATACATAAAAATAGAGTCATAAGTAATAAAATTTTATCGTCCAAAATAATATTAAATAAAAGAATATTAAGAAATTAAAACAATTATAAAATATTTTTTGTTTGATATTGTAAAATTTATCATTGTAATTCTTGTGCACTATTTATTATTCTAATTTTTTATAATATGTATTATTGTTTCTATTAGAAATAATAAATTAAATAAAAAATTAATTATAAATAATTAAAAAAATATAACTAGTAAAAAGTTAAAACTTAAAAATAATAATAAAAATAAAATTATTGATAGTATTTAAAAAAGTACTAAAATATGTTATTTTATATATTATTTTTAATTTAATAAATAAATATTAATTTTCATTATAAAAAAATACTTAAAAAGTTGTCAATTTTTATATGTTATTTTTAATTTCATAAATAAATATTAATGTTATTATAATAGTAAAATATTATAACATACTAAAATAGAGCACTATAGAAAATACTATATAAAAAATACTAAAAAAAGTATAAAAAAAATTAAATATACTTAAAAAAATAATATTATAATTTAATATTATTTTTTTTAGTAATTAATTAATTATTTATCTAAAAGTGATTTTAACTAATATTATCTAAAAAATATTTATTTTATCAAAATCAATTTTAATATAAAATTGTTAAAAATAAATCATGTTGGCATAAACTCACTTCTACTCAAAATTAATTCTACAAAATCACTTTCATTCAAACTTCAATTTGACAAATCTCAATCCAAACATACACAAACATAATGAACTACCAAACAATCAAAGTCATCGTAAGGTTGTCCATAAAGGCAATATATATAAAACCATGGAATGAAGCAAAACCTACTTCTTCATGGTCAGCAAAGAGTGGAATCGCGATGAAGCTCCTTGCAATTCCTTGCATTTAAAACTCCAGATTTAACAAGGTCTCTGACGTGTCACATGCTTTCCTTCTCCTTCGCACCAAGATCGACTTTGACATCTTTCACTTTTGAATCCACTTTTTGGGGAATATGAATCGAAGCAATAACAAGAATATATTTAGTGGAACATCTTTTACAATTCTTGGAGAGATAGTTCACTAATAGACTGCGAAACCTTTAAGACTCTTAGTGGAAAAATGGGAGACTTAGTCAGAGTAACTAGTAATAAGGGTAGACAATTAGAACAAATCCAAATTGATTTAAGAATTTTTCAAATAGAATTAAGATTTATTTAATTAAAAATTTCAGCTCAAAACATAAGTTGCCTTGTCATCAAGTAACGGTGATTACCTCAGTATTGTTCTCACTGAAAATATGCTTCAACGAGTTTAGGAATACACTTGTCAAATTTTAAAATTATTCAAAGACCATTTTGTCAATAATAAAAGTTAATTACCATTTTATTAGCATCAGAATTTTTCGAATACCAATTTGGTATATAACTCTTATACTTTATATACAAATCAACCAACACTTTAATCCGTTTATATATCTATAAGAATATTATATTTTTTTTAATTTAATGTCTTAGGAGAAAAAAAATTATATTTTACTTTTTTTTAGTCCTTCTTATTACTCAAGTATTTAACTATATTTTTGAATTTAAAATACAATTTAATTTTAACGTATTTTTATAAAATTAGCTTTTACTTAAAATGAGTTGAGCACAATAGTCCAATACAAAAAAAAAATTCCACTTCTTTAACCTTCTTTTTTTATTGACCATTAGTTTGACCACAAAAAATATAATTATAATTTTTTTTTAGATAATCAGCTATGATGTGCGAATATAAAAAAAATATCTCCCACAAAAAATATAAATAACTGTGTTTGAAAAACATTAAAATAAAAAAATTCTATTTATATTAAAAAATAAATTACAATCTTATTTTAAATTTAAATTTATAATTTAAAATAACTAATTACATGAATAAAATAAATTTTTTATTTTTTATTATTTTATCTTTATATTTATTTATTTCAATTTATTAGAGATAATTTTTATATTTTAATCTTGAGTGAATACTCAACTCAGTTGATACAGGAAAGACTGGACCGATTCTTGGTAGGAGTTGATTGGCAGCAACTCTATCCCAATGCAACGGTTCTTAGACTGTCAGAATCAGGCTCGGATCATGCCCCTTTTCTCCTAGACTCTAATCCGAGAACTGAGAGATCTAAATGCCGATTCAAATTCCAAGAAAGATGGTGTTCCAATGATGAAATGAGGCAGATTGTTAGAGAGGTTTGGCATGAACAAATTGATGGTTCAGCCATGTATATCCTAGCTCAAAAAATAAAGCGTTGTCGGCATAAGATTGTCAGATGGCAGAAAGAACACAGATCTAATTCGAAGGTGGAGATTGATTTACTACAGTCGGAATTAGAGGAACTTCGTTTAGCAGGAATTCATGGAGGCGACATTATTTCAGAAATAGAAGACAAACTTGAAAAAGCTTTGCAAAATGAGGAATCTTATTGGAAAGATAAGTCTAGAGTCAAATGGCTCAAATCTGGTGATCAGAATACAGCTTTCTTCCATCAGAAATTTAGAAATCGAACCCGAAGGAATAGAATTTGGCAACTAACTGGCAGTGATGGTGAAGTGGCTACTTCAAATGCTGGTATTGCTTCTGTGGCTGAATCTTATTTCAAGGACATATTTTCCTCCACTTGTCATGAGAACCCTGAACCTCTGTTTACTGATTTTGAACCTAAGGTTACAGCTCACATGAACCGTAGGCTTCAAAGACCAGTGACTATGGAGGAAGTGAAACGCGCAACATTTAACATTCATCCTCAAAGTGCTCCAGGAGATGATGGTATGACAGCAAAATTTTTTCAAAGCTTCTGGAACATACTTAGTGGCGATGTGTTTCGAGCAGTTAAGAACTTCTTTTCTGGGAGCAGAATCTTGAAGGGTTTTAACCACACTCAGATCTGTCTTATTCCCAAGATTTCTGATGCTAAAGATATGACTCAGGTAAGACCAATAAGCCTATCTTCAGTCTTTTACAAGATTATCTCCAAAGTATTTGTACATAGGCTTCAGGGTATGATGAATAGACTAATTAGCCCTACGCAGAGTGCTTTTATTAAAGACAGATTAATCTCTGATAATATCCTAATTGCTCACGAGTGTATGCATTACTTGAAGAACAAAAAAAGGGGTCTCGAAAATGAAATGGCGCTAAAATTAGATATGAGTAAGGCATATGATAGGGTGGAATGGCACTTTCTTTGGTTTATATTGGAGAAGTTTGGTTTTGACTCCCGATGGATCATGTGGATTCGAGAATTAGTGACAACTGTTTCTTATTCTGTTATTGTGGAAGGACAACCTTATGGTTTCTTCAAACCAAATAGAGGTATTCGACAAGGAGATCCTCTATCCCCCTATCTTTTTCTTTTTTGTGCAGAAGGTCTCTCCTTCTTGCTACACAAGGCAGAACAAAACAGACTAATTCAGGGTCTTCAGATACATAGGCGATGTCCCAAGGTCAACCACCTCCTGTTTGCTGATGATTCCATTTTATTCTGTAAGGCTAATCCTGAAGCATGTTCAAATACCCTGCATTTATTGAATTCTTATGAAAGTATCAGTGGCCAGAGGATAAATCTTAATAAATCTGCTGTATTCTTTAGCGACAACACTCCGTCCACTACTCGTACACTACTGGCTAACTCTATGAATATTAATCATATTGGGGCTCAGGATAAATATCTTGGTTTGCCTTCTACAGTCTCTAAATCGAAAAAGGCTTCTTTTAGTATGATCAAAGAAAAGGTTCGGAAAAGAATCCAAGGGTGGAAGCGCAATCTTCTTTCATCAGGTGGTAGACACGTATTGCTTAAGGCAGTGGGAGAAGCTATTCCTATTTATACATTGTCTTGCTTCAAGTTGCCTGATGGTTTAATTTCGAAAATTCACTCTCTACTTTCTCAGTTCTGGTGGGGACAAAAAGGTTCTGAAAGGAGGATGGCTTGGATTAGTTGGGACACTATGACTCGCCCACGAAAAGAAGGAGGCCTTGGATTTAAAGATCTCAGAATCCAAAATCTAGCGCTTTTAGGCAAACAGTTTTGGCGACTTGTAACACAGCCTACTTCCTTATTATCCAAAATCTTAAGAGGTAAATACTTTAGCAATGGTAATGCTATAACGGAAGAAATTGGAGTCTTACCTTCTTGGGGATGGAGGAGCATACTGGAAGGCCGAAAGATTGTTGAAAAAGGTCTTAATTGGGCTGTGGGTACTGGTGAGAATATCCGAACCTTTAAGGATCCTTGGCTGCCTCCTCCGTATCCTTTAATGATTTCTGACATGCCAAATAGACAGGCTATTTCTGAGTTGGTTCCAAGAGTTAAAGATCTAATTACTGAAGATAGAAATTGGAATTAGAATCTCATTCAAGAATTATTTCCCCAAGACGTTGCAAACAGGATTTTGTCAGTTAAAATTCAGCAGAGTAGGGACAAATTGCAATGGGATTTGAACAAATCCAAGCAATATGATACAGCTTCAGGTTACAGAATTGGCTATTTATTTTACCATCCGCCTTTGGAGCTTTGCCCTAATTATATGCAGCAGAAAAAGCCGTGGATTGATCTATGGAAGTTGAACTTGCCTCACAAAATTAAGCTATTTATCTGGAAAGCTCTCCATGGCCGACTTCCGGTGCTTGCTCAGATTCATCACCGCATCCCATCTATATCACCAATATGCCCTTGCTGTCATGAGGCAACGGAAACAGTCACTCATTGTTTGATCGATTGCTCTAGAATTAAAGACGTATGGTCTCAGAGTTATCTTCGTGACTGTCTTCCCCCTCAGAGTTCTAACGACTTTTGGACATGGTGGACTGCATCAACAGAGATACTTAACCCGTTGAAGAATGCTGATCGTAATCCTCAATTGCTTGTTATCATTTGTTGGAACTGCTGGAAAGCTCACAACCAGTTGATTTTTGAAGGTTCTACTGCTATGCCGTCTGCCATTCTAGCAAGCTCTGTCAAGTTGCTCCGTAAAATCCAAAGAACTCCCAGTTTAGGTCGTCATCTCCATGAGACAAGCTCTTAGTTGCATTCAATTTGATTTATCATTATTTCTTCTTTAAGATTTTTCTTCGTTTTTCGACCACGCACCGTTGGATGAATACCTTCAGTGTAGTGTTTTTGGGAAACCCCCACCTTTTATTATGTTGTCCTGCTTTTGGACATCTTTGTATTTTATTTTTTAATAATTAATAAAATATAACCTATTATCTTTGGAAAAAAAAAAAGAATACTCAACTCAGTTTCTAATAATCTTTTCAAAAGAATTATGAGGTCTTAAACAAAAAAAAATATATTTTTTGACTTTAAATTTTTATTTTTATGAGACTGAATAGTTCACATATCAATGACAAAAAATATTAGGGTTAAGTATGGTTTTGGTCCCAAAGGTTTTCAGCCAGAATCGAAACCGTCCCACATCTAATTTTCGATTTAGAATCATCCTTAACGTTTTTTTTTTCGTATTAAAATCGTCCTTTTATTTTTTTTGGACAAAAATACCCTCACCACTACCAACACAATTACCTCCTCCACCACCAACACCATCACCACCGCCACAACCTCCACCAACAGCACCACCAGCACCAGCACCAGCACCAACACCACCACCAATGCCGCCGCCGTCTCCCTCCCCCCCTTTCCCGTTCCCCCTCCCCCTCCCCGCCTCCCCTTCCCCCCACCCCCACCCCGCGTCCCCTCCCCCTCCCCATCTTCCCTTCCCCCCACTCTCACCCCACCTCCACCTCCAAGAATAACAACATCAACAGAGAAGCAGAAAATCAACAAATCAACACAAATTTAACACAAGTAAAAAGTAAAAACAGAAAATAACAAATCAACAAATCAACACAAAGCCAAATCAATAAATTCAAGCACAAAGCCAAATCAACAGAGAAGCACAAAGCCAAATCAGAAATTCAAAGCACAAAGAAGCAGATGCAGAAGGCAAAGCAGACAGCTCGTGGGTGACGGAGCGACGGCGGCTGGGTAGATCGGCGGTGGCAGGAGCATGCATGAACGGCAGCGACACACTCCACGGCTGGGTAGATCGGCAGCTCGGGCTCCCCTTCCCGGCGACACACTCCACGGTGGTGGCAGAAAGATACATGAAGGGAAGGCGGCGATGTCTTCCTCTGGTCGTGGTTCCCGCGGCAGCTCGTGGCCGGACCGGCGATGGTGGCGGCGGCTATGGCGATGGACTCCTCCCCTTCCTCCCGCGTTTCCTTTCCCCCCACCCCCACCCCCAACGCGTTTCCTTTGTCCCCCTCCCTAAAACGCGTTTTTTTTTAATTTTATTTTTTTTATTAAAATAGGGGTAGTTTAGGAATTAAATTAAAAATTTTATTTAAAAGGACGATTTTAATACGAAAAAAACGTTAAAGATGATTTTAAATCGAAAATTAGATGATGGACGGTTTCGATTCTGGTTGAAAATCTTTGAGACTAAAACCATATTTAATCCAAAAATATTAATAAAAAAATTAAATAATCTCATAAAAATAAAGATCAAAAATAAAAAAATATATTTTTTATTAAAAATATTATTATCTTTTGAAATAATTATCAAAAAAACCGTTTAGAATTTTTTTTTTCAATAATAATGAAATTGCAAATCAGACCACTTAGCTAACACACCGTACTACCGTAGCATGGTTCTTTGCTTTGGTGTCTAACTCAAGTCTCAACAAACCCTTGTTTCCATGCGGTGATTGTTTCCACCATTCAATTCGCTCTTTTCTCTTCCAACCCCTTCTTCTCATTTGATCGGATTTTATACAAACATGTTGCGTGCAGCATCATTTTCATCACTCTCATTCTCCAGGTTCAGCTTCTCTCTTCATTTCCCCTCTTTTCTTGTGCCTTATGTTTTCCCTTTTCGCTTTCCTTCCTGTTCATGTTCAATGTCAAGCCTTCACTCTCATTCTCAGCTCACATCCCCTCGCCATGTTGATGAAGCTGTTGATTCCTTCACTCGCATGCTCTCTCTGCGTCGCCCTCCATCCATCATCCAATTTAACCAGATTTTGGGGTCTCTTGCCAAGACGCACCATTTCCCTTCCGCCATTTCCCTTTTTCAGCAATTGCAAACCAGGGGAATTGCTCCCAGCATAGTTACTTTGAGCATCGTAATTAATTGTTGTTGCGGCATGGGTCGTATGGTGCTTGCTTTCTCTGTATTGACCAAGATTTTCAGGATGGGTTTTCAGCCTGATATCATAACGTTGAATACACTCATTAAAGGTCTCTGTCTCTCTGGTAAGGTTGAAAAAGCACTGCACTTTCATGATAGATTGTTGGCTTATGGATTTCACTTCGACCAAGTCACTTATGCAACTTTGATTAATGGGCTTTGTAAGACCGGACACACAGCAGCTGCTATTCAAGTGTTGAGAAAGATCCCACGCTCTGGGATTGCTCCTGATGTCTTCATGTACAGCGCAATTATTGATAGCTTCTGTAAGGTTACGCTTGTAAGTGATGCTTTTCATTTATACTCTGAAATGCTTGCTAAGGGAATCTCTCCCGATGTTATCACCTACAACACTCTAACTTATGGATTGTGCCTTGCGGGCCAACTTAAGGAAACCATTGATTTACTAAATCATATGATGCTGAAAAACATTACTCCAAATGCTCGTACCTATAATACTTTGATTGATGGACTATGTAAGGAGGGAAATATCAAAGATGCCAAGAGTGTGTTGGCTGTGATGACAAAAGATTCTGTGGAGCCAACTGTGGTTACTTATAATTGTTTAATGGATGGGTATTGCTTGGTTAACGAATTAAACAAGGCAAAATGCATATTTGACACAATGGCCCAGATAGGAATGACTCCTGATATCCAAAGTTACAATATTATTATTAATGGGTTGTGCAAAAGTAAGTTGATAGATGATGCCTTGAATCTCTTTGAAGAGATGCGTCGCAAGAACTTGGTTCCTAACACGGTAACTTACAATACTCTAATTGATGGCTTGGGAAAATCAAGGAGAATCTCTTGTGCTTCAAAGCTTCTTGTTGAGATGCATAATAAAGGTCAACCTGCTAATATAATCACTTACACTTCCTTGTTGGATGGGATGTTCAATATCAAACAAGTTGACAAGGCACTTGTGTTATTTAATCAAATGAAAAAGAGTGGCATTGATCCGAATATATTCACGTATAATATACTTATTGATGGCCTATGTAAAAATGGAAGACTTATAGAAGCAAAAGAGATTTTTCAAGATCTTTCCATTAAAAACTATCATCCAGATGTGAGGACATACACTATTATGATCGATGGGCTCTGCAAAGAGGGCTTATTTGAAGAAGCATTGGCCCTGATGTCAAAAATGGAAGACAATGGTTGCTTACCAAATGCTGTGACTTTTGAAATCGTTATTCGTGCTTTGTTTGAAAAAGGTCAGAATGACATGGCGGAGAAACTTCTTCGGGAAATGATTGCTAGAGGCTTATTGAATGGATGAATGAAGGTAAGATACATCAACTCAAATTGAAATCACCTCTCTATTGTTGCAGAATATGTATCATAGTTCTGTAAATTCTGTATCTGTTGGGTCAGAGAACTTTGGCAATGCCATAACATCAATACCACTGATGTCTTAACTATCTCATTTTTATTCAATTAATTTTTAACTTTCAATTTTTGTAACTGCTATCATCCTTTTTACTTCCACTATGCTTTATTGATTCTTTAGAGGATATTCCTAGGTTTAGCTTACAGGTTTAGTGTTTAAGATCTCTTTATAGTAATTAATAGTTCTTTACTTTTATCCTATGAGATCATATATCTTAACTGTTATCATGCTACAAACTAAGAAAAACAAAAAAGCGTTATAAACATTTGCAAATCCATTGCATTCTGTATAAGGAAAATTACATTATTATGAAAAATGTGGTTCTAAAATATAAGTGCGTTAATAATTCGGTTATGGTTTCCCAACTTCAAATTTTATTGTTATTTTGCTTGTTGATCAATGACTTCTCTATGGAGATTGGCAATATTTGATTCACACTGGATTTTGACCTGCTTAAATGAGTGTGTGGTTTGGCCACCAAAGTATTTCAAAGCAGATATTTTTCTGCATCAATATTTCTCTTGCCGTGATTTTAGCTTGTAGTTTTGTACATCTAAACATGTGTCGCAAGAACTTAGTTCCTAATACGGTAACTTACAACACTCTTATTGATGGCTTGGGCAAATCAAAGAGATTCTCTCGCCCTTTGGAGCTTTTTATTGAGATGCATGATAAAGGTCAACCTTCTTCTATATTCATTTACAATTTCTTGATAGATGCCTTGTGCAAAAACCGACAACTTGACAAGGCACTAGTGTTATTCAGTTAAATGGAAGAGATTGCAATTAACCAAATATACACTCATACAACATGCTTATTGATGGCCTATGCAAAAGTGGAAAACTTAAACATGCTCAGGAGATTTTTCAGGATCTTCCTGTTAGAGGCTAAACATCCAGCCAGACATACAATATTGTGATCAATAGTCTTTCTAGAGAGGGTCTGTTTGAAGATGCATTGGTCCTGTTGTCAAAAATGGAACATGATGGTTGCATTCCTGATGCTGTGACTTTTTAAACCATTATTTGAGCTTTGTTTGAAAAAGATGAGAATGTTACGGCAGGAAAACTCCTTCGTGAAATAATTGCTAGAGGCTTATTGAATAGATAAAAGAAGGTAAAATACATCTCAAATTAAAATTACATTTCTATTGTTGTTGAATATGTAGAATAGTTATATAAATTCTCTATATGCTGGGGCAGAGGACTTTGGCAATGCCATGACCTCACTATCACTAAGGTTTTGACTATCTCAATTTTATTCAACTAACTTTGCACTTTTGATTTTCACAATTGTTAATAATTTTGTTATGGTTTCCCTGCTATTCCTAAATTGTGCAACTTGTTTTTCTTTATCTTTGTAGGTGGAGTATCTAACAAATTCCCATGACTGGTGACATTTATCATTAGCAAATAGCAACCGTAAACTGTTGTTTATTTGACCGAATCCTCCAAGAACGGTAGTAAAACGAATTCAAGTGGGGATTAAGGATGTATTCATAAGCTATACGGTTTTCTATTCCACCTTAAAAATAAATCCAACTTCTAAAATGTGTGTCGCCTCTTTTGATTTTCCTTTTTATCTTTATTTACTTTTCAGATTACAGCCTAAACAGAATCGATTTAGGTTATCCATCTAAAGTCTAAACTTCCCAATTTTATCTCGTTATCTATTAGAAGAAGTTCCACACATCAAGATGCTGTCTTTTTTATGCTAAAGCATGTGATGACACTTGATGTCAAAACTCAAGATATTGCGTGTGAAGAAAAGATAGAGGACATGGAGAAGAAGAAGAAGAAAATGAAAGAGGCCATGATTCTTGTTACTGTTGTATTGGCAATAATTAATGATAGGAGTCGGAGCTGCAATTACTTTTGATGGCTGCCAAATAGCCAGAGAGAGTTTTAATTTAGATTTATTTTGTTGAATGCTTCTGTTGACTCAGTTGATTCTTATAGTGGATTTTGGTATGCTGGTTTTTTATTACTATAATTTTCAAGATAAATATTCCTCTATATTAGTTAAGGGTTCGACTAATGTGCTCCCCTTTATCTTTTGATGATGTTTGCAGGTTTGGGGAGAAAGAAAGAGGCTAAATTTTTGTGGCAATGTGCAATACATTCCACTATTTGGAGCATTTGGCTAGAACAGTCTTCGTACATTTCATGACAGATTCACAGGAAAAGTTGTTTGTTTGGGATAGAAAAAGGTGTTTAGCATCTGTGTCTAAAATATATGATTTTTTCAGATGACTTTCCCTCTCAGACATGATGAGAGATTGGAAGTTGCCGTTCATTGAAGCTTCCGAACTTGTTTGTATTTCCAATGGTTTGGAGAAACTCTTTCCTCCACCCATTTGTACTTTTCTATCAATACATTAATGATATTCTTTCTTTTGTTATCAAGAAAAAAATATATAAAATAAATAGCTAGAATGATGCTATTGAGAACTCCGAAATAAATGTTTGTAACATAGAGCTGTGTTTGGTTTCAAAATGGGCCCAACCAAAATGAGAAACAGATTAAGCATGAAAAACTCTAGAAGAAATTAAATGCAATGTATATTATCAAAAGGGTTAATGAGTGGGAAGTTATCAATGTGCTTAGTTATAGTGTTGCTATCAATATGATTTATTCGCCTTTGATCCAGGAAAGAGATAATGATTCATTTTCTGTCCTCTTTAAGTGCGTGTGTTGAGGAAGCAGGAGGCACCAACACATACTTGATCACTGGCGCTTCCATTTTCCGTTTTTCTAGATTCAAAGTCTCTGCAATTACTGTTACTACTTTGCTTCTAATATTAAATTATTAATCTATATATCTATAAACATTATGTATCTTAAATAGTTACCCCCACCGCATTCATATGGTGGACATGTAGCCTGCTAAAATATGCGCCACCTCTAATCTCTCTCTGTTATCATCGCCAGTCTGTTATTATTCTTGTGTCGTCATTGTTCTCGTTGATTTATTAAATATTTTGATAATAATTATTCAATTTTTGTTAATAATTCTTTTACTAATTTTTTGTTAGGTATTATTAAATTTTTTGATATGTAATTGTATATTGAATTTATTTGTCTAACTATTATTATTTTTTATTACTTCAATTTTTTGCTAATAATTATTTAGTTTTTGTCGTTATTGATGTTATGGTTCTTATTAATTTATTAATGATTGTTAATGCTGCTGTCATTGTTCTTATTAATTTGTTAATTTTTTTGATAATAATTATTCAATTCTTGCTAATAATTCTTTTGCTAATTTTTTGTTAGGTATTATTAATTTTTTTGCTATGTAGTTATATATTAAATTATTTGCTTAGCTGTTATTGAATTTATTTGCTGCTTTTTTTCTTGATTACTTCAATTTTTTTATAATAATTGTTTAGTTTTTGTTAATAATTTTTTTGCTAATTTTTTGTTTGAAATTATTAAATTTAAGTTTACCGTCGAGTTTATTGTCAGATTTAACAAGTAACAAGCTCTAGAATTTCGCAATTAAAATTTTATATCCGCCGGTAATTAGCGGCGGACGAAAAAATCCTCCAGTAAATAGTTACTGACGAGGTTTATACTGGTAAATTTTTTTGATAATTTCGACAGTAAATCCTACAGTTTTCAGCGTTTTTCTTGTAGTGTCTCATGCTTGTGAATTGATCCTTTTCATATTGCTCATTGCATCATTAAACTCTTGATCAGTGGTTACTTTGGCACATTGCGAAAATGATCCCTTTAGTTCTTTACCCTTTAGTTCAGGTTTATGTGTATATAACAAAATTTGTGCTTAACACTCGGCATGATATCCTGTAATGCTGGTATTAGTCCCTGCATTGAAGAGTAGATTAAATAATTGAAAGATATTCATGCAATGATATAAAGAAATTAACATGACAAATAAGAATTCATAGTGCATATCACCTTTTGCTGGTCAGACATAAAAACACATTCACTCTCATTATAGTCCCCTATGTCGATATATAATTCCTCAAGAAAGAATCTCCAATTTTTCTTTGTCTCTTTACATTCACAATCCAATATGCAATTGGAACAGTTGGTTGTTCGCATCTTGAGAAATGATTGTTAGTAATTGTCCTCCAAAGTAACTTTTTAGAAAAGTCACATCCAATGTTATAAAGGGTCTACATCTTGCCCTAAATCCATTCTTGCGAGTAGTCAAACAAACATACAATTTCATGAACTTTGGTAACCTATCCGGCTTTAGGGTGTTCCTATGTTTGCTTTTGACCCAGAATTAACCTTCATTATCTCATGCAGATAGTCTTTCAACCGTATATATTGATCCTTTTCCGTGCCTTCAATGATATCGTTTGCCTTTTTCATAGCCCTATACATCATCTTCTGACCCACAGAAATATCATACTCAATCTTAAACTACTTTTGTGCCTCTCTCTGTAACATGTTGGGATTGATTCGAAACTTTGATACCAGCTCTTCAGAAACCCAAACACATGTGACTGACTTGCTCTTGTTGCTTTTTGGGTAAGTATGTTCATCTATAAAGGTCTTAATTTGAAACAAAGGTAGATATTTGGTCCTAGCACAGTAATACAACCAAGGACAGTTGGTGTCATAGCATATCACTCTGCACCTCTTCTTCTCATTTCTAAGATAGAAGATCTGTCTCCCAATTTGTATGTTGTGCTTTTGCATTGTTGCTTTGAAGTGGTCCATTGTCTCAAACTCCATGTTCAACTCTAGAGTAATTTTTCATATGGTGTGTACGGGTTATGTTGAGAACATATAGCTTTCGCTTCATCATCTAACCCAGGAGGGCTACATAGTTCTTCATACTCGTATTGATACATTTCAGGTCCACTGTCTCCAGCTTCTCTATTCGGATTAGGCACCTCTACCCTTGGTGCTTCATTATCCCTTCCAAGAACAATTCTCTGTCAAGAAGATTGAGGCCTTAGATGATTTCTTCTTCTGTTTGGATTCTCATTTGTTTGTGTAACATCATCTGTCACAAAACTAATTAAGAAAGGTAAACAACTCGTGCAACTTATGCAATGATATAAACATGTTTCACAGCAATGGTACAACATTTTTCGGAGAAATTATCTAAGTAAACATAATAAAAAGGTTTACCTATTGTGTTTTTTGATACAACTTCTGTTACGATCTCATCCACAATTGGTTGGTCTAAATTAGCACCTTCGTTAGCATCATGAGAAGCACTTTGATTGCGGTCTTCGTTGGTACCTTCATTATTAACATCATAAGCATCATTCTCATGTGTGGCTTCATCTACTGTTTTAACTTGTCCAGATTCACCATTCCTTTTTTGTTGGGGTAAACCATTTGGTGGTGGTCTTGGATGCCTCTTTCTAACCTTCTTAACACCCTTTTCTAGAGTTGATGCAATTCCGATCTCATTATTCCATTTACTTCATTCACAGCTTCATTCATAGAACCATTCACACCTTCATTCAACTCATTAACCTCAACATTCCTCTCATTCACTACAACAGTGGGCTCATTCACAACTTCATTACCCTTATTCATTTCAACATTAACTTCATTCTCCTTCTCATTAGTCTCACCAATTTTCTTATTAGTAACTTCATCTTCGTGCATATTATCAGCAGGTGGATTGATTTCATACACAGTCTTACTACTACCATCAGAGACCACATCTTCCTCAATAATGTCAAGGTTGACATTAATAGGGTGGTCAAAATAAAGATGAACAATGTTGTCATTCTTCATCTTTCATATATTCTCATAACTTCAGTATCCGTCCTAAGCACTCTCAGGCCTTTGGCTAAATCTAGATCAGGTTCCAACCAATAAACTTCATTATATCCAGAGTAACCCCAAGTCTAGAAATAAGCCCTCAATAAAAAATAAATTGCATGTCTCCACATTCACCCTATGAATCTCAGTTACTAAACCCCCTTCGTATGTGACATTACCGTCCCCACCCCTTTGTAAAGAACCTATGTGATGATACACAAATGTAATTAGACGATCCATCTAAAAAATTGTAGAAGGAAGATAGAATGAATAAACTAGAAGTATAGTCATATGTCTTTGATAGTGGCAAAAAAAAGAGGGGTTTACATCCTTAACGACTATAGCAATGTTGTAAGTGCAGAAAACAAACAACAAACATGATAAACTGCCAAAACAATCAAAGTCATCATAAAGTTGTCTATAAAGGCAATGTACATAAAACCATCGTAAGGTCATTCACAGCGAAGAATGGAGTCGCGATGATGCTCTTTGCAATCCCTTGCACTTAAAGTTCCAGATTCATCAATGTCTCTCACGTGTCACGTCTCTTCCTTCTCCTTCGCACCAAGATTGACTTTCACAGCAAACGTTTCTCACTCTTTATGTGACCTTTTAGTTTAGCTCTTAGTGAAAAAATGGGAGATTTAATCAGAGTAACTAATAATAAGGGTAGATAATTAAGGCAAATCTAAATTGATTTAGAGATTTTTCAGGTAGGATTAGAATTTATTTAATTAAAAATTCTAACTCAAAATAAAGTTGCCTTGTCATCAAATCACGGTGGCCACCTTAGTATCGTTTTCACCGAAAATGTGTTCCGGCGAATTTAGGGATACACTTGTCAAATTTTAAAATCATTGAAGGACTATTTTATCAATAACAAAAGTCATGTATCATTTTATCAGTGTCAAAATCTTTCGAGTACCAATTTAATATTTGCCTCTTTTACTTTATATACAAATCAGCTATAACCTTAATTTGTTTATATATCTATAAGAATATTATATATTTTTTTAGTTTAATGTCTCTTGAGAAAAAAAAAATTGTATTTTACTATTTTTTATCCTTCTGGTTACTCAAGAATTTAATTAAATTTCTGAATTTAAATTTTAACGTATTTTTATACTTAGTTTCTACTTAAAATGAGTTGAACACAATAGTCCAATAAAAAAAACTCCACTTCCTTAGCATTTTTTTTTCCATAGACCATTACTCAGACAACAAAAAATATAATTATAAATTTTCTTCGTTTAAATAATCAGCTATGATGTGCGAATATAAAGAAATTATCTCCCACAAAAAAATAAATAATTGTATTTAAAAAATATTAAAGTAAAAAAAATATTTATATTAAAGCATAAATTCTAATTTTATTTTAAATTTAACTTTATAATTTTAAAAAATTAATTATAGGAATAAAATAAATTTTATATTTTTTATTATTCTATCTTTGTATTTTATTTATTTATTTATTTATTTTCAATTTATTAAAGATAATTTTCATATTTTAATCGGGTAAAACATATAATTAAACCAAACCTAACTCAATATTACACAATTAACCCAAATAAAAAACGTTACATAGATCTTCTCAATCACCTCTTTATATAAATTGAATGAGTCAGATCAGAGTGATTAGATTTACTAGGACACCATACATGCATAAATTAAAATAGGGTGATTAGATTTACTAGGAGAGCATGCATTCATAAATAAATCGAACTAGTATATTTCGATTTATAATATATAATTTGAGAAAAATAATTAAAATACTATATCAACAATATTATCATTTAATTTATGAAATTAAGTATAAAAATTATTTCTTTAAAATATTGATACACTATACATACACATACATTAGAATTTTTTAAATAAATATTTTATTTATGAATATAGATAATTTGTAGCATATTTACCAATTTTTATTTTTTTACATGTTCTGTTTGTCGTGTAAACAAATTAAAATTGCTTATATTTCGTTTACACTGTAAACGATATAAGACACTATTTTATTTGGCATTATCTTGTTTACAAACAAGATAATAGAATTAAAAAAAATACACATAATGAGATAAATTCATAGTTATCTCGTTTTTATCATAAACGAGATATATGAAGTTATAAATATAAAAATATAATTTTTTAAAATAATAAAATAATATTAATAATTTAATTTAGACCAATTTAAAAAATAAAAATTGATATATTTTGTTACTATTTAGAAATTTAGATCGACTTTAATTAAATTATATCTTATTTATATTTTAAATTTTAAATTAATAACTTTTTCATATTTATTTGTACTGAACTTTTTAAAATAGATGGTTTCAAATAACAGTAGAGATAGATAGTTAGTTTTAAATTACTAGCATACACTTAAAAAAATCACTAATTTAAAAAAAAATAGATAAATTTACGTAAAAGTAGTGATTTAAAACTATCCATTTAAAACCAATAAATTATTATATTTCTAAAAACCAACTCATTTGAATTTCTTATTATATATGATCAAATAAAATTTTTATTTTTTTATAATTTTTTATTCTTTTGGAATACTAATTTTTTTAATACTAATTTAAATGTGTTGATTTTTATAAAAATAATGTTAGTTTCAAATGAACAATTTTAAATCACATCGGTTTTTGTAGAAATTAGTAATTTTTGTTCGTGTACGTTACTATCTAAAATAATGTTTAAAATTTTAAACTTAACTAAAACGAAAAAAAATTGAATACGAGAATTTAATGCAATCATAAATATAGAAAATCGAAGAAGGTAGAAACCATATGTGAGTAGTGTATAATTATTGATAATTATTTAAATTATCAAATGAATAAAAAAATTATAATTATTAAAATTAAAAAACATTGCATAGATCTCCCTAATTATTTTTTTATGTAAATCGAATGAGTCAGACTAGATTTAATTCTTTATGTAAATTTAATCATCTTGTTTTGATTTATGCATGCTGTCCTAGTAAATCGAATAAGATGATTAAATTTATTAGGACAGTATGGATACAAAAATTGAACCAACGTATTTCGATTTATATAAAGAACTAAATTTAGTCTAACTCATTCGTTCTATTTACATAGAGAAATTATCGGAGAAATCTATGTAACTTTTTTATTTGAATAAATTATGTAATATTGAATTAGATTTGGTTTAATGTTGTGTTTTACCCTATTTTAATCTTTAATAATAATAGAATTGCAAATCATACCATTTAGCTGACACCCTAGCATGGTTCTTTGCTTTGGTGCAACTATCAAGTCTCAACCAACCTTTGTTTCCATGAACAGTGATTGTTTCCACCATTCAATTCGCTCTTTTCTCTTCCAACTCCTTCGTCTCATTTGATCAGATTTTACAGAAACATGTTGCGTGCAGCATCATTTTCATCACTCTCATTCTCCAGATTCAGCTTCTCTCTTCATATCCCCTCTTTTCCCTTTCCTGCCTGTTCATGTTCAATGTCAAGCCTTCACTCTCATTCTGAGCTCAAATCCCCTCGCCATGTTGATGAAGCTGTTGATTCCTTCACTCGCATGCTCTCCATGCGTCGCCCTCCATCTATCATGCAATTTAACAAGATTTTGGGGTCTCTTGCCAAGACCAACCATTTCTCCCCCGCCATTTCCCTTTTTCAGCAATTGCAAGCCAGGGGAATTGCTCCCTGCATAGTTACTTTGAGCATCGTAATTAATTGTTGTTGCGGCATGGGTCGTATGGTGCTTGCTTTCTCTGTATTGACCAAGATTTTCAGGATGGGTTTTCAGCCTGATATCATAACGTTGAATACACTCATTAAAGGTCTCTGTCTCTCTGGTAAGGTTGAAAAAGCACTGCACTTTCATGATAGATTGTTGGCTTATGGATTTCACTTCGACCAAGTCACTTATGCAACTTTGATTAATGGGCTTTGTAAGACCGGACACACAGCAGCTGCTATTCAAGTGTTGAGAAAGATCCCACGCTCTGGGATTGCTCCTGATGTCTTCATGTACAGCGCAATTATTGATAGCTTCTGTAAGGTTACGCTTGTAAGTGATGCTTTTCATTTATACTCTGAAATGCTTGCTAAGGGAATCTCTCCCGATGTTATCACCTACAACACTCTAACTTATGGATTGTGCCTTGCGGGCCAACTTAAGGAAACCATTGATTTACTAAATCATATGATGCTGAAAAACATTACTCCAAATGCTCGTACCTATAATACTTTGATTGATGGACTATGTAAGGAGGGAAATATCAAAGATGCCAAGAGTGTGTTGGCTGTGATGACAAAAGATTCTGTGGAGCCAACTGTGGTTACTTATAATTGTTTAATGGATGGGTATTGCTTGGTTAACGAATTAAACAAGGCAAAATGCATATTTGACACAATGGCCCAGATAGGAATGACTCCTGATATCCAAAGTTACAATATTATTATTAATGGGTTGTGCAAAAGTAAGTTGATAGATGATGCCTTGAATCTCTTTGAAGAGATGCGTCGCAAGAACTTGGTTCCTAACACGGTAACTTACAATACTCTAATTGATGGCTTGGGAAAATCAAGGAGAATCTCTTGTGCTTCAAAGCTTCTTGTTGAGATGCATAATAAAGGTCAACCTGCTAATATAATCACTTACACTTCCTTGTTGGATGGGATGTTCAATATCAAACAAGTTGACAAGGCACTTGTGTTATTTAATCAAATGAAAAAGAGTGGCATTGATCCGAATATATTCACGTATAATATACTTATTGATGGCCTATGTAAAAATGGAAGACTTATAGAAGCAAAAGAGATTTTTCAAGATCTTTCCATTAAAAACTATCATCCAGATGTGAGGACATACACTATTATGATCGATGGGCTCTGCAAAGAGGGCTTATTTGAAGAAGCATTGGCCCTGATGTCAAAAATGGAAGACAATGGTTGCTTACCAAATGCTGTGACTTTTGAAATCGTTATTCGTGCTTTGTTTGAAAAAGGTCAGAATGACATGGCGGAGAAACTTCTTCGGGAAATGATTGCTAGAGGCTTATTGAATGGATGAATGAAGGTAAGATACATCAACTCAAATTGAAATCACCTCTCTATTGTTGCAGAATATGTATCATAGTTCTGTAAATTCTGTATCTGTTGGGTCAGAGAACTTTGGCAATGCCATAACATCAATACCACTGATGTCTTAACTATCTCATTTTTATTCAATTAATTTTTAACTTTCAATTTTTGTAACTGCTATCATCCTTTTTACTTCCACTATGCTTTATTGATTCTTTAGAGGATATTCCTAGGTTTAGCTTACAGGTTTAGTGTTTAAGATCTCTTTATAGTAATTAATAGTTCTTTACTTTTATCCTATGAGATCATATATCTTAACTGTTATCATGCTACAAACTAAGAAAAACAAAAAAGCGTTATAAACATTTGCAAATCCATTGCATTCTGTATAAGGAAAATTACATTATTATGAAAAATGTGGTTCTAAAATATAAGTGCGTTAATAATTCGGTTATGGTTTCCCAACTTCAAATTTTATTGTTAGTTTGCTTGTTGATCAATGACTTCTCTATGGAGATTGGCAATATTTGCTTTACACTGGATTTTGACCTGCTTAAATGAGTGTGGTTTGGCCACCTAGGTATTTCAAAGCAGATATTTTTCCGCATCAATATTTCTCTTGCCTTGATTTTAGCTTGTAGTTTTGGACATCTAAACTTGTGTCGCAAGAACTTAGTTCCTAGCACGGTAACTTACAACACTCTTATTGATGACTTGGGCAAATCAAAGAGAATCTCTCGTGCTTTAGAGCTTTTTATTGAGATGCATGATAAAGGTCAACCTTCTTCTATATTCACTTACAATTTCTTGATAGATGCTTTGTGCAAAAACCAACAACTTGACAAGGCACTTGTGTTATTCAGTAAAATGGAAGAGATTGGCCTTAACCAAATATACACTCATACAGCATACTTATTGATGGCCTATGCAAAAGTTGAAAACTTAAACATGCTCAGGAGAAGAAATTATCATCAAAACGGTTAATGAGTGGGAAGTTATCAATGTGCATAAGTTATATGATTGGGGTCAGTATAATTTATTCGCCTTGGATCCAGGAATGAGATAAAAATTCATTTTCTATCACAAAAGAGCCCTAAGCTATAAAAAATTCCCTGGAAATGTAACAGTTAACAAAAATAGTAAATCTCCTTTTTTCATTTCAACTTCATCTGGATTGATCCTCTTGGGCCCTGCTGTCTTACATTTTAGACACTGAACATTTCTGGAAAAATTCATAACACTGCATCTGCGGCAAAACCAACGAGAATATGTCAGCAGATCATAAGGAGCAAGTGGGACAGTTTGCCATGCATAATTGCATATGGTCAACTACAAAAGTTAGAGAACAAAAATCATAGAACAGTGTAATTCATATCATTCTATTGTTATGGACCAAAATTGTAGTACTTTTAAAAGGAACCTTTACAAACAAATGGAAATCAAGACCGTGCCCTGGGAGAAAAGCTAGTAAGCAAG
Source organism: Arachis hypogaea (assembly GCF_003086295.3). NCBI lineage: Eukaryota > Viridiplantae > Streptophyta > Magnoliopsida > Fabales > Fabaceae > Arachis > Arachis hypogaea. The sequence continues at coordinate 142,494,119 of NC_092050.1, read as the reverse complement.
TAAAATAGCTGGAGGACTACTTTGGACATATCCAATCTCCTTTACTCATTTGATTAGTAGGCAGATCAATGTCCTTTGGCTTATCTTCATTACAATTTAAGCATTATGTATTCCTAGAAAAGTTCATAAAATTGCATCTGCAGGAAACGTGGAAGCATACAGAAATGAGAGAATCAACTTTTACAAATGAATTTTAAGTGGCCAATATGTAAATTGTAGACGTCAAAAGTCATGGAAATATGCACCAAGAAGATTTTGAAAGCTCTTTATATATATTCATGCTATATAAATGCATAATTAACAAGGGTATAGACAAGTATCTACAGGCCTAAACTACTTCTGTTTCTTCAGAATGAGCACCATCTCTTAAAGCAATTTGCTTGAGAGAAACCTAATTAGACAGGTGAAATAGGTAATCATCTGACAACAGATTTTCAAAAGAGATGACATTGTTTTCAGCACTAATGTGCTTATGAACAAAGAATTAGTTCTGCTTGCATATTAACAATTAAGAATGTCTTCAAAATTTAATGTGAAAATGGAGAAAACCTATAACTCGCTTTGTTGTATATTTTTTAGTCCTTGTTTAGGAGAAAATGGAAAATGGCTCTTGCCAAGATTTCGTAATCATTAGAATATCCAAAAGGTGACCATGATTTGTGTTCTACCAAGTGAAATTGTAGTATGATATTCAGATTTTCCTCATTCATACTACACATCTTGGTAATCAGAGTTTGTATATAAGAACGTTGAAACTTTAACAAATGAGCGTTTTATATATTCCCTTCCCTCATTTGAAATTTTGGCCTGATTGGTGTATTTGCATATAACCATAGTCAAATGGTATGAATGTATGTATTCAAAATTAGATGCAAAAGTTCAGGGAACAAACTTTAAATTAGCCAACATTAAATGACTTTAGGATTTAGGGTTAAGAGTTAATTTAGGATACAGAATTTAAGATAAACAAAATAATTTTAAAAAAGTTAACTGAAAAAAGTTGGTTCCTGACACATTATTCAAATAGAACTTTTTGCATGTATTTCTCTCCTTGTTATGTTGGTATTATTCCATTTTCCGCTGGAGCCAATTATGCATTTCTCTCCTTGAATCATGATTTTGATCTAACCCTCATGCATTCAGAGGCCTTAATATGCTCCCTTTTTCTCAAAGACAGTTTTTCGTTTCAACCGACAATGACTTGGAAAGATTGCATAGAAATTCTACACTCTTTTTGGTACAAGAATCTTTAATATAGGATTCCATTGTCATGAATCATGAACTACCATTTTTGTATTACTACTTATTAAGTCTTGTAAGCAGAATGTATAGTATAGTAGTACTCAATTCTTTATTGTGAAACAGACAGATGTTAGGGATGGTCCTAGTTCATTAGTTTCTTCCCAATGCAAAACATTAGCAGAAAAAGCTTACTTCTGCAAGTATTTGAAGAGAAATTCTCCTATTACATAATTTCCTTGGTGCACAATATTGCTAGGCTTGCTCAAACTGTGAGCATTATGTACATTTTGAAATGCCTAATTCCAAGTGTAATGTCTCAAGCAAATTAAGGCAAGATTTCTGTTATTTAGGTATAAAAGCTAATAATATGTCAGAATAATAATTGCACATATGGTAAAGAGAAATAGGGATAATTGGTAGTTTGGTACTTGTTGAGCGTTCCAAAACATGTTTTTAAAAGATAAACTTCCATTTGAGATATTTAAATGGTAGATTTAATTAAATGGTGCTTTAAGGCTTAAGGATATCAGTTAAAAGAATAAAAGTAGAGGATTTTGATTATTTTAGTATATTCAATGCATAAAGGACTTAAAATAATATATATTTTTTTATTAAAATTTTCTATTTGCAATATTTTGAAAAAATAACTACAATACACTAGCTTTATTTATAAATGTAAAAATGTTTTTGGAATACTAAGTCTTTGATCATCGAGGAACATTCACTTTACAACTAATTTTCTTATGAATCTTTATCCTACTGCATGTTCCCAATCATGTTTTTTTACTTCAATTTTTATGCATAAATAACACATCCTTTTATAAATTTGTATTAAACAATGTTATTTGAATAAATCTATCTATTTATTTACTTATATATTATATTTTTTTTCCAATTTTAGAAATGAGATTCGAATTTACAATTTTTAAGTGAGTATGAAGAGACTATGTCATTTAAGCTATAACTCATTTATATGAAAATGGTAATGTCTTTTTATTTTGATAATGTCACTTTTTTTTTAATAAATTTATATATAATACAATACAGAAAGTTTACGTAAAGAATGACATTATAATATTATTTAATCTGATGAATTAAAAACTAATTTGTTACGAATTTAAATTTTATTTAAGAATTTAAATTTCACAATACAAACTCAAATAAGTCCTTAACAAATTTTGCATCAGATATTTTTGTTTTTTAAAAAAAATTATTACGTTGAGGTCTTTGAACTTTATAAAAATAAGACATATAAGTCCTTGCGTCACACTTTTTAGTACCTATTTATCCAAATAAAAATAACAGATATATCTAAGATAGGGACTCATATGTCTTACTTTTATAAAATTCAAGAACCTTAATGTAATAAAAAAATTTTGAAGACAAAAATGTCTAATGCGAAATTTTTCAGGACCTATTTGTGTATATACTCTAAATTTTAGCAATAAATTATTACATGCGTAAGATTTGAATCTCTAACACTTATTTGAACAAATAAATAAAATAATAATGTTATGCATTCAATTTTTTTTTATGAACTAAGTTAAATAATAAGATTTGGAGTAATATCATCCATAATTAATTTTTGTTGCTATTCGATCAACTTAATTAGACTTAGTTAATAAAAAATTTAAATATACAATATTATTTATCTATCTATTATATATTCTATTATATATTACTAATTTTTTAACTAAAATGTGCTACGTATCACTCTCTCATTGTAATTGAAATCAAATTTTTTCCTCCAAAATTAAAGAGTTCTCTCCTCCCTCATCTCTCTCTTTATTCCTCTCGTTCCTTGATCCACCCTACCTCTCTTATTCAGTTATTCTTATACCCACATTTTCTCTTTTATATATCATTATCAATAACTAATTATAAATTTGACAATCAAAATGTGCAACATAATATTTTCTATTTACAATTAAAATTAAATTAAAACTAGAATTAAAATTAAAATATACCATATGTCACTCTTTTATTGTAATTAAAATCAACTATTTCCCTCCAAAATTAAAAAGTTCTCTCCTCCTCTCCCTTTCTCTCTCTCTCTATCTCTCTCATTTATGCACACATTCTATCTCTCTTATTCTTATACCCATTTTATCTCTTTTATATATGTTATTATCATGATTAATTACAAATTTGACAATCAAAATATCTAATATAATATTCTCTAATTGTAATTAAAATTGAAATATATCTATATTATATTACTAATTTAACAACCAAAATATGTCATATAACAATCATTAATTAAGATGAATATTTTTTTCCGAAATTAATAAATTCCCTTCTCCCATCCTCTTATCTACTTCTCTCCCATTTTTTATTTTTCTCTGTCCTTCCTATTCTATATATAACTTATAATTTTTATTTTATATTATTAAATCACTCTTCCACCATAGCCCATGACAACAATAAAGACGTCTCACGGCCCACAAATTCAGCCCAACATAATACACAAATTCAATTATAATTTTAGTCTTTATCTTATCTTATAGTTATCTTTATCTTTATCTCTATCTTATCTTTATCTACTTTTATCTTTCATAGGCCAATACTCTATATATACTTAGTTTTACCTTCATAGTTACAATTCAATCAATCAACAATCAATAAAATTTCTTCATCTTTTTCTTTCACAATTCTATTATCTTTGCATACTCTTTCCGTTTTATTATGATATCAGAGCTGACATCCATGGATCAAGGAGAAAGGGCACACCAACAACTTCATCCGGAGCCTCTTTTGGACCTTTCGTCAGCCCAACACTTTTCTTTCATGGCACTTCCTTTCAACGAAGAAGCTCGTCCGTCAAACCAACTTGAACTTTTGTCAAGTTCAACTACTCATTATCTTTGTTCAATACCTTTTCTACTGTTAACAATTCTTCAAATCAAGATTCATTCTTGAATACTTGGATCATTGATTCTGGTGCCACAAATCACATTGTATCAAATTTGTCTCCTATTATTGTTCATTTACCAAATGGTTCTCGAACTACTGTTTCTTATAAAGGCATCGTTCAATTTTCACCATACTTGGTTCTTCATGATGTTCTTTATTTACCTCATTTCAACTTTAATATTATCTCTGTTTCAAAAATTATTTCAGCACTATATGTGAACTCACTTTTTCATCTTCTTCTTGCACTCTACAGGGCAACAATTTGGAGACAATTGATTTGGCCAGAATGAGAGAGGGATTATATGTCTTTGAACCCAATTTCAGTAAAAATTCATCCACTACACACTCCATAAATTTCATCCAATCTCCACCCATTACACCTTCCAATATATGGCATTTTCGTTTAGGACACCTTTTTGGACAAAGACTTAATCATTTACATAAACAATTTCCTTTTATCTCTATGCATCATGACGAGGCTTGTGATATTTGTCATCTTTCTAAACAAAAGAAACTTTCATTTTCTCAAAGTTTTAACAAAGCCAATGCAAGTTTTGATTTATTACACTTTGATATTTGGGGTCCGTTTCGACAAAATTCTATTCATAATCATAAATATTTTTTTACTATTGTTGATGATTTTAGCCGCTTTACATGGGTTACTTTATTAAAATCAAAAGGAGAAATGCAAAATCAAATAAAAAATTTTATTACTTTAATTGAAACACAATTCAACTCCAAAGTCAAAACTATTCATTCCGATAATGGACCAGAATTTATTTTACATGATTTTTATGCTTCAAAGGACATTATTCATCAACGTAGTTGTGTTGAAACTCCTCAACAAAATGGAAGGGTAGAACACAAGCATCAACATATTTTGAATATAGCTCGTGCTCTTATGTTTCAATCTAATTTACCATCATCTTTTTGGTCTTATGCTGTTAGACATGCTGTTTATTTACTTAATAGAGTTCCATCATCCGCAATTAATTTTAAAACACCATTTGAGATTTTATTCAATCATCCACCAAATTATCATGACCTTAAAGTTTTTGGATGCTTATGTTTTGTTTCTACTCAAATGGCAAACAGATCAAAATTTGATCCAAGAGCCAAAAAGGCTGTATTTATTGGCTTTCAACCTGGTTTTAAAGGGTATATTGTTTATGTTTTAGAAGATAAAAGAATTGAGATTTCTAGAAATGTGATTTTTTATGAAATGATTTTGCCCTTAGTCACAAAAAATGTCCAATTCCAGACACTCAGCTCAACATTGCCAAACACACTTTCTCAAAAACAAGATTCAGTTAGTCTTCCAGTTGAACCCTCACCTATACCCATCGACCCAACTCCACCTAGTTCTTTATTTTCTCCAACAACCTCTCCTTCTTCCTCACTATCGTTTCCTGACCAAGTTGAACCCATGACCACCGAATCACTTTCAACACTAGACACTAGTCCACCATCACCTTCTCATCCCCCGTCACCTTCTTCACCATTTGAGCAACCCCATCTTCGTCATTCCGACCAGCCTCACCGACCTCCAGCATATCTCTCTGATTACTTGTGTAATTCCTCTCTCATCTCTACAAATCAATCTCCCTCAAAGTGCAAGTATCCTTTATCTTCAGTCATGTCTTTTTCTTCTCTTTCATCTTCACATAAAAAGTTTCTTTTATCTCTGCATTCTGACATTGAGTCAAAGTCTTTTAAGGACGCCAATCAACACTCTAATTGGCGTAGTGCTATGAAAGATGAGTTGGATGCTCTTGAGTTGAACAAAATTTGGCGTCTTGTTGATTGCCCTGCAGGGGTTAAGCCGGTTAGCTGTAAATGGGTCTATCGCATCAAACGCAAGCCTAATGGTTCAGTTGATCGATATAAAGCACGCCTTGTGGCTAAAGGGTTCACTCAAACTGAAGGTGTTGATTTCTTGAAAACTTTCTCCCCTGTTGTCAAGCCTGCCACCATCAGATTAGTTTTGGCATTGGCCTCTATGAAGCATTGGCCTATACATCAGTTGGATGTCAATAATGCTTTCTTACATGGGGATCTTTCTGAGGATGTTTATATGACTCTGCCACCCAAATTTATATCTCCTCAACCTAATCAATGCTGTAAGCTACTAAAGTCACTGTATGGTTTACGGCAATCTAGTCGTATGTGATATGATAAACTTTCTCATCTTTTGCTATCTCATGGATATCAGCAGACCTCATCTGATTATAGTTTATTTGTCAAATTCATTGGTGATCAAATTTCTATTCTTTTAGGCTATGTTGACGACATTGTTCTCACTGGTAATTCCATTTCTGAACTTGCTTCCATTAAGTCTATTTTGCACCAACACTTTCGAATTAAAGACGTGGGCCCATTAAAATATTTTTTGGGTATTGAGGTTGCTCAATCAGAGAAGGGAATTTGCTTTTCTCAGAGAAAATATTGTCTTGATATTTTGGAGGATTCTGGTTTATTAGGTGCTAAACCTGCCTCTGTTCCAATGGATAGTACCACAAGACTACATCAAGACAAAAGTCCCCTGCTATCCGACCCTTTTATATATCGTCGTTTGGTTGGCCGTCTTATCTATCTCACCACTACTCGACCGGACATCATGTATGCCACTCAACAATTAAGTCAATTCATGGCATCTCCTACTGAATCTCATCTTCAAGCTACCAAGCATGTGTTACGATATCTAAAAACTAGTCCCGGTAAAGGACTTTTCTTTCCAAGGGAATCAAAAATTCAGCTTCTCGACTTCAGTGATTCTGATTGGGTGGGATGTCCTGACACTCGGCAATCTTTAACAGGTTATTGTTTCTTCTTAGGCAGTTCTTTAGTCTCTTAAAAGACCAAGAAATAAACCACCGTTGCCCGCTCATCCACGGAAGCAGAATATCGTGCACTTGCCAACACAACTTGTGAACTTCAATGGATACTAAATGTGTTACAATTTTTACGCATCTCTCATATCCATCCACCAGTTTTATATTGTGATAATCAGAGTACTCTTCATATTGCTGCTAACCCGGTTTTTCATGAACGGACCAAACATTTAGAGGTTGATTGTCACTTGGTTCGACAAAAAGCTCAAGCTGGAGTGATGAAACTTCTCCCAATTTCCTCTTTTGGGCAACTAGCTGACATCTTCACCAAGCCTTTATCTCCTCAACCCTTTCATCTTAATCTGAATAAGTTTAGTGTTCTTGACATCTTTCATCCTCCAGCTTGCGGGGGCGTATTAAACCACTCTTCCACCTTAATCCATGACAACAATAAAGATGTCTCACGGTCCACAAATTCAACCCAACAGAATACACAAATTCAATTATAATTTTAATCTTTATCTTATCTTATAGTTATCTTTATCTTTATCTTTATCTTATCTTTATCTACTTTTATCTTTCATAGGCCAATACTCTATATATACTTAGTTTTACCTTTATAGTTTACAATTCAATCAATTAACAATCAATAAAATTTCTTCATCTTTTTCTTTCACAATTCTATTATCTTTGCGTACTCTTTTCGTTTTATTATATATTACTAATTTGATAAACTAAAATGTGTGACAAAGTATTCTTTCATTATAATTATAATAAAATCTTTTCTCCAAATTTAATAAACTCCCTCTCTCCTTTTCCTCTATCATTCTCTCTCTTTTCTCTCTCATTCTTTCTCTTTTTATATTTCTATTCTACAAAAAATAAAATTAATAAAATAATATAATTTAAATAAATTTATAAAATTATAAAAAATAAATTAAATTTATAATTAAAAAATAATTTTTTAATATTATTCACATAAAAATATATTATTATTATTATTATTATTATTATTATTATATGCATAATTTTTTTAATTTTTTAATTTAATTTTAAATTTTATTATTTATTTTTTTAATTTATATATTTTTTTTGTAGAAATTTTTTAATATAATTTTAGTGTAAAAATAATTTGATTCTATAAATTTTTTAATTTTTTTATAATCTATAATATTAAAATAAAGCCAATATAACTTCTAAAAATTTATATTCAATATTACGACTTAGTTTGGTAAAGCTTTTTGGAGAGGTGCTTGTGTTTTTTAAAAGCTCAAGTTCCTCATTTTGTGTTTGATAAATAAAAAAAGATCATGTGTTTGTGCTTGTTTTTAAAAGATCGAGGTACTTTTGAAAGCACTTAAAATAGAGCTTTTTAAAGTTGGCTTGTACTTTTCAAAATTTAAAAGTCTAATATAACCTCATATGTTAACTAATTTTTAAATTTAATGTTTACGTTTATATTTATTATAATATTTTTAAATTTTAAAAACTATTTTACCAAACATAATTGATGTTTCTTATATTTATTAAAAGCTATTTTTAATTTGATTTACCAAACATAAATACTATAACTTTTAAAAAACTATCTTTTAAAAATTAATTTTTATAAATTATTTTTAAAAAATAAAAACTATACCAAACTAAGCCTAAACTTATCCTTTTCGTACATCAACCCAACTGAATATTAGCCCATTACCAAATAGGAGTATACTCCCACCGTCCCACGACCCACCTAACTTTGGTAGTTTGGTTCACTCTCACATTAAGCCAACCCCAACCCAAACTCTCGGCTCGGCTCGGCTCGACTCGAGTAGAGTCACGGTGTGCCTTCTCTGTTCTCTCCATCACCCTCTCACTCGACGGTAAGTTCTCTGTCTCTCGCACCTGCTCAGTCATCCAATCATATCCCTCCTCGTATCTCTGTCTGTTTCCACACACCTTCTGGTCTCGTTCTGCTTTTTAATTTTGTAATTTTCCTGTGTTAGTCACTTAATTTCTAGGTTTTGGTTCATGTCATACTTATACATGAATCATGATATTTGTGGTGTGTTGCTAAGATGTGGTTGTTAAATACTCGAATTGTGCTCCATGTTTAGGTGTGTTCTGTTGAAGTGCATTATGATGTATGCTATTGTTTTGGTATCATCTTAATTGAAGCTTGTAGGTTTCAATAGCTTGATGAAGAATCTTGATGAACGAGTCAACATTTTCTACATTTTTTAATTTTTTATTTTTTGATAAAAATTGCATACATTTTATGGAAACATTTGGGTAATATATAATTAATTTGTTACCGATAGATATATCAAATGAATTGATAGATGTTTCTCTTAATGTTATTTATGTGCTAAATCGATTTAAGATAATGGAGAGTGGGTTCTGGGGTTTGAAGTCATGGAATCTTATGGTATGCAACACAGTTTTGAAGATGGTCACAAGAGGAGTTGTGGTATTTTAGCTGTGAGGGATCTTTGTTATTTAGAATTGCTATGATGATTATGTAACATACAGAAGCGGATTCTATTGGTATTGTGGAAATATGTTTTTACACTCTGAACCTTTGATGGATTTTTGTGTGTTTATGATTTATTCCTTTAAGTTAAGCTTGTCATTTTATTTATCAAAGACAATAATAAAATGAATTGATACTGTTCTTATTAGATGAATATCCAATCCTTCATCTGTGCTTATTATAGAATTAAAAAGTTTGACGTTTATTTTAAGAAAATCTCACATTACTTAAGTTTGGTCCTAGTACTTGTCAAAAATCTAGCTACACATACATGTAATTTACATCTTCTTTATAAGACTACTTATATATGATATATTATCCAATAAACAACTAATGGCCATTGAATATTTTTTCCTGTTAAGAATATTTCGGAGTAAGTTTTGATGGTTTACTTGTCAATTAGGTGAATAAGCCGGGTTTGGAAACTTGAATGCAAAGTTCCTAATCCTTGGTTGAGGCATATCAACAGGGTCGATGGTGTGCATAAGGAAGGTAACGGTGGATGACCTGCTGGCTATGCAGGCTTAAGCTCTTCTCCTGCCAGAGAACTACCAGATGAAATACTACCTCTACCACATCCTCTCCTGGCCCCAGCTCCTCTACATTGCCAAGGATTACAATGGCCGCATTGTTGGCTACGTCCTTGCCAAGTTGGAGGAGGAGACTTCTGAGTGCCATGGCCACATCACCTCCCTCGCCGTCCTCCATACCCACCTCAAGCTTGGCCCTGCACCAAGCTCATGAAAGCTGCTCAGAACGCCATGGAACAGTCAAGTTGGTTGTTTTGAATTACTTATGACTCTGTGCCCCGTGTTATTTAGAACATTTTCACTTTGATTTCATTTTGTTTGCAATTTTGTCGTGATTCCCTTGCAAAATCACAAAAAATAAGTTTGTATTCTTTTGTAGGATTGATTTCAGCTAGCATTGATTATGTGAAAATTTCTTTTGAAGTAAAGTCATATATGTTTGGTAAATTTTTATAATTGACAATTAAAATCAACAAACATTTTAACTGGAGAAGTGATAAATTTTCACATATGATATAATTGATTTTGACCTATATTCAATTACAAAATTTTAGTTAACTGGAAATCTAATGTCATACGATGTACAAATTTTGGTCCACCATAATTGATTATGGGTGCTGCAAATTGGGGGAACCCAAACATGCACTAATTAATGTTGAGAAACAAAAATGACTGACACTTTGGTATGTTATTTCTGCTCTGAACTTGCTGGAATTGAGATACTGATGGTTTCTTTATGAGACGATTTATGTCTGTACTTCTATCTGTGTCCCCATTTAAATTACAAAATGGTTACGTTGATTTCAGTCTTTTTGTGGCTATTCCTTTGCAAAATTGTAAAATAAAAAGATTTGTAATTAGTTAATGTTGAAAACAAAAATAATGTCATTTTGTTATCCGATTAATCACTTTGCTACTGAATAGTGTTACTGTAGTTTCTGTTCTGAAGTTGCTGGAACACCATGGTTTCTGTAGAAGAGAAGAAACATTTTGTATCTCTACTGCAATCTATGTCCCCATTTTAATTACAAATTGTTACTTTGATTCATTATGTAGGGATTTGTGGCGATTCCTTTGCAAAATCATAAAAGAAGCTTTGTAATTAATCATCGTTGAAAACGAAAATGAATGTCACTTTGGTATCTCATTAATGATTTTGCTGCCCAACATAGTTGTTTCTGTTAACAAATTTTTGGGATTGAATTACAGGTTTCTAAGTTTCTTATAAGAGTTAGTTTTTGCAATAGCATGATTGTGCATGAAAAGAAAAATGTTTTAAGGGTTTAATCTTGTTGCTATTGGAAATTTCACAAGTGGAGTTATCTCCTTAGCTTATCTTTCAATCTGTTTGGTTTTTGGTGAGCCAGTTGTGGCTTTCAATTGCAAGTTAAAAATGTTTGTTAGGATTTGGTTTCTTTTGTTACAAGTTTGGTTACCATGAAATTAGAGATGTTGTAAGGGTATGCATATAAGCAGTAAGGGTTAAGCATGGTGGTAAGCAAGTTGGTCTTTAGGGTGAAGACCAAAGGTTGAACCTTCAAGATGCCTTCCTATTTACAACAATGCATAGTTGATTGTTCATACTTCATACCATCTTTGTGAATACTGTCAAAGATAAAAATAATCTTTGATTTGTAAATTTTGGTTTAATAAAATGTTTTTTCACTTTTTTCCTCCCTTTCTTTGCAGCTTCAGTTAGCAAGTTATTCATGTTCAATTACAAGTTTATTAGATGTTAGATTCTGTAATCACTAGTTAGCTTTACAAAGGGGCTTAGTATCTGAATGACTAATTATGTTTACCAAATGTGACATAGGTGTTTGGTGCTGAGTACGTCTCCCTGCATGTTAGAAAGAGCAATCGTGCTGCATTTAATTTGTACACGAAGACATTGGGTTATAAGATTCATGATATGGAGGCGAAGTATTATGTAGATGCGGAGAATGCTTATGACATGAAGAAGCAACTCAAGGGGAAGCAGACGCATCAGCATCATCACAGTGGGGGTCATCACCACCACCACCACCACCATCATCATCATGAGCATGGTGGTGGTTGTTGTTCCAGTGAAGCAAAGGCAGAGACGAGAAATGCGAAGCGCACCTGATTGTAAGAGCAATTTTCCTTCATTCTCTGAAAATGAAGTTTTCTTTTCTTTTCTCTTCTTGTGTTGTTGTTGTTGTTGTTGTGAAAGAAACTGGGACATGGCTAGTTTTGAATTGTAGAAATGAGTTGTAATTATCTTGTGCACTTATAAATTTATTGGTGTTTGTTGACTAGGGATGTCAATGGGGCGGGGCGGGGGCGGGGGATGCCTCCCTGCTCCCCGTCCCCGCCCCCAGAATTAATCCCCATCCCCGCCCCGATCCCCGCCATGGGGGGATAATTGTCCCCATCTCCATTCCCCGCGTTCTCCATATTTCCCGCGGGACCCCATTCCCCATCCCCTTATATTTAACATTCATATGAAAATTATAGTAAAAAATATCAAAAAAATAAAAAACAAACTACAAAATACTATTATAAACACACAAACATATCTTATTCAAGATTATAAGTCCAGAAATACAACATAACAAATTATAATCCATAAAATAAAATCTTAAAATACAACTTCCATTCTAAAAAAAAGCGATAAGATATAGTCTTTAACATTAAGTATTCTTTGATGGTCAGCATACTCAGCAAGAGAAATCATAATTGCTTTAGATACATAGAAGGAGAGAAAATCAAGCAACTATTTCAAAATCAAACCCTAACTATTTCAAAATTATAAACACTATATGTCTAATTGCTTTAGATACATAAAAGGAGAGAAAATCAAAATTATACAACACAGTGAGTAGAGAAGACTGAATAATAGGGTTAGGGTTTTTTTAATTGGTAAAATTACTAAAAAATCTACCTATGTTAGAAATAAAGTAAGGTTATTTAAGAAATTTCAAACATTCGGGGAATTATCGGGGATGGGGCGGGGATCCCCGCTCGGGTCCCCGCGCCTGTCTCGGGAGAATTTTGCTCCCCATCCCCATCCCCACGGGAAAAATTCCCCACAAACGGGGCCCCATTCGGGGTGGTCCCCGCGGGGATCCCCGTTTCCTGGGGATTTTTGACACCCCTATTGTTGACAGTTTTATTTCAGTATGAGCTTTTATTACGTTTACATCATGATGCTTGCTTGAATAGACATGCTGCTTTTGTGTATAATTCCTCCACCCTTGGCCGTTTCAGAGTATATAGGGGATATTGGGGGAAGGAATGTAATAATATTATATTATTACTTCCAAATCACGTAAGTAAGAATTATTTTTTACATTATGTAAAAAACAAAGTAAAAATTCACATCCAGTTCTTTAATAGCAACTGAAAACTATTACATAATTTTACATATTTGATTATTAATTTTATGTAAAAACAACTACATATAAGTTTTTGTCTTATAAAAAACATACAATTAGATGTTTGGATTTTTTATTAATATTTATATATTTGCAAAAACTTAGAAATTAGAATGGTTTATGCTCTATGTTCCTATATATTTTTTCTAAATTTTGCAGGTTTCTTAAAAATGTTTACATGCGAAAATGACCAAAATATTTTAATGGAGTTTCTTTACATAGTCTAGAATTATTATTATATAAAAAGTCGTCGACGATTATATAATTTTTTTTATTTTATTAAAATTAAATTAAAAATTAATTGTTGTCACAATTCACAACAATAGTGCTCACATATGAACTAATGAACCATATATTAAAAAGAGGATAGTTTTGAAATTAAAAAAATTAAATGTCATCAGAATTTATTATTTTTGTCATTACTTAGTCATTAATCAATCTCTTTAGTCTATTTCTTTTAAGGGATAAGTATTGTTTTGGTTCCTAACGTTGAGGATCGGAATCGAAACCATTCCTAACATAATTTTTTATTTAGTATCTTCCTTGACTTTTTTTTCGTATTAAAATTGTCCTTTTTAATAAAAATTTTAATTTTATTTCTAAATTACCCCTACTTTGATAAAAAATTTATAAAATTAAAAAAAAATGCGTTGGGAGAGGGGCGGAAAGGAAACGCGAAGGGGGAGGGGAGGGAAAGAAGAAAGGTAAAAGGAAGAGGGAGAAGGGGAAGGGGAAGGGGACGGCGCTGGCGAAGCTTGGAGCTGCCGTTGCCGTCGCTGAAAGAAAGAAGAAAGGAGAGGGGCTGCGACGGGGGAGAAGAGAAGAGGGAAAGGAAATGCGCCGGCGCTGCTAGGGTTCGCCGCCGCCGTCGCATCGATATCGGGAGACCACGCCGCTGAGCCGTCACTGCTGATTCGCCCACAAGCTGCCGTCGGGGAAGCGCCGATGGTTCTGCTTCTTCTTCTGCCTCCTCTGCTTGAGCTTCTACTTCTTCTTCTTATTTTAATTTGTTGTTTTCTGATTTTATTGTTGTTGTGTGTTGATTTGGTCGTTGAGTTGAATTTCTGATTTGTTGAATTTGTGTTGATTTTATTGATGTTGTTTTTCTTGGTGGTGGAGGTAAAGGTGGTGGTGGTGGTGGAAGTAAAGGTGTTGATGGTAGTAAAGGGCATTTTTGTCTAAAAAAAGTTAAAAGAACGATTTAAATATGAAAAAAAAAACGTTAAGGATGATTCTAAATAAAAAATTAAGTTGGGGACGGTTTCGATTCTGACCCTCAACATTAAAGACCAAAACAATCATTATCCCTTCTTTTAATTTAATAATTCAACAATATACTTTATTCTATATTTTTAAATATTAATAGCTAATTGATAGTCAAAATTAATAAATTTTAATAATCTTCTACCATATCTCTTGTAATTGTACAAATTTATTTCAATATACATATGAACCATATTCATCAATTTATATATCTATAAGAATATTTTTTTTAGTTTAGTGTCTCTTTTGAAAAACTTTTTTTATTTTACTCTTTTTTCTTGTGTTTACTCAAGAATTTAATTAAATTCCTTAATTTGAAAATATAATATGATTTTTAAATATTTTTATACAATTATCTAACTTTTAGAAAATCAGCTATGCTGTTAGAAAAATAATAGAAATCAACTCCAATTTCATTATCATGGTTCTTTGCTTTGGTGTCAAGTGTCAGCTATCAAGTCTCAACTAACCTTTGTTTCCATGACAGTGATTGTTTCCATCATTCAATTCGCTCTTTTCTCTTCCAACTCCTTCTTCTCGTTTGAACGGATTTTACACAAACATGTTGCGTGCAGCATCATTCTCCAGGTTCAGCTTCTCTCTTCATATCCCCTCTTTTCTTGTGCCCTATGTTTTCCCTTTTCGCTTTCCTTCCTGTTCATGTTCAATGTCAAGCCTTCACTCTCATTCTGAGCTCACATCCCCTCGCCATGTTGATGAAGCTGTTGATTCCTTCACTCGCATGCTCTCTATGCGTCGCCCTCCATCCATCATCCAATTTAACCAGATTTTGGGGTCTCTTGCCAAGACGCACCATTTCCCCACCGCCATTTCCCTTTTTCAGCAATTTCAAGCCAGGGGAATTGCGCCCAGCATAGTTACTCTGAATATTTTAATCAATTGTTGCTGTGGCATGGGTCGGATCACTCCCGCTTTCTCTACATTGGCCAAGATTTTCAGGATGGGTTTTCAGCCTGATACCATAACGTTGAATACACTCGTTAAAGGTCTCTGTCTATGCGGTAATGTTGAAAAAGCACTGCACTTTCATGACAGAGTGTTGGCTCATGGATTTCAATTCGACCAAGTCACTTATGGGATCTTGATTAATGGACTCTGTAAGACCGGACACACATCTGCTGCTATTCAACTGTTGAGAAAGATCCCACAGTATGGGATTGCTCCTGATGTCGTCATGTACAACGCAATTATTGATAGCTTGTGCAAGGTTACGTTTGTAAGCGATGCTTTTCATTTATACTTTGAAATGCTTGCTAAGGGAGTCTCTCCCGATGTTATCACGTACACCACTCTAATTTATGGATTGTGCCTTGCGGGCCAACTTAAGGAAGCCATTGATTTACTAAATCATATGATGCTGAAAAACATTTCTCCAAATGTTCGTACCTATAATACTTTGATTGATGGACTATGTAAGGAGGGAAATATCAAAGATGCTAAGAGTGTATTAGCTGTGATGACAAAAGATGCTGTGGAACCAACTGTGGTTACTTATAATTGTTTAATGGATGGGTATTGCTTGGTTAACGAATTAAACAAGGCAAAATATATATTTGACACAATGGCCCAGATAGGAATGGCTCCTGATATCCAAAGTTACAATATTATTATTAATGGCTTGTGCAAAATTAAATTGATGGATGACGCCTTGAATCTCTTTGAAGAGATGCGTCGCAAGAACTTGGTTCCTAACACAGTAACTTACAGTACTCTAATTGATGGCTTGGGAAAATCAAGGAGAATCTCTTGTGCTTCAAAGCTTCTTGTTGAGATGTATAATAAAGGTCAACCTGCTAATATAATCACTTACAATTCCTTGTTGGATGGGATGTTCAATATCAAACAAGTTGACAAGGCACTTATGTTATTTAATCAAATGAAAAAGAGTGGCATTGATCCCAATATACGTACATATAATGTACTTATTGATGGCCTATGCAAAGGTGGAAGACTTACAGATGCAAAAGAGATTTTTCAATCTCTTTCCATTAAAAGCTATCGTCCAAATGTGAGGACATATACTATTATGATCAATGGGCTCTGCAAAGAGGGCTTATTTGAAGAAGCATTGGCCCTGATGTCAAAAATGGAAGACAATGGTTGCTTACCAAATGCTGTGACTTTTGAAATCGTTATTCGTGCTTTGTTTGAAAAAGGTGAGAATGACATGGCAGAAAAACTTCTTCGGGAAATGATTGCTAGAGGCTTATTGAATGGATGAATGAAGCCATGAAGGTAAGATACATCAACTCAAATTGAAATCACCTCTCTATTGTTGCAGAATATGTATCATAGTTCTGTAAATTCTGTATCTGTTGGGTCAGAGAACTTTGGCAATGCCACAACATCAATACCACTGATGTCTTGATTATCTCATTTTTATTCAATTAATTTTGAACTTTTAATTTTTGTAATTGCTATCATCCTTTTTAATTCCACTATGCTCTATTGATTCTATAGAGGATATTCCTAGTTGTAGCTTACAGGTTTAGTGTCTAAGATCTCTTTATAGTAATTAATAGTTCTTTACTGTTATCCTATGAGATCATATATCTTAACTATTATCATGCTACAAACTATAACTAATTGAACACAATCTTCGTACGCTTAAAGACAGATTCACCGGAAAAGTTTTTGCTTTAGAAATGGGCATTTAGCATCTATACGGTGTAAAACATATGATCTTTTCAAACGACTTTCGCTCTCAAACATGTTGAGAGATTGGAAGTTGCAGTTCATTGAAGCTTGTGATCTTGTTTGTATTTGCATTGGTTTGGAGAAACTCTTTTCCTCCACCCATTTGTAATGTTCTCTCAATACATTAATGATATTCTTTCTTTTGTTATCACGAGAAAATATATATAAAATAAATAGCTAGAATGATGGCATTGAGAACTCAGAAATAAATCGAAAAGCTAGTAAGCAAGTAAAACAGCTGGAGGACTTACTCCGGACATATCCAATCTCCTTTACTCATTTGATTAGTAGGCAGATCAACGTCCTTTGGCTTATCTTCATTACAATTTAAGCATTGTCTATTCCTAGAGAAGTTCATAAAATTTCAGCTGCAGGAAATGTGGAAGCATACAAAAATGAGAGAATCAACTGTTACAAATGAATTTTATGTGGCCAATATAATTGTAGACGTCAAAAGTCATGGAAGTATGCACCAAGAAGATTTTGAAAGCTCTTTATCTATATTCATCATGCTATAATAAATGCATCATTAACATGGGTATAGACAAGTATCTACAGGCCTAAAATACTTCTTCTTCTTCTTCAGAACGAGCACTATCTCTTGAAGCAATTTGCTTGAGAGAAACCTAATTAGACAGGTAAAATAGGTAATCACTGACAACAGATTTTCAAAAGAGATGACGTTGTTTTAATATATAAAAAATAGGAGATAGATCACTTGCTTGAATTCAGCACTAATGTGCTTATGGACAAAGAATTAATTCTCCTATTAGATAATTTTCTTGGTGCACAAGATTGCTAGGCCTGCTCAAACTGTGAGCATTATGTACATTTTGAAATGCCTAATTCCAAGTGTAATGCCTCGAGCAAATTAAGGCAAGATTTCTGTTATTTAGGTATAAAAGCAAATAATTTGTCAGAATAATAATGGCACATATGGTAAAGAAAAATAGGGATAATTGGTAGTTTGGTACTTGTTGAGCCTACCAAAACATGTTTTTAAAAGATAAGCTTCAATTTGAGATATTTAAATGGTAGATTTAATTAAATGGTGCTTTAAGGCTTAAGGATATCAGTTAAAAGTAGAGGATTTTGATTATTTTAGCATATTCAATGCATAAAGGACTTAAAATAATTTATATTTTTTATTAAAAGTTTCTATTTGTAATATTATGAAAAAAATTACAATACACTAGCTTTATTTATAAATGTAAGAAAAAAAGATAAATAGATTCTTGACTTTTTAGTCTGGAGATATTTAAGTCTCCAAAAATTTGAGAATATATTTAAGTTTTGACTTTCTCATAATCTGGACATATCAATTCCTGAATCTAATTTATTTCATTTTAAAAACTCTCCCATGTGTGTATCCGTATATCGGCAATGTCAATACAACAGAAGCCACGTTTAATTTTTTCGTTGAATTTGATAGATTCAAGTGAACAGAAAAATTAATGTGTTTAAATTTTGAAAATATCAAGGACTTAAATATATTTTTAAATTTTTAAAAATTTAAATATTGGTGAATCAAAAGATTAAGGTTTTATTTATTATTTTTTCTAAATATAAAAATATGGAAAAGTCTAGGGACCAACAATTTTATTGAATTTTGGCCAGCATGTAACCAGCAGAGAAAGGTGAGCCATTGGATGAAATCTCACACCAATATCACACCATTAAATCATCATTAATGACTATTTGATGACTATCAATCACAAAAGTTACTGGCCCTATTATTGCTCTAAAAATATTTTTGGAATACTAAGTCTTTGATCATCGAGTAATATCCACTTTACAACTAATTTTTTATGAATCTTATCCTACCGTATGATCCCAATCATGTTTTTTACCTCAATTTTTATGCATAACACATCTTTTTATAAATTATTACCAATCCTTTTGTTATTAAACAATGTTATTTGAAATTTTGAATCTATCTATCTATTTATTTACTTATATATTATATTACATAAAAATGATAATGTCTTTTTTATTTTGATAATGTTATTTTTTTTATAAATTTATATATAATACAATACCAAAAGTTTACGTAAAAAATATATTATAATATTATTTAATTTGATAAATTAAAGACTAATTTATTATGAATTTAAATTTTAGAATATACATTGTCACCAAAAAAAAATTTTAGAATATACATTCAAATAAGTTTTTAAAAAAATTTTGCATTGGATATTTTTGTTTTAAAAAAAGGTAATTATGTTGAAATCTTTAAACTTTATAAAAATAAGATATATAGGTCTTTGCGTCATACTTTTAAAGATCTATTTGTCCAAATAAAAATAACATATATAACTAAAGTCAGGACTCATATATTTTACTTTTATAAAATTCAAGAATCTAAATGTAATAAAAAATTTTTAAAGACAAAATGTCTGATGCAAAATTTTTCAGGACCTATTTGTGTATATACATTATATCTAAATTTTACCAATAAATTATTACATACATAAGATTTGAGTCTCTAACACTTATTTAAACGAATAAATAAAATAATAATATTATGCATTTAAGTTTTTTTATAAACTAAGTTAAACAATAAAATTTGGAATAATGTTATTCATAATTAATTTTTATTGATATTCGATCAACTTAATTAGACTCGGTTAGTAAACAAATTTTAATGTGCAGTATTATTTACAAGAATAATACTATATATTCAAGTCTTTTATGAACTAAGTTTAACTAAATTAAATAATAAAATTTAGAATAATATTAATTATAATTGATTTGGTTATGTTAAACCAACTTAATTAACTAATGAGTTATAACTCAAATGGCATAATCTTTTTATAGGTGTCAGATTCAAGTTTTCCTATTTTTGGTAAAAAAAAAATTTAACAAAAAAATTTAAATATATAGTATTATTCCAATAATTATTGTCCATAAATTTCTGATTTTATTTTTAACTGAAACAAAAACGTTGGGATTTGGGGGGTTGGTGCATTGCAAAACCCTGAGTGTGAACTCCAACTTTAAGATAAACCCTCTCAGCTAAGCATAGCTGAGGAAGAAGAGGAAGAAGTAGTTACCACTTACCACTAACCATGTCAGCTTCAAAGCTCGCACTGTACGGATTCGGAACCACCCTGTTCCGTACCCATCGATTCCTCTCTTCTTCCTTTCTTCCCTTCTCTAAACCAATCCTTTTCCCTCTCAAACCCCCGCCACGCCGCCGCGCTTTTTCTTCATCCGCCGCTACCGCCGTCACCTCTGTCGACCAGGACAACCGCCTCCAAATCCACCATCCTTGGCCCGAATGGATCTCTTTCGTCGACCGTTTGAGTACCAAAGGCTATCTAACCAAATCCTCTTCTTCTGGCGATGATGGAGACGACGCCGTTTACGTCAACATGAACCTCTTGAAGGATGCCTGTCTCAGCTTCGGTCGTGACCGCTACGATCTTTTCAGGTGCGTTTTCTTCTCTCTCTCTCTCTCTCTCTCTCTCTCTCTCTCATTTATATATTTGCGTCTCATTAGATTATTGGAATGCGAGAAAGTACTTAATTTTTAAGTTGAGTTTGCAGCGGGAAGCACATTTTTCATAACTAGCTTGAGTTCATGAGTAGTTTTCTTTACTTGTTTGGTGACAATGGAAGTTTTCTATTTGTTTCTGAAGTTGGTTATGTAAGAACTGAGAAAAATGCACATTGAGGAGGGTCTAAAGGGGAGGTTATTTAGCTATTTCAAACTCCAAATAAGCTAATGTTAACACACACACTACATTCAAGCATCAGCAATTTAGCATCATGGTATGTTAGAGTTAGAGTTTAGAATTAGCATCAAGTTCTTTTGCTTCTTATGCATGCAGGTTGCTGTCCTCGAGTGATCTTCAAGCAATCGTGGAGGGAGGATGTCCTAATCTTCTCCGAAAAGCTGTAAATTCGGCTAAAAGGTTGAGAGCCCACCTGCAATTAGATGAAGGGGATGTATGTCAGTTCATTTTTTGATTTTTTGTTTCAAGCTTTAAGCTTTTAAAATGCATGACGTTCAAATGTTCCTGTTAATCCATACGATTTAGTTCTTTATTCTTCACTCAAGTTTATTGTTTTTGTTCAGGTCTGTAGTGCTTGCCACCTGCGAGGCTCCTGTGATAGGGCTTATGTGATTATGGAGACCCTTGGAGTTGATGCTCGAACTGTGGATGTAGTTAGAATACTTTTGTTCTACGCACTAGATCCAGTTGTTCTTTCTGGTGGAGAGAAACCCTCGGGGAGAGAACTTGTTGAATCATCTGTGCGAAAACTTCTCTCCCAGCTGATTGAGTTGAGTGAGTCATCTCCTGCTCCAGCTCCTCATGCTCCTGCTCGATCAAAGCCCACTGCCCAAAATGCTGTGGCAGAAGGCCAACCACTAACTTCAACAACTAGTAAATTTTCAAAAGAAGCGGAGATGAAGAAACATGACTGGATTTGCCAAAAGTGAGTCATACTAGCTGATGCAGTCATATCTTCAGTGAATTTATAGTTTTTCTCCACTTCCACAGTTCCACATGAAATTTGGAAGATATTCTTTGTTCATAAGCATGTTGCTCATGAATTCAAGCAAGTGATCTATCTACTATTTTTTTTATATATTAAAGCAACGTCATCTCTTTGACTCTTTCAAAATCTGTTGTCAGATGATTACCTATTTTACCTGTCTAATTAGGTTTCTCTCAAGCAAATTGCTTTAAGAGATATTGTTCATTCTGAAGAAAGCTGAAGTAATTTAGGCCTGTAGATACTTTACTCTACCTTTGTTAATAATGCTATACATGAATCAAGATGAAGAGCTTTCAAAATCTTGGTGCATATTTCCATGACTTTTTGACATCTGCAATTTACCTATTGGCCACCTAATAATTCATTTGTAACAGTTGATTCTCTCATTTTTGTTTGCTTCCATGTTTCCCGCAGATGCAATTTTATGAACTTCTCTAGGAATACAGAATGCTTAAATTGTAAAAAAAATAAGCCAAAGGATGTTGATCTGCCTACTAATCAAATGAGTAAAGGAGATTGGATATGTCCAGAGTAAGTCCTCTAGCTGCTTTACTTGCTTTTTACTAGCTTTTATCCCAGGGCATGGTCACGTTTTCCATTTATTTATGAAGGTTCCTTTTCTGAAGTCATATAATTTTGGTTCATAACAATAGCATTATATGAATTACCCTGTTCTATGATCTTTTTTTCTCTAACTTTTGTAGTTGACCATATGCAATTATGCATGTGTAACTGTTTCACTTGCTCCTTATGATCTGCTGACATATTCTTGTTGGTTTTGCTGCAGATGCAGTTTTATGAATTTTTCCAGAAATTTTCAGTGTCTAAAATGTAAGACAACCGGGCCCAAGAGGATCAATCTAGATGAAGTTGAAATGAAAAAAGGAGATTGGAATTGTCCACAGTGAGTCTCCTATCTTTTATATTGCTTTACTATTTTTGCTAACTGTTACATTTCCAGGGAATTGTTTATACCTTAGGATACCTTTGTGATAGAAAATGAATCATTATCTCTTTCCTGGATCAAAGGTGAATAAATCATATTGATAGCAACACTATAACTTGGGCACATTGATAACTTTGCACTCATTAACCCTTTTGATAATATATATTGCATTTAATTTCTTCTAGAGTTTTTCATGCTTCATCTGTTTCTCATTTTGGTTGGGATCATTTTGAAACTAAACACAACTCTATTTTTTTATAGATAGATAAATCCACCGATAAATGTTACAAACATTTATTTCGGAGTTCTCAATACCATCATTCTAGCTATTTATTTTATATATTTTTTAATTGATAACAAAAGAAAGAATATCATTACTATATTGAGAGAAAAGTACAAATGGGTGGAGGAAAGAGTTTCTACAAACCATTGGAAATACAAACAAGTTCGGAAGCTTCAATGAACTGCAACTTCCAATCTCTCATCATGTTTGAGAGGGAAAGTCATCTGAAAAAATAATATATTTTAGACACATAGATGCTAAACACCTTTTTCTAACCCAAACAAACAACTTTTCCTGTGAATCTGTCATGAAATGTACGAAGACTGTTCTAGCCAAATGCTCCAAATAGTGGAATATATTGCACATTGCCACAAAAATTTAGCCTCTTTCTTTCTCCCAAAACCTGCAAACATCATCAAAAGAAACTGAGCTAGTGATATGAGACGCACCCACAATTCTCGGAACACGCTGAACAAAGAACTCCACAAAGAATGCTATTTATTATATTTTATAACCCAGGATTCTTGAATTGTCTAAACCCTATCGAACAGCTGCAGTTGGCACTATTTTAGGATGCGGTCTTTCTTTGCACTAAAATGGTGAAACATACAACTTAGATGTCAAAAGTTATCATCTATTAAGCTTGTTCATATGATATACTCGTCCAATCGCTAGAATACATACACAATCTCATGTTATGTAAATATTTTAGTATACAGTAGAATTGTGTGTTTCTATAAGCTCTGTGGATCCTCTATTGTTGTGCTGTGTAATTTATTATATGCATTTTTCAGCTGTCTTTGTTTTATAATGTTGGGATGATGGTTTTGTCCTTTTGAGCTTGTGGATGAATGGATTGTTATATATATTATTGTTTTAATTGACAAAACCATGCCCTGCATTTGCCTACTATTGCATTTGGTATCATACTAGCTACCAACATTGCTAATCTGTAATCACACAGCTCTCATTCGCAAGCATCCTTTAACTTAAAGCTTAAAGGAGCTTTGGCTTGAGTACCAGCAAAGGCTGGATTCATAGCACTAACAGATTAGGAACAGAATTCGTGAATGTTGACTTATAAGCAATAGTTTCAAGAATTTTCTCGTTTATATAGGTGCGGGTTCATGAATTTCGCTAGTAAATCGAAGTGTTTGCGTTGCTCTGAGCAAAGACCCAAGAAACATCCCGGGGACTGGAGTTGCTCCAAGTAAGTTCTCTTTCTCCACCTGACCCTCGAGTTTCTTGTTTTATATGTTGCTTTGTGTATTATGTGGAAATTCATATTGACTTTCAAAGTTTGGTTTAAAAAATTGTTAATAGGATTTCTATTGTATGTAGGTGTGGTTTCATGAATTTTGCTAGTAAAGTGAAGTGCTTGCATTGTCAAGAGCCAAGTCCTAGTTCCAACAAATATCAACATCCCGGGGATTGGAGTTGTCCTAAGTGAGTTTATTGTTTCTTCTTCTTCTCCTTTCCTTCTCTTTTATCGTCAAGAATTTTCTAGTATGCTCTTACATACTTAATGTGTGCTCCAGGAACATTCATGGCTACTCATTTTGTGTTATATAATTTTGAAACAGCATAAATGAAAATAAGTGGCTATAGATGTTTTTGAATTACATATTAAACGTGTTTAAGGAGCATACAAGTCCACCTGATCCTGTTGTCTCTTCTCTTTTCCTAGCATGCTAAAGTTTGTTGTTTCATATTACTTGGTTAGGTGTAATTTCTACAATTATGCAAGAAATAAGAATTGTCTGAAGTGCAACATTGAACGACCTAAAGAGCAACCAACCAATGAGCATGAGGAGCATGTTTGGAAAAGATCATATTGATGAAGAGATCCATAGGGCGGCATTTGCATGGTGGAGTCAAATGTGGGTTTTCTTTCCAGTTTATTTTATAGTCATTTCATTAGAAAGATACACATCTGCAATATAATCAGAGAGAGTTATTTGAATGTAATTGAAGATGTTTAATATGATCATGTACAGATCTAGAAGCAAATTTAACGATGTGTAATGTACCATCACTAATATATCTGGAGTTGGATTGAATCTCGTGAAATGTGAATGTTCCAACTTAATAAGGAAGAAATATACGAAGACGAAAATTCATGTCAATTGAAGTATCAATTCGAGCAATTGTAAGATCAAGCAAAAGAGTAGTATTTTTATTTCTCTCGTTATGTTTTAGTCTTGCTATATTCCCAATATGATAATTGAGGAATATAGCAAATAAAAGGGAGCACATTAGTCGAACCCTTAAACTCTAACTAATATGGAGGAATATTTATCTTGAAAATAATAGTAACAAAAAACCAGCATTCCAAAATCCACTATAAGAATCAACCTGAGTCAGCAGATGCATTCAACAAAATAAATCCAAAACTCCCTTCGGCTATTTGGCAGCCATCAAAAGTAATTACAGCTCCGACTCCTATCAATAATTATTGCCACAGAAATACAATAGTAACAAGAATCATGGCCTCTTTCATTTTCTTCTTCTTCTCCATGTTCTCTATCTTTTCTTCACACGCGATATCTTTTGTTTTGACATCAAGTGTCATCATCACACGCTTTAGCATAAAAAAGACAATTTTGAATTTTTGATGTGTGGAACTGCTTCTAATAGATAACGAGATAAATAATAATTACCAAAAAAAAAAAAAAAGATAACGAGATAAATTGGGAAGTTTAAACTTTAGATGGATAACCTAAATCGATTTCGCTTAGGTTGTAATCTGAAAAGGAAATAAAGATAAAAAGGAAAATCAGAAGAGGCGACACACATTTTAGAAGTTGGATTTGTTTTTAAGGTGGAATAGAAAACCGTATAGCTTATGAATACATCCTTAATCCCCACTTAAATTCGTTTTACTACAGCTCTTGGAGAATTCGGTCAAATAAACAACAGTTCACGGTTGCTAATGATAAATGTCAACAGTCATGGGAATTAGTTAGATACTCCACCTACATAAATAAAGAAAAACAAGTTGCACAGTTTAGGAATAGCAGGGAAACCATAACAAAATTATTAACAATTGTGAAAATCAAAAGTGCAAACTTAATTGAATAAAATTGAGATAGTCAAAACATTAGTGATAGTGAGGTCATGGCAATGCCAAAGTCCTCTGCCCCAGCATATAGAGAATTTATATAACTATTCTAAATATTCAACAACAATAGAAATGTAATTTTAATTTGAGATGTATTTTACCTTTTATCTATTCAATAAGCCTCTAGCAATTATTTCCCGAAGGAGTTTTTCTGCCGTATCATTCTCATCTTTTTCAAACAAAGCTCAAATAATGGTTTCAAAAGTCACAGCATCAGGAATGCAATCATCATGTTCCTTTTTTGACAACAGGGCCAATGCATCTTCAAACAGACCCTCTCTAGAAAGACTATTGATCATAATATTGTATGTCTGGACGTCTAGACAATAGCCTCTAACGGGAAGATCCTGAAAAATCTCCTCAGCATGTTTAAGTTTTCCACTTTTACATAGGCCATCAATAAGTATGTTGTATGAGTGTATATTTGGTTAATGCCAATCTCTTCCATTTTACTGAATAACACAAGTGCCTTGTCAAGTAGTCGGTTTTTGCACAAGGCATCTATCAAGAAATTGTAAATGAATATAGAAGGTTGACCTTTATCATGCATCTCAATAAAAAGCTCCAAAGCACCGGAGATTCTCTTTGATTTGCCCAAGCCATCAATAAGAGTGTTGTAAGTTACCGTGTTAGGAATTAAGTTCTTGCGACACAAGTTTAGATGTACAAAACTACAAACTAAAATCAAGGCAAGAGAAATATTGATACAGAAATGTATCTGCTTTGAAATACTTAGGTGGCCAAACCACACTCATTTAAGCAGGTCAAAATCCAGTGTAAAGCAAATATTGCCAATCTCCATAGAGAAGTCATTGATCAACAAGCAAACTAACATAAAATTTGAAGTTGGGAAACCATAACCGAATTATTAACACACTCATATTTTAGAACCACATATTTTTCATAATAATGTAATTTTCCTTATACAGAATGCAACGGATTTGCAAATGTTTATAGCACTCTTTTTTGTTTTTCTTAGTTTGTAGCATGATAATAGTTAAGATATATGATCACATAGGATAACAGTAAAGAACTATTAATTACTATAAGAGTAATACCTCAAATAGGTCCCCAAGAAATTTACCATCCGACAGTTTTGTCCCCCACAAAATTTAACTAAGATTTCGACCCTGAGGTTCTCAGATATCCCCCAAATACTTCTCCAAAACCGTTTGATTCGGTTAAAGTGGTGACGTGTTAGGTTAACTGTGACATGTCACCTTTAGGACATTTTGGTCCCCATCCACGTTGGACAAAACGACGTCGTATTGGAACCAGGGGCAAAACAACGTCGTTTCGGGGAGGACAAATTCGTCTCCCACTTAGACAGAGAATGCAAACGGCGCCGTTTTCATGTGGGGGACCTATTTTCCTTATAATAGTATCTTAGGGGACCTATTTGACCTATAATTCGTGATGTTAAAAGAAGCTATATTTACTTCAACGCAAACCTTAAAAACACATTGACATTGGTCCGTTCATTTATCAAAATGGTAACATAAACCTGAGAACCCAAACATGTTAATCACACAAATATTTGGCTTCAATAGCAACACAAACCAAATCAAGTCAAAAGAAGGTTTATTTTCTTCAACACAAACTAAACGAAACCATTCTAAATAACATAACGTCTTCTTCCTCCAACAGAACAAAAGGTGGTAACATAACTAAGACAACAACTTTCACACTAATTATTAGAAGCATCATTTTTTGAAAGACTGGTTCAACCCTCGTGTTGGAATGAATTTGAACAACTTAAATACTGTGCCACTGGTTGCAGCTGATATTGTCTCAGCACTAACACTCCCTGAATTCTCGGCCCTAATTACTGTCTCCTTTGGACGTCTAAAAGAAAGCTGAACTTGGAATAAACAGTATTGTTATCACCATGTTTTAGCAATACTGAAATTTTGTGTGAAACATGGTGATAATAATACTATTTATTCCAAGCTTAGCTTTCTTTTAGACGTTCAAAGGAGACAGTAATTAGGGCCGAGAATTCGGGGAGTGTTAGTGTTGAGACAATATCACCTGCAACTAGTGGCACAGTATCTAAGTTGTTTAAATTCATTCCAACACGAGGGTTGAACCAGTCTTTTAAGAAATGATGCTTCTAAGAATTAGTGTGAAAGTTGTTGTCTTAGTTATATTACCACCTTTTGTTATGTTGGAGGACGAAGATGTTATGTTATTTAGAATGGTTTCGTTTAGTTTGTGTTGAAGAAAATAAACCTTCTTTTGACTTGATTTGGTTTGTGTTGCTATTGAAGCCAAATATTTGTGTGGTTAACATGTTTGGGTTCTCAGGTTTATGTTACCATTTTGATAAATGAACAGATCAATGTCAATGTGTTTTTAAGGTTTGCGTTGAAGTAAATATAACTTCTTTTGACATCACGAATTATAGGTCAAATAGGTCTCCTAAGATACTATTATAAGGCAAATAGGTCCCCCACATGAAAACGGCGCCGTTTGCATTTTCTGTCTAAGTGGGGACGAATTTGTCCTTCCCGAAACGACGTCGTTTTGCCCCTGGTTCCAATACGACGTCGTTTTGCCCCTGGTTCCAATACGACGTCGTTTTATCCAGCGTAGATGGGGACCAAAATGTCCTAAAGGTAACATGTCACGGTTAACCTGACACGTCACCACTTTAACCGAATCAAACGGTTTTGGGGGCGTATCTGGGGGATATCTGAGAACCTCAAGATCGAAATCTTAGTTAAATTTTGTGGGGGACAAAACTGTCGGATGATAAATTTCTTGGGGACCTATTTGGGGTATTACTCTTACTATAAAGAGATCTTAAACACTAAACCTGTAAGCTACAACTAGGAATATCCTCTAAAGAATCAATAAAGCATAGTGGGATTAAAAAGGATGATAACAATTACAAAAATTGAAAGCTCAAAATTAATTGAATAAAAATGAGATAGTCAAGACATCAGTGGTATTGATGTTATGGCATTGCCAAAGTTCTCTGACCCAACAGATACAGAATTTACAGAACTATGATACATATTCAGCAATAATAGAGATGTGATTTCAATTTGAGTTGATGTATCTTCCTTTCTTTCATCCATTCAATAAGCCTCTAGCAATCATTTCCCGAAGAAGTTTCTCCGCTCTGTCATTCTCACCTTTTCCAAACAAAGCACGAATAATGATTTCAAAAGTCATAGCATTTGGTAAGCAACCGTTGTCTTCCATTTCTGACAGCAGGGCCAATGCTTCTTTAGATAAGCCCTCTTTGCAGAGCCCATTGATCATAATATTGTATGTCCTCACATTTGGATGATAGTTTTTAATGGAGAGATCTTGAAAAATCTCTTTTGCATCTGTAAGTCTTCCACATTTGCATAGGCCATCAATAAGTATATTATACGTGCATATATCTGGATCAATGCCACTCTCTTTCATTTGATTAAATAACACAAGTGCCTTGTCAAGTTGTTTGATATTGAACATCCCATCCAACAAGGAATTGTAAGTGATTATATTAGCAGGTTGACCTTTATTATGCATCTCAACAAGAAGCTTTGAAGCACAAGAGATTCTCCTTGATTTTCCCAAGCCATCAATTAGAGTATTGTAAGTTACCGTGTCAGGAACCAAGTTCTTGCGACGCATCTCGTCAAAGAGATTCAAGGCATCGTCCATCAATTTACTTTTGCACAAGCCATTAATAATAATATTGTAACTTCGGATATCAGGAGCCATTCCTATCTGGGTCATTGTGTCGAATATACATTTTGCCTTGTTTAATTCGTTAACCAAGCAATACCCGTCCATTAAACAATGATAAGTAACCACATCTCTTTTCACACCATCTTTTGTCATCACAGCCAACACACTCTTAGCATCTTTGATATTTCCCTCCTTACATAGTCCATCAATCAAAGTATTATAGGTATGAACATTTGGAGTAATGTTGTTCAGCATCATATGATTTAGTAAATCAATGGCTTCCTTAAGTTGACCCACAAGGCACAATCCAAAAATTAGAGTGGTATAGGTGATAACATTAGGAGAAATTCCCTTAGCAAGCATTTCAGAATAGAAATGAAAAGCCTGACTTACAAGTGTATCCTTGCACAGGCTATCAATAATTGCGCTATACATGAAGACATCAGGAACAATGCCATACTGTGGGATCTTTCTCAACACTTGAATAGCAGCTGCTGTGTGTCCGGTCTTACAGAGCCCATCAATCAAGGTGGTATAAGTGATTTGATTAAACTGAAATCCTTGAGCCAGCATTCTGTCGTGAAAGTGCAGTGCTTTTTCAACCTTACCACATAGACAGAGACCTTTAATGAGTGTAGTCAATGTTATTGTATTTGGCTGAAAACCCATCCTGAAAATCATGGCGAATACAGAGAAAGCGAGAGTGGTCCGACCCATGCCGCAGTAACAATTGATTAAAATATTCATAGTAACTATGCTGGGCGCAACTCCCCTGGCTTGCAATTGCTGAAAAAGGGAAATGGCGGTGGGGAAATGGTGCGTCTTGGCAAGAGACCCCAAAATCTGGTTAAATTGGATGATGGATGGAGGGCGACGCATAGAGAGCATGCGAGTGAAGGAATCAACAGCTTCATCAACATGGCGAGGGGATGTGAGCTCAGAATGAGAGTGAAGGCTTGACATTGAACATGAACAGGAAGGAAAGCGAAAAGGGAAAACATAGGGCACAAGAAAAGAGGGGATATGAAGAGAGAAGCTGAACCTCGAGAATGATGCTGCTCGCAACATGTTTGTGTAAAATCCGATCAAATGAGAAGAAGGATTTGGAAGAGAAAAGAGCGAATTGAATGGTGGAAACAATCACTGTCATGGAAACAAAGGTTGGTTGAGACTTGATAGTTGACACCAAAGCAAAGAACCATGATAATGAGATTGGAGTTGATTTCTATTATTTTTCTAACAGCATAGCCGATTATCTAAAAGTTAGATAATTATATAAAAATATTTAAAAATCTTATTATACTTTCAAATTAAGGAATTTAATTAAATTCTCGAGTAAACACAAGAAAAAAAAGTAAAAACACACAAAAGTTTTTCAAAAGAGACGCTAAATTAAAAAAAAAAATCTTATAGATATATAAATTGATTAAGAATATGGTTTATATGTATATTAAAATAAATTAATACAATTACAAGAGATATATTAAAATATTATTAAAATTTATTAGTTCTAAAAATATAAAATAAAATATATTGTTAAATTATTAAATTAAAAGAATTAAATTAAAAAATTAAATTAATAATTAAATAATAACAAAAATTAATAAATTTTGATAGTTTATAATATTTTTTTAATTACAAAACTATCACCTCTTTAATATATGGTTCATTGGTTCATATGTGAGCACTACTGTTGTGGATTGTGACAATAATTAATTTTTAATTTAATTTTAATAAAATAAAAAATATTTTATATAACCGTGGACCACTTTTTATATAATAATCCTAGACTATGTAAAGAAACTCCAGTCAAATATTTTGGTCATTTTCGCATTTAAAACATTTTCAAGAAACCTGCAAAATTTAGGAAAAATACATAGGAACCTAGAACATAAATCATTCTAATTTCTAAACTTTAGCAAATATATAAATATTGAATTTTTTATTAAAAAAATTCAAACATCTAATCGTATGTGTTTTACAAGACAAAAATTTATATGTAGTTACTTTTTATATAAAATTAATAATTAAAAATTATTAAATAATAATTTAATTAAATATGTAAAATTATGTAATAATTTTCAGTTGCTATTAAAGTACTGCACGTGAATTTTTACTTTGTTTTTACAATGATTATGCACAATTGCACAAAATAAATGTGTATTAATGTAAAAAATAATTTTTACTTACGTGATTTAGAAGTAATAATAATATAATATTATTATATTCCTTCCCCCTATACCCTATATACTCTAAAACGGCTAAGGGTGAAGGAGTTATACTTTAGTTGTTAGAACCGAATCGGTAGTCGAATTGGTTAAATTATTGATTTATTGATTTATTAGTTCAACCAAAAAGTTAGGGCAATTCACCCAAATAAATAAAGTACTTGAAATGTTTACCCAAATACACAAATCTGAATCATGTTATTTGTATGTGCAAAAATCACTTCTATGTAATCCGTGGCAACCCACCACGGTTTCTGAATTATACATAATCCGTGGCTGCAAGGGACGGTTTATGAGAAAATTTTGTTCTTTGTAAATCGTGGGAGGTTCCAGCGGTTTATGAAGTTGGAATGGAAGGCATAAACCGTGGTAGGCTACCACGGTTTATGAAAAAAACGAATTAAATATAAAACCCTGTAACCCACCGCGGTTTATGAATACTGCGCAATAAACAGAAACCCCTATAGCCTCCCACGATTTATGTGTTAGGGGTTATAAATACCTAATCCGTTGAAGCTCGGCACAGATCATTTGTCCCAGCAAAAAAATTCTGAAGCTTGTTGTGTTGAGAGGATTTGGGAAAAGCTTAGAAGGTTTGAACGAGGCGTGGGTGGTGGAGCCAATAGAGGGTGAGGATCGCTTGTACCGACTAAATGGCGTTGCTCACGTGGCAAGATATATCGACGAAGAGGTTAGTTATTATTATTGTTATTATTATTATTATTAAAATTCTTATAAATATAAATATTGATATTATTAGGATTATTGTTAGTAAAAATAATTTATGATGTTTATTTTTATTGTTATTTTGATTAATATTATTTATATAAATATTGATATTATTATGGTTACTGTAAATTAAAATTTTATTGTTTATATAAAAATCAATATTTTTATGGTTATTCTTAGTAAAAATATTTTATTATTTTTATTTTTATTGTTGTTGTTATTAATATTGTTTATATAAATGTTGATATTATTATCGGTATTGTTAGTAAAAATATTTTATTATGTTTATTTATTTTGTTATTCTGATTAATAGTATTTTTGTAAATATCGCTATTATTATGGTTATTGTTAGTTAAAATATTTTATTACTTTATTTTTATTGTAATCATGAGTACATAGTACTCGTAGTTTCATTGTTAATATCATAATAAGAGAATCAATAAAACTAATGTGAGTATTCTAATAATTTTTTTTAAATTATATTTGATGTTATTAGTAATGGTTGTATGTTGAGTGATTTTGTTACCCACATCTTGCAGCCTAGTAGGGTTATTAGCGCCCTTAGGAGACAACAGAATATGCCCTTACATGACCGGATTATACCGTATCTTGAGACCGCGGGCTTGTATCATTTGGCTAGGCTAAACAGTCAGTGGTTCTGGGTTGATGAGCCTCTCCTTAGCGCATTTATTGAGCGGTGGCGTCCTGAGACCCACACCTTCCACATGCCCTTTGGTGAGTGCACCATTACTTTGCAGGATGTGGCATATCAGCTGGGTTTGCCGATCGATGGTGCGCCCGTTAGTGGGTGCCTGACTGAGTTTGAGAATCTGATGGAACACGGTAGACCAGCATGGGTGTGGTTCCGGGAGTTGTTTGGGGAGTTACCTCCATAGAGTAAAGTAAAGCAGATGACAGTGTGCTACACATGGTTCCATGAGAGGTTCCGGGTTCTCCCAGCAGATGCTAGTGATGAGACCGTGCGTATATACGCACGTGCTTATATTCTGATGCTGTTGTCGTCTCAGCTGTTTGCGGACAAGAATGCAAACCGGGTCCACCTT
The DNA here is from genome assembly GCF_003086295.3 of Arachis hypogaea. Taxonomy (NCBI): domain Eukaryota; kingdom Viridiplantae; phylum Streptophyta; class Magnoliopsida; order Fabales; family Fabaceae; genus Arachis; species Arachis hypogaea. Next base: position 142,460,148 of record NC_092050.1, on the reverse strand, counting down.
CGCTGGTTGCCTTATTTGGCATCGTTGGACGACTTGGGTAGATATAGCTGGGGCTCGGCTGCACTGGCCTGCTTGTATAGATGTCTTTGTCGTGGGACAAATCGAAACGTTGTCAACTTGGCTGGGCCGCTACAGCTGCTACAGTCTTGGATTTTCTTGAGGTTTTCCACTCTGAGGCCCACTGGGTTTGACCGATTCGGGTTTCCCCTTGCTTCCAGGTAGGGTTTATTATTTTCGATTCATAAATTGTTGAACATCATGTGTTATGCTTTGTTTTGACATCATTTCAATTAAAATTGTAGGTGGGCCAATTTTATGCCGAGGAACGATGCAGGGGCACAAAGATTAGTTTCCGCACGCCTTGCATTGGATCGATTGCGTGTCCACGATGTGAGTCATTTATTTATTGCTGATACTTGAACTGGTTTTTGTTAAATGTCATTGTCTGATGAAACTCTTACTGTTTCGATATAGTTTGTGTGGGAGCCTTATTCTTCTGTTGAGGTTGCTGATGTCATTCATCCGGAGATACTAGTTGACCAGCACCGTAGGCTTCTGTCGCTTGTTGTAGTACCTTTACCGTAACCGCAGCATCTGCCCTAACCAAAGGAAGAATCCTCGCACAGATAACGTGGTAATCCAGCTGACGGTGATCACTTGAAATAGAGGTTGCCAAGCATGTGTGTGGCCCGTTGTACCTCCTAACCTCCCAAGTGCCCTTTCGTGCACGCAGCGCTACACGAATCAACCAACTACAACCCTTGCCGAATTCCTTGCATTTTCCATGATACTTCAAATGATCTGATTCGATGACTCTGTACTCAACACCTCGCCGGATGCTATAGTCCTTGACACTCAGCACAGCTTCATCTTTATTCTGGAATGATTGCCCAATCTGAAATTCTGTAGAAGAGCCCCCCACTGTGTTACCACCGTCTTCCTGTTGACCAAGAGCATCCAAGTTTAGTGTGGAGAAGTGTGGAGGGTACTTCTGAGAAGCAGAACTTGAAGGCCGATGCTGCGCATGTGGATCGGCACCTGCATCATCGTCGCTGTCACCTACGATATCAACAGGCTCCTGGTCAGAGTCATCGTCACACATTGCATTCTCTACTTGATCAGGTCCACCAAACCCTTCCATATAAGGTAACAGGCCACCACCGGTGCCCACAACGTAGGAGGCTCAAAGACTGCTGCATTCTCCAAAGGTACAGAACCAACAACCTCTGTTCGGTCTAAATCAGCAGCGAATGAAGGTGATGGAACTGGCGGAAGATACGGTCTGACCGCAGGCATTGAACTAGATGCACCTCCCGCGGCAGTAGAGCTAGGAACTGGAGCGGATGCCCCAGAACTATCGACATCGACCTCCAACTTCGCGAACAACTCATGGATTCTGATCTCCGGAAAACTCCTTACACAATAGAACAAAACCCTAATATCTTCATCAGCCTTAACCGCAAAGGTATCATACTGAACACCGGTCGAGACAACTGCGATGGAAATCTTGTAGAATAGTTTCTTCACCCACTTGCTACCCAACACGCCAAGCTTCTGCAAGATGCTGTTCTTCAAATCTGACAAACTCATTGACGAACTGATAAAAATACTCAGTGGTTCTCTGTCAGTGAACTTCACACCATAGCTTTTGCTTTTTTTAATTTTCCCAGAGCAATGCACTAAGGCAAGAAAACTCTCTTCCTCACTTGCCATTGTGAGAATGATCTCTAATGGAGCTTGAATCACCCACATATATATAGAGTTCCCCTTATTGTAAACCGTGGGAACTTACAAGGTTTTCTCGCCGTAATTGATCCTTCATAAACCGCTATAGACCACAAGGGTTTATGACCATTGCATTTGCTTCATAAACCGTGGTAGCCTACCACGTTTTATACCTTGCATGCCCACTTCATAAACTGCTGGAACCTCCCACGGTTTATACACAACCAAATTTCCCCATAAACCGCTAGAACCTCCCACGGTTTATGTACAACTCAGAAACCGTGGTTGGTTGCCACGGATTACATAGAAATGGTTTTTGCACATGCACGTATGATGATTCAGTTTTTTGTATTTGGGTAAACATTTCTCCTAGTTTATTTATTTGGGTAAATTGCCCAAAAAGTTATTAGTTGAATTGATAAAATCAGTCGCACGTAAATAAAAAATATAAAATAACAAAAAACGTAAAATTAAAATTTAAAATACATACATTTACTAACATTTTAATATGTAAATATATATTTAAATTATAATAAAACAAAAATATTAATAATAAAAATTAAAAATACAATATTATTATTGAAATATAAAATTAATATTTGATATAAATTAAATTTGACTTAATTAAATTATATATAAATTATAATATAATATAAGTTTATATATATTATATGAACAAATATATAAACATATTAAAAGTAAGAAGATATAGAATTATATAGAATTATATTGTAATGTAAGTTGCACTAGATATTGATTATATATAATTATAAACACATTATGTAGTAGGAAGATAGTTGGCCTAGTGGTGTAATTATGTGCAAGCAATGCTGAGGTTCCAGGTTTAAACCTTGCTTTTGGCATTTTTGCAAACTAGCTGTAGTTGACCGGTCTAAAATGAGTTTGATCGGTTTAGTTGTGATTTGTACCGGTTTTGACTGGTTTGTTATCTTAAACGGTCAAAATATCAAACCGAATCGGATAGAGATCCAGTTTTTTAGTTGAACTAATCGGTCCGGTTCGATTTTATAACTATGAGTTATGAGTTATATACAAAAGTGATGAGCGGACTCTTGACGGTTTAGAATTTAACTAATGAAGTCTCGTTGTAAAGTATAGTTTCCAAACCAATCAATAATCCTTTCATGCAAAAATTTAGGTTGTCACAAGTAACAAACCCCAATGAAAAATAACTGAAGTATTTAGACTCTGGGTCGTCTCATAAAGAGTTACAATGAAGTGGTCAATTATTGGCTATGAAGATGCAAGGGGGGTTTGGTTGATAAGAGGACAAGAAAATAAATGGCAAGAAAAGTAAAGAGAGCAATTAAAGAAAGCAAGTAATAAAGAGAGACATTCATGGCAATGGATTGAGATCATAGGCTTTCTATCCTAGTCATGCATGATTAATTCATCTTATTTAGTTAACTCACACATCGGGAGAATGTCAAACAAGACTAATTAATCATGTCACAAATATAAATAAGAATTTATCTCATTACGTCATCTCCAACAAATAGGGAGAAAGTCTAACGAGACTAGCTAATCTCAATCCAAAAGTCCTAACCAACTTACTAATTAAAATAGCAAAAGATTAGCGTCAATGGAAACAATATTCCAAAAGTCCTAATCAACTCACTAATTTAATTAGCAAAAGGTTAGCGTCAATGGAAACAATACTAGCTAACAACTCTAGATCACCAACATAAGTTGGGTTTTCATGACTCAAGATTACCCAATCACTCTTTCCAAGCCAAGAATGCTCAAAATCTACTCTAACATCCTTCCAAGCATTTTATCAAACACTTGGAAGGCATAAAAGGAAAGCATAATAAAATCTACCAACTACAATTTGCAAGAAAAGTAAATCAACAACTCAATTCATCAATAAAAAGACATCAAACATTAAATTGCATTAAAAGTAAATGGAAATCCAACAAGGGTTCATCAATATAAAAGTAACAAAATAAAGGAAATGAACAAGAGAAACTAAGAAGATTAGAGTAGTAGCAACAAGAAATTAAAAGGAAAGCTAAATCAAAACAAGAATTAAAAGTTGGATTTAAGAAAATTAAACCTAAACTACCCTAAATTCTAGAGAGAAGAGAGAGCTTCTCTCTCTAGAATTCTACCCTAAAACATTATGAAAACTAAAACTATGACTACTTGGTTCCTTCCCCCTTCAATCCTTGGGTTCAATAGCATCAGAAATGAGTTGGATTGGGCCCAAAAGGAGCTGCAAAATCGCTGGGGGCGATTTCATTAAAGTGGGCCACGGACAGCATCGGCGTGCGCGCGCAAAGTGCGCGTGCGCGCCCCTGAACGCGAAACAACATATGAAAAAAATTATATCATTTCGAAGCCCCGGATGTTAGCTTTCCAACGCAACTGAAACCGCCTCATTTGGACCTTTGTAGCTCAAGTTATGGTCGTTTGAGTGCGAAGAGGTCAGGCTTGACAGCTTTACGGTTCCTTCATTTCTTCATGAGTTCTCCCACTTTACATGCTTTTCTCCTCACTTTTTCCATCCAATACTTACCTTATGAACCTGAAATTACTCAACAAACATATCAAGGCATCAAATGGAATTAAAGTGAATTAAAATCACCAATTTTAGGGCCTAAAAAGCATGTTTTCACATTTAAGCACAATTCAAGGGAGAATTACAAAACCATGCTATTTCATTGAATAAATGTGAGAAAAGGTGATAAAATTCTCCAAAATAAGCACAAGATAAACCACAAAATCGGAGTTTATCAAATCTCCCCACACTTAAACCAAGCATGTCCTCATGCCAAGAATAAAGAAGGACAAGAAAAGGGTATGAACATTTATTCAATGCAAATAAACTATGTGCAACCTATCCACATGCATGCAACTAAATGCAAAATGATTCTACCTACTTGGTTAAAAGTAAATCAATCTCCAAGAACATATATAAGCAAGTAGGACAAAGGTCATATGATAACTCACAAACTCTACCAATTCAAATATCAAAATGAAGTTCAAATAGACTTGCAAGAAGAAAGCTCATGAAAGCCAGGAACAAGGAATTGAGCATCGAACCCTCACCGGAAGTGTATCCGCTCTAATCGCTCAAGTGTATAGGGTCGATCACTCAATTCTCTTCTACTCATGCTTTCCATGATTTGTTTTTCATCTAACAATCAACAATTATTCAATGCATGCATACATTCATCATGAGGTCTTGTTCATAGGTTGTAATGGGGTTAGGGTCAAGGTAGGATGCATATGGTCAAGTGAGCTTGAAATTTGTATCTTTGATTAGCCTAAGCTCTCACCTAACACATGACAACCTATACAATTCTAATACACAACCTAGCTACCCATGATTCCCACTTTTTTCACATACTCATGCATTCTTTTTAATTCACATTCCATATGCATTGATTTTTATTGAACTTTACTTTGAGGCATTTTTGTCCCCTTTTTATTGCATTCTTTTTCTATATATTTTTCTTTTTTTTTCTATTTTTTTTATATATTTTTTTATCAAATTTTTTTTTTAGTATATACAAACATATCAATGCATATGGTTTTACATATAGTGCATGAATATGTACCCAATTCCCAATATTTTTAACATAAATAAAAATTACACTTTTACCTCAACCAATGTCCCAAGTTTCCCATACCCAAATGATAAACACTCTCACTAGCCTAAGCTAATCAAAGATTCCAAATTAAGGACATTTATTGTTTTTCACTTAGGGGTAGTGATGTGTTAAAATTAAGAACAAACGGGATTAAATAGGCTCAAATTTAGCTAACAATGGTTGATAAAAGGTAGGCTATTTGGGTAAGTGAGCTAAATGAAATGATGGCCTCAATCATATAAATACATGTATACATGGAATAATGGACATAAAGAATCAAACAAATCAAAGATTACAATCATAGAAAGAGAATAATGCACACAAGAATGAAAATAAGTGGTTATAAGATGTAACCACACCATAAGGCTCAAAACTCACATGCTTGTGTTCTTAACTCAAAAACCATGTTCCAAAATAAATTCTTCAAGCAAGTTCAAAAAAAAATATTTTTTTTCAAATTGGTAGGGTGCCCTAAAAACCGTTTTCTTGGAAAAGAAATCATCACCCTAACCAAGTAGTCCTAACATAAAAAGAAGTGGTAAAATATGTACAAATTCTAACTAGCATGCAACCTATCATGCAATGCAACAACTAACTAACAAAGACAAAAATTAAGAATTTGGTGTTGAAAAAGGAAGTTGTTACCCACGGAGGTCGGTCGGACGACCTCCCCACACTTAGAAATTTGCACCGTCCTCGGTGCATGCAAAGAAGAGCAAGGTGGACGGGTTGCTACAATTGATGAGCTCATTCAAAAGGTTGTGCGGGTGAACTTGTTTGTTGCCCCATTTAGACACTTTTCCATCCCTTTCCTTCTTGGTGGCCAACCTAAAAGGAAAGAGAAAGAAAGGAAATTAAGCCTACAACAAAGATATCAAAGCAATAAAACATAGGCGGGGGCTAATGCCAAATAAGAGTAAGGTTCTCACTACATGTTAGCTACGCATGTAAGTGAGAAAGCAATATAGGCAAGGGGCATATAACCTAATACTTGATGCAAGAATAAAGTCAAAGCATAGGCAAATGACATGAAGAGCATGATGCATCAAGCTTAAACAAGAAATAGTGGGTTATGAAAAATATGCAAGCTCATATCAATGCACAAAGGATACAAGGATCATCAAGGGTTAAGCATTGAATTAGAAATTTCATCACCCAACAATATCAAACAAGTTAAATAGCACCAAGATTAACCAAAAAATTCTCAACAATTGAGTAAGAAAATTCAACACCATTATTAAAATAAGAACTTAGAAAAGAAAATATGAACAAGCTATAAAAACAAAATTAAAATGCAATAAATGAAAATAGGCAAATGCAATAAAAGAAATTGGAAGAGAAAAGAAAAAAAAATTTTTTTTTTTAAATTTTTTTATTTTTATATATATTATTTATTTATTTATTTTTTTTTTTTTTTAAGAAAAAAAATTTTTTTTTAAGAGAGGAAGAAAAAGAAAAAGAAAAAAAAATAGAAAGAAAGAAGAAGATAAGGAGAAAAGAGAAAGGAGGAAAACAGGGTGCAAATCCGTGCATATGCGCCATGCGTGCTTAAGCACGGATGCAGCAGGTACTATCCGCGCGCGCGCGCCATGCGTGCTTACGCGCGGATGCGACAGGGACAATCGGCGCGCGCGCGCCATGCGTGCTTACGTGCGGATCGCCTGGCACAAAGTAGGCATAAAGTGGGCACAACTCTCTGGTTTTTGTACCAGGAGTGTGATATGCACCACCCGCGCGCGCGCGCACTGCGCGCTTGGGCGCCAATTCCCGTTTTTTTTTTTTTAAGAAGCACAAACACAGAATTTAATACTCTCCTAATCTATAAACATTCTAAAGCAAGCAAAATTCAAATTTAACAACAAATCTTTTTGGTTTTTTTTGAAAAATTTTCAAATACACTAAAAACAAAACTTATACTACAAGCAAAATGCAATCTAACTACAACTACTCTAATCAAAGCATGAATGCAACAAACAACCTATCAATAAAAGCAAAATGCATAAGAGTATAGAAAATAACAAAAACTACCTACAATGGCAACTCCAATCACTTATTAACCAAATCTAAAAGAGAGTAGAAAGAGTTTACCATGGTGGGGTGTCTCCCACCTAGCACTTTTAGTTTAAGTCCTTAAGTTGGACATTTGGGAAGCTCCTTGTTATGGTGGCTTGTGCTTGAATTCATCTTGAAACTTCCACCAATGCTTGGTTTTCCATTGTGCTCCAAAATTTCCAATGAGTTGCAACAAGTCTTGATGGAGTCCTTCACAAGCTAAGGGTTCCCAAAATTCATCCTCATATATACCTGGATCCCAAATCTTGTTTCTACACCCGTCTTCAAGTTGATCAAGACAATTCCATTTGGGTGGCAAGTGATCCGAATTCTCATGTGAGCACCAAAGCATTCTCCTAGACCCTTTTAGTTGAGAATTATACCAACCATTGCACTTGAACTTTGAATTTCCAACCATAAAGAACCTTGATTGACATTTCCACCCACTACTCAATTTTCTTTTGTTCTTAACCCCACAAAGAGCTCTAAGTTGCCCATCCGTCTCAATCAAACCATACTCAAGTGGGAAAGTAAAGATTAGAGATAAGGATTTTACCCACTTGAATGTTATGTTGGATGGTGACTTAGGAAGGGACATCTCCAATGGTCTTGTAAGTTCCATTCCCTTGTGCTCTTCTTTGACTACCTCTACCTCTTGGCAAGCTTTTTCAACTTCAATTCTTTGCCCACCAACTTCTTCCACACATTCTTCATTGGTGGAGCTTGCCTCTTGATCACCCTCTTCCAATCTTTTATCATTCATACTATGACTTGGAGGTTGCGCATTATCCTCCTCAACATCAAATTCAAGCTCATTGGAAGAAGGTTCAACAACTTCACAAAATCATCAATAATGTCACTTGGTGTGGAAGTGCTCTCAAGTTTGAAATTCACCTCTTGTTCAACTTTCTCTAACTCTTCAACCACTTTTTCTTCTTTAACAATCTCTCCCTCCTCCACTTGTTGTAAGACATACCCCATCTCCTTGTCCTCATGTTGAGATTCTAAAATCTCCTTCATGCTCCTTTCTTCGGTTGATTTCTCACGCTCATCCGTGGAGATGCTTTGCTTGTTACATGAGTCCCATGAGTCCAAGTTGGCTTTAACTTTGGCAAGGTTAGCCTCAATAGCTTCATAATTCCTCCTTTGGGCTTCCTCTTGCTCCTTTTGACGGATTATTGCTTGAAGCCGATCCATTTCTTCCTTGAGACGATCTATTGACTCTTGGATGGATGGATGTGGGTGTTCTTCCTTGGAGGGTTGTGGTGGAAAGGAAAATTCATTTTGTGGTTGAAAGTTATCATACATGGGAGGTGATTCATCTTGGTAAGGGTAGTGAGGTGGTGGTTCTTGAGGGTATTGGTGGTGGAATTGGGGTGGTTCTTCATATGGTTCATATGGATCATAAGGTGGTTGGTATGGTAGATATGGGTTGGGGTCATATGGAGGTGTTTGGTGAAAAGGGGCTTGTGAGTAGGGTTGAGGTTCATGTTGAGGATAAGAATCATAAGCATATGGTGGTGGTGCTTGATTATCACAAAAGGAGTCACCATAGCCATTGAATTGACATGTATTAGGATGGTAATTATACCTATAAGTATCCGGAGGTTGTTGCCAATAGGAGTGATCAATTCCTTGAGGCTCCTCCCATCTTTGTTGGTTCCATCCATAATGAGTGTCATCATTGAAGTTCACATTTTCTACAACACAATTAGAACCAAACTCATAGCCAAGGTGAGAATTCATAGTGAAAAGTGAAAATAAGAAACAAAAGCTAACAAAAAATAATGAAACAAAGTCCTAAAACTAGCAAAAACTAACAAGCAATCCAAAAATCAAGCTATTCACGATATTCACATATATACAATAACCAATAACATAACACCATTGCAACTCCCCGGCAACGGCGCCATTTTGATGAGCGGACTCTTGACGGTTTAGAATTTAACTAATGAAGTCTCGTTGTAAAGTATAGTTTCCAAACCAATCAATAATCCTTTCATGCAAAAATTTAGGTTGTCACAAGTAACAAACCCCAATGAAAAATAACCGAAGTATTTAGACTCCGGGTCGTCTCACAAAGAGTTACAATGAAGTGGTCAATTATTGGCTATGAAGATGCAAGGGGGGTTTGGTTGATAAGAGGACAAGAAAATAAATGGCAAGAAAAGTAAAGAGAGCAATTAAAGAAAGCAAGTAATAAAGAGAGACATTCATGGCAATGGATTGAGATCATAGGCTTTCTATCCTAGTCATGCATGATTAATTCATCTTATTTAGTTAACTCACACATCGGAAGAATGTCAAACAAGACTAATTAATCATGTCACAAATATAAATAAGAATTTATCTCATTACGTCATCTCCAACAAATAGGGAGAAAGTCTAACGAGACTAGCTAATCTCAATCCAAAAGTCCTAACCAACTTACTAATTAAAATAGCAAAAGATTAGCGTCAATGGAAATAATATTCCAAAAGTCCTAATCAACTCACTACTTTAATTAGCAAAAGGTTAGCGTCAATGGAAACAATACTAGCTAACAACTCTAGATCACCAACATAAGTTGGGTTTTTATGACTCAAGATTAACCAATCACTCTTTCCAAGCCAAGAATGCTCAAAATCTACTCTAACATCCTTCCAAGCATTTTATCAAACATTTGGAAGGCATAAAAGGAAAGCATAATAAAAGTGCAAGAATAATAAAATCTACCAACTACAATTTGCAAGAAAAGTAAATCAACAACTCAATTCATCAATAAAAAGACATCAAACATTAAATTGCATTAAAAGTAAATGGAAATCCAACAAGGGTTCATCAACATAAAAGTAACAAAATAAAGGAAATGAACAAGAGAAACTAAGAAGATTAGAGTAGTAGCAACAAGAAATTAAAAGGAAAGCTAAATCAAAACAAGAACTAAAAGTTGGATTTAAGAAAATTAAACCTAAACTACCCTAAATTCTAGAGAGAAGCTCTCTCTCTAGAATTCTACCCTAAAACATGATGAAAACTAAAACTATGACTACTTGGTTCCTTCCCCCTTCAATCCTTGGGTTCAATAGCATCAGAAATGGGTTGGATTGGGCCCAAAAGGAGCTACAAAATTGCTGGGGGCGATTTCATTAAAGTGGGCCACGGACAGCATCGGCGCGCGCGCGCAAAGTGCGCGTGCGCGCCCCTGAACGCGAAACAACATATGGCAAAATTTATATCATTTCGAAGCCCCGAATGTTAGCTTTCCAACGCAACTGGAACCACCTCATTTAGACCTCTGTAGCTCAAGTTATGGTCGTTTGAGTGCGAAGAGGTCAGGCTTGACAGCTTTACGGTTCCTTCATTTCTTCATGAGTTCTCCCACTTTACATGCTTTTCTCCTCACTTTTTCCATCAAATACTTACCTTATGAACCTGAAATTACTCAACAAACATATCAAGGCATCAAATGGAATTAAAGTGAATTAAAATCACCAATTTTAGGGCCTAAAAAGCATGTTTTCACATTTAAGCACAATTTAAGGGAGAATTACAAAACCATGCTATTTCATTGAATAAATGTGAGAAAAGGTGATAAAATCCCCCAAAATAAGCACAAGATAAACCACAAAATCGGGGTTTATCAAAAAGCAGCATGTCTATTCAAGCAAGCAGCATGATGTAAACGTAATAAAAGCTCATATTGAAACAAAACTGTCAGCAAACACCAATAAATTTATAAGTGCACAAAATAATTACAACCCATTTCTACAATTCAAAACTAGCCATGTCCCAATATTAGAGGATAAAGCTTTTTGGTTAATGATAATTTTTTGTTGAATTAGATAAATAGAGTACAGTTAGTTATGACTTGCTATTGTAAGTCAATTGAGTACTTTTACTGGTGATACCGGTTATTGTATATATGAACACCAAGTTAATGTTAATGACCAATCACTTTTCATTTCTTTCAATATGGTATTAGATGAATAATCACTTCCGCTACTTCTCTTTCTTTCTTTTCTCTTACTTTCCAGAAAAATTTCTATTTCTAGGGAAACGTTTTTTCCTCTTGTGCTTCTCTTTCACGATTCTAGCATGATTCCTTCATCATCATGGATGATCTCACCAATCTATATTTTCTCCATCAAGCTGATGGTCCTGGACTCATTCTCGTCTCACAACCCCTAACCGGTGATAACTATGATTCTTGGAGCTATTCCATGGAGCTCGCTCTTTTTGTCAAGAACAAACTTGGCTTTGTTAATGGTTCATTGCCCCGTCCGACTGCTGATAATCCTCAACATATTGCTCTTTGGACACGTAGGACAATGTGGTACTTTCTTGGATTTTCAATTCGCTTGCCAAGGATATTGTTGGTAGTGTTATGAGGTCGCGAGTAGCTTGGGAGGTTTGGCAAGACCTTCGTGAGCGCTTTCAACAGCGTAATGGTCCACGAATTTTCCAACTTCGACGCGCTCTTATGGTGCTGTATCAAGGCTCTGACTCGGTGAGTGTTTATGACGCCGGGACGTCCGCTTGAGCCACCAATCTTGGCGAGGTTAACAACCCCACTATGGTGACATAGTTTAGACTCACCAACCTTGTATTGGCGAAAATAGCCATAAACCCACCTTGATTGGCTAAGCCAATGATGCACCTCTTACTCTTAAAGAGCCTAGAGGAAAATAAGCATACAGCTTATTTCATATTTAAATAAACTTCAACTCTATTTCATAAACGAAAGGTACATGAGTTATTTATACTAGTGGAGGAAGGAAAAGCCTTCATGACTTGGACGATGTGGGACTAAAACATAACACAGAGTTCACTATCCTAAACAATATGGGATTTGTATTCCCTTATTACAATTAACTAATATAATTAACCTACTAACTCTACTTGCTCCTGCGTCATTCTCCCTGGCTTGAAAGAACTCTTGCGTGAAAAGACTTGTGATAGCAGATGATATCCTTGATGAATCCACACCAAAAGATCTCCCTGATGAGTCCACACCAAAGACCCACACTCACAAATTAGATAAAATTTTACAAGATCTGTGGCAGCAGACGATCGCATTGATGAATCCACACCAAAAAGATTCCATTGGCGAATCCACGCCAAAAACCTACACCCACAAATCAAATAAAATTCCACTAAAGCAAGGTGAAGGCCACAAGGACCGACCTTGCTCTGATACCAAACTGACGCCGGGACGTCCGCTTGAGCCACCAATCTTGGCGAGGTTAACAACCCCACTATGGTGACATAGTTTAGACTCACCAATCTTGTATTGGCAAAAATAGCCATAAACTCACCTTGGTTGGCTAAGCCAAGGATGCACCTCTTACTCTTAAAGAGCCTAGAGGAAAATAAGCACACAACTTATTTCATATTTAAATAAACTTCAACTCTATTTCATAAACGAAAGGTACATGAGTTATTTATACTAGTGGGGGAAGGAAAAGCCTTCATGACTTGGACGATGTGGGACTAAAACATAACACAGAGTTCACTATCCTAAACAATATGGGACTTGTATTCCCTTATTACAATTAACTAATATAATTAACCTACTAACTCTACTTGCTCCTGCGTCAGTTTATTTTACCAAATTGAAGTCTATTTGGGATGAATTGAGTGCATATCGTCCTATTGTTCAATGCGATTGTGGTGGCCTTAGACCTTTGCAAGATTTTCATGATAGTGAATATACAATGTCATTCTTAATGGGACTCAATGAACACTTCTCTGTAATTCGAGGTCAATTGTTGCTAATGGAGCCTCTCCCTCCTATTAATTGTGTTCTTTCATTAATCCTCCAAGAAGAAAAACAGAAGGAGCTCTGTGTCAAACCCCTTGCCTCTGATCCTCTTACTTTTGCTGCTAAGGGTGAATTTAAGCCAAAATCAACCAAGAAAGATCGTGAAGACCTTTGTGCTCTCATTGCGGGGTTCTTGGACATACGATTGATCGATGCTTTTGTATTCATGGCTTTTCTCCAGGATATGGAAAATTCAAAAACAAAGGTCCTGTTAAAGGTGTTGCAAATCTTGCTTCGACCAATACAAACGTACCTCCTCTATCACCAACAATTTCTGATCCACCAATGACACAGACACAGTACCAACATCTATTGAGTCTTTTATCCTCTCAGAGTGCCCAAGTCAATACCCAGTTTCTTTCATAACAACAACAAAAAAAGAAAAGAAAATTTCATTTACAGAGAAACACAATGGAGGAAAATTGCTCTTACAATCAGGTGCGCTTCGCATTTCTCGTCTCTGTCTTCTCTGCCTTTGCTTCACTAGAACAACAACCACCACCATGCTCACGATGATGATTGTAGTGGTGGTGGTGATGACCCCCACTATGAGGATGCTGATGCGTCTGCTTCCCCTTGAGCTGGTTCCTCATGTCATAAGCATTCTCCCCATCTACATAATACTTCGCCTCCACATCATGAATCTTGTAACCCAATGTCTCCGTGTACAAATTAAATGCAACACGATTGCTCTTTCTAACATGTAGGGAGACATACTCAGCACCAAACACCTATGTCACATTTGGTAAATACAATTAGTCATTCAGATACCAAGCCCCTTTGTAAAGCTAACTAGTGATTACAGAATCCAACATCTAATAAACTTGTAATTGAACATGAATAACTTGCTAACTGAAGCTGCAAAGAAAGGGAGAAAAAAAGTGAAAAAATATTTTATTAAACCAAAATTTACAAAGCAAAGATTATTTTTATCTTTGACAGTAGTATTCACAAAGATGGTATGAAGTATGAACAATCAACTATGCATTGTTGTAAATAGGAAGGCGCCTTGAAGGTTCAACCTTTGGTCTTCACCCTAAAGACCAACTTGTTTACCACCATGCTTAACCCTATTGCTTATATGCATACCCTTACAACATCTCTAATTTCATGGTAACCAAACTTGTAACTAAAGAAACCAAATCCTAACAAACATTTTTAACTTGCAATTGAAAGCCACAACTGGCTCACCGAAAACCAAACAGATTGAAAGATAAGCTAAGGAGATAACTCCACTTGTGAAATTTCCAATAGCAACAAGGTTAAACCCTTAGAACATTTTTCTTTTCATCATGCACAATCATGCTATTGCAAAAACTAACTCCTATAAGAAACCTGTAATTCAATCCCAAAAATTTGTTAACAGAAACAACTATGTTGAGCAGAAAAATCATTAATGAGATACAAAAGTGACATTCATTTTCATTTTCAACAATGATTAATCACAAAGCTTCTTTTATGATTTTGCAAAGGAATCACCACAAACCCCTACATAATGAATCAAAGTAACAATTTGTAATTAAAATAGGGGCATAGATTGCAGTAGAGATACAAAATGTTTCTTCTACGGAAACCATGGTGTTCCAGCAACTTCAGAACAGAAACTACAGTAACAGTATTCAGTAGCAAAGTGATTAATCGGATACCGAAATGACATTATATTTGTTTTCAACATTAACTAATTACAAATCTTTTTATTTTACAATTTTGCAAAGGAATAGCCACAAAAAGACCGAAATCAACGTAACCATTTTGTAATTTAAACGGGGACACAGATAGAACTACAGACATAAACGTCTCATAAAGAAACCAGGAGTATCTCAATTCCAGCAAGTTCAGAGCAGGAATAACATACCAAAGTGTCATTCATTTTTGTTTCTCAACATTAATTAGTGCATGTTTGGGTTCCCCCAGTTTGCAGCACCCATAATCAATTATAGTGGATCAAAATCAATTATGTACATCATCATAAATGACATTAGATTTCCAATTAACCAAAATTTTGTAATTGATTATGGGTCAAAATTAATTATATCATATGTGAAAATTTATCACTTCTCCAGTTAAAATGTTTGTTGATTTTAATTGTCAATTATAAAAATTTACCAAACATATATGACTTTACTTCAAAAGAAATTTTCACATAATCAATGTTAGCTGAAATCAATCCTACAAAAGAATACAAACTTTTTTTGACGAGTAAACCATCGGCCCTGTTGATATGCCTCAACCAAGGATTAGGAACTTTGCATTCAAGTTTCCAAACCCGGCTTATTCACCTAATTGACGAGTAAACCAATCAAAACTTACTCCGAAATATTCTTAACAAATATCAGGAAGAAATATTCAATGGCCATTAGTCGTTTATTGGATAATATATCATAAATAAGTAGTCTTATAAAGAAGATGAAAATTACATGTATGTGTAGCTAGATTTTTTACAAGTATTAGGAGAAAACTTAAGTAATGTGAGATTTTCATAAAATAAACATCAAACATTTTGATTCTATAATAAGCACAGATGAAGGATTGGACATTCATCTAATAAGAACGGTATCATTTCATTTTATTATTGTCTTTGATAAATAAAATGACAAGCTCAACTTAAAGGAATAAATCATAAACACACAAAAATCCATCAAAGGTTTAGAGCGTAAAAACATACTTCCACACTACCAATAGAATCCGCTTCTGTATGTTACAAAATCATCATAGCAATTCTAAATAACAAAGATCCCTTACAGCTAAAATATCACAAGTCCTCTTGTGACCATCTTCAAAACTGTGTTGCATACCATAGGATTACATGACTTCTGTTTAGTTTGAAAAATTGAAATGATGATCAAACATTATTAATATATAAATTAAAAAATTAAAATTATTAAGTGTTTATTTAATTTTTTCTAATTAGTTATTTGATGTTGCTGCTTGTGTGCAGGAAGAAAAATTTAATTTTATGAGTAAATAGTCAAATTGGTCCCCAAAAGATAGCCCGATCTCCAAATTAGTCCCTGTAAGAAAAATTTAATCAAGAATGTCCCCGAAAAATTTAAAATTGGTAACGTTAGTCCTTCCGTCAAATGTTTGAGTAACGGCATGAACATCTGCTGACCTGGCCGTTAGTGTGACACCTCAGCGAAACCTTAAACGGCGTCATTTTCTTTCCTTCCCATTACAACGCTTGGGTTTCCATCCCTGTTTCCTTACATCTCTCTAGTTACATCCTTCTTCTGGAAAGAAAAAACCTCTGTAATCCCTTCCTCTTAGTTGTTACCTCCACGAAGATGAAGCATTGAATGGCGACTACCAGGCTAGACCGACGGCGACATTGTGCTGGAGTTGCAGGTGACCGGTTTGCGACAACATTGGTCAACCGAAAAGGGCACTCCATCGCCTTGTGTGAGAGGTAGGTTACCTTTCTTTTGTTATTTTCTGAGATTGATTGTGGTTTTATCTCCTGATGAGTGTGCTTGTATTATCGTTGGAAATCCATTGTTACTGTTTGCAATGTTAGGGTTTAGGAGAATGTGTTCAGGCTTAGGGCTTTGGTGATGATCCATGAATGACCCTGTTTTTCGAGTCTTGAGAACAATGTTTGTGTTCTGTGTAGCTGCATGTGTGTGTATTTTAGATTCATTTTGGTAGTTGATGTTGAATCTGCTTTGCCTCTTTATGAAAAAAATTTTCATTAGTTGTATGTGTTGCTGTTTTGGTTTTAGATGGAAGGTCCCCCTATGACCTTTGTATTTCACCATGGTGGGAAGTTCAAAACAAATGAATCAGGTTATCTGTGTTATGAACCAGATAATACTGAAGTATTAATGGGTGTAGAAGCAAACACTCTAGACGTTTTCTTTGTGAAGGGATACTATAAGGAGCTAGGATATGCTGAGATGAACAATTGCTTGTGGAAAGTGCCTGGAACACTGCTGGATAATGGCTTGAGGAGGCTAGAAAATGACGCTGATCTGTTGGCATTGGTTAAGGATTACAGGAGGAATCATCACTTCATAAACATCTATTTTGAACATGTGGTGTCTAAGCCACACGTGGTTGACTGCATGAGCGAGGATGGTGATGATGTACTACAGTTGCCAACCATCCCTGAACTCGTAGAGAAAATAAACAAGGACCACAATGATGCAATGTGCCAACCTTATTGTAAGACAACAAAAAAATCACTTTAGCCAAAAAGAGCCAAAACTCAGCACACCAAGTTACCCACACCTAAGCCCACTCCTCAGCCCACACCTAAGCCCACACCTAAAGCCACACCTGAGCCAACTCCTCAGCCCACTCTTGAGCCCACACCTAAGCCCACTCTTCAACCCACCCCTCAACCCACATGTACGCCCACACCTAAGCCCACTCCAAAGCTCAAAACTAAGCCCATGGAAAAGCCCATCCAGCAGCCCAAACCTTAGACTAAACTCCAGGCTGCTAAAATTTCTAGCAAGGCTACAACAGCTGATAAGATCAACAAGAAGGTGAAAGCTACAACCAGTACAAGATCTGGAAGGCAAGTTAAGGCAACTCCGGTTGATAATGATAGTGACTCTCATGATTCATATGAGAGTGCTGAAGACAGTTTGTATAAGCCTCCAAAAGTTGCAGGGGATTCTATATACAGTAATGACAGTGACAGTGGAGTTGATGGAGTAGAGTCTTCTAGGACCAAGAAAGTAGATCACAGAGAGAAGCATAGGCCTGCTGCTGATAGAACAAGGGACAAAGCTATTGACACTGATGACTCCAGCTATGAGGATATCGAATCTGATGAATGCTCTGATGGAGGTATTGTATAATTAATTGTGTATGAGTTATTGAATTTGCTTGTTTCATAGATCTGTGTGAATTACTTTTTTTTGTATTACAATTTTGTGGTGAATTCATGTAATTTCAGAGTCAGATGAGGAATTTTTGTATGAAGAATCATCAGATGGAGATGAATGGAAGTCAGAAGATTCTGTCCAGGAGTTAGACTCTGAAGACGAAGGGCCAGCTATGTATCCACATTATAATGACAAGGCCAAATTTGGTGATCTGAAGTTTGAGGTAAGTATGGTTTTCAAATCCAAGCAACATTTTATGACTGCCACTAGAGATTATACTATACAATGGGGTAGGAATATAAGGTTCTCTAAAAATGACAAGGTTAGAGTCAGGGCTGTTTGTAAGTGTGAAGACTGTCCATAGGTAGTATATTGTGCACACAACCCCAGTGATGATTCCTGGCAGATAAAAACACTAGTTGACAATCACATTTGCGCAAGAAAGCAAAAAAATAGAGCTGCGACATTGGAATGGACTGTGAATAAGTTATACCCAAAACTTAGGAAGCACCCTAAGATGAAGCATAGGGAGGTGTATGAGTGGTTTGTTAGGAAGTGCAACGTGAAGCTGAATAGTTCATGCATTACCAGAGCTCTTAAGGCATCTAGGAAGATAGTTGAAGGGGATGAGATTGCACAATACGGGTTGATATGGGATTATGCACATGAATTGCTAACTACCAACCCAGGTTCCACCGTTCATGTGGGTGTCATTCCCATTACTGATAATCTGCCTCAGTTCGAGAATATTTATGTCTGTCTAGATGCTTGTAAGAAGGGTTTCAAGGTAGGGTGTAGGCCATTGATAGGGTTAGATGGGGCATTCCTGAAAACATTACATGGAGGACAGCTTCTCACTGCATGCAGACAAGATGCAAACAATCACATTTTTGTGATTACATATGCAATTGTTGATGTTGAGAACAAAGAGAACTGGAAATGGTTTTTGGAGCTGCTCCTCTTAGACCTAGGAGAATATGAGGCAAAGAACTTGTGTTTCATCTCAGATATGCAAAAGGTGAGGACCAATTTGAATCGCGATTTAATTTTTAAGGACATGTCTGATTTAATGATGATTCTTTCAAGGACTAAAATGACTATAAATCTTTTCGGGTTTGACTGTTTGTGCAGGGGTTAATACCTGCTGTCAAAGAACTCGTGCCAGCAGTTCCACACAGATTTTGTTTCTGGCATTTGTGGAGGAACTTCTCTAAACAGTGGGGCAGCGTCGAGCTTAAGTACTTGGTCTGGGAGTGTGCAAGATCGAGGACCCCAGTTGAGTTCGAAAGGAATATGACTAGAATCAAGAGGATTAATCAACAAGCTTGGGAATATTTAGCCAAGTGGCCGAAGGAAGGTTGGACCAAAGCCTCTTTCAGTGAAGGGCCAAAGGTAGAAAACATATGCAACAGCGTTTGTGAATCCTTCAATGCAAAGACCAAGCATGACAGAGGAAAGCCTATTCTGAGCCTGGCGGAGGAGGTACGAAGAATGGTTATGAAAAGCATATCTGATAATAGACTAAATCCTTCAATGCAAAGACCAAGCATGACAGAGGAAAGCCTATTCTGAGCCTGGCGGAGGAGGTACGAAGAATGGTTATGAAAAGCATATCTGACAATAGACTGAAGCTTCTGACTTATCAAGGAATACTTACTCCAGTTCAGCAAAGTAGGCTAGAATCTCTTATTAAGTTATCCAGAAACTGGGCTCCCTACTGGTCAGGTGATGCCAAAGAGGAAGTGTACAAAGTTCAAGGATGGCCAACTAATATGGTGGTAGATTTGGGTAACCATACTTTCTCCTGCAGGTTTTGGCAGTTGACAGGTTGAATTCATAACTCATTTCTTCTTTTAGATACATACCATGTTTCGTACTTCACTAAATGAAATTGTTTTTTGTGAAATATATAGGAATGCCTTGTATGCACGCAATATCAGCCATTCAAGAAAAAAAATGATAAGAGGCCTGAGGAGTATTGCCACGAATGGTTGACTATGGAGGCGTACAGAAGAACATACCAATTCAATGTGAATCATGTCAAGGGACAAGATCTATGGGAGAAAACTGGTTCTCCTGCACCTGTTCCACCTCCAATCAAACCTAAATCAGGCAGACCAACAACAAATAGAAGGAAGGACAAGGCTGAAGGACCCACTGGCACGAAGACAAAGATGAAAAGGAAGTATGCTCCAATTCGGTACATGTACTGTGGAGACGTGGGCCACAACAAGAGAACTTGCAGCAAGAAAAAGCAAGACGATGCTCAAGAAAAAGCAAGGATAATGCAATTGCAACTTGCAATTGTGCCACCACCACAAGCTGCACCTGGTCCAGAAGCAGAAAAGGTAGATGACACTCAGCCCATACAGACACTACCTGCAATAGCACCAGCTGCTCCAGATGAACAGACTAAAATTCCTGTTACTCAGCATGCTCAGCTTCCACTGACACAACAATCACAGACCTCAACCAATGTTACTCAGGTTATCTTCTATTCAGTTTCAAATAGAACATTAGTTACTTGTAGCTGTTCTTATTTGAGACAATGATGATAACTATTTGATGCAAACTAGAGGTAGAGGAAGGCCTCCAAAACTCCATGTCACCAGGGCCAGGGCAAAGGGAAATGCCTCTCCAAAGCCTGTTGCTCCAGAACCAGTTGCTGTATCTACTAAAACGATCAAGGGTAGCAGCTTCGCAATAGCCAAGAAGCTTGCTAGCTTCATGAAATTTGTTCCAACTCCGGGTTTAAACCTCCCAGAAAAAAAGACATGGAATGACTTCAAGACTTGAAGACATGAAATATAGGGCAATTAGTATCTGTTATTTTGTTAGGGCCAAATTTTGCCATTTATAAACAATGTGGTAGTTGTGGTATCTTCAATAGCCCTGTTTTTTGTAAGGCCCATTATGGTATATTAGTATTAGACTATCAGCTTCTACCTTTGTGTTATTATCATGTTAAAACAATGTTGTTACTTGAATCTGAGATAATGGAAACTAGTACACCATTGGTGATGTTATTCTATTTCTAGTTCAGTTAATTTTAATTCTGCTTCTTCTGATTTGCTTACATTATGTTATGATCAACAAAAATGTTGCATGTAGATAACCTTTTTACTAGTAAAGAAATATGAACATACAAGGTTTTCACAATAACAGCAAACTATCAAGGTTCACAACATCCACATTTTCACAATAACTGCTTCACTTGCCACTAAAGAACATACACATAATCATAAAAACCACAATCACAACTATTAATCCAAAATACAGTTGCATCCTAAGTGCTCTAACTTCAGCTTCTAAGCTCATCATTCTCCATGATAGGTTATGGTTCAAGACAACAACATCACTCTCCATTTCTGTATCAGTTTTAACATCTCCTAAGTGCTCTAATCCTTCATACTCATCATCCTCAGCCCACCTAAAGTAATTGTAGTGGCTGCCCTTCTACACAACATTAGGGTACAAAAATATCAAAATCCCACTCAAAAAATTAGAAGCTTCAACAAGACTACATTCATAACTCACCCGGTATCTTGGAAAAGCATGGAACAATCTATCTGAATTTTCTTTTGTCCCAAACTTCTTGATCACTGTCTTCAGCCCACAAAAGCACACTTGGTCGGGGTTCTTCCTCCGCCACCGCAGCGACGAGCTCGAAGCATGGCTTCCCTGTGATTACAACACTTGTCGACTGCGACCCCCACCTACGCTACCCATCGTGCAGTTGCTCAAGAATTTTCGGCCTCTGCAGAATCAATCTAAAGCTGCAACAATAATGGCATTGCAGACGAAGAAGGGATTAGGGTTTACAGACCTAGGACTACTTTGACATACATATCGAAACATATCTTGTCACCAGCCACTATGCGCCAAGCTGGCATGCTGATATGCCACACTGACAGCCATATAAGCAACAGTTAATGGCGTCAATGATGGAATTCACAGAAGGTTGACGGAAGGACTAACGTTACCAATTTTAAATTTTTCGGGGACATTCTTGATTAAATTTTTTTTACGGGGACTAATTTGGAGATAGGGCTATCTTTCGGGGACCAATTTGGCTATTTACTCTTAATTTTCTATTGGGCCAGTCAATACAATCCCGTTTTGGTTGACAAACAAGTTTATCCCAACAATAATTATTTACTTCAAGTGGCTAAACAAATTAAGGAAAGATGGCCCAAAGCCTTAGTAACCGGTTCAGTGATCACAAACCAAAGGGGATTCAAATTGTCAAAGGCTTCATGCCTTGGTTACTGGAACTCAAATTTCAATTCAATTAATTACACTCCTTGGTAACCGAAACTCCAAATTCAATGTGATTTAATTTTATTGAAAGCTTCCACTGAAAGCTTTCTTGCTTCCTCTCTTCTCTCTCCTCTTTTTCTTGCTTCGGTCAATCACTCAAAGAAGAAGATAGAAAAAAAATGGAAGCCACAGAGAAAAGCCTATGAAGAAAGGCTAAGAAAGATTTTTTCCACAGAAGGAAAATATGTGAAGAAGGGCCAAAAGATTTCTTTGCCATAGAAAGAAAGAAAGACCTTAGTTCATGAAGCAAATCTATCTTGAAGGCACAGCAAAAATTTATTTCCATTTTTGTGCTTCAAAGAAGATGTAAGCCTCAGAGTCTCTAGCTAGAAGAAGTAAAAATGGAAAGCATAAAGCCATCTTGGGTCAGATGCTCATCAATGCTCAGAATCAATTCTTAGGGCCAAAGTCAAGATCAATGGCCAAGATTGAAGAAGTTGGATGAAAAAGGATGAGTGAGATGCATGCAAAAAGATTCAGTTTCTCTCCCCCTCCTTTGTTCAAGCCGACGCTACACTGATGTTGGAGAAGAAAGATGCTGTGAGGGTGCAACTGGCTTCAACCTTGGAAGTTTCACTCTTCTATATTAAGGGTGAACGGCCAAGGGTTGAGGTAAGGAGAGTAAGTGAAAAAGCACAGAGTTCTTATAGCTACCCTAAAGCTTTCTGAGTTCTTCTCCTTCAATGAAGTTCATTTAGTTTCTTTTTCTTAGTTTTGTCTGTCTGAGTTTCATGGTAAAAGGCAAACATGGTGAGATTTATAAGAAAAAGCTAATAAGAGGAAAAAGTAGTGAGCAAAATTAGAGAAAAAGCCATAGATGTCTAAGAGTTTCTTTGTACATCTTTCTATTGTGTGTCATGATCCTGTGGGGATTCCCTTGCAAGTTGGGTTAGCACTTTGCTATTGAAAGCTTGGTTTGAGTCCAAGTCAAATTCAGATTGGAGTTAGAATCTGGATTTGTCCCAGATAGGATTTGGTAGATCCTAGGGAAGAATTGGTGTTTGTAATCTTGAAAAGATAGTGAAATTTTATCATTATTGTGATGGGACTAGATGTAGGCTACATTGCACCTAGTAGCTGAACCAGGATATATCTTGTGTCAATTCTTCTTCTCTACTTCTTTTCTGTTTTTGGTTCTCAGGAGACAAAACTAAACATATCTCTCAATTTGTTATGAGACAAAAGTGAAAATATCTCCTGAAGTTTGTTGAAAAAGTAAAAGTAATACTCTGTGAAAAAGGAAGCTAAGATTCAACCCTCCCTTCTCTTAGCCACCGATTACCATCAACTTCAAACCCCAGAACCCACTCTCCATTATCTAAAATCGATTTAGCACATAAATAACATTAAGAGAGACATCTATCAATTCATTTGATATATCTATCGGTAGCAAATTAATTAGATATTACCCAAATCTTTCCATAAAATGTATGCAATTATTATCAAAAAATAAAAAATTAAAAAATGTAGAGAATGTTGACTCGTTCATCAAGATTCTTCATCAAGCTATTGAAACCTACAAGCTTCAATTAAAATGATACCAAAACAATAGCATACATCATAATGCACTTCAACAGAACACACCTAAACATGGAGCACAATTCGAGTATTTGACAACCACATCTTAGCAACACACCACAAATATCATGAATAAGTATGACATGAACCAAAACCTAGAAATTAAATGACTAACATAGGAAAATTACAAAATTAAAAAGCAGAACAAGACCAGAAGGTGTGTGGAAATAGACAGAGATACGAGGAGGGATATGATTGGCTGACCGAGCGGGTGTGAGAGACAGAGAACTTACCGTCGGGTGAGAGGGTGATGGAGAGAACAGAGAAGGCACGCCACGACTCTACTCGAGTCGAGCCGAGAGTTTGGGTTGGGTTGGCTTAATGTGATAGTGAACCAAAGTTAGGTGGGTTGTAGGAGTATACTCCTATTTAGTAATGGACTAATGGCTTTTTCAGTTAGGTTAATGTACGAAAAGCAAGTAAATGGCGGCCATTTGTATCCATAAAATATATAAACAGTGACAAATGTATTCATGAAAGAAGAAAACTCATCTTATAACTACTGAAAATGACCTCTGTGTGCCGGAAGTACCCTGACGTTGGTTACGCAATTGGTCCGTTAGTTCCGAATCTACGTGGCAACAAAACCCCTCCAAACCTATTTATGTGTAACCCAACGTATAACTCTACAAAAATTGAAACCCTATATGTCTTTCTTCCTTTTTCTCCAATTTTTCTCCTAACTCAGAAATCTTCACCTTTCTTAAATACGACTACTGACAAAGAAAAATTCTCTAACCCCTGGCCATGTTTCTATGCAGATTTCACTCTGCTATGAGTAATGCAAGTTGTAGCAATGCTTCGAGTTCGAGGAAAAAGAAGGAAAAGAAGCTTGATGGGAGATACTTCTGTAGGTTGGAGGTTGCATTGATGGAATTTGGCACGATAACAAACCCAAATAGATGGTTCATCCGATGTCCCCTCTAGAAGGTAATGGCTTAGCATTTTTCATTTTTTGTGAAGGTTCCATTCTTTTTTCATTGACAGTTGGATGGGTGTGGGTATTTTGATTTTCTAGACAAGAAACTGCAAATACTTTTTGTGGATGGATGAGGTCGAAGAAGGTTGGGAAGGTCTGGCAAGATCGTTAGTTAAAAGGAATATGGAGCATTCTCATGCAAGATGTGAAGATGAACTGACAATCACTGCAGTTGAAGGGGAGAATCATGAAAGCTTCTCCATGATCGCAAGGAAAATGGGAAAACTCAGGGATGAAGTTAGGATAAGTAGAGTGTTGCTTGTAACCATGGCATTGGGAGTTGTGTTTTGTTTAGCTTATAACTTGTATTTAGTGATGAAAATATAGGATTGATGTAATCTGGAGATAGTTGTTGCTTATGATCATTTTTTCTTGTTAACAATGACAAACCAGTCTGAACCAATGCAATTTGTTATATTTAACAGAAGTACCCATGAATGATTAATCAGATGGCATAGCTAACCATGTATATTTGCTTTATTTGACTAAATAGGTCATGTAAGAGTAATGAGATGATGTCTAAAATATGCATTCGTCATGTATTAATTCCTATCATACATAACTGAAACACAAAGCTCTAATTCTATAACACTGTCTTTAAAGGTTAAAACAACATACAACATATGATGCATTGTGGATTCATAGAGAAACACAAGAGTCTAGTATCTCTTAAAGAGTACCTCATATTAGCAAAATGAAATTAAAGAGTCTAGGGACTGTGCTTAGAACCTCATAACAACAGAATGAAACAAAAAAGTCTACTATCTCTGTTGATCACATGAAAAATACCAACAAAACAAGCACAAAAGTCTAATTTAGATTAAAATAAGATTAAACTAATACACCAAACAACATAGTTTTCATCAACTAAACAACTATGGTATTGGAGTTGAGTTGTTGCTCCCACTTGATATAGTATTACTGGGCCCACTGCATGGATGTTTCTCTACCTCTGACTATTGTTCCTCTGCCTCTAACAGTTGATATTGCACCAAGTGTAGGCATAAACTGTATAAAACATGTGGTAGTCCCAGCACCAGCACCTCTCATTGTTTAAGGTGTAACCATGGGTGTTATTTTTGAGTTGGTTGTGGGAGGGTTTGTAGAGGGAGGTCTGGAATATGACGTAGCATTTGGAGGAGATCTCTTAATATTTCTCCTTTTAACAGGCTTTTTAGTTATTGCAGAACTCGGTGGGAAATTTGGTTGAGTTTTCTGGAGTTGATACAAGAAGCAATAGATTACATATTTGCAGAATGTTATGTAGTTAATGACAAATATAATGTGCATCAAATGAAATGACACTTACAAATACAGCTTGTGGGGCTGCTAAACCACTTCCCCCACCAGTGCTTGCTGCTGCTGCTTCAGCATCTGCAGCTTCTAAGGTTTTCTCCCAATACATTTTGGCCAAAACATCAGGATCTTCATCCCCCGCATCTACATGCTCCTGAGGTGCACCACTCCCACCAGTCATTGCTTCTTTCCTCTTCTTCTAACTCCTCTTATTGTGACCCGGCTGCAATCAAAATAGGAAATTGTAATAATATAATTTTAATTGCAAACAATATAGTTACATGCAGAGAAAATAGGAAATTGTAATCATCTAATTTGTACATTGATTTAAGGTACCTGAAGACAGTATTTACAAAAAATAGTTTCGTATCTCCTCTTCATTCTATGAGGGTCGAAGACCTCAGTAGGACCATCATTCCTCTTGTCTCTCTTGACGGAAGGTCTCCCAATAGGTTTCTTATAGCGAGGTGGCAGAATAGGCAAAGTGTCTACCTTCTCCCAAAACTCTTGGCCTGGAACTGGAAGTATTGAATATTGATAAGTTGTATTGTATGCGCCCATTGTTGGCCAGTTATGGGCAAACTCTTCAGGTTTTCTATTTTGATAAGCTAGGGTAGCACATATATGCCTGCAAGGGAGGCCAGTCAATTGTCACAGTTTACAACTGCAAGTTCCCTTGCCCAAATTCACACTAACTTTTACAAGTAAACACTGCTCGTACACATTTCCAGCATCGTCTTTGGTTAAGCGAGGCCTCCATTTATTGCTTGTCCTCTTCTCCCTCTCAAGTATGCTCTGTTGTGTAGGGGTTAACCTTCCGTTGTATCCTCTTCTCCCTTATGACATAGCATCTAACTTCTTCAAGCATGGTGATGATGGATTTTCCTCTCATCTTCTTAATCTTCCCATTAAACACCTCACAATTATTATTCGTGTAGTTGTCTACCTTTGGATATTCACTGAAATGGGATCTACTCCATTGCTTGGGTTTAATCTTGTCTAGGTATTTCCAAGTCCGAGCATTGACTTTTTTAAGCCTTTCCATGGCAACATTAAAATCTTGGGGATTGTCATGAAAGAAGTATTAATCGCTTGAGAATTCCTATAAATTCATGTGATTATATGATCTTGATGCAAACACAAAAATTCATACATTGTTGCTATGACTATCTCAAGACATTCCTTTCAAGAACAGTTGTCAATTGTCACTTAAGCAAATTAACTTTATTTCAAAATTTAAAATAGTACAATTTTAAATGACTCAATTAATTATACCATGTAATAATATTTTATTCTTTTAGTTTTATATGAAATCTCTATTTATACTAACTTATATCACCAATCACCAACAGATGAAAAATAACCACTATGCAAGTAACTCAAAAACAGTGTTCCCTAATCATTAACAGATCAAAATAATCACAAACAAACCAATTCAAGAATAAAACAACATTCACTAACAAACCAACTCAAAATAATCACTAACAAACCAATTCTTGAACAAAATTCACTAATCACTAATCACTAACAGGGTTCCCAACTCAAAATAATCACTAACAAACCAATTTAAGAACAACATTCATTTATCACTAGTCACTAACATGGTTCCCTAATCGCTAACAGAGCATGTCACTAACAGGACTCACTAATCATGCAAATATACATAGAATCCATATCAATATCCAGAATATATTAACTCACTAAAATCATTAAATATAATAGGTACCTTTTACATATCTGACATGAAGTTAAACCCGCTTGCTCTAAAATCTCCAAGGTCCTCTTCCACTATCTCTAAAAATCATTTCCAGCTGGCTTTGTTCTCGGATTCAACAATGGCATAAGCAATAGGATATATATGGTTATTTGCATCTTGTCCTATGGCTGTAAGCAGTTGACCCCCGAAGTACCCTCTGAGAAAAGTCTCATCTAACCCTATAAATGGTCTACATCCTCCAAGAAATTCCTTTTTACAAGCATCAAAACATACACAAGTTTTGAGAAATAGAGGGTTTGAATCAAGCTGTGGATTAGTGTGTATCCTCACTGTGGACCCCAGGTTAGTCTTTAGTATCTCATTCGCTAATCACGGAGCCTAGCATATTGAGCAATCTCAAAATCCTCTATCCTCTCCTTTTCTTTTCCCATCAATCTGTAGATTTTTCTTTTATTAATCAGCACATCATACTCATTTTTGAAGAATTGGTCAGCCTCTTTCACTGTTAGATTTGGTTGGACTCTTATTCTCTCCTAATTCATCTACAACCCATTTTTTATCAGCTGACTTACAATGGTTGTTTTTTGCTGCAGGTGTGTTCATTGACAAACGTCTTGACCTGATAACTCAGGGGAAAGGACTTCTTAGCACAGTATATTTGCCATGGGCATTCTTTATCATAGCAGATTGCCTTGCTTCTGGTTGAATCACATCGAGGGAATAATATGCTCATTCCAATGTTGATGTTAAACTTTCGAACTACCTTTTTGAAATGGCTGAGTATTTCAAACTCCATCCCCAACTCCAACCGAACTTGGATAACAGGAGCATCAGCATTGCTTCTAGGAAAGACTAGAGGCTGATCAGCATCTTCATCACTTGCTATGCTTCTCAATTCTTCTAATTCATAACAATGATATCTAGCATTTTTCATCCGAAAATTCTTCCACGTCAACAGGGACATAGATGGATGGAGGGTTGTTAGGATCAGGATTGGGTATGAAAGATTGTCAAGTTGAGGGAGGCCTCTTTGCTAATCTTCTCTTGCTCAACTTAGGCCTTCCCTCAGCCTGCTCATCTGGGGTGGTCTGGTTGTTCTGAGGAGTACTATTAGCATCAGAGGATAGGATTGGGTATGATTTAGGATTTGATTATGAAAGCGGATTTCTATATGGTTGTAGAATGTATTGGGTTACTTGTTCAGCTGCTTGAGCTTCATTCTCACTGGATACTGAGACAAAAATTACACTTGGAGATGTTGAACCAGCAGTATGTATTGGTTGCTGCTCTTGCTCAATGCAATGTTGTGAAGGCTGTGATTAATTGGAAGGTGGCTCATCTGGTTGCACAGGTGTTATGAGAGACTCAGACATCTGTTTTGCTGGAGATCTTTGTTGGGCCACATTAACCCCATCCTCTTTTTGGGCCTCAACTTTAACCTGGTTGTTTGCTTCATAGGCCTCTTTCTATTCTGAGCCTCACCCCTACCATGGACCTCCATAAAAAATTATACATGACCCACTATTTCAGCATCATCATCGTCATCATTAACAACTATAAATCTTCTTCTTGGAGTCTTCTTTGGAGTTAGATTTCTCTTATCGCAAGTCTTCATTCTCATCTTTGTTGGAGTAATATTCTCTTCAATCATAATAAGATCATTTACAGGGTGTTCTGTGTATGAGTGAATTATGTTACCATTCTTCATAGCAGCCTCATACAGCTTAATTATGTCCATATCAACCCTTAACAATTTCATCCTATTATCAATCTCCTTACTAGGTTCTATCCAATAAAAATCAATAATAGATGTATACCCAATGTCCTTCAGAAAATCATTTATGAAAAATCCATTGAGGGTATCCACATTAACTCTCTCAATTTTTGTTACTTCCCTACCAACATACACAAGCTTTCCACATGGACCTCGCTCAAATCTTCCTCTATGAGACCATGATTAATACAAAAAGTAATATGGACAGTGGTCATCCTAGCAAGCAATACAGTATAATCTAAGGTACCATCCCATGTAATTACGGATAACAACATAGCAACTGAAAATCTAACCCTAACCCAAAAATTATAAAAACATTTCTCAAGCCCATAGAACATAATCAGAATATCCGACAAATTCTCAGAAACATTCTAAGATGGAAAAACTAGTAATGACATACCTCTGTTCTTTGTGGAGCGATAATGGTCGGCTATGGGTAGTGGACGATGAGATGCTTACAACGATGGTGGGCTATGGGTAGTGGACGGCAAGATGATTTCAACGATGGTGGGCTACATGCGGGCAGTGGAGGGCAAGATGTGACGAAGGCGGCCTACGAGTAGTGAAGCAACGACTTGATTAAATTGGGAAAATGTCTCTGTCGTGGAATGGAGGTGCTCTGGT
Organism: Arachis hypogaea; assembly: GCF_003086295.3. Classification (NCBI taxonomy): domain Eukaryota; kingdom Viridiplantae; phylum Streptophyta; class Magnoliopsida; order Fabales; family Fabaceae; genus Arachis; species Arachis hypogaea. Next base: position 142,429,831 of record NC_092050.1, on the reverse strand, counting down.
CTTATTCTCCAATTCGGGATGGCAGTGGCGGTGGCAACGGAGCTCTGATAGGGCACAGAGAGTGTTTTTCCCCATTTCTTAACAAAAAAATATTGGGTTACACGTAGATAGGTTTGGAAGGATTTTGTTGCCACGTAGGTTCGGATACTAACGGACCGAGTGTGTAACCAACGTCAAGGTACTTCTGCCATACGGAGGCTATTTTCCATGGTTATAAGGTGAGTTTCCTTCTTCCATGGGTACATTTGTCATGGTTTGGATCTTTCATGAATACAAATGATCATTTATTCTACAAAAAGCATAAGTGACTCAGTGAATTGGTCAACTGATTAGTTTATTTATAAATACAGGTCTACTACACATACAAGTCTTTTGGCTTACAAGTTGGGCCAAGTCCAACAAAAACAACGGTCACATATACGAGCGTGATAAACACGCGCTCACTCAACCGTACAAGTTATACATGTTGGGCCAAGTCCAACAAAAACAACGTTCACATATACGAGCGTGATAAACACGCGCTCACTCGACCGTTTCAATAGCGCGCTCACTCATGATTATGAAAGACAGTTCTTCTTCTTCCTCGATCAAAATGTCAACTCTCAAGATTCAAACGACGCTCAAAATCTCTCAATAAATTGTCAAAATCGTCGCCAAAACTCAAGAAAATCAACAAGAAAACTTCAAAATCTCCATCAAAAAATACACAAACAAAAGAAGAAATACTATTCAAGGTACTGTTTCACTAATCGTCGAGGTTTTTCACTTTTCTCTTTCTCATTTCGAACGCAAAACACTATATAGTTGTATTTCGATTTATTAAGTAGATTCATTATGTGTTCTTGGTTTAAAATAGATATTACTGTTCTCATCATACTGTTCAGTCGGTGACAACCATTTTACATAATGTTTGACGTATAGTTTAACGTATATTTTCATGTGTTTTGTGAATGTTTGCATGTTTAGAACTGAGTTTCTATAAATAGAAACTTTCGCTGTATTTCAAGTAAATTCGACTATAACTGGTGTTGTTGTTCTTGAATATTGTCCTTGTGCTTCTTGTGTCATTTTATGCATGTTTGGTTGACTTGAATATCTTTTTAAACTCATATTATGTCATGTAATCAACAAAATAATAGAGGTGTATATGGATGGTATTTCAGTGTATATCAAGTGAATTCGATTGTAACTAGTAATGTTGTCCTATCCCTAGTGTAACTAGATACAAAATAGTGTCATTGTACTTCTGGTGTCATTTTATACATGTTTGGTTGACTTGAATATCATTTTGAACTCATATTATGTCATGTAATCTAAAAAATAATACAGATGTATATGGCTAGTATTTCGGTGTATATCAAGCGAATTCGACTGTAAATGGTGATGTTGTCCTTTCCCTACTGTAACTAGAAACAGAATATTGTCCTTGTGCTTCTGGTGTCATTTTATGTATGTTTGGTTAACTTGAATATCATTTTGAACTCATATTATGTCATGTAATCTAAAAAAATAATAGAGATGTATATGGCTGGTATTTCGGTGTATATCAAACGAATTTGACTGTAAATGGTGATGTGGTTATCTATTAACCATGTTTTTTATTCCTTACAGTAAAAATGATAAGCAAGAACCCTGCTGCACCAAAATACAATGTAAGAACATATATCTTAGACCAACTAAAGTTTTTCTTGTATAAATATAACTTATTTAAATGATCGTCGTTTCATTTGTTTACAGAAAACTCGTGATTTGAGATGCTCGACAAGACTCCTGAATGAAAAGTTCCAAAACATGAGCGAAGAAAAGAAGGCCATCATCCAGGAATTGGAATTTGATGGTTTGATGCACATCCCTCCAATGAATGTACCGCATAAACTCTTGATGGAGTTGGTATATTCCTTTAATGTGATAACAAATAAATTGGACACCCAGTACGGTGTATTGACCATCAATCCGGAAAATATAGGAGTTGCCCTTGGCTTGAATACATCTTGTAACCGATTATACAAACTGTTAGACTTACATTCTTTGTAATCTATTCTTTTGAACTAATATTATGTCATGTAATAATAGAGGTGTATGGTTGATTTTTTGGTGTATATTATGTCATGTAATCTATTCTTTGTAATCTATTCTTTTTGAACTAATATTATGTCATGTAAAAAAAAGCATGCATGCTTTCACTTCTTTGTGTGCTTCTCATCCCGGACCAGAAGTGGTGATCGAGATAAACTAGAATCCATAAATGATGGTCTTCGAAAAGCTCTGCAAAAACACCTAAATCAGAATTGACATACACCAAAAAACATGCATTTTACACCTCTGCTACAATTAACAACATACTGAAATTAACAATATCACTTAATCCTAATAAAAAACAACATTACCTGAAAGTCACTTGTTGTCCCCAAGACCATACTTCATCAAAAAATCATTATAATTCCTATCAAATGATTCTTTTGTAAGAGAGTTCCAAACAACATGACTCATCTCGTGTTCAATTTCTTCGTGTCTCTTGTAGCTATTTAATTTACTTGGAATCTTCTTCATAATGTGCCAAGTACACCACCAGTGAATTGTTGTGGGCATACAAGCCTCAATAGTCCTCTGCATCGATTCACATTGATCGGTAAGAATGCCTTTTGAAGCATTTCCTCCCATGCAATGAAGCCAACATTCAAATAACCATTTGAATGTTTGAATATCCTCGTTTTTCATCAAAACACATCCCAGAAGTGTCGACTGATCGTGGTGATTCATCTGGACAAAAGAACCAAAAACCAGATTATACTTGAATATGACGAAACAGAAACAAAATCGTTAAATCCACAAAAATAATATCTCTTTACACCGAAAACGGGTCCAAATACACATAAACCAGAACAACATATTACCTGTTTGTAAGTGGTATCGAATGAAATAACATCTCCAAAATATTCACAGGCAGCCCTGCTTCTTGCGTCCGCCCAAAAAGCAATCTTAATCGACTGATCAACCTCGAGTTCAAGCTCGAAAAAGAAATTATGATTCTTCTCTTTTATTCTTAATAAGTATTTCTCAAATTCTCTTGCATCCTCTAGTTCTGAAACATTCCGCACTTTTCTTGTGATGTAATTTCTCACATCTTTTTCGATAAAACTTAACTCACGATGATCCCCCGCTGTTGCAACAAATGATTGGTATATTTTGCTTGGTTTGATTCTGCCTTCTCGTTATTCTCTATTGTACGTCGAACGGACATGCTTAGTTAACTGTGCTGTTTAAGCATCTCTGCTTGATTTGCACGGCAGGGATGTGAATGATGCAATACAACATTCGAAACGATCCAAACACTAATGTCCTTCAATATGTGTATATAAATTCTTGTAAGCCAATTTAATCTGGCTGAGGGATTTGTCTTCTCAGTTGGAGATATTTTCAATTTCTATTTTTCCTCTCTGCTACATGTAATCAATTGGTTCTTAATTTCATTTCCTTTCTTATTTGTGTTCCGAACTCTTGTAGGAAAACCTGCAACTTTCGAATAATCTTTATAGAATTTGGCAGCATCTTCAAACGTGTTAAAAGTCATTCCAATCTTCGGAACAAACTACTAATCAACATCGCAGAGAAACTGTAAAATACGCCAAAAATAGTCCATAATACACAGTGTTAAAAGCTAGCCTACACCGAAACTTATCATAAAAAATAATAAAATCAGATTCAGAACTCATCGTTAAACAGAAACTAAAATGAACTACATTATTTAGATTCAAACCACACCTCGCTATTTGATTCGATTCAAAACCACGTTATAGAATCATAAACTACAAACAAACTACATTATCTAGATTCAAACCACACCTCACTACTTAATTCAATTCAAAACAATAATACAATTCACCCTTGTTCAATTGAAAATATGTGAACCTGTAAATATACCGAAAAATCCCTCACAATACACCAAAATAGTTCTGATATACAATGCAGCAACTTCATTAGAACTCTTACATTACATTCAATTCAAACAATCAATAATGAATAGTAATTTTCACAAGCAATTTTCACAATATTATTTACCTACATAATCATAAACTACTAATGAAAATATTAACTAGAATTGAACCACACCTCAGCCACTTCATTGGATTCAAAACAATAATCCACTTCGCTCTGGTTCAGTTGACAATCTGAACTTAAATTATTCATTATCTTCAAAACGATTTCAGACATTGATTTCAAAAACGAACACAGAGAACAAAGAAAATCAAGAAAAACGAAGAAAGAGAACGCACGAAAACGACAAAAGAGAATGAAGAGAGAACACACAAAAATGAAGAAAAAAAACACAAAGAATGCAGAAAATGCTGACGAAATTCGAAAAAGGAAATAAAATCCTTTTGAAAAAGGCAGTTATATATTCACGTGTTAGATCGAAAATTTAGTTAAATTAAGAGGCACATGAGGTGAATTAGGCTAAAATGACTTGTATGGAGAAATGATTTATATATGGATAATATTTGTATTTTTTTTAGGTTTAGTTTGATAAAGTTTTTACTTTTTAAAAATAGCTTATAAAAGCTAGCTTTTAAAAAATATTTTTTTAAAAGTTATAATATTTATATTTGGTCAATTAAATTAAAAATAATTTTCAACATATACAAGCAACAATTATTATGTTTAGTAAAATAGTTTTTAAAATTTAAAGATACTATAATAGACAGTAAGAGTTAAATTTAAAATTAATTAATGTATAAGATTATATAATATTAGACTTTTTAATCTTAATAAATGTAAGCCAACTTTAAAAAACTTCTTTTTAAGTGCTTTTACAAACATACATAACTTTTAAAAAATGCAAGCAAGTTTGATTTATCAAAAACGAAACGAAATGTTTGTAATACAAAAAACTTTTCCAAATTAAATTTTAATATACTAAAAGTGAATTTTGTCTGTTATATAATGGTAAATCCATTTTTCATATACTCTCCTTTCCTCCAAAATTAAGTATGTATAATTAATTTAATTAAAATAATTTATTTTTATTTTTTTTAATTATTCTCTTATTTATAACAATATGCTCTATATGTCAACGAGTTATAGTTCAAATAACATAGTTTTCTCATATCTTGGGTTTGAGTTTTATTCCTAACTTTCAAATAAAATAAAAAACAATATGCTCTATATCTATCATAATTTTATTTTTATATTTTACGGTCTCAAATAAATCAATTCATAATTTCTCTTTTAGTTCAAATCAAATTTCAAATTGTCCATCTTAAAATAAAACAATTATTTACTTATGTTTTGGCCATTCTTCCTTTTTATATTTTTGTTCTTTCATATATTTATATGAGAAATGTTAGATATTAAAATTTATTATTTTTTATTATTATTTAATTATTAACTCATTAACTTAATTCTTTTAGTTTAATAATCTAATAATATACTTTTAAATATTTATGACTACCTAATAACCAAAACCATTAAATATTCTAATAATCTTCTAACATTCCTCTATTTATATTCTTAGTTTTTTACTCTCCTTTCCAAATTACATTATAAGCTTTTTTGACAACTAATTTTATTTTATTTTCCTTCTCATTAACTCATTCTGCTTTAATTTATATATTCTGTTTTCGAATAAATAGCTACTTTTTTAATTATAAAAGATTGATACACTAATAAATTGAGAAATTTATCATAAAGAACCGTTAACACATATTAATTAGTAAAAATGATCAATTAAACTAAAATTATTATAAAGGACATAACAAAAAAATTTAAGAATAAAGACAAAAAAATTATTATAAGATGACAATAATATTTTTTAATAGTATCATCCTTTTTTATTTTAATTTAGTTTTTTTTTTTTTTTTTTTTTACTTTATGCCCAACACCACTCATCTATGATTTTTCCAAAATCTATTTTAGCTTTCAAAATATCAAAGAGTTGCAACAAAAAGATTCTAAAATCTCATTAATGAGGTTGGAAAAAATTTATGTATATAATCCCATCATTATTATAATTCTCATTTATCATCTTTTCTCATTCGATTTTTTAAAAATACCTAACCATAGTGTTAATCGTGCCACTCAATCACAGAACTCTAGCATTAGACATAAATCCTAACTCCACTACACTCTATCACCTCAAGTTTGCAATTGAAGATAATTATGGCATCTTCATTTTTCAGTAGCATTTGTTTATCTCCAACAACCTCCAAATACGCAAAAATGACGATTTTGCACTCATCTCCGACTTTCGCATCAAACGTTACTCAACCGTAATCTTTACATTCCTTTCTTTGGTGGCACGCTGTCTTCGACAGTTCTCAAATCACGATTTGATTTTTTCAACTCAAAGTCATTTCCGAACTATGATAAGTAGTGTTATTGTAAATTTGAAAACTTTAACTGAAGAAAGATAAATCAAAGGAGAATATAATATTGAAGGTAACATTGTCACTTAATGAAAATAACATGGTCATTTTTTAAAGATAAATTTTAAAGTTAAGTACGATTTTGGTTTTTAAGGTATAAGTCAAAAAAATTTTCCATCTTCAACCTTTTTTTGTGTGTACAAAATCGTCTCTAAAGTTTAACTTAATTTTAAAATCGTTATTTTTACTTAAATCTTAAAATTTATGACAAAATTACTCCTAACTAAAGTAATTATAAAATTGAAAAAAAAAAGAAAAAAAAAAGAGAAAGAGAATGGATGAGAGGGAGAAAGACAACACAAGGAAGGAAAGAAGAAGAAGGGAGAAGGGAAGGTGCCGACGATGCCAGCGAGAGAGGATGTCCGCCGCGTCGCCGTTCTACACAACTTCCTTGCTAGCTCGCAGGTCACCACTGCTCCTCGCATGTCACCTGCCGCTGCTTCGCGTCCTCGCTGCTGCTCTTCACTGCTGTTCCTCCCTAGGGTTCCAATTCTGCTTTTGATTTGTTGATTTATTAATTATATTGTTGATTCTTCTGCTTCTATTTTTTTTTGTTAATTACATTGTTAATTTGTTAATTTTCTTAATTACATTATTTCTGATTCTGATTCTATTGTTGTTATTGATTCTGATTCTATTATGATTCCATTGTTCTTCTGTTTCTATTTCTTCTGCTTCTGATATGATTCTTTTGCTTTTGTTTCTTCTATTTATCTTTCTAATTTTATGTTTATTCCAATTCTTCAGATGGTTTCTCTTTCTGGTTCTGTTTTTTCTATTTTTGATTCTATTTTTTATGTTTATTACATTGGTTCTGCTTCTAATTTTATTATTACTGATGAAGCTGTGATGAAGAAGAAGAAAAAGAAGAATAGAACCTGAGTATTTTGGGAAAGAAGGAGAAGAATATTTTAGTTCGAAGGACAATTTTAAAACCAAGTTAAATCTTAGGGACGATTTTATATGTAAAACAAAAAAGAGATTGGGGACAAAAAAATTTTTGATCTATACCTTAGGAACCAAAATCGTACTTAACCCTAAATTTTATTATGGTCTTTTAATAATTTTAATATATTTGGACTCTCTTTTAAATTAACCTTTACTAGTGGTCCTCTCCCTAGTGATAATGATTTGACTCTTTATACACATAAACTACTAATTTATTCAAATTAATAAATTCAAATAATTAAAATTAAAATTTAATTTTAATGCACTGTCAGTGTTGAACAATTTGATACGTACATCCAATTATATAACGCTATATCTGTAAGACCTGAAAAAATAATAAATAATCAATTAATTAATTAAAAGTGAGCTAAGAGGATTTAAACTGTCCGGTTTGGGATGAAAATCCAAAATTTATAATTTGGGAATTTATAGATAAAAATTTAACTCAAAAAATTATTTGGAGCGCAAAAATATAATTATTTGTGAAAAAACGCATACCGGCGTCGAAGTTAATTGTACACGCTTGGGATTGTCCGGTACTGTGTATGATCAGAAAAAGATTAGTCAAACTCACGCCATCAATAATCAGACTACACACATTTCCACTCACCAAGCATCTAGTGTGAAAAAGATTTTGGCATTGCTCTAGGCTATCTTCTTTCACCTGTAAATTCAAAGCACGTCTAACAACAAGAGATTCACCATGGATTGCATACTCCACATCACTATCAGAACAATCCTCCAAAGGTGGCAAACTATTATGATCAGAATTATCACCATGATCAGAATCAGACACAATATCATCCCCTCTAATAACCATCAATCTCCTGTTTAGGTAATCACTAGCATAATGACTCATACCATGACACTTAAAGCATTTAATATCTCGGTGCCTAGAAGTAGCAGAAGAAGAGTTAGAATTATCTTTCTTCTTTGTAACATCAAGCACCCTTAGGCTTTGTTGTGTTAGCACTATGAGACTCCCACTTTAGATTAGCATGAGATAATCCCCTTGGTGCTCTTCTTTGTTGTTGCCTCTCCACCTTCATTGCCATACTAGCTAAATCCTCCATCTCCACATAATGAAGTAACTCCACCACATCAGCAATTACTCTATTCAAACCACCTACAAATTGTGCCATAGTAACTTTAGTGTTCTCTTTTATGTTAGCAGTGATCATAAGCATCTCCATTTATTTATGGTAGTCTTCAACGGATTTGGAGCCTTGAGTCAGCTGATGTAATTTCAAATGCACTTCCCTGTAGTAGTATGAAGGCACAAATCTCTTCTTCATGAGGAGCTTCATAAGATTCCAAGTTTCTATAGGGTGATAATCATTTTGTCGTCTTGTCTTCACTAGTTCATTTTTTCTTTTGAATGGTGATATTTGCATCTTGATGGCATTGATATTGCTATCTTAACTTTTGTGTCGAGGTGTTATAATCCCATCAGAGTCATCATCCGAAGGTACATGATTCTGACGCCGATTCCAAAAAGTTCCTGATTTAGTATTCTTGGACAATGTCTGTGTCACCTCTTGCCTCCATGATTCCAATTTAGTCAAGCGATTAGTTAAGTGTTGAATGGCCCTTTGCATCAACTCCATGTCAACTAAAGTATCTTCGGAATGAGCCGTCATAACAATGAACCTGTAACAAAAATGTTATAGAAAGGACCTCACAATCACTCTCTCACGTGTTTCACTCAAGGATGGGCACTCGTGTTTATTTTTAAAATTGACTTTTACCCTCTATTGAACTTACCACTCCTGTCTTTTACCACTCTTGAATCTCTTTGATTGTTGTACTTTAGAAATCAAATAAAATAAAAAAAGTAGAGAAATTCGACACAACGATAAGAGGAAAAATGACCAAAACAAAAGGCAAAAGATACAGAATACAATAATAATAATAATAATAATAATAATAATAATAATTTTTTTATTTTAGAAATTTGTTTGTTTGAGATTGGTGTGCTTTTGGTTTTTTTTTTTTTGGGTAATACAACTCTTTTTTTTCTTGTAATTGTTTTGTATTTTTTTTTTGCTGCTTTTTTTGACGTAAATACTACTGGGCAATTTGTTTTTTTTTTTTTGTAAAAAAAAAAAAAAAAACCTAAACTGTACGGGAACAATGCAAGAAGAAAAGGAAAAGAGAAAAATAAAAGACATCACGGGACACAATAAAAAAAGGAAAGAAAGAAGATAGAAACCAATAATGTGAAAAGGAACAGCAATTAACTAATGGTGGTACTCCCATGAAGATATTATAATTGTCTTCATGTGATGATTTTTCTTTTTGACCCTTAGATGATGGAGTGTAGGGTTAGATTTTGATATGTTATAAAAGTATTGTTTTTATTTGAAGTGTGGCCAAATTAATAAATCACACTTTTATACAAAGCATCTTCATAAAAAGATGTTTTTTGCATCTTCATTTGAGTAGCTCCCTTAACTAATTATAGCAAAGTAACAATAAGAAAAGACAAAAGACAAGGCACTAAAAGGAATCAACAAGAAATAATGAATGACGCAGTGAATGATGATGACGGCGACCGTTTAGGGGAAACTTTTTTTTTTTAAACAAGGTCAAAGAAGTATAAATCTAGATTAATAAGGATTAATCTAATACCTGGAATTTGATACCAAATGATACGGAACGTAACTCAGAGTAAGATAGAAAATCAAAGAAAGGGACTCCTCTACCTCAATTTGATTTCCTGATGCAACAGTTAAAGGAATCATTCTACCTCACCTGTTCACACCCAAGTTTCTCAAAGAAACTCAAAGAATTTTTATTCATAAAAATTAAGGAAAGAAAATGGCTACCAGGTTTTAGAAGGTTTTTATACCTCTTAAGTTTAAAACCCTAACTCATAAGTTCACTAAAATAAAAATGGTCAAATCATAACTGGGCCTATAACAAACAAAAACAAACTAAAATATAAACATAAAATAAATACTAAGGACGTAATGCCTATTTAATTCATCTTGATTAATGAGAGTCTTCAATGCATCTTGTAAATAGTAAGACGTTTGACTTTCCATAATCGTTAATCATTGTCTTGTCCAATTCTTGATGCATCTCCTGAACAAATGATTTAGCCATCTTTGCAAAACCTTCTTTTATTTTCTTAGTTGTTGCTCTTGTAATTGGACCAATTGGCATATGAAAGTTCTCAGTCCTTCACCCACTTAATATAACAGTGTGACTCACCCCCCATTCAATCAAAATTTCATTCATTTCCTTTGAGAGTGAGAGAGAGTCACGAAGATGAAGAGAAGAGAGAAGCATTAACATTATTCACCCATCCATTCAATTTTATTTTTCTCTCAATCCGGAGCTCTGATCGAAGACTGGTTTGTAGCCATGCGACCACCTTGACATCCTCTACATTTCTATCTAACTTTTGCGATGAGCATTCACGAGAATCTTAGCCTATTTCTCTATTTTCTATCAAATTTGAATTTTAGTACATGTTGGATTGAAGTTTGTGATTTTGATGTTTTAGGAGAAGCTCAAGCACAATCTCTAGTAAAATTTTGACCCAATATTATGTGGTACAAGGTAAATAAACTTTTTTCTTTTGATATTTTTCAATTATATACGAAAACCTAGTATAAAAAATTGAGAAATTGATATAAATAGATTAAATGGAGTAGCTTGAATGCTTGGTTTGATTTGGTACGAATTTGGGTGTGCTATTTGATTGGAGGAGGATCGGGTGAGGCTTGATTGCGTTGATTAAAGCTTGGGTGTAATTGGAGATGAGATTCAAAGAATGTGAAAACCGCCGTCAATTAAGGTACCAATTTTAGTTTCAGGTAAACATTATATAACGCCATGTGAAAACTTAGTCTATATACCCCTAAACTAGTGTTGAATTGAAATAATTGATGTCGTTGATGATAATTGTTTAGTGTGAATAATAATTAATGTTGAATGATAATGTGTTGTAGTGTGTTTATGCGAAATTGGGTTTGATAAGTAATATGTATATGTGTATATATATATATATATATATATATATATATATATATATATATATATATATATATATATATATATATATATATATATATATATATAATGATTAGTGAATGAAAATTGGATCGAAGGCTTTGATTAGGTGAGTTACACCCATATTGAATAAATTTTTGGGCCGGAGGTTGTGATTGGGTAAGTCTCGGATTCTTGGAAAGTTTGGCCGAATTCATTTGAGTTATATAAGTTATGGACATGCATTGATTGGAGTTGTTGAGGGACATTAGCTTAGTGTGAATGTTTATGTTGAAATATGTTATTGAGATTGACATATAGCAAATAAAGCATGAAATTGTGTTGTGTTGATTTATCGATATTGTTTGGGAGTTGTATGAATAGAGGATTAATGATGAAGTAAGGTTGAGGTATTGATGGAAATTTGTTGATTTGATGCATGTGAGAAATTATGGTTTTGGTCATGAGAATTATGTTTGGCAAAGAATTGAGTATTTGGGTAAGTTGAGAAGGTATAAATGATGGAAAAGATTGATTGATACGGAGGTTAAGATGAAAGGAGGTTGTGGTGTTGATTTCAAAGGGAAGGATTTGAGAAAATTAGGTTTTAAATTATGCAGAATTTTGGGTAAAAGTGAGATTTTGGCCAACTTCGATGACCCATAACTTGGCGTTCGTATTTTAGAATTGAGTGAAACTTATCTTAAGTTAAAATTGGTGATGAGAGTTTTAAAACCGTCTAAGGACGAAGGAAAAATAAATTTTGTAACAAAAGTTATGAGTATTTGAAAATCAGTGTCGAAAATTAAAAATTATAGATTATGCAGCACACTAGAAAACGTTCTAATGTGTGCATGTGCACAGGGGTGTGCGTGCGCACACGAAGAAAAAAAATTTGTGCACACGCACAGAGTGGTGGGAAAGCTTGCTGACAAGCTTGTGACCCCCTGTAGCCTCCGTATGACACCCGATAATCAATTTTCAAGCTATGAATAGAGTGTGAATAAATTTAAGGGATTAAATTGAGTAATTCCCAGATAAACATTTGGTTAATCGGATGATAATGTTGTGGGGATGGTGGTTCGTCCCGCCCACGGTGAGGACGATGATGCTGTCCCGCTTACGAGATAATGAAATTGATAAATTGATAAAGAATTGGGGTTAATGAATATTATAATGATTTAGGTCAATGATTTGATTGAATGTGGTTTGAACGACTGAATTGGCAAGGACGGAGGTCTTATCCTGCTTACGCGTTTATGATTGATAATGATTATTAATTGGCAAGGTCGGAGGTTTGTCCTGCTTGCATGGCAAGATCGTGAATTTTGTCCCGCTTACGTATTGATTTGGCACCAGCACCGAGTAAGGATGATGGTTCTATCCCGTTTGTTTGTGGTTGCGGTGTGATGTGGGGATGGTGATTCGTCTCGCCCATGGTGAGGACAGTGGCAAAGTCCCGCTCACGAATTGATAAGGTTGAAGATTCTCTCCGATTATATATATATATATATATGTATGTATGTATGTATGTGAATGGGGTTATGATGAATTATGCTCTACGAGGCTAGTTAAGATTATGACTAGGATTGAATGGAATTTATTAGAGGCTTAAGATAAAAACTATCATTGAAAAGTGTAGTGGGCACTATATCCCAAAAGTGTAGTGGACACTATATCCCAGAGCAAATAGACAAGTTGAGGATAAATGATTCCTCTCTTACTGCGATAGACAAGTTGAGGATGAAGGATTCCCTTTTTTCTTGCGGTGGACAAGTTTGAGGTTGAAGATTTTTTCTCTTGTTGCATCAGGGGATTAGATAGAAGGTTGAGAATTCTCTTCGATTTATTCCCAACTGTGGTGAGGACAGTGGTTTCATTTCGCTCACGGCTAGAGGATAATTATCCTTGTGATAAATGTAAATATAAAGAATTATGATTCCGATTTCAATTTTGATTATAATTGATTGTGATTATGATTGAAAAGTGTGTCGGATACTATATCCAAAAAGTGTGCCAGACACTATATCCCTGATAGCACATTTCTCTCTGGTTGTAAGGTAGAAAGGCACACTCTTTTGTAATTCTTCCTGGATAAGGTGGAAAGGCAACACTCTCCTTCATTTATATTTCTCTTGGGGATGCACAACCGAGAGACCATGTCTAATTTTGCTACCGAATGTGTCGGGTCTGCCAGTTTAACCGACAAGTGAGCTCACAGCTAGTAGGACAAACATGCATCATGTGTATTTATTTATTTTTATTTGAGTGTGCATAATTGTTTAGTTTGCCTACTTGTTTATCTATCTGCTACATGTACTACTTGAACTAATTGCACTCGATTGTGATTGACTTGGATGTTTTGTTTATATTTGATTTTATTGAGAACTTGAGACTGGAAATATAAGATGGATGATGTGTTGAGATTGATGATTTCAAATCGTGGCCAAGTTTAGCGAGTGGTAAATGTTAGAGATTGAGATGATTGGAGAATAGGAAATGTATTATGGTGGTGTCATTTTAATGCCGATGAGTAAGTTGTTTGATTTAGAGTTCTTAGTCTGTAATTGTGAGAAAATTATTGTTACATTAAGAATTTTGTTAATGAACAAGTAAGATGATTAACTGAATTATAATTAAACTTAAAGTACCTAGTAAAGTTTTTCCTTAAACAAATTAGTTAAACTCTAGGCTTGAACTTCTGTGAAGTTGGAGATTTAGGATTGTAGAGTGGGTTCATGTTTCTTTACATAGTCTTTTATTTGGAATTGCTACCCTATTGGAAACCTTCGGGTTCTCACCCATTGTGAAAATTTCTGTTTTTCAAATACAGGGCGTAAATGCACCTCACTGTGTGTGCGGGATTCTCTTTGATGAAGTGAAGAAGACTCTTTTGGATTTATTTTGATACTTTGTATTATTCTCCACTTTTGGAACATATTATTGTATATTCCTCTTAAAGGCTTGTATTTTTGGAGAAACAGGATGCTATTTTGTATACTTTCTGGTTTTGTAATATTCTAGCCGGTATTTTTTTCGCAATTCGAGACTAGTAACTACTATGTATCCTATTTCCGAACTTATATATATCTGTTTTGTTTCTGTATACGACGTTTTCTTGCATTAACATGGTTTGATTGTGATTAACGGCTGTCAATTGTTTAAAAATTTTCTTTAAAGGCTCCTAGTTATATTATTATTCTTCAAAGTATTATGTATGTATCTTTCTTTTAGGTGTCGTAATGTCTCACTACCATTGATTTACAATTTAAGCGTAAAGCTCTGTGTGGTAGGGTGTTACAACATCAATAAAAATAACGGTAATGCTACATGTACAAATATTTTTGCAACCAAATCCAACCAAGTTGGCTCAAGTCTAACGAAAAAAATGCGTACTTATGTCACCACTTCTCCTTTTTCGCACTTTTGCAACACACATTTTTTGTGAAAAACACATAAATTTATTGATACATACAATACAAAAAAATTTATACATAATACAAAATAATATAAAAATTTTTGTATATACCACATATTTGCATATAACTTAGAAATTCTTGTTACGAATGTATTTTGTTAGTTGGACGAGTCAATGTTTTTGAATATGTGGTTCTTAAAAAATTTATGTGCTACACACTAAAATTTCTGTGCTATGTACTAAGATTTCTGTACTATACACTAAAATTTATGTGCTGTGCGTATTTTGTTGGTTGGGTGCCACCAAAATTTCTATTCTATGTACCAAAAATTCTATATTTTGTGTATTTTGTTGGTTGAGTGCCAATGTTCTAGATATTTTATTTTTCAAAAACTTTTTATACTCTAATTTCTTGAACATATATAGGAGAAAAAGAATATGAAGACGTTGATGATAATGATGATGATGATAATAAAAAAAATACGAGAAAAAAATTGAGGAGAATAAATTAAACAACAACAAGACGACGACAATGATAACAAAAGTGGAGGAAGAAGAAGAAGCAGCAGCAGCAGCAACACCACGTATGTGAGAAGGAGAAAAGACGTGACTTGGTCAAAAAAAATGCTTAAACGTCTAATTTATTGTAAAATTAAGTATAGGGTTAAGTACTTTTTTCGTTCTTAAGGTCCGAGGCCAAAATCAAAATCGTCCCCGACTTTTTTTTGTTATTAAAATCATCCTCAACATTACAAAACATTATAAAATCGTTCTTTTGAACATAATAATTTTTGAAATGACACAAATACCCTTTTCCTATTATTACTAATTACCCCAGTCCCATCCACCCGTTACCCCCACCCCTTTCCCACAGCACCTAAAACAGACAAACTGAAACAAAAAAAATGAACAAAAGAAGGAGAAAAAAGAAAAGGAAAGGAAGAAGAGGGAGGCGACGGCGGAGAAGAGGGCGGCCTTCTACGGCGAGGAGACGTCAGCAGTTGCTTCGTTAGGGGGATGGCAACAGGTCAGAGTCGGGCGCTTGGGTTGCGTAGTGTAATGGGGTGCTCGAAATTCTGTTCGTTGGGGTCGTTGTCGTCGTCGCCGGCGAAGAGGCCTAGAGAACGTGCGACACTTAGTCAACAGAGCTCTGGGCTCCCTTCACTGTGTCCCTCCCTTCGCTAAAGGTGCTGCGCGTTGGGAATAAGGTTTTGTTTGGGTGCCATGAGTATATAGTGATGCTTTTCGCTAGGTGCCCTATTCTTGATAAATTAGTGTTAGAATCAACCTACAGCAATGCATGTGGAGGACCCGTTTATGCCCGGAGAAGTTCAATTTAATTTGAATCATTTGGTGAAAGCTATGATTGGGTTATCTTGGTACAAAACCTACACTAAGTCTATGTTCTTGATAATCAATTTCCTCTCCAATGTTTGATGCCTTTCAATTTTGTCCTCCACGGTTGAGGTGTGGTGTTTTTTGTTTCTGAACTTGGATTTCTTCAATTCACTCTATTGAAGTTTGATTATTTTAGAATGTGGAAGTGAAGTTTTATGTGATGTGTGGGGCTTGGGGGTGACTGTTGAAAAATCACCTTAATTTGAAATTTCTGTGGATTTATTGTGATTGTTGTTGTTGTTGAATTGTTGCACAAAGAAAACGGTTCAGGTGGAAAAAAAAGGATTAGGGGTAGTGGGTGGGTGGTAGTGATTTAGAATGATGAATTGAAAATAGAGAGAAAGAAGATGTGCTGGTTATGGTGGAAGTGGTGATGGCAATAAAGAAAGGGAGGAAGAGATGTGTAGCAATAGTGATGATGTTAGAGGTTAGTGGTGAGGGTAGGGAGGGTTTTTCCATTTTTGTTTAAGGGAAAAATTGTCCAAAAAATA
This sequence comes from Arachis hypogaea, assembly GCF_003086295.3. Taxonomy (NCBI): domain Eukaryota; kingdom Viridiplantae; phylum Streptophyta; class Magnoliopsida; order Fabales; family Fabaceae; genus Arachis; species Arachis hypogaea. The sequence goes on along the minus strand of NC_092050.1, from coordinate 142,413,155 downwards.
TTGTTTATGGACAAAAGGACAATTTTATAACGTTGAAGATGATTTTAATAAAAAAAAAGGTCGGGAACGATTTTAATTTTGGCATCATACCTTAGGGACAAAAAAAGTACTTAACCCTTAATTATATTTTACATTGATTGCATGAATGATTATAAAAAATAATATAATTAGACAATTATCTAAAATATTTTATATTATCATTACATCAAATTAAATTCTTAAAATTATTAATAATTATTCTCCACATACAAGTATTTTACCCATACAATTCATACAAGTCCATATATTCTATTTCACGTCAGACGTGCGTCTTCTAGCACGTCAATTTCACGCGCCTCCTAATTTAACAGATTTTTCAATCAACGCGTGCACGTTTTTCTTTGTGCCGTTACTACACGTTCCTCCTCCTCCTCCTCCTCCTCCTCCTCCTCCTTTTTTCATTGGAATTTCTTCTCCTTCTTCCTTTTCCTCCTTATCTTGTTGTTAACGATAATGAATAATTCAAGTTTAGATTATCAATTGAACCAAAAAGAAACTTCTTCTTCTTCTTCTTCTCCTCCTCCTCCTCCTCCTCCTCCTCCTCCTTTTTTCATTGGAATTTCTTCTCCTCCTTTCTTTTCCTCCTTCTCCTCCTTATCTTGTTGTTAAAAATAATGAAATAATTCAAGTTTAGATTATCAATTGAACCAAAAAGAAATTGATTATTGTTTTAAATTCAATCAAGTAGTTGAGGTGTTCTTCGATTCTAGTTAATTTTTTTATTAGTAGTTTATGATTTTGTAGGTGAATAATGTTTCATCGTTGATGTTCTGAATTGAATGTAATGTAAAATTTCTGCATTGAAGAAAATATTTTTCTGTATTTGCAGTAAATTTGGGTGTAACACGAAAATATTTGGGTGTAACACGAAGATATTTGGGTGTATTCTTTAAGAATTTTCTGTGTATGTGTGCTGATAAATTCTGTATAATTCAAATCTCTTCTTCTCCCTCCTCCTCATCTTCTGCTTTTTCTTCTTCGTTCTTCTTCTTCTTCTTCATCATCATCATTATTATCTTCTTTTTCTTATTCATCTTTTTTTTTCTTGTTTTATCTTCTTAAGTTTCTTCTTGTTTTACTCTTTTAACAAGAATAAAAATAAAAAAAAATCAAACAAAGAAGAAGAAGAAGCATATAATGGTACAAAATTACTTGGAAGATGATGAAGTTACATTCGTTCAACTAAAAGAAAGAAAGAAATAAGGAAAAAAAGAAGAACAAAAAAATACAGCATTAGAGGAAACATTTTTCTGTATTTACAGAAATTTGGTTGTAACATGAAGATATTTGGATATAACACGAAGATATTTGGGTGTATTATTTAAGAATTTTTTGTATATGTGTGCTGATAAGTTTTGCATAATTCAAAACTCTTCCTCTTCCTCCTCCTCATCTTCTGCTGCTGCTTCTTCTTCTTTTTTTCATCATCATCACCATCTTCTTCTTCTTTTTTTCTTATTCATCTTTTCCTTTTTGTTTCACCTTTTCAAGTTTCTTCTTGTTTTACTCTCTCACCAATACCACCTCCTCCTCTTCCTCGTCTTTCTCCTTCTTTTTTTATTGAAATTTCTTCTCCTCCTTCCCTTTTCTCCTTCTCCTCCATCATCAGTTATCTTGTTGTTGAAGATAATGAATAATTCAAGTTTAGATTGTCAATTAAACCAGAATGAAATTGATTATTTTGAATCCAATCAAGTGGCTGAGGTGTGGTTCGATTGTAGTTAATATTTTCGTTGGTAGTTTGTGATTCTGTAGGTGAATAATGTTGTTTTTGTTTGTGAAAATTGTTGTTCATCGTTGATGGTTTGAATTGAATGTAATGAAAAAGTTCTGCATTAAAGAAAATATTTTTCTGTATTTGGGTATAACACGAAGATATTTAGGTGTAACACGAAGATATTTGTGTGTATTATTTAAGAATTTTTTGTGTATGTGTGCTGATAAGTTCTGCATAATTCAAAACTCTTCTTCTCCCTTCTCCTCATCTTCTACTTCTTCTTCTTCTTCTTTTTCATCATCATCATCATCATCATCTTCTTTTTTTTTCTTATTCATCTTTTTTTTCTTGTTTTATCTTCTCAAGTTTCTTCTTGTTTTACTTTTTTAATAAGAATAAAAACAAAAAAATCAAACAAAGAAAAAGAAGAAACACATAATAGTACAAAATTACTTAGAAGAGGATGAACTTACATTCGTTCAACTAAAAGAAAGAAAGAAATAAGGAAAAAAAGAAGAAAAAAAAATTACAGCATTAAAGGAAACATTTTTCTGTATTTGCAGCAAATTTGGGTGTAACACGAAGATATTTGGGTATAGCACGAAGATATTTGGGTGTATTATTTAAGAATTTTCGGTGTATGTGTGCTAATAAGTTCTGCATAATTCAAAACTCTTCTTCTTCTTCCTCCTCCTCCTCATCTTCTACTGTTTTTTCTTCTTCATGTTCTTGTTTCATATTATCATAATTCTTCTTGGGAGGAAAAAATCAAACAAAGAAGAAAAAAGTACATAATGTTGGAAAATCAGTAGAAAGAGAAGGAGGAAAAAATGCAGCAACAACAACAGTAATAAAAAAACGACGATGAAGATGAAACATGCAAAGAAAAAGGAGGAAAAACGCAAAGAAGAAGGAGAAGAAGAAGGGAGAGGAGGCGGAGGAACGCGAAGCGCGCTATGGATACCGTTGAGTAGCGCGCGTGTTAACACGCTCGTATGGGTGAACGTCTTTTTTGTTGAGTTTGGCCCAACTTGTATGACTTGTAAACCAAAATGACTTGTATGTGTAGTACTTCTGAATTATTAATACGCATAAAATTATAAAAACTTATTGTGCATATTTCAATTTTTTTTGGGTGGTGTTATGCAAATATTTCATGAGAGAAAAGGTAGTAAGAAAAAGAGAAAATGACAAATAAGTTCCTGACCTTTTTTTCCATGGACATTTTAGTCTCCAAGAATTGGAAATACATTTATGTCTCTAACCCTTCCAAAATGCGGAGAAATTTACCCCTCCGTTGAAGTGACTCTGTTAGACCCGACGGAAAGTCTGATGTGGCTCCCGTGGCACTGACCTGGCCGTTACGGGAGCACACGCGGCATGTAACTTTTCAAAATAGGACATATTAGTCCTCTCACACCAAAATGTGTAGCTTTTTAAAACAGGACATATTAGTCCTCCCACACCAAAACGATCCCGTTATTTTTATGCTGGCATTGTGCATTGTATTCTTTGTACCTGATTCTCTTTATGTAAATAACTGATGGATTTGCACTCCAATTAGAACCTTTTGTATATCTTCAAAGCAAAGAAAGCTTTTTTACTTATGACATACTCCCAGATCGTACCATGAGCTATCAAAACCTCTTCATAGAAGTATAAAGTTGTGTTTTCATAAGGTCAAATGCGATATCAAACCAACCAGACTTTAGTCCAGAATTTTGAGAATTGAGACAAAACCAGAGAAGGTTACATATTGAGAGAACAATTAAAAGGTGAATACAATTTGATACAATAGATATTTTATACAGCAATAAAACTATAACCAATCAGCCAATCACAACTCAGTTACTAATCTCTGTTAACAATTTCTAACTAACCCCACAAAGGAAGAATCTGATTTGAGAAGACTAATACAGTTGCTTCCTCAACAAATTATCAAATGCCAAAGACTAATACAGTTCAACCAATTAAAGCAGAATTTACCCAATATCAAGCTTCACTAATTGGCAGAAACAAACATCAAAAGCTACCAGAACTATTTCAAGAAATTTTAACCAAATGCTTAACCACCTTAAAACAAAGTAAAAAAAGAAGCTAAGTTGAACTCAATCAACAGTTGCAGAAGCTATATAAAAAATATGAAACTTTGAAATGAAACATGGAATTATAGTTGAAACTTCACACTTCTGAAAGAGCAATCAAACCCTTGGAAACAAAGCGATAAACAAGAACACCAACCCTAACACCATCGGAGAGAGCACAAGTGTGCAAAACGTCAATAACGAAGAGCTTCTTCGCTTTTTTGAAGAATGCCGATTCTTTCTTCTACCTCCTCATGTGAGCCATCACAAACACCGTCTCCTTCTACATAGGCAAGTCTATTACGACGTTGTATCGAGGTGAGTTCGCTATTATCCACGGCACCAGGTCACGCTCCTTCGCAAATCCTAAACCTAAAACGGCGCGAAGGAGTGAGAGAGTGCGATTGGGAGGGACTAGAGTGTGTTAGGGTAAGCGAGGGAGTGGAAAGGGAGGGGGATGGTGTGGCAAAGAGAGGAGGGACAGCGTAGGTGGTGGTGGAAGAGGGAGTCAGGGGGTAGGAGGTGGTTGGGGTTAAAGGGGCATGTGATGAGGTCAGGAGAGGGAGGAGTAACTTGGAGAGCAGTGTTGGAGAAGGAGAGGAGGCTGTTGAGGGATGTGAAGATGGCGGGGAGATGGTTAGAGGCTGAGGAAGGAGTTGGAGGTGGCTGAGAACAATGACCCACTTCACCTACTTCACCGTTTCTGTGCATTCGAAGAATTAGGACTCATAAATTTAAAAGATTGGGGGTCTGGGTGAAACGGCGTCGTTTTAGTGTGGAAGGACTAAAAAGTCCTGTTTTAAAAAGTTACATGTCATGTGTGCTTTCGTAACGGTCAGGTCAGTGCCACATCAGATTTTTCTGTCAAGTCCAACAGAATCATTTCAACAGAGAGATAAATTTGTTCGCATTTTAGAGGGATTATAAACATAAATGTATTTTTTAATTCTTGGAAATTAAAATGTTTGCGAAAAAAATAGTAAGGACCTATTTGTCATTTTCTCTAAGAAAAATTAGTGGAAGAAATTTTGGCACGCCTAGTGTTAACTAACACACTGTAGCAGCCAAAAGCCATAAACCCTCTCGAATCTTACGATCTGTTCCAAACACATAAACCCTTTCCTCAGTTCTCATTTCTCAGTACTCAATTAAGAAAAGAAAAAGGAAAACAAAATAACGAAAAATCACAGATCTTATCTCCGAATCCCAAACTCATCGCTATGAGAAGGATTACCTCCTCCGTACTCCTCCGGACCTTATCCGCCGCTCGAGGCGAAGCCGTCTCCTTCTCCGTCCCCAACCGTTTCCTCCAGGTAGCTCTCTATGGCAGCAGTGCCGGCGGCGCCAGAGCTCACCGCCGCTGGTGGTTCACCTACGGACCTTTCGCCGGGGCATCGCTCGGCGTCGCCGGGGCTCTGGCGACGGCGGTGGCCACCACCTCGGCTTATCAGGAAGTCTTTGCCAAGGAGCCGCCGCCGCCTGAGGCTCTCCCGAACGACGTCGTTCTCTACCAATACGAGGCTTGCCCTTTCTGCAATAAAGTCAAAGGTCTCTACACTTTTTTCTTTTTTTCGTGTCTTGAAATGTTTTTAGGGATTAGAATGCTGACTTGGTGTTTGTTCAGTTGGGTAGCGTTGGGTTTTAGGAGTTTAGGTGGCTGTAATTGTAGCCATTACTTGCATTGCTTGCTGTGAATTGCAAATAATCATTTTTTTGGCTTCGATAAAACTGCATCTCGTTGATCTGATTCGAAATTATGGAAACTGGATTTGGATCATCTAAAGTGAGGATCATTGTACGGTGAAACAATGAGCTGTTCTCCGCTATTGGGTTATTTAGTGAAATCCACATCCAATGTAAATTATTGATACGATGGTGGATCCCTCGCATTTTTGGGTTCCAGTGATTTTCATTTTATGGAGTTTTAATTCATAAGAAAACAATATTTGTTTTGGTTGCTGATGAACTGGAGAAGCAGGAATTGAAAACTTACCTGTCTGGAAATTTTTTGCTGGAACCATTAAATGTATGTTTGGATACTGCATTCATCTTCGAAACTTTTTTATACAAGTTTATTATAAAATGTTTCCTGAGTTTTAGAGGGGGAAGTTAATCATTTCTTCGGAAACAATCAAATCCATACACTACTTAAGTCACATTGCAAAGGAGCATTACTTGCCTATTAAGACCTTTGATAAATGAAGTTACTTTCTAGATTGATTTATCTCACATATAATTGTGAATATGTGCTACGATATTGGTCCTTATTCTTCCCGGCATCCTTATTTCTTTATCATTGTAGTTTCCTATCATTGAGCTTTCACAGCATTTTCTTAGTTACCGTTGCTGATGCTTTGCTTGCTTGGCCAGCATATTTGGATTACTATGATATACCTTACAAAGTTGTGGAGGTCAACCCGCTCAGTAAGAAAGAAATTAAATGGTCTGAGTATAAGAAGGTGCCAATATTGATGGTAGATGGTGAGCAGCTAAATGACTCTTCAGGTATTGGACATTTCCCCTGAAAATTGGCTGTTAAGTTTTCTCATTGACCTATGCGGCTATGCCCACTGAATGAGACACTTCGGGTTTTTTCACTAAGTTGTTTTGTACCTGTCATTTTGGCAGCTATAATTGACATGCTGGGAGAGAAGATTATGTCAAAGAAAAAGGCAGGTGAGGATGACGAAGAGACAAAATGGAGGCGGTATGATTTTCCTCCTCTTCATCCCGTTTTAGTTTCCAATCAAACATGTCTCTAATGAATCATAAGTGGTGAAGTAACAAGCACCATTTTCAGTAGTTCGATTGAATAATGTTTTCCCCTATTTTAGGAGGTTGTTTATGACACTTTCATTTGCCTAGAATATGGAAGTGATGACTGAAAGAGAAAGCTTTCTACCTTCCTTTCCTTCCATATGCTATAGGGTTGATGTAAAAACATGTAGTAATTTATAACATTGCACTTATTATCTCAATGCAAATTTGTTCTGCTAACAAGTGTAAGAAATTCTGGGCACTTATTATGTGAAGACAATATAGAATATAGATGAATGTGTTGTTCTCTTTCCTTGTATGCTTCTAATTCTTAAGATTTTTTCTCAAATTGGTAGTTTGATTTCAGTCATTGTACTTGTTTCTTAGGGTTGTGCGTGCTTACAATTTATTAAATCTCTTTAGGGGTCATATATGAGTCAAGATCTAGGATTTGAACTTTTCTTTTTGGTTCCCCTGATTAGTGTAGTTGGTTTAGTATCCTGATCAGTCTCATTCTTTTATGTAAGAAAGGTCAGGTGTGGGATTTAGGCATTAGTTCCTACGAACTTGTTTCTCGGTTGCACTTCTTTTTAGTAAGATGATCAATTTAGCATCCAGTGTCTGTAGTCGATAAATTGCAATATACATCAGTATAGGCAACTTTGGTCATTATTGCTAAATTGAACCTGCTATAGGAGACTCATACAGGGAGAAAAAATATATGGAAATGATTAAATCGTATTTTTACTTGGCATGAGTCTACTATACTAATTATCTTTTCCTGTTTCTGATACAGGTGGGTTGATAATCATTTAGTACATGTTCTGTCACCAAACATATACCGAAATACTTCTGAAGCACTCGAGTCCTTTGACTACATCACGAGCAATGGTTTGTGTTGATCTAGTTACATAATTGGTATTCAGTTGAACATATTTCAAAAAGTTGTATATCTCACCACTAAATTTTGTTATATAAAGTTATCGATATCTCAATAAAGCATGAATTTCAGTCAAAGTCTATAGTTGGTACTTGTAAGATGTGGACATCATATGGAGTGCAGAAATCCAATACCAAGCATGACAGGATGCTTCTATAAGAAATGAAATTATTTGCTACTTTCATTACCCTGCTTCTCTCGAAAATGTGGCAATTTTATTTGAACTTAGGGTTTAGGGTTTAGGGTTTAGGGTTTTGGGCAAGTCATTTTTTAGATGTAATTGTGCAATTTTTATAAACTGGGATGCTTTTTATGATTGAGCATGCGGCTTTAAAAAGACTCGGATGATATAGAAAAATATGAGATGTAGATAAAATAAGGAGATGCATACAATAATACAAAGTTACAAAGAGATGCATCATCTCTCTCTGGTGTTGACTTTTACAACAGTTCATTGATCAGGTGTCTTCGATTGTGGCTAAAATGATCACAGCTGAAGATTTTCCCTTTTACTTTTTAAATCCCTTTGCCTCTGCATGTACCTTCCACACATAACACTATATCAAGGAAATAATTTGTTTTTGGATAACTCTTTGCAAATGTTCTGTCTGCTTTCTGCTTCTGCACATTATGCATGCAAATTATTCAAAGTTCTATCTTTGGCCATGCTCTATTCAAGCCCCTGATTTCTGATTGCCTAATGTGTAGTAATTTATTTCAATTTTATGTATATTGTAGGAAATTTCAGCTTTACAGAGAAAATTACTGTTAAGTATGCTGGAGCTGCAGCTATGTATTTTGTGTCCAAGAATCTGAAGAAGAAATATAACATCACTGATGAACGTGCTGCTCTTTACGAGGCAGCAGAAACATGGGTAGATGCTCTGAATGGCCGGGAATTTCTCGGTATGTACTCAACTTTTGTGTCACAGAAACCTATTATAATGCAAGAGCAAGCATTCACAGATCACAGTGTATCTGTGCATGTTAAACTGAAGCCAGAGATCCCTTTCTATCTCAAAATTTTTAGTTTTAAATTTCTTCTCTAATATTTTAGCGTCAACAAGAAAAAGTGTACCAGATTGGTTATGGCTTCATAATATATATCCTTGTCGTGCCAAAACATTGATCATGAACTTATTTATATACAAGTTTCATTTCTATGCGTTATTGATATAAAACTCCTCAACACTAACATGGTCCGGGACTTGTATATAACTCAAAAGTTAAAATGAAACCCTTGTATACCTTTTTTTATATTATACCACAAATTTAAGTCTCCAGCATGTACTTGAATATACTGTTTTGCCTTTGGTGATTAATCATTATTGCATTATTTAGATATGACCCCATGACTACTTTTCTTTCTTTTTCTTCAGGAGGGTCTAAGCCTAACTTAGCTGACCTGGCAGTGTTCGGGGTTTTAAGACCCATTCGGTATCTGAGGTCGGGAAAGGATATGGTGGAACACACGCGGATTGGTGACTGGTACTCGAGAATGGAGAGTGTTGTGGGAGAGTCTGCCAGGGTTAACGCCTAAACTAGGTTCGTAATCTCGGATTCAAATACTTAATTTTCCTTGCTTCTATTACTACCGTCTTGGTTTTACCTCAACTTGTTTGAAGTGAAGACATTTGGGTTTCTCAGTGAACATTTTTTGGCTCGTCAGGAAGATACTGCAATGTGGTGATAGTTAAAAACTAAAAAGAATGTAAAGCAAATTTTTTGCTGGAGTATTGATTCTTTAGAAAACTGATTCATAATTTCATCTGTTATAGTTGCTATTATTGTAAAGATCTAGCTGTATCAGGGAATAAGGCAATTATCTGTTGTACCCGAGATTGAAACTTCGGTACTGATCATAATACGCAAAGGGACATCAAGTAAATATTTAGTTTGATGTTAGTCAATTAATATACCACAAATAATGAGACCTGAATATTATAATATATATTATATGATGGAATTTCTAGACAACCAAATCAAATTTACGTACTTTGTACGTTCTTCTTCTTCCTCCTCTTTTCCCCCTCCTCCGTTATCATCTTCATCATTATCACTTCCTCTTCTTTCACCTTCTCTTTTTCCTCCTCATGATCCTTCATCATGTCATCGTCATCATCTTTTTTTTCTTCTTCGTCGTCGTCGTCATTGTTGTCGCCTTCTTGAAAAAAAAATTGAAGTATTCTATTTTATGTGTCATCCTCTACGCAATTCTTTTTTAACGTTGTCGTCATCGACTTCTTTCAAAAAAGAATAAGAAAAAACTGCAGCACTCTATTTTAAGCGTCACATTTAAAATATTCCGGTGTCAGAATTAAAATTTTTTATGTCATAACTAAGAAAATTTAGTACTATTTTTCTTTTATATATTTTTTTAAACAATTCTTTCTCCTCCTCTTCCTCTTTTTCCTTCTTCCTTCTTGTTTTTGTAGTTTTCTTGTTTCGCACTCTGCGTAATTTTTATTGTTTCACCTTTTTAGAAGAATTAAAAAAGTAAACAAAAAAACACAAAGGAATATAAAGAAGGAATTATGTGACTTTATTCTGCTTTTTGGTTTATCTTTAGATAATAAACACAAATTTTTGGAAAAAAAAAACACATCTTTATAATAAAAATACAAAAAATTCTACACGAAAAGAGGAAAAAAAAAGAAACAACAAAAAATTTATAGCATTCTATTCTGTGTTATATTAAAATTAAAAAATTTTTGTATTATAATTAAAAAATTTTGGTATTATATTTTTATTTTATATATATTTTTTAAACAACTCCTCTTCCTCCTACAAGTATACAACTATGCATTTCCTTAACCTTTTACAAATCATGATACTGATAAAGTAACAGACAAATTTTTATTTTAAACATAAGGTCTACGTGTTGAGTGTATAACATAAAATTTTGAAGATAGATTATAGTGTTATTTTTATTACACTGAACTGCAAACTAACAATTTTTAGTGTTCGTTATGTCTTTGTTTTTAATTTATATAAAACTAGAATGAGACCGTACGTTGCGAGAATTTAAATAAATAATAGAAGTGATTCATAAATATTATAAAAATAATTTTAAATACATAAATATAAATATAAATAATAAATTATTTTTTGAAAAGTATATTTATTGAAATATAGAAGTTTAATTACATGAAAATATAGGTTGTAAACATTTCAAGATTTTATGCAAGATAGTTATTTGTATAATCTCTAAAGTTATCTTTACTAATTTATATTTCAAAAATTAAAATTTAATATATCTATATTATCAACTATTTTAATAAGTACAACTAAACTGCATTTTTTTATTGGATATGATTAAAACATAAATATTACATTAAAATTAAATAATATTGACTAATTATCTTAGCTTGAATTAATTCAAAAGAAAACGTTGTAAAGATCGAACACAAATTATAATTTTATCCAACATTATTATAGTTATTTGTGGATTTTATAATACTATTAAAGTGAATGCAAAAGTGTATTGAGTTATTACTTATTAGGCATAAAATTAATCGTAATAGTCTAAAATTAAAAATTAGAGATAGTATTTCTTTTCCTATAAATCAAATTATATGAGAGTAGTTTGACGTCTTTCGACTATAGTATAAAGCGCTCATTGGTTTTTATATTTTGAAATAGTCTAGCACACCCATCTCCAATAAATTATCTTTAAAAGAATGCAATTGTAAAAACAAATGAATAATCAATTTGTTTCATGTTTTTCTTAAAAAAAATGGAAGATACTTTAATCTACAATTTAGAATTCAACACATGTGATGCTTTAAATAGGAGAATCTTGTTAATTATTGTGAGATCTATTATAAAATATGAATTGAATAGTGAAGATGACATTTAATATTAATTAAAAGGAGAATTTTTTTTTAAAGTTAAGAGTGAGACTCAAGCCCGTAATCTTTTAAGTGAGTATGAAAAAATTATGCTATTTGAACTATAATTTTTTGACTAAAAAAAAATTAATTATAAGAGTTATTTTGTTTATTATTATAGAAATCGTTACAAGAATTAACATTAAGGTTGAAAGAAAAAATATATTTAATTTCATAATAGAATTACATCTATACTACTATGTTGACATGGTAAAATTCTAAAAATTTATATGTCGAATTTTATATAAATAAAATAGATAAATAAATACTATTTTTTATAAATTTTATATTAATAATCAATAATATATAGTTCTAAAATTTGTTACAAGAATACAAGTAAAAAATAAGATTGGTATATATATATATATATATATATATATATATATATATATATATATATATATATATATATATATATATATATATATATATATATATATATATATATATATATATATATATATATATATATATATTATCAAAACGCATACACAACAAAATCATGTGTATAAGTGTGTTAGACTTGTGTCATCAAGTTTTAATGCCCTTGTATATAGAGGCGGATTTAGTGGGCACTAGCATGGGCTATGGCTCTCTAAATTTTTAAAATTTAAAATATATTTAATATAATATTTAAAATTTTTAACAATATACCTTCTAGTTTAATGGTCAAAGAAAAACATTTCATACTCTAAAATATGAGTTCAAATTTCATTTCATGCATTTTAAATTTATTTTCTTTTGTTCTTTCAATTTTTTTCCTTTTTTGTAATTCTTCTATCTATTATTATATAAAAATACTTTAGTTTCTATAATAATTCCTAATTGAATGTAATAAGAAAATATATATATAAAAATAAATTAGATTAAATTTTATTTTTTATGATATTAAAATCAAAATATATTAAGTGAATTATTTATTAATATAAATATATTTTATATATTATATTTATTAATTTATTTTAAATACGTATATTAAAAGTATTAGAGAAACAAATTTATATTATTTATGTTATATCTTTTATAATAAAGATAAAAATTAGAATTTTATGAAAACAAACTTTGATATAAATTATTTTTTTATTAGTTTAATATGGCATTTTTTATTTTTTATTTCTAACCCCCTTTTTATAAGATTTTTAGATTTGTCATTGCTTATATAGATATAACAATTCAACATAATCTCCATTACTCATGTCTTTTTTCTTTTCTATTTTGGGGGAGTGGGGGAGGTGAGAATTGAATCAAAGCTTTCAATTGCATTAAGATCTAAATAGTTTGTATGTATACTTGATTTTTCACATAAGTTGGATCCACTAAAGGAACAAAAATTGTGAGAACATATTAAACCATCGAAGAGATGTCAGCGTGGGGATGTAGCTCAGATGGTAGAGCGCTCGCTTAGCATGCGAGAGGTACGGGGATCGATACCCCGCATCTCCATTTTTCTCTTTTGGTAAAAATATAAAATTCTATTTTTGGGACTGGAGACCATCTACCGTGTTGGCCCTTGTTAAAAATAAATATCCTAAATTCTTATACATATTTTGAGTATTTTCTCCAGTCAAAAACAAATATATATATATATATATATATATAAGAAAAAAATACTTATCTTTTATCGCTGATATTATAATTTATAGCATATTTTTATTTGTATTAGATGACTCAAATGTTTTGGATTATTAAAAATAAAAAAAATTATTAATAACTCAAAATCATCTACTTGATTTTTATTTATTGGTCAAAGACTTATTGCTTCTACAAAGTAGGATTCAGAATTAAATACTCCATCAATTCAAGTTAAAATATATAGATTGTGTTAATGATTATCTTAAAATTATTCTAAAAACACTCATAAAAAAATACAAATATAATTCTTTTAATTAAAAAATGTAATATCATTGAAAATAGGGTTCGAAGTGAGCCGAGTTGAGTCGAGTTAAACCAAGTTTAAATTTGACTCATGAAAATTAAGCTTGACTCACGGCTCGACTCATTAACAATCGAGCCTATTTTGTAAGCTCAAGTTCAGCTCAACGAAAACTCACGAACTGATTCAAATAATAAGAACATAATCTATAATTCTATATCAATAAATTATAACTTATATATATATTAAAAAATATTAAAAAAATAAATTTAATATATTATCTATCTATCAATTATAAATTTTTTATTTATGTCATACATCAAAAGTATATATAAAAAATAACTATAAAATTTTAAACATTTAAAAAAACACACTATATATATATACCCGGCTCATTTAATTTATGAGCTCAAATCCAAATTCAAACTCGACTTACCAACTCACGAATTTAGCTTATTAAGCTATTAATGAGTCGAACTCAAGCTGACTCATGAGCTGATTTGTCTCACTTCCAACCTAATTGAAAACAAAACATTCTTCTTTTAATAATAAAAATGACTCGAACCTCTGTCTCACTTATTGCCTCTAATAGCAATGGGACAAGTTGGAAACATGAGGAATAATATTTAGATTATTGAAAATTTTTAATGGTATCAATTTACTGATGTTTCAATCATTTTTAACTGTTAATTTTAATTATAGTTTTAATTATAAAAAATATATAATATACAATTAAAATTAACTAAAATACCAATGTACCAACATATCTAAAAGTTTTTTTAGATTAATTACAATAATAAAATGTTCCAACATGTAATTATGGGTTTCACTTGTTTTTTTTAAATATTATTATTTCATATGACTAATATTTTCAACGGAAGGTATACTTATTTTTAAAAATGATCTAATGTAGGTAACTTTTGTATGATTATATAAATAATATTTATAAAACATTTAAATAAAATTTTAGTTTGTGTAAATTTATTGTTTTGGTTCTTGTAATATATTTTTAATTTTAATCCGACTAATATTCAAAATATTTAGTTTTTATCTCTACCATTAAAAAATAATTTAATTTTGATATAAAATTTTATTTATGTATTTAATTACGTAACGCCATGTCAGAAAAAATAGATATAATTAAATAATTTTATAAAATATTTTTATATTATCAATATATCAAAATTAAATTATTAAAAAAATACTAATGTAATACTAAAATAATGATGTGACAAATTTAGTATTTATATACTAAAATAGAAAACATCAATATTGAAAAATTTCTATGATGGAGAAAAAAATTAGATGAAAAAAATAACAAAAAATTAATTATTAAATTAAAAAAATAATAAAATATATATTAAAAATAAATTAAATAATATATATTTTTACACAAATATATAATGCTCATTGGTGATTTTTTTTTATCTATACTAAACATTAAAAAAAAGAGTGAAAAGAATAGAAACTAAACGGTTTTATACGTTTTAGGAACAAGAACAAAATAAATAATAAATAAAAGAAAAATTACAAAAAAAATAAACCAAAATTCAGCATTTTATAAGGCTAAGAAGTAAGAAGTAAGAAATTAACAACTAATTTAATAAAATTTGGATCTCTAAATTTTAAATTTTTATTTTAGAGAATAAAATGTGATTTTTTATTTTTAAATTTTTTTTGTTTATCTATAAAATAAATGATGAGAGATTATATTTTATTTTTTAAAATAAAATTTAAAATTTAAAAAATATAAATTTGATTGAATATAAAAAAAATAAAAAATAAAAAAGGAAGAAAAAGCAAGAGAGACTGAGAGTAGTTAACTACTTTTCAGCTGCTCGTGAATATAGCCATAGCTCTATCCCATTCTTCTTCTTCTTCTCTTGGTTCTCACCATTGGTGGCGCTTCATATCTCTCTCCCTCTCTCTCTCTCGGTGATTGTGGAAGAAGAAGCTACATAGCAGTATGGGGACCCCACAACCCGCGAATCACGTATGGGTCATACTTGGTCTTGGTTTTGCTGGAATCTTTCTCATTACTGCAAAGCTCAAGAAGAAGAAGAAGAGCGTCAACAACAACAATTTTGGCGCTTTCATCCATAACCTTCAGCTTCTTCCTCCGCCTCCTCCTCCACCTCCCAAAGCACCTCTCCCTCTCTCTCCACTCACCTTCGCCCTCTCTGACCTGTAAGCTTCTCTCTCCTAATTTCATTCCTTTTTCTGCTTTTGCTTTGTGCTTCGTTCCTATTTTCATCTATACTTCATCAATTCCCATGCTTTTGTTTTTCATCTAAGGTTCCTTTTCTTTTTTCCGGGCTTTATTTGAATATTTTTTAAAAAAAGCTATGTTTTTGGACATTTTTAGTTTTCATAACTTGGAGTATACCTCTCTATCCGATTGGATTTGTTATCAGCTCTTTATTTCAAGCTTTTCTTGTTTGTGCTCAAGCACTTCTATTCTTGGTAGTTAACTTAATAATGTACCGTACTACCATGTATATGTAATTGTGTATTAGAATTCTCTTATATGTTCTTAATAACGTGTAATGACTTGTATGAGAGAAAGATGTGCAAATGAAATTGTTGGATAGATATAAATACTGTTAGCCTATTATATTTCATAATAAACATGATTCTCTCATATTAGTAAGTTATTTTACAGGAACAAGTAACATTTTAGGTCAACCAGTATATATTTTTTCTGAATATTCACGATGATTATTTAAGCCGTTGCAGTATCAAAACTTTATTTTATTTTTCATTTTTTTTTTTGCAATAAATTAATGAATCAGATTGTTGTCTTGTCATGATGGTTACCAGATTTGACATAGATGGACATGTTACTACATTTGGGCATCCAGAGTGGGCGAGGACACACGAAGCTGCCTCTCAGACATGTCCTGTGGTATCTGCGCTGGTCGAAGGTGGTGCAACCTGCATTGGGACTACTGTTGTTGATGAACTAGCTTTAGGGTTGGTTTCATATTCCATTGTTTATTTATTTGTTTCTTTTCGATTCCCCTCAGCCATGTCTTGGTGGGGACATATGGGCTAGGTTTTGTTAACTAGGTATATACTCAGGAAAGTTATGCTGAATTATGATGTTAACCAAATGGAGTATAGAAAAATAGGCACCTGGCCATGAGTAAAAAAAAAAAAAATGAAATGTAACAAATGTGCGGGTCATCGAGAATGATCTTACATAAGTTAAAAAATGATTTGAATGTCTAAGAAATGATATTATAGACCATGTTGACCTAAAAATTTCTTCCTGTCTAGGGATTTGGCTAAGGAGATCAAAGAATGACTGAATATATTTTTGCCTTATGTCCATCATATGGTGTAGTAGATAGTAAATGATATTCAATAGTTTACTTGGGGATTTTTAGAATGAAAGCTTTTCCTATTTTTTTATCTTCTGGATTTTTAGTAAATACATTTTCTGTTTGCAATCTCTGGTTTGCAGTCTTAGTGGTGAAAATAAACATTATGGAACGCCAACCAATCCTGCTTTGCCTGCTCGAGTACCAGGCGGCTCCTCCAGCGGTGCTGCTGTTGCTGTGGCTGCCAATTTGGTTGATTTTGCCCTTGGTGAGCATCATGATACATTTAAAGTAGTTTATCCTAGTCATTACTTGTTTGCTTTCTTGGTATAGCCGATACTTGTTTTGTAAGACATGCTCAGTTTCATTCTAGATGACATATTTATAAAAGAAGAGTGTATGTGTTTGTGTTTGTGTTTGTGTTTGAGTTTATTCATATCTAAATAACAAGACCAATATGATGTTGTATAGAAAAGGCGACTTTGTTTTGACTTCTGCATATTGAAGATTGTTGAGTTGTACAATAATTAGCCTATAGTAATAGAGTTGATTCCTGTCTCAATTTGGGCCCTTTTTTATATATATAAAATAAATTTTTTCCCACATGGGAAATGCTGGATCATGAATTTGGTATGTAGGACATCTAATGGATAGTTGGTTGATTGGATGGGGGTGAGAGGTATGCTTGTTGCCAGTAAGGCAGAGGAAATCGAGATTTTACGTAAAATTGGAAGAGTAAATGAAATAAATAAAACATGAAATCATAACAAGATTTAAATTATAAAATCGTCTGACCCAATGAAAATTTTATAGAATCGGTTAACTCATTCAAAATTTTAATATCGGAAGATTATAAGGGATAATTGAAATTCTAGCTACTATAGTTGCCACCAGGGGCATGTTGTGAGAGAGACAAAACACGGAAAGTTGTGTCCTTGTCCCTGTCCCCGGAAACGTTCTCATGGAGATTTCTCATGCTTTGGTGAAGTTTATATTGATTGGGAGTTGAAACCAAAATTCAAAAATTGTATTTTCCGATTCAAGACATATCTAGACATTTGATGGATTAACTACCAAAGCCTTTAGTTTATGGGCAACACAATGCTGATGTAAACTTAAATCTTGAAGGCATAGTATTAACTCAAATCGTTGAATTTTTTATATTTACCTTTTTTTTTTTGGTTTTGGCAAACTCTTGTGCTCTATCATTTTAGGAGTTTATGGTTCTATTCCAATTCTTGCTAGTGTTTTTATTTATTTATTTTATTGTTTTTTATTAATTAACCAAATATAATATGCTGATATGTGAATTTGTTTCTGATATAATCACACTTTCCATAATCATGTACAACAGGTGTTGATACCGTTGGAGGGGTAAGAGTGCCTGCTGGATTTTGTGGCATTTTAGGATTTCGACCTTCATATGGGGCAGTCTCTCATGTTGGAAGCATACCTGTTTCAAAAAGCCTGGACACTATTGGTATGCATGATTTGATTTGTTATTTGTTTTATTGACTAGTATACTTCTTCAGTCTAAAAGATCAATGATGAGAGCGTTATCCCAAATGGCACTAAGTTCCTTTAGGGGCTGCTTGACCCCAGAATTGAATCCCTGGCTCCATTATCATGATTTTTCTGTGGAAGCTAGTATTATGTCATCAAATGCATTTTGTTGAAGTTCTTTTTAACTTTTAACAATGAAATGGCTTTTGCAGGCTGGTTTGCAAGGGATCCTAATATTTTGCGACTTGTTGGGCATATACTTATGCAAGTACCATATATATTTCAACGCAATCCACGACAAATAATTATAGCTGATGATTGTTTTCAGCAACTAAATGTCCCTCTCGACAGAAGTTCTCAGTTGGTCATCAAATCTGCTGAGAAGCTTTTTGGAAGTATGTTCTATTACTATGTGCTAAATTTCCATTATGTCATCTTAAGGTCATTGTTAACATGTCCTTTTTCTTTCTATATTTTTTAATTATTCTTTTCTTTTGTAAATGAATATTACTTAGCTATTTTCTTGAGTTCTCTACACCAATTTTCTTCACTCTTCAGGGCAAGTATTGAAGCATATAAATCTTGAGGACTATTTAAGTTCTAATGTTCCTACTTTGAAAGAGCTCTCCAGTCTCAAAACAAATGGTGAACTTAAAGTTTCGTCATTGAAATCACTTGCAAATGTTATGCAGTTTCTACAAAGGTTAGTTGATTTTTTTCTGATGTTGAAAAGTCATACAATGCAATAACATTGTATTGGGCAGAATGGGGCTCCCCGCACCTAGACGGCCATGCAAAGGCCATTATCACAAATTGAGCATGCTACATCAATTATCAAACAACTTTCAGGAAATAGTTTATTTTATCTTTTGAATTTTCTCGTTTTAATCCTCAACGATTCTGCAATTTGTTCATTATCTTTTAAGTTTGACTTGATCCTCGTCATCTATGCAAATTTTAATAATATAGAATGATTATTTTATTATCCTGTGTCAACAGACATGAATTTAGACTTGTGCATGAGGAGTGGATAAACACAGTAAAGCCTGATCTTCATCCAGCTGTTTCAGCAGATTTATATGAAAAGTTTGAGGTATCTGATGTAGAGGTTGAACACTTCAAATCCATTAGAAATGAAATGCGTGCTGCTGTCAGATCTCTTTTGAAGGTAATGATTTTGCATCACTATGCATCTCAACTCTCATAAATCTTTCTGATTAATTTTAATACGGTTTATGCTTTTAAGAATGAAGGAATATTGGTTATTCCTACTGGAGCTGATCCTCCTCCAAAGTTGGGTGGCAAAGAGATCTCATCAAAGGACTATTGGAGTCATGCATTTAGTTTGCTAAGTATTGCTAGCATATCAGGATGCTGTCAGGTATAGTTCTCTCCCCTGCTGGAAACTGGTATCTCACGTTCCTTTTAGTGCATGTTTCGTTTCTATTTTATTTTTAGTGTTATCCATCCTTAGGATTTTGCGAAGAGAAAAATGAAAACAGTGAACTCCTGTTTTCTGTTTTTATTTCTTGTTTTCGCTTTTTACTTTAGAAAATCCTAAAACTAGAAAACATTAAAAATGAAAAACCAAACAGGCTCAAATTTTCCTTTTCCTAGTCTTCATACAACACGAAATAATTGTTTGCAAAAGAAAAATAATATATAGCACATAGACAGACATGTATAGCACTTTTTTGCAAAAAAAAAAAAAAATATTACATTATTGTAAATAATGGAATCACAATATTGTTTGGAAATGGGTGGGCCCCCGGGTAATGTAGTAACAGAAATAACTGAGAGGAAGAGTAATAAGAAATGAGACAAGAATTAATGTGGTTTAGCTTAAAGTCTATGTCCACCAACAAAGGTAACAACAATGAATTTTGCAGTGAAATATGAAGAGGATAGAAGATAGGTGACACTAAAAAAGAGATACAACTTGGACAACCACACTAGCCGAGTCAAATTTCCGATGAGATACAAAGTGGTAAATAGCAACACTTCACTCAAACCCGAATCCCAAATACATTATAATATTTATCTCACTAGTGTATACACACTATCCTCACAAGTCACAAATGAGGGAGAGAAACTTAAACAAACTTAATATTCTCACAATTGAATATAAGGGAAGAATGTGTTGAATCAGAGAGCAAAGTGATTTGCTTCTTCTGGGATTTTGCATGGTTGTGTTTGGTGCTTTAAGAGTTGCCAATGAGCTCTCTATTTATGGTTATGGGCTTAACAGCAACATAATCATTTCATCCCACTGGTGGCTAAATAAAAGCTACTTTGGGTGGATTATAAAAGTAGCAATGCGAGTCGCATTGCAAAAATACACACCCTTGTGATTATTTTCTCATCCACATTTTGCTGATTGTCTTTTCAGGTCACAATACCATTAGGAATTTACGAAAAGTGTCCTGTTTCGGTGTCCTTAATAGCTCGGCATGGTAATGATTGCTTTCTACTGGACACACTACAGACCATGTATTCTACGCTCCAAGAGCAGGTTGATATTGCTGCCAAAAGTAAATCACCAAGAAATGTTGTCACTAAGGAAGAAGCTGCTGAAATTGCGAAAGAAAGGGTATTTCTGCAACTGTGTTAGATAAATTCAGCACTTTATGAATTCTGCTTTCATTGTGCAACATGGCCTGCACATTTTATGACATCATCTTTGACTACAACTCAGCTGCTATAAACCATACTTATCTTTCGTTTGAATCCATGTATATTAAACACTGGATTTCTTTCTTTCTTCCTTTCTTTTTCTTGTATTATTGTTACTATTTTTAACCATTTTTTTTCCGGTTCGTTACTCAATGAGTCAGGGAAATCAAGCTTACAAAGACAAGCAGTGGCAGAAAGCCATTGGATTTTATTCGGAAGCCATAAAACTGAGCAGCGACAATGCAACATACTACAGTAATAGGGCCCAAGCATCTCTAGAACTTGGAAGGTAGCATATCATTCTTGATGGTTTCACTTCTCAAAAGTTATTTAGCAAACATCATAATTTTTTATTTTATTTTATTTTTATGCAGTTACCTCCAAGCTGAGTCGGATTGTACAAAAGCAATTAGCCTTGACAAAAAGGTGATTTACATCTATAAATAATCCTGAACTTGGATAGTAATAAAAGTTCTGTGTGATTGATTTTCTTGACGTACAGACAAATAATTATTTCTTACAATCCGAAGTCCAAATATCATGAGTCCACTTCATATGAAACTTTATCTAACTTTGTTCACGCAAAATACGAAAGGTAAAAAGCAAGTCAATCTATTAGCCTTCTCCCTTCGGCTCCTCTTTAGATCTTGGACTTGGGCTTATTCAAGGGAAGCACTTTGTTTATTCTTGCATATTCTATACTTCCTTGGATCTAGTAGCTGTGCAAATTTTATTATATATTGGTATTAATTCCCTGTCTTTTTTCCTGCAGAATGTCAAAGTCTAGTAGCTGTGCAGAATTTTATTATATATTGGTATTAATTCCCAGTCTTTTTCCCTGCAGAATGTCAAAGCGTATTTTCGAAGAGGTAGAGCAAGAGAGATGCTTGGCTACTATACTGATGCAATCGATGGTAGGATCTTTCACTCAGTTCAGACTTGCGTGCGACAAGTATCTGCATGCTACTATATTTCCTTGTGTACATCTTTGTTTCATTGTTGCTCCATTTTCATATGAAAGTTTCAGAATTTTCCAAATCATAGGTGAACTATTTTTCTTTGCAGATTTTCAACATGCCTTGGTACTTGAACCAACCAACAAAATGGCATCCTCCGCTGCTGAAAGATTGAGGAAACTATTCCAGTAGATATATCATTCTGTCCACTATATGTGATGGCTTCGATAAGTCGTCGCTGGCTGCCGAAGGGTTCCAGAAACATGAAGGTTTTGAACCTACTCATTTCTTGTTATAGTATTCATACAATATTGTGTTAGGTGGTGTCAGCAAAATTATACTTATTCTTTGTCCTTTAAGGCAATGAAAGCTAGTATTATTCAAGTTCTACATCACTAGTGTTACTGCCAAAAGTAATTTAATGTCCAATTTTGCTTTAGGTAAATACATTACGATTGTAACGTACTACAAGTGATGTGAGATTGTGAGGTATAGTGGTCATGACTAAAGCTCAATATTTTGATTTTGGGATCATTGGTCTTTGAATTTTCTAATAAAAGCACTCACCATTGGTGTCTGAAGGTATCTTACTACCTTGTGGTAAGATCTCAAATACCTCATTTTTATTTTACTAATTTTGATCTTGTAGACGTCTCTATAAAATGTCATGCTATTTAAAAATCATTTGAATATATAATGTGAATTGCAAACGATGTACCCCCCCCCCCCCCCCCCCGGGGAGAAAAAAAAGGCTCTTTTATCATATATATTCATAAAAATACCTTGTGCTGTTTATAAAACTTGAGCTCTTTAGTTCGAATTTAGAATATAAGTATTTATCATTTTAGCCAATTTTAGCTATTATTATTATTATTATTATTATTATTATTATTATTATTATAGATAAAAAAAAATGGATACACTAGTATAAATAAAATCAATGAAATATAATTGTTTGAAATTTATTAATTTACATATACTGACTTGTTCAATTACACATTTATTCATATCCAATTTTAACAAAATTTGGTATTAAATTATCTGTTTTATGAATTCTTATAATTCAGCAGTAATAACAATAAATTTTATATTATAAAATTTTTTAAGTGAAGTAGTCTTATCAAAGTTCTAACAATTTTGCAATAGTTTGTTACAAAAATAAACTTATAAATAGAAAACGGATATGATAAATGGCGAAGATCAAGAGAATCTAGCCTTTTGAATCTTTTGATACACGCTTAAGTATCCATTTTCCACTATAGCAATTTTCATGAATCTTTTTGGTCAATTTCTTTTCAGATTAGAAGGATTTTCCGAAAATGTAAGTTTAGGACATGGTAAATTGGGAGTTAAATCTCAATTTGGCCCTAAAATTTTGTTCGAGATTTAGAATGATCCCTATAATTTCATTAACCTCAATTAGAATTTCCAAATTTACATTCGTGGCTCCGATTTGTCTCTGCGATCATCTCCGCCACCGGAAAGCTGATCTGGCACAGTGTCATGACACAGTGGACTACATGTGGCCTGTTAAGTGCTGAATGGGATTGCTAATAGTTACATGACCTGGAGATAGAATTTTATATCTCAATCTAGTCCCTTCGATTGAAATAAATCCCTAGACAATGGCTCAAAACCCCTAAACTGATAATTCATCATCGTCTTCATAGGGATGATTAGGAGCAGCAGTCAAGATTCAGGGAACTCAAGTAGGTCACGTTCACATGGAACGTGGGCGAGGACTACCAATCGCATCAGAGCAGGGAAGCTTCCTCAATGGTGTGGATGCGGGATGCGCCTTGTTCTTCGTTGATCTGGTACAGACGCCAATCCTGAGCGACATTTTTTTGGTTGCCCAAACTACAATGTGAGTTGTTGAATCCTAGGAGCTTATTGGAACCTCCTTATTAATTGTATTTTATGTTAATTTTTTTTCCTGGTATCGTTGCAGACCGCAGGAAAGAGATGGTGCGGGCTTTTCGTATGGGCAGATGAAGAGGATGAAGCCATTGTTGGAAGAGTTGATTCTGCAAAAAATGTTGACTATTGGAAAATGAATTTAAGTTGGACAATTAGGGACTTGGAAGCTGATGTTAGGATTTTAAAAATATGGAACTGTGTTTTAAGTTTGTTTGTATTTTCGATTGTGGCTTTGTGTATTGGTTATGGCTTTGTTGTAGCAATAGATATGTTAAACATCACTTTTTGCCAGTTTTATTTTCAAGTTGGCTAATATGGTAATGTTGAATATTATCAATTTTTGCAATGTAGTGGTATGAAGTTGCAGTAAAAAACAGCACCTAATTGAACATAAATTATTATAATATGCAAGTTTCAATTTCAACTTGGCTAACATGGTGATGTTAAATATTATCAGAGTCTTCAACGTGCACATATCAAATTACAATTAAAAACAACACCTAATTTAAGATAAATGATTATAGTAACTAATAGGCAAGTTTCATTTCCAAATTGATAATAAGGTGATACTAGCACTGACATTTATAGCAGTCATCAACATTGATGTCTATCTAGTATTATCATTATACAAAATATTAAAATCATTCAAAATAGAACCACCTATTCAAATCCAAACTTAAACATTCTATATCAATTTTATTGATTTTGACTTGTACATAAACTAATCCCAAAATACAATTATCAAGATGAACCCAAGTTTAGCATAATTAAATACTACAAAACAGAAAGCTTCTCATCACTTCTTTCTTGGGGTATGAAGCCTGGCGTAGGGACAAACCTCATGACCCCTGCCAATCTTGCTGTTGTCCTGGAACTTGCTCTCTACATTGGGTCCATATTTGCAGCAGTTGAGTATTGAGGAGATTTTCTCTTTGGGAGCAACTTCTTTGGCCTTGTAATTTGAATTGGAACAAGTGGAATAAATGCAAGATAATGAGTCAGTTCTGCTGTAGAAATGTGTAAGCAATAATTATTGTTTATTGTTTTGGAGTGAGTTGGGAAGTCATACTCCTTTATTAATCAATAGTTGTGAATAAATGGGTTGTGTGATTTCAACCTCTGAAACTGCAGTATCATTATTAGCATTATTACCGGCATCATTTCCAATATCATTAGCAACAACATGTCCATCATTGCTAGCAGTATTCCCATTATGTCCATCAGCACCAACATTGGCGGCAGCATCACTAGTATTTGCAACAGCAGCAGCTTCAACAGTAGCAGCTTTAGCAGCAGTAGTAGCTTCAGCAATGGCTTCATCGTCAGCCTTTCTATGACTGCAGCTTCTTTTAGTGTGGCCTTTTGTCCCACAATAGGTACAAGTAAGCTGCTTGTACTTTCTGTTTAACTTAGTTGTACTTTTTTGCTTTTTACTTCCTGAAGGTTCTTTATCGGTATCTTTTCTTCTCTTCTTTTTCAAAGTTCCAGGCTTTCTCTTTACTTTCTATATATATATATTAATCAAATTTATACCGTGACATAAACAAACACATATATTAATTAAAGGGATAAGTATGATTTTGGTCCCTAAAGTAGGGGCCAAAAATTTATTTCGTCCCTCGGCTTTTTTTCGCAACAAAAAGGTCCCTTAGGTTCCGGTTTGTTTTAAAAACGTCCTTTGCCTCCAAAAATAAATTTTTAATACGAAAATGCCCTTGTTGGTTGGTATTACTTCCCGCGAGATCAAATTTCCTTTCCCAAGCAACGCTTCGACTGAGAATAGGAGTAGAGAGTGAAACGTTTGTGTGAAACGATTGTGCGAAACCCTTGGAAGGCCTTCCTACGACGTCCGGCGTTGGTAGCTTGAGAGAGGTTGCCGGAAAACTTCGTGGTTTGTTAACTTGGCTTCGTTCCAACAAAAATCCCTCGGCAAGGTAAGCATTATGTGAACGTAATTTCTCGTTTCTTAATGTGGATTGTGCGAAGGTGTGTGGAAGGGTAGGGTTTGAACTGATTGTAGTTGTTGTTGTTCATAGTTGGTTGAGTAACTCCCTATGTTGATTAATAGGGTTTTTCGGGAAGGAGATGGCGCTGTTCAACATGCGGGTGCACCATGGTGGGTTATTTGGATATGATAATGGTGTGCTGAGGTACTTGAAGGGTCAATCTACAGTTATGGAGGACATTGACGGCGATCGGTGGAGTGTGTTTGAGGCATACGAGGAACTGAGACACCTTGGATACCTGAAATCCAACATTTCAGCGTTATGGTACATAGACCCAACTAAGGATGATTATGAGCGTCATTTGAGGCTATTGGTAGGTGACACAGAGGCAATTGAAATGTGTACCATAGCAGGGAGGAGAGGCTTTGTTGATCTGTTTGTGGTGCATGAGGTTGAGGATGCCGAGGGATTTCCGGAGGTGGGTTTTCTGGACGTGGGGGGACAAACGGTTGGTGGCCAGAATGAGAAACCCTTAGGTGGTGGTATGGATTTAGTGTTGTTCGAAGGCAATGTAGATAACAGTGATGGAGCTAGGGTTGCAGATCAACAAGAGTGCGATAATAAGGATGGTGGAGTGGAATTAGGCCAAGAGGGAGATGAGGCGGATGGTGATGATGCTAGCAGTGGCGAAGACAGTGATGACCCAACATACTTGCCATCTGATGAAGAGGAAAACAGTGTGGAAGACATCCACTTCACTGACAGTGATGAGGTGTACGACTATGAAAGTGGATTTGGTGAAGATAATGCTGTGCCGAAGGACTGCAATGTGGAGAAGGGCAAAAAAGTTGTTACAAGTGATTTGGATGATGAGGATGCAGTTGACAGTGATGAATTGGAGCAGGATTATGTAATTGCAGGAGTAGGGATGGGTGATGATGATGGGGAGGATCATGCTGAGGAGGGGGGGCAGAGGTTTCCAGTGCATAAGACACAAAAGGAAATGGGAAAGTACCAATGGAAGGTTAGCACATTGTATGAATCTCGGCAGGAGTTCAAGGACACAGTGGCGGCCTATGCAGTCAACACAGCTAGAAACATTAAATTCAGCAAGTGCGACTTGGTGAGGGTCCGAGCTGTTTGTCAGAAAGGCTGCCCATTTTGGTTATATGCACACAGGGTGGGTGAGGAGTCCACTTGGCAACTAAGAAGCATGAATCTCCAACATACCTGCATGCAGACACACCGGGTTGGGATTATGCACAGCAAATGGTTGGGTACCCAGTTTAAGAAGAAAGTTGAATCCAACCCAAAGATCAAGGTGAAGGAGCTAGTTGCAAAGGCTCACAAAAAATGGAACTTGACCGTTACCAAGGCAATGGCAGCTAAGACAAAACAGGAAGCTTTGAGTCAGATATAGGGGGCCTTTAGGGAGCAGTACAAGCGAATAAACGACTACTGCCATGAACTCCTAAGAACAAACCCAGGTTCCACAGTGATTCTCAAGGTTATTAGATCACCAGATTTTGCTCAAGAGAGACAGAATGCAGAACTGATGAACTATTGTGTCTTCCAAAGAATGTATGTATGCTTTGAGGCTTGCAAGAAAGGTTTTCAACACTGCAGAAGGTTCATTGGGCTGGACGGTTGCTTCTTGAAAACCCCCCAAGGTGGACAACTGTTGACTGCAGTCGGAAGAGACCCAAATGACCAGATTTTCCCCTTAGCGTATGCGGTTGTGGAGGCGGAGACTAAGGACTCTTGGGTCTGGTTTCTGCGTCACCTGTCCGATGACTTAGGCCCACACAATGTTGCAAAGTGCACGTTTATGTCCGATCAGCAAAAGGTAACTCACAATATATCAGCCTTTCACAAGTTGTCCTTGAATTTATTTTAATAAATGAAGTAACAATTTGAAATCTTACCTAACTGTAAACAGGGCTTATTGCCGGCGTTTGAAGAGGTCATTCCAGGTGTGGATAACAGGTTCTGTGTCAGGCATCTCTACAGCAACTTTAGGAAGAAGTTTCCTGGTTTAGAGCTAAAGAACAAGATGTGGAGGTGTGCTAAAGCAAGTCATTGGCAGATCTGGGAGAAGGAAATGAAAACTTTGCGACTTCTGAATGAGGGAGCATTTAGACATCTGAATGGCATTCCACCAAGGTTCTGGTCAAGATCCAGGTTTACCTTCCTATCTAAATGTGACAATCTTGTTAATAATATGAGTGAGAGTTTCAATTCTGTGTTAGTAGAAGCAAGAGAGAAACCAATTGTGAGCATGTTAGAGGATATTAGGATTTACATGATGACTAGATGGGCTGCAAATAGGGAAAGGGTTCTTAATTATCCAGGAAACATTATGCCAATGATTAGTAAGAAATTAGAGAAACGGGCAAGCTTAGCTAGGGACTGGAGGCCTTACTGGTCATCTGCTAGCCAATACGAGGTTATGAGTGGTCTAGATAAGTATGTTGTGGATCTGGCAGCTGGTGAATGTTCTTGCAGGAATTGGCAACTTAGTGGGATTCCTTGTCCTCATGCCATCAGCTGCATCACCTTCAAGGGCCTTAATTTGGAGTCATATGTGGATGAATGCTACAAGAAGGAGGCTTACATCAGGTGCTACGAGGCGGTGATACACCCTGTAAACGGCTCGGAGCTATGGGAGAGGACTCAATATGATGATGTCATCCCACCTCCTTATAGGAGGCCAAGCCACAGACCGGTGAAGAAGAGGAAAAGAGGGGCTACAGAGGAAGACATTAGAAGCCAGACTCATATGTCACGGAGGGGAGAAGTCCAAAGATGCTCCAACTGTGGTGGAGTTGGACACAAGAAAAGCGGCTGCAGCCTTCCTAAGAAGAGGGTAAGAGGGTTTGTGATATGCTATTCTAGGGTTCAACTAGCATCATGATTGCCAACTATATAAGTTTACTACTATATGATATGTGTGTTACTTTCTATATGATTTACATAACTATTGTAGGCCCAAAGTTCAACCAACAGAGCTAAGAAGAATGCAGCTAAGCTGGCACCTGGTCAGACAGCTTGGGGAGGGAGAAAGAGGACTACTACACCATCACCATCCAATCTACCAGCATCTCATACCAGGAAAACCCCCCACAAGGCCCAAGAAACGTGAAGCCCGGCCCACCACAGAAGCACCTCAGCCCAAGAAGGCTTCCACCAAGCCCAAGAAAGCTTCCACTCAGCCCAACATCCTGGCCCAGCCCAAGAACAAGGCTGCATCTTCTGCAACCTCCACCAGCAACAAACAGCCTCCTAGCCAGCCATCTGTGAAGAAGAGGCCCTTTTCTATCATTCAATGCAGTGCACCTCATCTACCCATGCAGAAGCTGAGGTTGATGGCCAAGTTACCCCCATCTCAGTGGGGAAATCTTTAGGATTTAAGTGTGAAATTTTTTGTGACTCTTGTGTTAATGTTTTGCAAGAAGTGTTTTTAATTTTGGTATTGGATATTTACATTAAGAACTTTACCTTAGTTACATTGGTTTGAGTACTGTATTTTGGTATTAAGTGCCTGAGGACACTTACAGTGTTGCTTCTCTATTTTTTGGTACTAGGCATGTGGAGCCAAAGACAAAATATTTGTGTATGTTTTAACTAGTCATCAAATGAAATATTCCATTACTAATTACTGAATTTTCAGATCTTCTATTGAATGCTTTTCTGCTTTGCTCATAAACTACTTTTACATTACAAAATAAAACAGGTCCACTATCAAAGAAAGTGACAATTTGGGCAACATTACACAACACTTTTCTTCATTAGTTCAAACGCTTTCAAAGTTGAAGACCAAAAAAAAAAAAAACATTTTCAAAGTTGCTACAAACCTAAACCACTGTAACATCAAAGAATACCCTCAAACTCTACCCACACAACACAGTAAACCTCATAACATTCCCTACCAAATCATCTATAACCTAAGTGCATTCCATTCGGCTGCTTCAAGTTGTAATGATTCTGCAGGAATAAGAACAGAAACCCCACCCACCCAGCAAAACATAGAGCAGCCACAACCCAAAGCTTCGTCTCCAACTCTTTCAATCTTGCCTTTAATTTCGTTATCTTTCTCCTATTTCTTGCAAATTCAACCTCTTCCTGAACCTAGTACAAGCCACAGAAACATATGAAGAAATCTCAAATTCTCAGACCCACAATAGCAAAATAGGAAGAACACTTTACCTCATAGTATACACAACCCCAAAATCTTCGTCCAGGGTTATCCTTCGTCGATGAAGTTTGCAAAACCGGCCTCTCACCATGGCCACAGAGCAACTCCTTTGCATCTGAACGAAAACGTGAGGCTCTTGAGCTCTGGGAAGCCATAGACGCCACTGACTCCTAAACCCTAGCCGTCGACCTTCAGCAGCAACTCTCGTCGTTATTCCTCCCTCCACTGCACCTCATTTTCATTCACTTTCTTGATTTAATCCTTCTATTATTATTTATT
Organism: Arachis hypogaea; assembly: GCF_003086295.3. Lineage (NCBI taxonomy): Eukaryota > Viridiplantae > Streptophyta > Magnoliopsida > Fabales > Fabaceae > Arachis > Arachis hypogaea. The sequence goes on along the minus strand of NC_092050.1, from coordinate 142,383,060 downwards.
TATATTAATTAACGTTTCCCATATCCGTTAAAAACGGTCGTAATGAAATCCAACAACCACAGGAGTAAAATCGTTAGAGGGACGATTTTAAAACAAACCGGAACCTAAGGGACCTTTTTGTTGCGAAAAAAAGCCGAGGGACGAAATAAATTTTTGGCCCCTACTCTAGGGACCAAAATCATACTTATCCCTTAATTAAATTTGCCAAAGTAGTTAAAGTTAGCTCAACAATATAAACAAATATATATTAATGAAAGATGAACCTGTTATTTGCCAAAATCTGTACGTACAGATGCTCTTTCCCAAATCAACTGCCATGTTAGTCGGCCACCCATGAATTTCAAATCTTTCATAGTGTTCATCTCCACTTCAAATAGGAAGCCACTTTCCAGATTCTTTCCTGATCTTTTGTAGCCTACTATGTTGAACTGGGGTAACTTGCTTATGTAATTGACTAATTTCACTTTGTTCTTTGCAATTGATCTCAGTACAAACATCCTAACCTCCTCCAAAAGTGTTATAATTGGCTTTGCCCGATACTCCTTAATCCTAGAGTTAAAAACCTTACATGCATTATTTGTGATGTTATCAATTTTTGGGTCATGCCTAAAGAATGCTTTGGTCCATGATTCCTTAGGCCATTTGTCCAAGTAAGCCCACGCTTCTTCACTTCGATTCCGAATCCTTTCCATTTTCCGCTGAAATCCATGCCTTGTACTTTCTCTAGCACACTCCCATAAAAGACCCCTAAGTCCCGACTCCTTCCATTTCTTATTAAAGTTCCGCCATAAGTGCCAGACACAGAACCTGTGGTGGGCCGTCGGCATTACCTCCCGTACTGCTGGTATAAGCCCCTGCATCATTCAATTTTTTTAATATCGTGCTTCAAACAGACCCATCAAAATATATTAATGAACTCAATAAGACTCCCTCAAATATTTTAATGAACTTTATTAAACCCTTAAGCAAGTTCGGAAAATTAAATAAATGAATGAATTTTTTTTACCTTCTGCATGTCTGACATTATGCACCATCCATGATTTGGTTCACCAACATCATCAACTAGTAGCTCTAAAAATCAGCTCCAGTTCTCTTTGTTCTCTATCTCCATTATGGCCCAAGCAATGATGTAGACATAGTTGTTAGCATCCTGGCCAACTGTAGAGAGGATTTGTCTTCCAAACTGCATGTTTCAATTTATGATTCTTCTTTGTCACTTTAAATCCTCCACTATCAGTCTCAATTTCAATTGAGCTTTCAATAGCCCCTGGCTTATAAAGAGAGTCTTCAGCACTCTCGTATGAATCACTGGTACTGCTACTGTCATCCTCATTGCTATGTTCATTTTATTGAACTTTAGGTGTTGATCTACTAGCTGATCTGGTCACAGAGAGAGTGGATTTGACAGTGGTTGCTTTGACAGTTTTTGGCTTGTTAGAATTTGGTGTGGCTTTTTTAGTTGTGGGCTTAGATGACTGGGACTTTGGTTGGGTTTGCTTGACAATGGTGGGTTTACATAAGTTGGGCTTGGAGATAATGGGCTTCATAATGGTGGGCTTAGATTGGTTGGGCTTGGATGTAGTGGGATTAGCAGTGGTGTACTTAGATGAGTTAGGCTTGGATGAAGTGGGCTTGGCAGTGGTGAGCTTAGATGAGTTGGGTTTCGATGTAGTTGGTTTAGCTTCATTGGTGGTTATTGACTTTGTTGGGGCATTAGCTGATGCATTAGGTGGGGTTCGGTAATTGAAGTAGTCTCAACATTTGATTTTGTGGTTGCCTTAGAAATGGGATTGTGGGTGTTGACTTAATAGTGGATTGTTTGGTGGTGGTGTGGGGGGTACTTGTATTTGGGTTTGGGGTGGGAATGGAAATAGGGTTGGGGGAAATCTCACACAAGTTTGGACACTCTTCTTCATCATCAAATTTTGGTTGGGATACTCCATGTTCAAAGTAAATATGTACAATTCCTTGGTTATTCTTTGCATGAAAACACATCTCCAACAACTCAGAATCCTGTGAAAGAAATCTTAACCCAGTCTCCAGAGGTCTTCCAGGAGCCAGCCACCAACATTCCACAATGTTATCATATCTTAACACTTTGTAGTAGTCCCTAATTGAAAACACATCCATCATGTCTTCATCTAATCCAACCAACTCACCAGTGTTGTCTCTAACATATACTACATTACCATCCTCCTTGGTAACAAATCTACCTCCATGGTGAAATACTATGGTTATATGGTCATCCATCTGCAAAGAAATTTCAAACAAATTCAGACTAATTTTTATGCATACTCATTCATAGGAAACCATCCTAAAAGCACCACTGTTAAATCTTTCCATTACAATATTAATCCTAGACCCACAAACAACCAATATGTCACTTATCAACAAAACTAACTTTGTAGCAAACTAAAAAAACATCAAACCCTAAGTCCTACATTGCATGTGCACATTAACCACAACAGTTTATTCACAAAATACATGAATAATCAGCAACCAAAGTTAAAGAAGTAGAAGATAGCGCATTGGTAGCAATGGGTTGTGTAACTAACCTCTGTATGAACTAGTGCTTGTGGTTTCTTCACTCTTGCCAAAACCCCTAAGTTTGCATAGATTTTCAGAATGGCTAGAAGGAGCTTCTTTGGATTTCACAGCAACGCATCAAGAAAAACGAAGAAGAAGAGAAGAAGGGGCGGAGCTAGATAAAAGATTAGAGGGGGGTCAAAAATATTTATATAATAAAATAAGACTAAAATAAAATTTTAAGGGGGGCTAAACTGAAATTTACATATAATTTACATGTAAAAAATTAAAATTAGGGGAGCCATTGCCCCCGTTTGCTACAATGTAGCTTCGCCCCTGAAGAAGAAGAAGATGCAACTTATGATTGTCGTAGTGAGAAGAGGGAGAGTTTTAACCACCAAAACAAGTGAAACAACGTAGTTTCAATAGGTTTTGGGCGCGAAGCCATACATCGTCGTTTTAGTATAGTCCACTGTGCATGACACTGTGCCAGATCAGCTTTCCGGTGACGTAGATGATCGCAGGGACAAGCCGGAGCTACGATTGCAAATTTAGGGGTTCTAATTGAGGCTAATGAAATTATAGGGATCATTCTAAGTCTCGAACCAAATTTCAGAGGTCAAATTAAGATTTAACTCGGTAAATTGGTAATGTCTATGGTCATTAAAGCACTATGTAAGAAATTCCTGATGTATGGTTTAAATTGTTGTAGGACATAAGATGTTAGTATGGTTAGATTTAACTCAACATTAAATGTAATTACAAACCGATATATGAGATAGTCTGATTGGACCAACGACTTTAGGATTTTTTTTTTTTTGGTTGAGAAAAAGTATTGATTAGTGGTTAATTGTTTTGGAGAGTTCTATGGTGTAGATAGCGAGAGACATCTAGAGATCTAGATCTGATGTGGATGCGCTGCCATTGGGATGTGTGTGAGAGAATAGGTTCAGCCAAACGGTGGGACCCATGTCAAAAGGCTGTTAGAGTCAAGTGAGTTTAGGCCATATGTCTTTTCTCTTGTATCAGATGATTAAAGATTTACGAAAAAAGATAAATTAATCTCTGACTTTTTAGTATGTGGACATTTAAGTTTCCAAAGATTTAAAAATACATTTAAATTTGGACACATCGATTCATGAGTCTAATTTGTCTCATTTTAAAAACTCTCTCACGTGTGCATCCGTATCGACCAGGTCAGTACAACGGGAGTCTCGTTTGATTTTTCTATTGGGTCTGACACACCCAAATAAACATGAGAGATTGATATGTCTAAGTTTTGAAAAAGTTAGGAACTTAAATGTCTACAGATCAAAAGATCAAGAATTTATTTGTCCTTTTCTTTTTTAAAAAAATGCATGACTCATAAAATTATTAACAAATTCTACTTTAAAAATCAAAAATAAAAAGAATTATACTTTTCTGTGATTATCACACTAACTTGTAATAACCCAATTTATAATTTCATCTATTTTATCTATTTGTTTTATTTTGGGTTGAGGACTTATTAAAGGCGAATGTTATGATGTAGGATGAAGATTCTTTCTACACATGTAGATGTCACCTGTAGAGATATGAGAGTGATATGATGTTATGTATGAACCAGAAGATAATCACTAGAGTTAGGTGATTCAATGCATTCTAAAATAGCAGTGTTGTAAGTAATGATGTCGCTTTACTTTAGTGCTAAGAGACATTATCAGGAGATAGTCAGTAAAATAATTGAAAAGAGATTATGATTTGCTAAATTTTTGGATGGGGTTAACTAATATTTTTTTAGAATGTTATTATGTTTTGGGCCTAAATTACAATAAACATAAGTAGTGGTTTAGTCTATTAAAAAAAGGTTAGCGGAAGTCATTTAACAAAAAAAAATTGGATAGTCTCTCTAACAATACGATGATCATGATCATTTTATTCAAATTTTACGTTAGATTCAACTCAATTTTAAACAAAATATGTGGATGTTCTATTTCAAAAACCAAAACTTCAAATCCAAAATTATTATTTTGTAATCCGCCACAAATAATAATGATAATGATAATCATGATCATAATTATAATTTATATTAGTAATGATAATAATAAATTTTATTACTCAATTAGTAGTTTATTGTCCTATTTTGCACTTTTTTTAATTTTACATAATCTAAAATATATTTAAACAAATCCACAATATCTCCAAAAAAAAAAAATGATTATTCATGTTTATCATTAAATATAACCAATATAATTTCAATTAACTAATCCAATTAAAATTTAATCATATCGACTAAAAAAAGTTTACACCATAAATCATCTATATATCATTAACAAATATACAATCAAACACAAAACAAAACCTTAATAACACAATCTCAATTTTCAACCATGAAGATGTATCTCATCGAATCAATCTTACTTTTCTTCTATTAGGAAAACTATCATCGGACATTACAAACATTATCTAATGCCTTCAACTAATGATTTTGCAAGTTCATGGTGACAAAGAAAACTCTTGCTGAAACAACTATTAGTACAATTTTGTCACTTAATTCTCTGAAAATCCTTACAACGTATTACATGACCATGAGGTTATTTCATCTTTATTTTAGAAACCAATCACGTATGCTACTAACAATTTCAATTCATTAGAACTAATGTCATCAGACTTATTCATCCCCGGTAACATCTTATTACCAACATTAGGAACTAATGCGAAAAGAAATGTACGAATAATTTTACAATTTAACATTTCTACATCTAATTACAATCCAACTTAAAAATAAAAAAAATGTCAATTATATATTCTATTATCTTAGCTTTATAACTACCACTTACGAATAAATTTTATATTATTTTCATTTGTCTTTTATACATAATTTTTCTTGTTTAAAGAATTAGAGTTAAGTACGATTTTGGTCCCTAACGTAGAGGCTGAAAATTTATTTTGTCCCCGACCTTTTTTTCGCTACAAAATGGTCCCAAAAGTTTCAATTTGTTTTAAAATCATTTTTTTACCGATTTCATTTTTTTTATTACCAAATTACCCTCATTAAAAAAATTATAAAATAAAATAAAATAAAAGAAAGGCCATGAGAGGTGAGAAAGAGAATCCAGGGGGAAGGGGGGGGAAGTTGCACTGCCGCACCACCGCAACGCCGCCTGTGATCCGCCACTGCTCTGCTCGCCGTTTTGCAGAAAGAGAATCGGGGAGTGGGGGGAAGGAAGCCGCACCGCCACACCGCCACACCACCGCACCACTGCAACGCCGCCCTACCGCCTGTGATCCGCCACTGCTCCGCTCTCCGTTTTGCCGTTTCTGCATATGCTTCGGCTTCTGCTTCTGCTTTGTTTCTGCTTTGCTTCAACTTCTGATTCTGTTTTTTTGTTCTGATTTTAATTTGTTATTTTTCTGATTTCATTGTTGTTGTGTGTTAATTTTGTGGCTGAATTTGATGTTAATTTCTGCATTTGAATAATCTTGAATCTGATTATTGGAATTTGGTGGGAGTAAGGGTGGTGGTGGTGGTGGTTCGGCTTCCGGTGGATTTTGGGGAAGAAGGGGGAATGATATTTTTGTCCAAAGGATGATTCTAAAACTAAGTTAAACATTTGGAACAATTTTGTAGCGAAAAAAAGGCTAGGGACGAAATAAATTTTCAGTCTTTACGTTAGGGACTAAAATCGTACTTAACCCAAAAAATTATTAACCAATTGCCCTTAATGTATTTGTATTTCTCATCATCTTACTTGTTTTCAGGGGTGTTTATGGATACGGATAATTTGATTATCCATTTAAATTGATCCAACCCAATTATATTGTTTCTGAATTCAATGGGTAATCGAGTACAATCAACTCAGACCATCTCCAGTAGGGAACTCATTCCAGTTCCTGTTTATGGCCCACCTGTCATAAAAAGTAACTCCACATCAGCTTTTGCGTCATAAACAATAAATAGGAACTCAAAGCATCTCTCTCTTCTCCATTAGGAGGAACTAACTTTAGTCCCTATTGTGGTCCCACTTAATTAATTAATTAAAATATTTAAAATTAATATAATTAATTTTTTTAATAATATTATTTAAATTTATAAATTTAAAAATAATTCATTATTAAAAGATATTAATATTAAATAAATTCATATATAATAATAATACACAATATATAATTCAAGATTATACTAATTTATAGTTTTGTGTTTACAACTGCTAATTTTAATAATATCATTAGCATTTTAGATTTTAAAAATAAAAATAACCAACTCAACTAAAAATTATTTTATAAGGTATAAAAATTAAATTTATTTTTTAATGTAAGTAAATTTAATTAATTATAATTTAATATAATAATATAAATAATATTCAATATTAATTATAATATAAATAATTAATTAAATAAAAACTTAATTATTTAATCTAATTAATTATTTAATTAATTATTATTTAAATAATTAATATAAATTATTAATTAAATAAAAATATAATTATTTAATATAATTTTTATTATAATTATTATTAATTTAATTATTATTTGATTATTTAATTATTTCAGATTTTATATTATTATTTTTTTATAATAACTTGCCAAATGGCAAGTTGTTATTGGTTAATTTGAGTCCCTACTTAGAGGGACTCCCTTACCTTGATCCTTGTGCGGGAACTCACTCCTTCTCTCCTCCAATGGTTAGAGTTCCTATATGTCAGAAAAAAGTCAAAAAGGAACTCACCATTGGAGATGCTCTCAGACTCGATTAAACCCGACTTTAATTGGTTTGAGTATTGGTTTTAGGATCGCTGAATTCGAACCAAACCAATTAATTTAATATTAATTAAAAAAATAAAATCTAATAATATATATACATTTTTATTTATTAACCCAAAATTATTTTAAATTATGATAGTTATTTTCACTTTGGTGTTGAGCTCCTTTGTTTCAAAAGGAAAAATTATGATAGTTATTTAAGTTTAAATTGATAATGTATTATTATTATTATTGTTGTTGTTTTTCAGCCTTTACATTAGGGACTAAAATCGTACTTAACCCAAAAAATTATTAACCAATTGCCCTTAATGTATTTGTATTTCTCATCATCTTACTTGTTTTCAGGGGTGTTTATGGATACGGATAATTTGATTATCCATTTAAATTGATCCAACCCAATTATATTGTTTCTGAATTCAATGGGTAATCGAGTACAATCAACTCAGACTCGATTAAACCCGACTTTAATTGGTTTGAGTATTGGTTTTAGGATCGCTGAATTCGAACCAAACCAATTAATTTAATATTAATTAAAAAAAAATCTAATAATATATATACATTTTTATTTATTAACCTAAAATTATTTTAAATTGTGATAGTTATTTTCACTTTGGTGTTGAGCTCCTTTGTTTCAAAAGGAAAAATTATGATAGTTATTTAAGTTTAAATTGATAATGTATTATTATTATTATTATTATTGTTGTTGTTGTTGTTGTTGTTGTTGTTGTTACATATTTGTAGTATTTAGAATAATAATTTTGGGTTAATAAATAAAAATGTATATATATTATTAGATTTATTTTTTTAATTAATATTAAACTAATTGGATTGGTTTGGATTATGCGATCTTAAGACTAATACCCGAATCAATTAAGGTTGGATTTAATCGAGTCTGAGTCGATTATACCTGATTACCCATTAAATTCAGAAATAATATAATCGGGTTGGATCAATTTTAAATGGATAATCGAATTATTCGTATCTGTGAACACCCCTGAAAATAAGTAAACAAGTATGATGATAAGAAATATAAATACATTAAAGACAAGTGATTAACAATTCTTTAGACAAAAAAATTATACATAAAAGAGAAATAAAAATAAGGGATAAATATGATTTTGGTCCCCAACGTAGGGGCTGAAAATTTATTTCGTTCCTCGCCTTTTTTCGCTCCAAAATGGTCTCCAAAGTTTCAGTTTATTTTAAAATCGTCCTTTTTACCAATTATATTTTTTATTACCAAATTACTCTTTATTAAAAAAAATATAAAATAAAATAAATATAAAATAAATAAAAAAAAAGAAAAAAAGAAAGAAAGGGGGATACAGAGAAGGGGGGCGAGAAAGGGGGGAGAGAAGGGGGACGCTATGCCGCCGCACCGCCGCCCGCCGCTTCTTCCTTCTGCCGCCGCCCGTTTCTTCTTTTTCTTCTTCTTCTTCCCACCGCCGCCCGTTTCTTCCCGCCGCCGCACCCGCCGCCGCCCGCCGCTTCTTCTTCTTCTTACCGCCGACCCCACCGCCGCACCGCCTCTTCTTCTTATTCTTCTGTGAATTGGATTTTTTGTAAATTTTGTGTGAAATTTGTTGTGGAATATTGTTGTTGCTGAAATTTGAATTTGGAGTATTGTTGTTGATTCTGGGTTCTTGATGATGATGATGATTTTCTGAGTTGAATTTTTGTTTGTCTGAGTTTGAGTTCTGGATCTGAGTTCTGGGTTCTGATGAGGATAACGATGATGATGTTCATTTTCTGAGTTTTGGTTGGTGTGATGCAGATGATGATGGAGTGGCAGTAGGTGGGGGGTGGTGGTGGTGGTTCTGGTTCTGAGTTCTTATGATTCCATTATGATGATGATGATGGTGGTGGTAGGTGGTGGGTGGTGGTGGGGGTGCTTATGCTTCTGTTTCTGCTGGGCATGATTTTGGGGAAGAAGGAATATGGGTATTTTGGTTCGAAAGACGATTTTAAAACAAACTGAAACCTGAGACTATTTTGGAGCAAAAAAAAGACGAGGGACGAAATAAATTTTCGGCCCCTACGTTGGGAACCAAAATCATACTTATCCCTAAAAATAATGTGAAATATAAGTGGTAATTATACCGCTAAAACAATGAAATATATAATTTACATTTTTTTTTACTTTTAAGTTGGGTTGTAATTAATTGTAGAAATGTTAGATTGTAAAATTGTTTGTATAATTTTTTTCGCATTAGTTTCTAATGTTGGTAATAAAATATTATCAGAATAAAAATGTCGTGACGACATTAGTTCTAATTAATTGAAATTGTTAATAACATATGTGGTTGGTTTTTAAAATAAAGATAAAATAACCCACGTTCATGTAACAAAGGTTTTTCGAAAATTCAGTGACAAAATTGTACTAGTAGTTATTTAAGCAAGGAATTTTTTTTTTTTTTTTTACCATGAACTTGCAAAATCATTAGTTAAAGACATTTGATAATGTATGTAGTGTCCGATGATGATTTTTCTAATAAAGAAAAAGTAAGATTGACTTGATGAGATATGTTGTCGTAGTTAAAAATTGAGATTGTGTTGTTAAGATTTTACTTTTTGTTTGATTGCATATTTGTTGATAACTTAATATGTAGATAGTTTATGGTGTAAATTTTTTTAGTCGATATGATTAAAATTTAATTTAATTAGTTAATTGGGATAAATATTATATTGGTCATATTTAATGATAGACATGAATAATTTTTTTGGGGGAGATATTATAGATTTGTTCAAATATATTTTAGATTATGTAAAATTAAGAAAGGTGTAAAATAGGACAATAAACTACTAATTGAGTAATACAATTTATCATTATCATTACTAATATAAATTATGATTATCATCATGATTATGATTGTTAGATTTGAATTCTCTAAATTTTGAATTTCACTTTAGAAGGTAAAGTATGATCTTTTACCCTTAAATAGTTTCTCTCTCATATTTACTCTTGATCCCACCTATGAAATAAATGGTGAGAGATCACACTTTACCCTCTAAGGTGAGAATTCAAAATTTAGAGAATCCAAATTCATGATTGTTATTTGTGACGGGTTGCAAAATAATAATTTTGAATTTGAAATTTTGGTTTTTAAAATATAAAGTTTAAATATTTTGTTTAGAATTAAATTGAATCTAGCGCAAAATTTAAATACAATGATCATAATTTTGGTATTATTGGAGAGAGTATCCCTAATTTTTATTTTTGTTAGATAACTTTCCCTAACTTTCTTTTATGAACTAAACCATTACTTGTGTTTATTGTAATAAAAATCTAGGTCCAAAATATAATAAAATTCTAAAAATATATTAGTTAATCCTTTCTCAAAAATTACTAAATTATAATCTCTTTTTAATTATTCTATTAATTATCTATTGATCATGTCTAAGCACTAAAACAAAGCGATGTGATTACTTGTAAGTTGTAACACTGTCATCCTAAACTGTATTGGGTCCTACAATTTTAATAATCGTCTTCCGTCACATTTATACGTAAGTAATATCATACCACTTTTATATCTCCATAAATGACATTTATATATGAACAAAGAATTATAGTTCTACACCATATCACTCCTCTATGTCAAATATGTAATCAGGTATTAATTTTTCAAGTGGTTGGGTACTTATGTGTAGAAATTTAAGTACAGTTAAAAATTGAGAGCTGTTAGATGAAATCAGTTAAATTATTTAACAACTATCAATTGAATTTTTACTAAATAAAAAATAATTCTGTAAAAAAAAAAGTTTATAAAAAGTAATAAAAATCTAGACATGTAAATGCAGTAGCAAATTTCTGAGAGTTGGGAGGTGGCTGTTATTCAGAATTCAGAAGGAGAATCAACAATGCTGTATGCAACAAGGTTTAGGTATTCTGTTCGTCAAATCCCTAATCTTGTTCCACTCTCTACTCTCCCTCCTTCCTGTTCCTGTTCATGGACAAGCCTTCACTTTCATTCTGAGCCTCCATCCCTTCGTGAAGTTGACGATGCTGTTGATTCCTTCACTCGCATGCTCTCTATGCGTCGTACTCCTCCCATCATCCAATTTAACAAGATTTTGGGATCCCTTTCCAAGACGAAGCATTTCCACGCCGCCGTTTCCCTTTTTCAGCAATTGCAAGTCAGGGGAATCGCGCCCAGCATAGATACTTTGAGCATCGTAATTAATTGTTGTTGCGGCATGGATCGTATGAAGCTTGCTTTCTCTGTATTGGCCAAGATTTTCAGAATGGATTATCAACCTAATACGGTAACATTGACAACAATCCTGAAAGGTCTCTGTCTCTGTGGTAAAGTTGAAAAAGCACTGCACCTTCACGACACAATGCTGGCTCAAGGATTTCAGTTTAATCAAGTTACTTATGGGACGTTGATCAATGGGCTCTGTAAGATCGGACACACATCAGCTGCTATTCAAGTGTTGAGAAAGATCCCACGGCATGGAATTGTTCCTGATGTCGTCATGTACAATGCAATTATTGATAGCCTCTGCAAGGTTACACTTTTAAATGATGCTTTTCATTTATTCTCTGAAATGCTTGCTAAGGGAATTTCTCCCAATGTTATCACGTACAACACTCTAATTTATGGATTGTGCCTTGCGGGTCAACTCAAGGAAGCCATTGATTTACTAAATCATATGATGCTGAAAAACATTACTCCAAATGTTCGTACCTATAATACTTTGATTGATGGACTATGTAAGGAGGGAAATATCAAAGATGCCAAGAGTGTGTTGGCTGTGATGACAAAAGATGCTGTGGAACCAACTGTGGTTACTTATAATTGTTTAATGGATGGGTATTGCTTGGTTAACGAATTAAACAAGGCAAAATGTATATTTGACACAATGGCCCAGTGGGAATGGCTCCTGATATCCAAAGTTACAATATTATTATTAATGGCCTGTGCAAAAGTAAATTGATGGATGATGCCTTGAATCTCTTTGAAGAGATGCGTCGCAAAAACTTGGTTCCTAACACGATAACTTACAGTACTCTAATTGATGGCTTGGGAAAATCAAAGAGAATCCTTTGTGCCTTGGAGCTTCTTGAAAAGATGCATGATCGAAGTCAACCTGCTAATATAGTCACTTACAGTTCCTTGATGGATGCTTTGTTCAATATCAAACAACATGACAAGGCACTTATGTTATTCAATCAAATGAAAGAGAGTGGCATTGATCCAGATATATATACATACAACATACTTATAGATGGCCTGTGCAAAAGTGGAAGACTTAAAAATGCAAAAGAGATTTTTCAAGATCTTTCCATTAAAGGCTATCGTCCAGACGTGAGGACATACACTATTATGATAAATGGGCTGTGCAAAGAGGGCCTACTTCATGAAGCATTGGCTTTCTTGTCAAAAATGGAAGACAATGGTTGCTTACCAAATGCTGTGACTTATGAAATAATCATTCGTGCTCTGTTTGAAAAAGGTGAAAATGATAACGCAGAGAAACTTCTTCGTGAAATGATATCTAGAGGCCTATTGCAAGGATAAAAGTTGGTGAGATTCTTCTTGTTAGACATCACAAAATGTTGTTTGTATCTCTTTCTTTATTTTAACTTGTGTTTTGTTACCATCTTCTTGATCATCTTTCAATTCCGTATTAATGCTTTTAGATCTTCACATGATTGTGATTCTTTATTCTGCTTTACCCACACCTAAGTGTTTTCTTTGTCGTTGCTTATTTTATGGCATTTTCAGTGACTAGATGGTTTCATATGTTTCTCGTGCGGATCTATCATTATTTCCTTTTTTCTTTTTTGTAATTATATATGTGCATTGATGTTAATTTATCCCTAAGCTGAAATGGTTCTGATTTCATCATTGAAAGGAAATCACGTGTTAGTTGTAAAGCTTCCTTGCACTCGTATTGTCTTTCAATCTGTTCATTTCCCCACATTTAAAGTTAGGTGGGAATCTTTTTGTCATATACGAGTTTTTTGTCATATTGATCTTTCAAAGATAAGTTGTATGCACATACAAGATTAATAATGGCTTATTAGATTTTACCATGGTAATTTTATATGATAGGAATTGTTCAGTAGAGAGTATTTTCATTTGTTAGCTGAGCTAAACTTGTAGGCTGATGGCTTGATAACTTTCATCTTTATGCTGGCTCTACTATAGATCAATTGATTTATTTGAAACGTTCCTGGAGTTATCATGAAAAACATTGGTTCATTTGTTTGTTGTTTTTTTTTTCAGAAAAAAAATGACATTAAAAATTTTGAAAAAATGGCAGTTATCATTTGTTATTTGAGTTTTTTTTTTCTTTTTTGAAGGTGGAAATAGAAAATAACTAGTTTACAAGGGCAAGCAGTAGCAGAAAGCCATTGGATTTTAGTCAGAAGCCATAAAACTAAGCAGCAAGAATGCAATATACCACAGTAATAGGGCCCAAGCATCTAAGGCTTTATGTATTAGAAAGCATCTAAGTCTAGTAGGTAGATACTGAATATTACTGGCTTAGACTATACGAGATATAGATATTACATTGATCATATTGGATTGAAAATTTGAAATGGCTTGACATTCACAAGTTCATTTTCCTGGCATGCACATATGCAGTTGAGCGGTGTTAAGGTAGTTCGAGGCAGGTGTTGTGCAGCTGTTTGTGTAAGATCAAGCTTTGCACTTTTAGTTTTGTTCCATTTATATCTTTGTTTATTGTTGAGATTGTTAATTTATCCATCACTGGCATTTATTTTTGTACTTAAAGATTGATTATTAAATATGATGATACTTGCTGAATGACAATTTTAAGTGCATTTAGGTGAGGGAATGATGAGGAGTTATGTGAATGCATTGGTGGATATCAAAGATTGAGGGAGTGTTATACATCACATGCTTTTGCTGCGGCTGGAATTGACATATAATTGATAGTCGATGCATTGCTTATAACAAGTGAAGGCCTTGTCCATATAATGTCTTGTGAATTATGGTTTGTAACAATGTTTGGGTTAAAATCTGAATTCCAACACCCACTTAGTTGAAACAGTGCATTTAGCTCGTGTTTGTTACCTCCACGTATTTTTTCGTCATAAATTTGTAACACAAAATTATACTGATAAATTTTTGCGCATGAATGTTCAAAATATCAAATATAGGCCTTGGATTCTGAATTATTTTGGAGTATTTGCAAGGATCAATTTCACTTCAACCTGTTTTTTTTATTTAATTAATAAATTCTAAGCCATGGTCAAAAGTCAAAATAGAATAAACTGTTCTTTATTTGATATTGCTAAAAATGTTTTTCCTTTCATGAATGTTGGCCCTCATACACGAATGTTAAAAATGCATTAAGCATTCGGTACTAACATCTTCATGAACAACTGACGTCTTTTTTCTCAATGAGTTTGATAAATTTTCAAACACTTTTCGCTTCTTCAGTATATAATGCGCTCTGGATGAAACTGCATCTTTGCAAATTTGAAGAACTCAAATTTTGGTATAGAATTGCCATTTAATAAAGACACCTATTATAAAGATGTCAAAAACATCTCATAAAGATATTTGATTAAATTTTGAGTTATATGTTTAGTCACATTTTAAATAAAAGATAACACTTTTATAACATACTAAAATCAAACCCTGCAATCACTGTCCAATGGCTAAAAGAAGCATTTTCACATGAAGATAATTTAAAATCTTCATTGGAGTTTCATCTTTAATAAAAGCATGAACAATCAAAATAATCCCTTCAATACCATAGTGGAAATTCTTTATTTGTAGATTCATCTTTTCAAACATCACATTCTTAATTCTGAGTTATTTTAATATGTGCACTCTTGAATGTTTCCTGAATTTAAGCAAAAGGATGATGAATCTTTTCCTTATTTGATGAAAAGAAATTTCCACAAAAGGAATAATAGAAATGTTACCTGTGGATATTTATACTTCTTGTGACAAGCTGGCATTATAAGACCATTCACAATCCAAGCTGCCACCTCAAGTTCTTCATGAGGAAAACTCTCCATTTTAATCACAATGCTGTGATATCTACTAGCTAAGAACTGGAAATAATAACAGGCCAATGATGCTAAAATAATGACACAAAAAAAGTTTTATGCGTAAAGAGAATGCAGTGGCTAAACTGATGGGCAACTATACTAATGCTACTGAAAATAGAAAAATACAAACAAATCATAAAACAACAATTGAATTTTGTAAATAAAACCAGTGAATTCCTAATTTGATAATCTAATAATCCATTTTTTCCTTTCGCATCATAATACACCAAAGAACTTTCATAATAATTAGTCTAGCTAAAAAATTTACATCATAAGAATTCAGTAGTAACCGTGATTGAATATTATACTATTCTCAATATACTAATTGACCTTGAAGAAACTAAAGGACAAGAGATTGCAAAACTACAAAACAGTTTAGGGTCAGCAAGATAAAGCCCACGCTGCAATTATAATAGGGAAGCAACAAAACTAGCAATCGAGCAAGTGCTATAGTAATTAATTAAAGACGTTCATGTTGTAGACAACACCAAGGTAGAGTTACTAAAATGAGGAGCTGGAGGTAGGTCTAAACTTTTGTCTTAAAATAGTACATTTCACTGTCAAAAGTGAAATCATGAAAAAAAAAAAGAAATTACTTTAGCTAGAAGTTCCAATACATTTTGCACATAAAATTTTCACCCAGGAAATTATGTGATATTTTTAAATATTCAAGTCAAAAAAAGGAGTGTACTTTTACCTTTTTGTTTTTGTTTCAAGAATAATGTTATGCCATCTGTCACTTGAAATTTAAATTACAAAAAGTAAAAAGAAATGTGGGAAATAAAAATTATAAAGTGATTCTTCATGAAATAGAATTAATGATTATTTACAAAAAGAGTAGAAAATTCGTCATCTAACCAAACATATAGACTTATCCGTGTTAAGATAGCAAATGCTACTAAGTGCTAACACAGTTTTGGATGCAATGCCAAACCATCAAGTGACAAGTCAGAGTAAAAAATTCAACAGGAGAAAACATTATGTCAAAAGTCCATATACCAATGGGATGAACTACTCAGTTACTAACAAATAGCAGCATATATTCATTGTTTTTCATTTCATAATTATCTATGAGAAGCAATTCATTTAATTTCTGATAACACAGATTGAAGTAGAAGAGTTGAAGAAAAGTGCTAAGAGGCAGAAGAAGCACAACTTTAAAGAGAAAAATGATATATTGATGACGCAGAGACAAACATGAATAATATAAATTCAGTATCTGTCTACTATACTCACATACGTGCTAATATGTATCAAACTAAGAATCTATTATTTATTCCTCAAACACAAAATGAATTTATATACTTATCATCCTCATTTAGTTATAGTCACCATGAAATCAATCAATCAACTACCTAAGAACTTCATCAAAACTCACATATAGTTTTCATAGAAAAAGCGAAAAGAATAGAACCTTGATGCCTTTGGAGCTGGTGGCAGAGGCAGAGGTGGAGGGAGAAGGAATGGAGTCAGAGATAGGGGCGCGGACGAGAAACAGGGTAGCAAAGCCAAAACACAATGCAGCAACAAAAGAGGCTGAGGTTGACTCGGTGGCGAGGAAGGGCAACAGGGGGCGCAGCGAGCGGCAATGCACAAATTATCTTTTAAGGGTTTTGGAAAGTAAAAACTTGGGGGGTAATTGTAGAATTATAAACTTACAAATATTTTTAAACATTACCAATTCAAAATTTAGAAGTAGAAACATGACACAAACAACCTCGAACTAGCTTGATGCTATTCTCACTCTCTCAGGTGGGACCACTCTTCAACTCATCGCATTCCATTTTACCATACTTCTCTTGATTGCAAGAATGTTGTCACTGTTCTCATTCTCACGAATCATGTTAAGGTATGCTCTTCTTCAAATCCCAAATTCTGTTCCCCACTCCGCTCTCCGTCTTTGCTTCCCTTCAACTTCATCCCTACACTCTCAGTCTCAGCCCCAATCACTTGATGAAGCTGTTGATTCCTTTACTCGCATGCTCTCTATGCGTCGCCCTCCATCCATCATTCAATTCACCAAGATTTTGGGATCTCTTGCCAAGACCAACCATTTCCCCACCGCCATTTCCCTTTTTCAGCAACTTATTTACTTTGAATATCTTAATCAATTGTTGCTGCGGAATGGGTTGGATCACTCTTGCTTTCTTTGCTTTCGCAAAGATTTTCAGGAGTGGTTTTCAGCCTGATACCGTAACATTGACAACAATCATCAAGTGTTCAGAAAGATCCCACGGCATGGGATTGTTCCTAATGTCGTAATGTACAGCGCAATTATTGATAGCCTCTGCAAGGTTAAACTTGTAAGTCCGGCTTTTCATTTATACTCCGAAATGCTTGCTAAGGGAATTTCTCCCGATGTTATCACCTACAACACTCTAATTTATGGATTGTGCCTTGCGGGCCAACTTAAGGGAGCCATTGATTTACTAAATCATATGATGCTGGAAAACATTACTCCAGATGTTCATACCTATAATACTTTGATCGATGGACTATGCAAGGAAGGAAAGATCAAAGATGCTAAGAATGTGTTGGCTGTGATGACAAAACATGCTGTGAAACCAAATGTGGTTACTTATAACAGCTTAATGGATGGGCATTGTTTGGTTAATGAAGTAAATAAGGCAAAATTTGTATTCAACACAATGGTCCAAAGTAGAGTGTCACTTGATGTTCAAAGTTACAGTGTCATGATTAATGGCTTGTGCAAAAGTAAAATGGTTGACGAAGCCTTGAATCTCTTTGAAGAAATGTGTCGTGAGTACTTGGTTCCAAATACGGTAACTTACACCACTCTTATTGATGGCTTGAGCAAATCAAAGAGAATCTCTTGTGCTTTGGAGCTTCTTGTTGAGATGCATGATAGAGGTCAACCTGCTAATGTAATCACTTACAATTCCTTGTTGGATGGGATGTTTAAAAACCAGCAACTTGACAAGGCACTTATGTTATTCAATCAAATGAAAGAGAGTGGCATTGATCCGGATATATATACATACAACATACTTATAGATGGCCTGTGCAAAAGTGGAAGAATTAAAAAGGCAAAAGAGATATTTCAAGATCTTTACATTAAAGGCTATCTTCCAAATGTGTGGACATACAACATTATGATCAATGGGCTTTGCAAGGAGGGTCTGCTTCACGAAGCATTGGCACTCATGGCAAAAATGGAAGACGATGATTGCTTACCAGATGCTGTGACTTATGAAACAATGATTCGTGCTTTATTTGAAAACGGTGAAAATGATAAAGCGGAGAAACTTCTTCGTGAAATGATATCTAGAGGCCTATTGCAACGATAAAAGTAGATGAGATTCTTCTTGTTAGACCACAAAATGTTGTTTGTATCTCTTTCTTTTTAACTTGTGTTTTGTTACCATCTTCTCGATCATCTTTCGATTCCATATTAATGCTTTTAGATCTTCACATGATTGTGAATCTTTATTCTGCTCTACCCACACCTAAGTGTTTTCTTTGTCATTGCTTTTTTCGTGGCAGTTTCGGTGACTAGATGGCCGTTATATGTGGCTTGTCGGATCTATCATTATTTCCTTCTTCTTCTTCTTTTTTTCTTGTAATCATATATGTGCATAGATGTAATTTATCCCTAAGCTGAAATGGTTCTGATTTCATCATTCAAAGGGAATCACATGTTAGTTGTGAAGCTTCCCTGCACTCTTATTGTCTTTCAATCTTTTCATTTCCCCCACATTTAAAGTAAACTCCCATGCAGCTGCATACTGGCTGATGTAGCCTTAGATGAAATCTCAAATGTTATTTTGCAAACATCTTCTCATTTTTCTGTGTTCATGCAGTTATACCTGAGGCATATTGTAGCAAAGCAATTAACATGACAAAAAAGGTAACTGATTTTCTTGTTATATAGAGTAAATAAATTTTGCTTTTAATTCAAGGTGCAAATATCAGTGGGTAACAAAACCAAGCTTGATTGAACTACTATTGATTGGCATATATGGAACACAGGAAAGAAGAGGCAGAACAATTGCTCTCCTCAAGCCCCAGCTAAGAAGGGTAGCACATCAGCCAGGGGGACCACCTGCTTAGTTTCGTCCACAAAGGGCAGCCATCCTGCCAAGTAGAAGGAGATGGTCAATAGCAGTCAAACAGACCTGTCTGAAAGCATGCATATAAAGGAACCGCGATTCAAACTTCAAAGCCAAAGGATTTTGATCAAACACCAGCCTCTTGCACAATCTCCAAGCACCCCAAAGAGTAGCAAGAAACATTTGCACAGGTTAATGCTCACAAAAGTTGGAACGCTTCATCATCAATTGCATGTTCCCATATAGTCATGTTTTGAAAAATAATAAACCTATAAACTTTACAATAAAATGAGAAATTTTGGTGATATACTCGAGCTTTTAAGTTCGAATCTCATTATAGTTAAAATATTGTGTAAAGAAACAATTATATAATCAATCTGATTTTAATGAAGTTTATTCACTTCTTTTTGTCATACTGATCTTACAAAGACAAGTTGCATGCGCATATTATGTTACAAGATTAATAATGGCTTATTAGATTTTATCATGATAATTTTATATGATAGGAATTGTTCAGTAGAGAGTATTTTCATTTGTTAGCTGAGCTAAACTTGTAGGTTGATAGCTTGATAACTTTCATCTTTATGCTGGCTTTACCATAGATCAAATGATTCATTTGAAACGTTCTTGAAGTTATCATGAAAAACATTGTTCCATTTGTTTGTTTGTTTTCTTTTTTCAGAAAAAAAAAATCGACATTAAAAATTTTGAAAAAAAGGCAGTTATCATTTGTTTTTTGAGGGGTTTTCTTTAACGTAGAATAGAAAATAACTAGTTTTTCTATAAAATAAAAAATAAAGTATATAAAGAACTGAAAACAGAGGGTTCAATTTGAAATATTATTACTAAAATTCGTGGCCGAAAATAAGATAATAAAAAGATTACTAAATCTTTAGTTTTGGCAAATTTTTCAAGTAGAAACAAATCAACAATTAAAGAAATCGAATAAGCTTGATACTACTCTCACTCTCTCAGGTGGAAGCACTCTTCAATTCAACACATTCCCTTTTGTGATACTCCATTGATTGCAAGAAAAGAATGTTGTCATTGTTCTCATCCTCACCAATCAAATTAAGGTATGCTCTTCAAATCACAAATTCTGTTCCCCATTCTGCTTTCCGTCTCTGCTTCCTTTCAACTTCATCCCTACACTCTCACTCGCAGTCCCAATCACTTGATGAAGCTATTGATTCCTTCACTCGCATGCTCTCTATGTGTGGTACTCCATCCATCATCCAGTTCACCAAGAGTAGAGTTTGAAGAAAAGTTCTCAGAAATTGAAAATGAGAATCAAGCTAGAATTAAAGTAGCAGAAGAAGGACAACTAAAAGCAACACAACTTCAAGAGAAAAATTATAAATTGATGCAGACACAGGGAAACAAACTTGTGAATCTCAAATTTCCAAATTCAGTATCACCCTACTACACTTACATACATACAAATATGTACCAAACTAAGAATCTATTGTTTCTCAAACACAATGAATTTATATACTTTTCATCATCATTTAGTTATAGTCACCATGAAATCAATTGATCAACTACCTATCCACATCATTTAGTTATAAATTCATTTTGTGTTTGAGGAACAATAAATTCTTAGTTTTTATGTATTAGAAAGCATGTAAGTTTAGTAGGTAAATACTGAATATTACTGGGTTAGAGTACACAAAATGAGGATATTATTGTTCATTTCCCTAGCATGCACATATGCAGTTGAGCGGTGTTAAGGTAGTTGGAGGCAGGTGTTGTGCAGCTGTTTGTGTAAGATCAAGCTTTGCACTTTTAGTTTCGTTCCATTTATATCTTTGTACCCTTTATTGCTGAGATTGTTAATTTGTCCATTAGTGGCATTTATTTTTGTAATTAAAGATTGATTAATAAATATGATGATAGTTGCTGAATGACAATTTTAAGTGCATTTAGGTGAGGGAATGATGAGGTGTTTATGTGAATCCATTGGTGGACATCACATGCTGGGGGAGCGGATCCTCTCCAGTGAATAAAAAACTGGATGGTGTGCAGTGTTTAATCTAACCATTCACCACATTCTCTCTCTTATTTATTTTTGGTCCCACTATTAAAATCAAAGGTGAGAAATTACACTGTATTTTGTCAAGTGTTGAAAAAACTGGAGAGGATCCATTTCCCACATGCTGGTGCTGGAATTGACATATAATTGATAGTGGATGCATTGCCTTAATTGATATTGGCCTATTTTACTGCAGCATATTGTTGAGACAGCAGGGGTGTTCTATTGAAATGGTTTCTTTGATACCCTATCAACCAATGTGATATGTAGGCAAAATATGTTAGTTCTGGACAGACACATTAACAGAAGGAATATAATATCGGACGGAATTAATCGTTAGGGATCGCAATATCATTTTTCAATTGACGAGGGGACAAATGAGAGTTAGCAAAATAGTTGGAGGTCGAGATGAGATTTTACTCAATATAGAATTACAAACTTATGAAAATGAAAAGCAGAGAGTACAATTTGAAATCTTACTACTAAAATTTGTGGCCTAAAATAAGATAATAGCAATGTTCTAGAAATCGGATCGGACTGGTCGGTCGAACCAGTTCAACCAAAAACCGACGTGAAAAATGGTCTGATCTTTTTCCTAAAATTGCCAATCTCCAAACTGTTCAGAAATCGCTGAATCAGTCGATTGGACCGGACCAAGAACCGATTGGTTCTTGTGAAACAGCATTGTTTTTGTTATTCAAAAAACAAAAAAACAAAATCCCCCACCCCATGCGAGTCCCTAACCCGGTTAACCCCCTCCCCCCCCTCCCACACCCCTCCTTCAATACACACTCACCAGCAAGCCCTAAGGTTGCATTTGTTTATGAAAACAGGACAAGACAAGACATTGGGAACAAAACATAAAGGATATAGACACAAAATTTTGTGTTCTTGTATTCTGTTAGGTAATAAATTAGAACAAATTATGAAAATCCAATTTATTCACATTTTTTCATTCAAAAAATTTATGACGAAAAATATCATAATAAAAAAATATAATTATGAAAAATCAACAAGAATAATGAAAGAAAAATGAAAAATAAGTTGTGTCCCTTGTTAGTGTCTCTGTATCCTTACTGTCAGGATGCACACAAAATATACTAATTCAGTATCTCTGAACACATTGTCTCTGTCCATGTCTCCTTTGTCAAACACGATTTTGTGTTTCTATGTCCCTGTCTAGTGTCCTGTCTCTGCAAACAAACGCAGCCTAAAGTTCCCCAAAGTTTCCAAACCAAAAACCCAGCTTCGTCAATGGAACTGCCGCCGCTGTCCACGGTTGTCGGCATCTCCGTGGCCTCCTCCTTCCTCCCAAACCCATACGGCCAGACCTTCTCTTCTAGCTCAGCACGTCGTCCATTCCCCCGGTGACTTCGCTGTTCGAGGCATCCAGCTACTGCGCTGTCATGTCACCGTCGTGTCTTCGTCGTCTCGCCGTCGTCGTCATGCTGCCAATAGAAAGTTAGTGACACTGTTTAGCTGTTTTCTTTTATGTTCTGTTGAGTCTGTTTCAATGTTTTAATTTTGAATGTTTCTTATTAGTGATTTGTGATTTTTGAATCTAAAATTAATTAAATCATTAATTTTAAATGTGAAATTGTGAATGGATTAATGAAAATAAAATAATTGATTTTGTCCAATTAAACACGCTCATTGAGAGAGAATCAAGAAGCAAGAAAAGATCAATGGCGTCAAAGGGTGTGTCTGTGAAGGGTTAATCGTTAGAGGCTACAATGTCATTTTTCAATTGATGAGGAACGAAATAAGAGCTAGCAAAATAGTTAGAGGTCGAGATAGAATTTTACTCAATATAGAATTATAAACTTACGAAAAATGAAAAGCAAAGGGTTCGATTTGAGATCTTATTACTAAAATCCGTGGCCTAAATAAGATAATAGAAGACTAATGATTTGGCAACTTTGAAAATTTTAAAGTTGTGTTTAGTATGCATTTTTATTTGTAATTTTTTTATTTTTTAGATTTTGTGAAGAGAAAAAGTAAAAATAATGAAAATAATAAAATTCTATTTTCTATTTTCACTTTCTGTTTTTACTTTATTTTTTACAAAATTCAAAAAATAAAAAACATTAAAAATAAAAACAAAAAATAAAAACGCAAACTAAATCCATCCTTAATTTTTTATGTCTTAATAGTATAAAATTTTACACATACATCATTAAAATTAATTTATTTTCACAATTCTTTTTGGTGTTTGAACAAAAATTAAAAAAACTAAATAACAAAAGAAAGACATATAGAAAACCTCGATAACTCAAACAACATTTTGATCTTGGAAAAGAACTTCAACAATATTTAGAAGAGGATCAAACTACTCAAAGTACTCACTCGAAGCTCTGAGATTTGCTATCAGATCGTTCACCCTATTTTCCTCTGAAAATACTAGACTAAAATAAATCTTCTATTCCTTGCCAAGTATTTTATGATTACGCACCACTAGATCTCCATCTTCCCTGTCTTTTGAAGCATCAGGCTCACTTTGAAACGTAATAAATGCTTTTTTTTTAAATCTTATGAAGCACTGATATTTTGTTGAGTTGTCGTGTTCGCGTGTTAAATATATTTCGGATACAACACTCACCGACATGTATGTCTGCGGTGTTTAAACGTGTCTTAATAAAAAATAAAAAATTTTTTTTTGGACACACCTACACACACTTAAATACCATCACGTATAAGCCTGTCTAGTCTTAACATATATTCTTAAAATAAATTTAGATATAATATATATTATTATTTATTAAAACAAAAAATATTTTAAATACTTAATATAATTAAAATAAGACATTAAAAATTTTAATTTATATTTTAATATTAACAAAATATTAAAATATTATTACGATTTATCTAAAAAATACTTTATATTTTATATGTATACGTGTCCTCGTATCATCTAAAATTTTAAAATTCGCATGTGATATATCTCATATTGTGTCGTATCCCGTATATGCATGCATCATAGTTAAATCTATTTGGTACACAATCTTCTTTAAAGTTTAAACCACACTCTACACTAAAACCTTTCTTTTCACATTGTAAAAAGTTCAGATCTAAACATATTTACATAAATAGTTATCTAAAAAAAAATAATATCCTTGCGTAAAACATTTTATATTCTCAATCCTTCCAAAAAAGAGTGGAAAGTGGAAACAATTAAACAAATAACCTCGAACAAGCTTTGATACTACGCTCACTCTCTCAGGTGGAAGCACTCTTCAACTCCGCATTCCATTTTACCACCATACTCCTCTTTGATTGCTATAATGTTGTCATTCTCACGAATCATGTTAAGGTGTGCTCTTCAAATCCCAAGGCTCTCTCCTTATTCTGTTCCCCACTCCGCTCTCCGTCTTTGCTTCCCTTCCACTTCATCCCTACACTCTTCCTCTCAGTCCCAATTACTTGATGAAGCTGTTGATTCCTTCACTCGCATGCTCTCTATGCGCCCTCCTCCATCCATCATCCAATTTAACAAGATTTTGGGATCTCTTGCCAAGACCAACCATTTCCCCACCGCCATTTCCCTTTTTCAGCAATTGCAAGCCAGGGGAATTGCGCCCAGCATATTTACTATGAATATTTTAATCAATTGTTGCTGCGGCATGGGTCGAATCACTCTCGCTTTCTCTATATTGGCCAAGATTTTCAGGATGGGTTTTCAGCCTGATACCATAACGTTGAATACACTCATTAAAGGTCTTTGTCTATGTGGTAATGTTGAAAAAGCACTACACTATCATGACAGAGTGCTGGCTCATGGATTTCAGTTTAATCAAGTCACTTATGGGACCTTGATTAATGGACTCTGTAAGACCGGACACACATCTGCTGCTATTCAACTGTTGAGAAAGATCCCACGGTATGGGATTGCTCCTAATGTCTTCATGTACAGCGCAATTATTGATAGCTTGTGCAAGGTTACTCTTGTAAGTGATGCTTTTCATTTATACTCTGAAATGCTTGCTAAGGGAATCTCTCCCGATGTTATCACGTACAACACTCTAATTTATGGATTGTGCCTTGCCGGCCAACTTAAGGAAGCCATTGATTTACTAAATCATATGATGCTGAAAAACATTACTCCAGATGTTCATAGCTATAATACTTTGATCGATGGGCTATGTAAGGAAGGAAAGATCAAAGATGCTAAGAATGTGTTGGGCTTGATGACAAAACATGGTGTGAAACCAAATGTGGTTACTTATAACAGCTTAATGGATGGGCATTGTTTGGTTAATGAGGTAAATAAGGCAAAATTTGTATTCAACACAATGGTCCAAGGTAGAGTGTCACTTAATGTTCAAAGTTACAGTATCATGATTAATGGCTTGTGCAAAAGTAAAATGGTCGATGAAGCCTTGAATCTCTTTGAAGAAATGCGTTGTAAATACCTGGTTCCAAACACGGTAACTTACAACACTCTTATTGATGGCTTGAGCAAATCAAAGAGAATCTCTTGTGCTTTGGAGCTTCTTGTCGAGATGCATGATAAAGGTCAACCTGCTGATGTAGTCAGTTACAGTTCCTTGTTGGATGGGATGTTCAAAAACCAACAACATGACAAGGCACTTATGTTGTTCAATCAAATGAAAGAGTGTGGTATTGATCCAGATATACGTGCATACAACATACTTATGGATGGCCTGTGCAAAAGTGGAAGATTCGAAAATGCAAAAGAGATTTTTCAAGATCTTTCTATGAAAGGCTATCGTCCAAACGTGTGGACATACACTATTATGATCAATGGATTTTGCAAAGAGGGCTTGCTTCATGAAGCATTGGCACTCTTGTCAAAAATGGAAGATAATGGTTGCTTACCGGATGCGGTGACTTATGAAATAACCATTCGTACTCTGTTTGAAAATGGTGAAAATGATAAAGCGGAGAAACTTCTTCATGAAATGATATCTAGAGGCCTATTGCAAGGATAAAAGTAGATGAGATCCTTCTTGTTAGACATCACAAAATGTGGTTATTACCCGGTGTTAGAAGGTCCTTTTTTTTAACTTGTGTTTTGTTACCTTCTACTTGATCATCTATCCGTTTCATATTGATGCGTTTATTTCTTTAAATGATGGCGATTCTTTGTTCTGCTTTAGCCACACTTAAATATTTTCTGTGGCATTTTCGGTGTCTAGATGGTTGTCATGTGTCTTGTGCGGATCTATTGTTATATCCTTTTCTATTATATTTGTGCACTGATATTGATTTCATCATTCAAAGGGACTCACTTGTTAAGCTTCCCTGCAGTCTTGTTATTGTGTTTCAAATCTTTTCATTTTCCCATGCAGAAACATACTTGGTGATGTAGCCATCTAATGTATTTTGGATCAAGTTTCCAAAGTTACTTCGCAAACATCTTCGCATTTTCTGTGTTCATGCAGTTGCGTGTAAGGCTATACAAATGCGATTAACTTTGACAAAACAAGATATTGATTTTCTTGTCATATAGAGTAAATGAATTTTTCTTTTAATCTAAGGTCCAAATATACATGGATAATGAAAATCTAAGCTTTGATTGAACTACTGTTGATTGGCATACATGAAACAGTTTGCTTTTTAATATTTGAAGTATGTGTCCACTTCATATGAAGCTCCATCTAACTTTTTCACATTCCGGTTATTCTATATTTATTTGGATCTAATAACTGCATCTTATCATTTATAGATAAAAATGCAGAATTAGAGGCAAGAACCTGATACACATGTTTATGGATTTAGCTTTTTTTTTCTCTCTAGTATTTCAAAGTTTCCTGTTAGATTATGAAGTCTGATTTGCTAAAACACTCTTGGACTTTCCTTGTAGTGTATGGGTTGGAATTGATGAAGTCTCAGCTCAAAGTTGCTGCTGTTCTTGCTATTAGGTTGCTCTGGATTCAGCACTCATTTTGTGGTTAGTGGCACCATCCACAATACATTTGGTTTAGTTTAGTAATCATAACTTGTAAACCGATTAGTAATTTACTCCCTAATTGTGTCACTAGAAGGATACCTTGTTATTAATGATATTTAGGCACTTGTCTTTGATATAGTAAGAAGTAAAAAGTGCATTGTTTTAGTGATTTATTAGTTTACATAGGTTTTCTACTTAGTTGTTGCTTCTTCTTGTTTTTGTTAGCAGACGAACCGAACGAGACTTGCCTAAACAAGTGGAAATGTAGATTTTCTTCTTTCCGAAAGTTTGTAATTGTGACTAGTAAGCATGCAATGCTTTTTATGTGTTCAACCTTTATGATATATGCTTTACCTACTATGCAGATGCTGAAGATAGTAGTGAATCATTATGGACATGCATATGTGATACCAATGATTTCCCTAAAGTGGCAGTTGGTGGCTGTAGCTCTAGTTATTTTAATCCGGCAACTGCATCTAGGGTATCTTCCTTTTTCCTTTCTGCTTCATTCTGCTAGTATGGCTTTGCATACCATAATTTGATACCCTTTGCTTAATTTTTGCTATGTAGATTTAAATAATGATTTGAAACCCTTTATTTTCAACCTATTTGATTTCATGGTGACTATAACTAAATGGTGATGATCAGTATATAAAATTATAAATTCATTTTGTGTTTGAGGAATAGATTCTTAGTCTTTATGTATAACTATATAAGAAAGCATGCAAGTGTAGTAGGTAAATACTGAATATTACTGGGTTAGACTACACAAAATGTGGATATTATTGTTCATATTGGATTGAAAATTTGAAATGGCTTGACGTTCACAAGTTCATTTCCCTGGCATGCACATATGCATTTGAGCGGTGTTAAGGTAGTTCGAGGCAGGTGTTGTGCAGCTGTTTGTGTAAGATCAAGCTTTGCACTTTTGGTTTCGTTCTATTTATATCTTTGTACCCTTTATTGCTGAGATTGTTAATTTATCCATCACTTGCATTTATTTTTGTACTTATTGATTAATAAATATGATGATAGTTGCTGAATGACAATTTTAAGTGCATTTAGGTGAGGAAATGATGAGGAGTTTATGTGAATCCATTGGTGGATATCAAAGATTGAAAGAGTGTTAAACATCACATGCTCCTGCTGTTGCAATTGACATATAATTCATGGTGAAAACTCAGATGCAATCGACTTCACGTGAAGTTGATAGCTGACAATATTTAGATGAAAATTTAGTCAAATCAGTCAAATCATCTAACGGCTCTCATGATTGTTCAATATCAATATAGGCTTTTAATTCTAAATTATTTGGGGGTATTCACTAGGATCAATTTCACATCATCTTGAGTTTTCTACTATTTAATTAATAAAATCCTAAGCTATGGTCTAAATAGAATAAACTGTTCTTTAATGGTTTTGCTAAAAATGTTTTTCTTTCATGTATGTTAGCCCGCAAAATACAAGTGTTACAATGGATAAACATTCGTTTCTAATTAAATATTTTTGTGAACTACCAGCCTCATTTTCCTCAATTCCATTTCTTCAGTTGTTATACAATGCTCTCTGGATGAAACTGCACCTCCTGCAATTTTAAAGACTAAAACTTTAGTCTAGACTTACCAGTTAATAAAAGCATGAACAATCATAATCCTTCAATGCTAGAGAGGAAATTCTCTCTTGTACATTCACCTTTTCAAACGTCAAATTCTTAATTCTGAGTTTATCTTAAGATGAATTTTATGGTACCCATAATGGGAGTCACTCGGATAAGGACAACTAAAATGTCTTTTTTTAAAGATGGTTTTTAATAATTAAAATTTAACACATATAATCGATTAAATCGTGTTATTTTTGTTAAAATTAAACTAGGCAAATTGATTTGAGCGAGAAAATGGTAAATCAAATTTTGAACTGGTCTAAATTAATATTATTTTTTATAAAAAATAATTACAATACCCTTATTATAAAAAATGATTAAAATACTCCTATTATATATATATATTAATTCTGAACATTCTAAATCCAAACCCTATGACAACAGAAAAATAAAAGACTAGAATTTAGGATTCTCAAAATTAATATATATATAATAGAAGTATTTAGTCATTTTTTATAATAGAGTATTGTAGTCATTTTTTATAAAAAATAATATTAATTTAGACAAGTTCAACATTTGATTCATTATTTTAGTGGCTCCCACCTATAAATTGGTACTTAATTTTTGTCAAACTTGCCTTTTATATCAAATTATAAATTTTAAAAAATTATTTATTTATATACTTTTCAAATTAAATATTAATTTTTAACCTTTTTCAGCAATTTAAGCTCCACCTTTTAAATACCATAGCAATCACCTTAATATGCAACACTCTTGAGTGAATTTCAGCAAAGAATGATAAATCTTTTCCTTGATTTGATAAACAATCCCCCCTCCCCCCCCAAAACATAAAACCAAAAAGGAGTAGGATTGTTATATGTATGTTTATACTTCTTGTAATGAGTAAGGTCATTCTTAATCCAGGTTGTCACCTCTAATTCTTTATGAGAAAAAAATAAAAAATATCATATTCAACCACAAGGCTGTGATAATGAAAGAATTAAAAATGATAACCGGGCAGAAAAGCTAAAATAATGACACAACTCAATTTTGAGTAAAGAGAATGCAATGGCTAAATGGATGGCTAATTATACTAATGCTAGTGAAAATAGGAAGTTACAAACAAATCATAAAACAAGAATTGAATTTTGTAAATAAAAGTAGTGAATTCCTACTTTGTTAATCCGGAAAATGCTCTATCTTTTCTTTTCGCATCATAATACACAGAAGAACTTACATAACAATTAGTCTAGCTAAGAAATTTACATCAACAATTCATTAATAAACACGAATTGATATTATGTCATTCTCAATATACTAATTGACCTTGAAGAAGCTAAATGACAAGATATTGCAAAATTATAAAACACTTTAGAAGAAATGCAAGGTCAGCTAGATGAAGGCAACAAAACTAACAATTGAGCAAGCACTACAGTAACTAAATAGGATTCTGTTTTGGACAATACTAAGCTAGAGTTACTAGCTAGTAAATAAAAGTGAGGAGCTAGAGGTAAGTATAAACTTCGGTCTTAAAATGGTTTGTTTTATTTTCAGAGAGAAACGGTGAAAACAACAAAAATTATTTTAACTTAAAGTTCCAATACATTTTGCAGATAAAATTTTCACCCAAGAAATTATATTATATTTTTAAATAGTATAATTTAAAAAAGGAATTATACTTTTAACTTTGTTTCCAAGAAGAATGTTATGTCATTTGTTACTCGAAATTTAAATTACAAAAAATAGAAGCAAATGTGGGGAATGAAAATTATAAAAGGATTTCCCATTAAATAAAATTGATGATTATTTACAGAAGAATAGAATTACAGAAGAATATAAATTCCAATCCAACATGAACAATATCAAATTCAGTATCTGCCTACTACATTTACATACATGCAAATATGTACCAAACTAAGAATCTATTGTTCCTCAAACACAAAATGAATTTATAACTTATCATCGTCATTTAGTTATAGCCACCACGAAATCAATCGATCAACTACCTATCCACATCGTCAAAAACAAGACGTAATTTTTAACTACAAGAACTTCATCAACACTCCATGTAGTTTTCATAGAAAAAGCGAAAAGAATGGAACCTTGATGCGTTTGGAGTAGGTGGCAGAGGCAGAGGCGGAGGGAGAAGGAATAAAGTCAGAGTTGGTGGCGAGAAAGAGAAACAGGGCGACGACAGCGACACACATTGCACAAACAGCGACGACGGAAGAAGACAGACTGCCGAAAACGTCAAGAACCCTAGCAGAATCACAAATTATGTTTAAGGGTGGAGAGGGGAAATTTGGAAACTAAAAATCGTAGGGGTAAATGTAGAATTACAAAAAATGAAAACAGAGGGTTCAATTTGAAATTACTAAAATCCGTGGCCTAAATAAGATAACAAAACTACAAAAGTAGAAACAATTAAATAAATAAGTAAATAACCTCGAACAAGCTTGATTCTACCCTCACTCTGTTGGTGGTTGCAAGAATGTTGTCATTCTTCTCATTCTCACGAATCATGTTAAGGTATGCTCTTCAAATCCCAAATCCCTCTCCTTGTTGTGTTCCCTACTCCCCTCTCCGTCTTTGCTTCCCTTCAACTTCATCCCTACACTCTCACTCTCACTCTCACTCTCAGCCCCAATCACTTGATGAAGCTGTTGATTCCTTTTCTCGCATGCTCTCTATGCGTCACCCTCCGTCCATCATCCAATTCACCAAGATTTTGGGATCTCTTGCCAAGACCAACCATTTCTCCACCGCCATTTCCCTTTTTCAGCAATTGCAAGCCAGGGGAATCGCTCCCGACTTATTTACTTTGAGCATCGTAATTAATTGTTGTTGCGGCATGGGTCGTATGACGCTTGCTTTCTCTGTATTGGCCAAGATTTTCAGAATGGATTATCAACCTAATACGGTCACATTGACAACAATCCTGAAAGGTCTCTATCTCTGTGGTAGTGTTGAAAAAGCAGTGCGCTTTCATGACAGACTGCTGGTTCATGGATTTCAGTTTAATCAAGTCACTTATGGGACCTTGATTACTGGGCTCTGTAAGACCGGACACACATCTGCTGCTATTCAAGTGCTGAGAAAGATCCCACGGCATGGGATTGTTCCTAATGTCTTCATGTACAACTCAATTATTGATAGCCTTTACAAGGTTACACTTGTAAATGATGCTTTCCATTTATACTCTGAAATGCTTGCTAAGGGAATTTCTCCCAATGTTATCACGTACAACACTCAAATTTATGGATTGTGCCTTGCTGGTCAACTCAAGGAAGCCGTTCATTTGCTAAATGATATGATTCTCATAAACATTACTCCAAATGTTCGTACCTATAGTATTTTGATCGATGGGCTATGCAAGGAAGGAAAGATCAAAGATGCCAAGAATGTGTTGGCTGTGATGACAAAACATGGTGTGAAACCAAATGTGGTTACTTATAACAGCTTCATGGACGGATTTTGTTTGGTTAATCAGGTAAATAAGGCAAAATATGTATTCAACACAATGGCCGAGAGTAGAGTGTGTCCTAATGTTTGGAGTTACAATATCATGATTAATGGCTTTTGCAAAAGTAAAATGATCGATGACGCCTTGAATCTCTTCGAAGAGATGCGTCGCAAGAACTTGGTTCCTAACACGGTAACATACAATACTCTAGTTGATGGCTTGGGAAAATCAAGGAGAATCCTTTGTGCTTTGGAGCTTCTTGAAAAGATGCATGATGGAGGTCAACCTGCTGATATAGTCACTTACAGTTCTTTGCTGGATGCTTTGTTCAATATCAAACAACATGAC
Organism: Arachis hypogaea; assembly: GCF_003086295.3. Taxonomy (NCBI): domain Eukaryota; kingdom Viridiplantae; phylum Streptophyta; class Magnoliopsida; order Fabales; family Fabaceae; genus Arachis; species Arachis hypogaea. Next base: position 142,350,329 of record NC_092050.1, on the reverse strand, counting down.
AAGGCACTTATGTTATTCAATCAAATGAAAGAGTGTGGCATTGAACCAGATATGTATACATACAACATACTTATAGATGGCCTGTGCAAAAGTGGAAGACTTAAAAATGCAAAAGAGATTTTTCAAGATCTTTCCATTAAAGGCTATCGTCCAGACGTGAGGACATACACTATTATGATAAAGGGGCTTTGCAAACAGGGCCTACTTCCTGAAGCATTGGCTTTCTTGTCAAAAATGGAAGACAATGGTTGCTTACCAAATGCTGTGACTTATGAAATAATCATTCGTGCTCTGTTTGAAAGAGGTGAAAATGATAACGCGGAAAAACTTCTTCGTGAAATGATATCTAAAGGCCTGTTGCAAGGATAAAAGTTGGTGAGATTCTTCTTGTCAGACATCACAAAATGTTGTTTGTATCTTTCTTTTTAACTTGTGTTTTGTTCTCGATCATCTTTCGATTCCATATTAATGCTTTTAGATCTTCACATGATTGTGATTCTTTATTCTGCTTTACCCACACCTAAGTGTTTTCTTTGTTGTTGCTTATTTTATGGCATTTTCGGTGACTAGATGGCTGTTATATGTGGCTTGTCGGATCTATAATTATTTCCTTTTTTATTTTTGTAATTATATATGTGCATTGATGTTAATTTATTCTTAAGCTGACATGGTTGTGATTTTCATCATTCAAAGGGAATCCTTGTTAGTTGTGAAGCTTCCCTGCACTCTTATTGTCTTTCGATCTTTTAATTTCCCCCATATTTAAAGTAAACTCCCATGCAGCAGCATACTAGCTGATGTAGCCTTAGATGAAATCTCAAATGTTATTTTGCAAACATCTTGTCTTTTTTCTGTGTTCATGCAGTTATACCTGAAGCATATTGTACCAAAGCAATCAACTTGATAAAAAAGGTTACTGATTCAAACTTCAAAGCCAAAGGATTTTGATCAAACACTAGCCTCTTGCGCAATCTCCAAGCACCCCAAAGAGTAGCAAGAAACATTTGCACAGGTTAATGCTCAAAAAAGTTGGAATATTCTATCATGAATCGCATGTTCCCATATAATCATGTTAAGAAAAATAATAAACCTATAAACTTTACAATTAAAATGAGAAACTTTGGTGGTATATTCGGGCTTGTAAGTTCGAATCTCATTAAAGTTAAAATATTGTGTTAAGAAACAATTATGTGATCAAATCTGGTTTTAATGAAACAATTATGGTAATTTTATACGATAGGAATTGTTCAGTAGAGAGTATTTTCATTTGTTAGCTGAGCTAAACTTGTAGGTTGATGGCTTGATAACTTTCATCTTTATGCTGGCTCTACCATAGATCAAATGATTCATTTGAAACATTCTTGAAATTATCATGAAAAACATTGTTCCATTTGTTTGTTTGTTTTCTTTTTTCACAAAAAAAATCGACATTAAAAATTTTGAAAAAAAAGGCATTTATCAATTATCATTGTCTTTTTTTTATTTTTATTTTTTTTAAGGTGGAAATAGAAAATAACTAGTTTACAAGGGGAAGGAGTAGCAGAAAGCCATTGGATTTTATTCAGATGCCATTAAAGATGAGGAATGATGAGGAGTTTATGTGAATCCATTGGTGGATATCAAAGATTGAAAGAGTGTTAAACATCACATGCTGATGCTGCTGCTGCTGGAATTGACATATAATTCATAGTCGATGCATTGCCTTAATTTGTTGTTGTTAGGTGTATTGTGTTTCTGTAGTGTCTCTGCAACGGCTTTGATTGGTTCTTGTATTTGTAATGCTTTTTCACTCATCTCGATGGCTTATTAGGCGAAATGCTCTTTTGTGAAAAAATTATAGTTAAAGAATTATGTTGGAGATTAAGTATGATTTGGTACGGTTTATATATATATATCTTAGTAACATTTAAACGTTATATATTAAAAAAATTACATTTGATATTTTCAATCAGAAAATGAATGAAGTTAAAAAGTATGGTTCAAAATGATCTACATTTCGCATAATAGGGGAAAAAGAGAAAATAAAAATGAATTGATTTAAGAAAAATAAATTATTGAATAAATTAATGAGAAATGATTCAGTAATTTGACTATGAAAAAAATAAAGAAATAGTAAGAATATTAAATAGTGTCTTCACTAGCCTAACAATTTGTATGCTATGCTTCTATCTTGTTCTTACGTTTAAAATAAGGTATGTAACAAGTCGATTGTGCCATTAACTTAGTAAGATCACGAATACTATTTCCTTTTTGGTATTTTTTTTTAAAATGGTGAAACACAAGGATTTTTTTAATAAAATAAAATCATATTAACTCTTAAATATTTTTTCAATTTTTTACCGTTTTAAACATTCACTAACAATTTCGTAAGCAAGCTTTATTATAGACATGGACTGCAGTATAACCTAAAAATCTTATAGTGCACACACTGAGCAATGGCGGTAGATGTTACTATTGCGTGTGAAATTGTCACGAAGGATTGTCTTTCATCTATTCTTCTTTCTTTCTCATAAAGACAAATTCTCCAAATGACTACTGAATGTATAGTTGTTGTTGTTTATCTGAATGCAACAATATCACGTAAAGATGATGGTGCACATTTTGAATGCAGTGATTCTATTGTTATGCATACTTGGTGATTGCATTCGTTGATAGAACTTAAAAGTTCGATATTAGTCAACATAGGAATTCTTGGAATTAAGCATGTTCGAAAAATTGGGTATCGGTACATTTCATTGGATGCCATAAGGATTAATCAATATAAGGTATTGTGCTTAAAAGATGATGATCATCATGTGCGAGTTATGTTCGATTGTCATGGAAAGATTATGATTGAACAAGTGATGAAACTTTACGTTGAGTTGGTGGATGTTGGCAATAGTTCTTCTTCCTTACTTGCAGCAGTCCCAACTCCCAACAGATTGTGTAGTAGGAACAAGTTAGGTGGAAAGAACCGAATTCCACACAAGAATTCAGTCTTCTCTCCAAATGATGAATCTAATGTTAATTTGGTTTCTGAAGAGTTCAAGTAAGACAAGGAGTGAGTCCAATCTGATTTTGATAGTAATAGCAATGATATAGAGTTTGTCCCAGAAACTCAACATATATTGCCACCACCATTACCACTTCCTAGCCGAGCCCAAGTTCCAAAGCCATTATTCGACATTGGACCTAGATGCTATATAAGTGAAGCCGATGCCTTTTGGTTAGGGGGCGGTCACGACTATAAAACAAATGGGAGCATGGAGCTGAGGGTTGGCCATAGATTTACAGTAGAGAGTCTGTTCTCCTTGCCATCAAGAACTACAATATTTGTTGGAGTGTAGAGTATCAGGTGGTTGAATATGATTATTTGAAGTATCATTGTTAGTGCAGAGAGTATGTTGTAGGTTGTCGATGGAGCATTCGGATTGGATATTGATAAAATCTTGGTTATTGGGATGTTCATAAATACGAGGCTATGCACACGTGCTTGATGTCAACAATTTCTCAAGATCATTCAAATTTCAACAGCAACCTTATCTGCAGACTTATCTTTTCCATGATAGAAAGTAAATTTTTTAAAATTTTTCATATGTTTTTGGAAGAATGGTTACATGTTTATCACGTTATTGTTGTAAGATTTCTAAAAATAATTGACATATTAATCAATTAAGTAATCCTTCCGTTCCGATTAGGGTACTACATGGGTCAAGGGATAATGGAATAGAGCTATAGATTTAAGCTGTCGTACAGGAAAGTTTATATGGCAAAGCAAAAAGCAATTGCTCAAATCAATGGGGATTAGGAAGAGTTGTACAACCAACTTCCGAGGTTGCTAAATGTGATTGAGCAATGTTTGCCTCGTTTAGTTCATGATATCAAGCTTGTGCCACATTATGAAGGCATGCTTCGAAACTTTGGTTCTATGCAGTTTGATAAGGTATTTTGGACATTTTCTCCCTACATTGAAGCCTTCAAGTATTTTAAACCTCTAGTATCTATTGATGGCACACTTTTGTATGGGCGATACGAAAGGGTTGTTAATGGCCATTGCACAAGACGGCAACTCAAACATTCTTTCCATTGCTTTTGCATTGGTTAAGTCAGAGTCAATAGAGTCTTGGTCATTCTTTATAAGGAATTTGTGACAGCATGTGACTCCCTAAGAAGATAGTCTTGCCATATCTGATAGAGCTAAAGGCATACATGCCGCAATGGAAGAAGAGGGTAGTGGATGGCATCCTCTAGGGGAATATCATGCTTATTGTATCTGTCATATGGATGCTAATTTCATGAATCAGTTCAAGTGTAAAGAAGAAAAACGAGCCTTGATTAATGCAGCATATTCCCCAAATGAGGAGCAATACTTGGCATACATGAGAGCACTAAGAGATCTCGAATCGGAATTTGCAACGTGGACAAATATGTTTTGCAAAGAGGTATGGCTGGCACACTGTGATTCTGGCCGAAGATTTGGCCACATGATTACCAACTTATCTAAGTGAATCATCAATATTGTGCTAAGGGGGACGTGTAACCTTCCCGTCGCAACCATTGTTCAGTCCACGTATAATCGTATATGTGGCTGCAAAACTTGTTTGTTAGGAATGGCCGACAAACATTTGCTAAACTTAGTCGGGGTAACGTGCTTTCATATTACCTGATAAAAAATGTTCAAAAAAACATGGATGCTATTCCCAAGATGGCCGTGAATGTAATCTTTTTGCTTCCTTTTCTGATGTCGAGGAAATGGAGTTGGTTGATGCATTTTACCCATCCACATTTAGGGTTTATTTAGACACTAATAGTTGCGACTGCTAGCTCTTTCAGGCTATCCATTATCCATGCCATCATGCTCTAGTGGCATGTACTTTTGCAAGACTCGATTAGACCATGTTTGCTCATCTAGCATATCGCATGGAGAGCCTGTTCAAGGTATATGAAATGTAGTTTTCACCTATCCCTAATGAGCAAGCTAATGCCCGTGGGGCCTCTTGAGGAGCATCATCCAACAACACATGTAATAGGTGACTGTTGCGTCGTGACAAGAAATGACTACAACACATTTGGGACTACCATGTAAAATAGGCTTGCGAAGGTCGTAGGTCCGTCGTGGGTAACACTATCGTCTATCGCAGAGGCTCGAAACGGTCTCTCCATGAAGAATATCACAATGCAAGCTCCGTCGACCACCATTCATCCTTTAGTCTGAGGGTCAAGGTAAGTAGCCCATCAATGTTTACTAGTAGCTCGGGTATATGTTGTGCATCCCTGAACTGTCGAATAACTCGATTTGGGTGATAGAACTTGAGAAAATGAAAACAGATCAAAGACACTACTGTAGTATGTGTCAGCTTTTCTTCGTTACTACGCACCCATTGAGGAATGATATCGTACAACAGCTGTATGTCATAAGGTGTCCACCAGAACTACAAAGAACATACACATATATATTTAAGTCAAATTAGTAATGAGCATAAGTAAACATAATTTACTAAGTTCTCTATATGTAAACTTAAGTACCCTATCATAAAGGACCAAGTCCAATTGCTGCCTCCATTGCAATAGCCTCTAACTCATGTCATCTCTATATTGTTGTGGCGGCCCAACCAACCTACAGATGCAAAACAAAACAATATGTTCAATCACAAAATAAAAAAATAGCAGCTACAAGAAAAAGCATTGTAAACATATAGACCTCGCAGCTAATGAAAAATCACTGATAAATCCATATTTTATGATTTTTTTTTGTTTGAAAAGAGTGGATTTTATCAACTTACCTCGCATTTATTCTTTGAAATTGCATGTTTTTGTGAATCTCTTCCTAGTATTGCTTAATTGTGAATCACATGTTTTTTATGCTTAGAATTGCAAATTTTTAATTCACTTTTCTCCCATTCGATGCCTTGATATGTTTCTTTGAGTGATTTAAGATTTTGAAGGTAAGCATAACTTGAAAAAATAGAGGAAAAGTATGCAAAGTGGAAGAATTCATGAAAAAATGACGGATTTGTAAAGTTGTCAATCCTGACCTCTTTGTACTAAATTGATCATAACTTGAGCTATAGAGGTCCAAATAAAGCAGTTTCAGTGGCATTAGAAAGCTAACATCTGGAGCTTCAAAATAATATGCATATGTCTATAGTGGACATTGAGTTTAAGTGTGCATACACACCATTGTGTGTGTACGCACGCGTTTGAGCACATGCCTCATTTAACTGTGCACATGACCCGCGATTTCTAGCCCGTTTTGGGCTCAATCGAACTCATTTCTGATGCTATTGAACCAAGGATTGAAGAGGGATGAACCAAGGAGTGATAGTGGAGGTTTTTATTATGTTTTAGGTGATTCTAGAAAGCGAAGCTCCAACTTCTCTCTAAAATTTAGGGTTTCTTAGCTTAATTTCTCTCTAGTTTTAGCTTTTAATCTTGTTTTAGTTTAGTTTTCTTTACATTCTCATGTTCTAGCATCTTAATTTGTCTAGTTTTTCTTGTTAATTTCTCTATTTTGCTACTCTTTAGTTTATGAATTCTTGTTAAATTTTTGTTTCCTTTAATACAATTTTGATATTTTTCATATTATTGATGCTTAATTGAATTGTTGTTTTTGCTTTCTTGAGTTTGGTAGTTATAGCTTTTATGATTCATGTAATTTATGATGTTTTTCTTTTATTCTTTCCAAGTGTTTGATAAAATCTCTTTTAATTATAGAGTTGATTTTACACTTTTGGCTTGGGATTAAGGACTTAGGTGACCTTGAGTCATTCATGTCCAATATTGATTGGTAATTTAAGGTTGTTAGTTGATTTTGTTTCCACTAAGCTAATTAGTGAGTTGGTTAGAATTTCGAGAAGAAGATCAATTATGCCTATTTGACTTACCCTTGATGTTAAGGTTGACTAAGTGAGATTAACTCTTCATAATTGTCATATTTATAGTTAATGACTAGGATAGAAAACCTTGACTCTCAACCCTTGTCAAGACCTTTTTTAACATTTGAATCTCCTTTCATTTTCTTAATTAAATAACATTTATTGCTTCTTTATTTTTTTACAATTTAACTTTTTGTCAATTGCTATTACACCCCCCTTTTCCCTCATATCCAATGATACGCACACCTCACTTTATCCATGGGAGAACGATTCGGGACTTAAAACTTTCGATTTTTATTAATTTGAATTGTGACAATAATTTAAACTTTGATTAGGGTCATTTGTTGATTTGGAACTATACTATTGACGGGGCAATTCTTTTTAAAAAATTCTAAACCGATATTTGACCTTCATTATCCACCAAGTCCCTACCTTGAGGGCATCAATCCGAAAATCTGTGGTAATTCTAAAATGGCATAAGTGGGATGCATCAAGCTAAGTCACCCATTGATAGCCATGCATAAAGAGTGGTAGGTCCAAGCGAGCATAGGAGAACCCCACGAGTACTGCATGCATCTCTCAAAATCAACAATCAATAGGATCCATCTAGCATGTACGATGCCACTAGATTTATCTGTCATCGGTAACCCACCGATCAATCTAAATATGTAATAATGTGCATAGTGCCAGAGTACATCTGGTGCAGCGTCAGCAGGCAACTGTATCAGACGAGCCTTCAACCATGTTATCTTAATGGCGAAAGGCTCGGCATACCGCACACCCTGCCACGGCTCTTGATGCAGTGACTATGCTTAGGGGTAGCAAGCGAGGAAGCCCGCCCCGCCCCGCCCCGCCTAGTGAGGCAATCCTAGAATTCCACCCCACCCCGCCTAACTGCGGATTAATCCCGCCAAAGCTCATCTTTTTTTTTTTTTTGTAACTATTAACTACTAAATAATATATATAATTTCACAACCATATTAATAAATTTATAATTTCTAAAGACATAAAATTATTTTTTTATATTCACAAATATTAAAGTCTTTGTAATTATAAGTATCTAATAAACATAATTATAAACTAAGTTTTCATCCAAAACATAATTATAAATATTGTCTCCAAAACAAAATAAACATAATTATAAATATTGTCTCCAAAGCAACATAAACATAAACATATTCCAAAGCACTCAACTTTCATCTTCATACTCTTGTAAGTTGGGTTGGGAAAAGTTGGATTTTGGCAAAAAAAATTGCAAAAATTCCCCCTTACAAAAAAAAAAAAAAAAAACTAAGCCCGGCGAAAAAACGCACCTCGCCCCGCCAAAATCTGCCAAAGCTTGCGGTTTAAGTAGTGCGAGTTAGGCGAGCTTTTACTCTTTGGTGGTTCCAATTTTCCAGTCCGGTCCATCTTTTTTGACGGGTTACGTGGGCTGGTCTAGCGGGTTTAGGCCCGTTTGCCACCCCTAACTATGCTCCAAGTGCCTCCTCAATCATCTCCCATGTGTCACGACCATGATAAGTCTGAAAATCTCGACTACAACCACCTACCGACTCCCCATGTGTCTACAAGCCAAGGTAATAACTGACATCGTGAAGGGTGATGGTACACTCATTCCACGGCATGTGGAACGAATAGGTCTTCAGACGCCATCTCTCAACAAATGCCAACAGGAGCGAGTTATCGAAGTGAAAATCTATAACTGGAGCTACATGGGCAAAACTAGCATCCTCTAAGTAGCGTAACAATACATCAAGCAGTCTCTCCACTCCTGAGTCCCTATTCCTCCTTGGAAATAGGACTTGTTGACTCTATGTAATTCGACATTAAGTTCAATTCAAATCACCACTCATCTCAATTATAATAAACTACAATAATTAGCTTAAATTCAAAGATTTCTACATTAAGTTTTAACCAATGCTACTAATAACACCTATTATATAAAGTATCTCTAAAACTCTATCAATCATAAATCAATATTTGCCAATGAGTAATAGCTCAAGTGGCATAGTCTCCCCATACTCAATTAAGAGGTTGCGGATTCGAGTCTCCTATCTTTGGTAAAAAAAAAAAAAAAATCATAAATCAACATTTATCTCATTCATAATAATTTACAATATGTGTAGTCTAAATCCAAAGATTTTTACATTAAATTTAAAAGTCTCCCTAATTTATATATTATAAATGTCTATTCCCTAATATATTAAACTAATCCTAAACTTATAACTACTAATTAACCAACTAATAACTATAATATAATAAACAAAAAAATTAATTTAAATTCTAACCTGATCATCAATGTGGCGCGTGACATGTCTACCTTCATTCAAACGGTTGATGTCGCTACTCCGAATCATTGCGACAAAAGCTCTTTTATTTTTTCTTTTTTTTTTCTCTGTCATTCTCTCTCTATTTTCTTTGAAATTCTCCAAACTCAAAACTAAACAAATGGCTGCAATGTAACGCGCAAAGATTGCGTGTGTTGTTATATAGTGGTTCCAACTATTTCGTAGCTATAGTGGAGAAGTTGTTTTACCTCTATTGCGTTGGCATGGATTGTGCAATAACGTTCTTTCTCTATTGGTAGTCATTGATTGCGAAATAGTCTCTGCCTGCAAAATTACCATATAATACTTAAAAGAGTTAATATGATTTTTTTATTTATATATAAAAAAGTTTGAAACACAATTACTAATACTATTTTTTTTTTTTTGAAATATAGGAAGCTCAACACATTACAGTGAAGCAAAACACACAAACATAAAACACAGAACATAAAACAGACAACATAAAACATGACCCCTGTAGACCGAGAAACAATCTCCTGGCACCTCCAACTATACTATCAATCACCTAAAGAATCACCTCCAGTCCACTCATTGTAGCTTGACACTGTCTTTGTGTGAATAAAGTCAATACTGGCGATGTTATTATTGAATATTCTGACATTACGTTCCAACCATATGTTCCAGATCACTCCAACTAATACTATTTTCTTTTTGGTTTTTTGAGGATGAAACTCAATTGTTAATCTTTTTGCTATGGTCATCTGCTTAAGGATTTATTTGAGTAAGATTTTATGAAAATATCTTTTTTTAAATGATCTTTTTTTATAAGATCTTCTAAAAAAATATGTAATTTATTTTTGCTTCTAAAAAATATATTTTTATTTTTTTTATTATTTTATTTTTATTACTAAAATTTTATTGAAACAAAAAAAATAAAAAATAAAAAAATATTTTTTAATTTAATGACATCCAAACAAACACTGAAAACATAATTCAATACAAAATTTTTTTCATGTCTAAGGTAGAATTTAAACTACTGACCTTTTAGTTAAGAAACTAAATGATGAAACACCCACCCACACCAACATAATTAGCATATCACCAATGGTAGAATCATGCTTAACAATACCCACTGATATTACGTCTGTATCGGTTATAATAAGTGAATGTTCGATCCATATGAATGTCTTGTGAGTTATGACTTGTAATAATGTTGCCTGTTTGGATTTTATCTGAATTTTGGTCCCTACTTAGTTAAAACATTTAGCTCGTGTGTCGTTACTCGTTACCTCTACATTTTTTTTTTCTTTTTGCTTCATAAATATGTAACACAAAATTATACTGATAAATTTCTGCTCATGACTATTCAATATAAAATATAGGTTTTGAATTCTAAATTATTTGAGAGTATTTAGAAGGATCAATTTCAATTCAAGCTGAGTTTTTTTTTTCTATTTTAATTAATAAATCATAAACTATGGTCAAAACAGACTAAACTGTTCTTTATTGGCATTGATAAAAATGTTTTTACTTTCATGAATGCTAGCCCTCGAACTACGAATGTGAAAATGCATCACGCATTTGGTAACTAATGAAACATTTTCATGAAGCACCGGCGTCCTTTTTCTCAATGAATTTGATAAATTTTCGAACACTTTCTTTTTCTTCAGTTGCTGTATACTGCACTTCCTACAATTTTGAAGAACTCAAACTTCAGCATAGAATTGCGATTTAACAAAAGCATGAACAATCAAATAATCCCTTTCAATGCTATAGTGGAAATTTTTTTTCTTTTTTTTTTTTTGTAAATAAAACCAGTGATTTGCTACCTTGATAATCCAGCAAATAATCCATCTTTTCCTTTCGCATCATAATACACCAAAGAACTTATATAATAATTAGTCTAGTCAAGAGATTTACATCATAAGAGTTCATTAACAATCATGATTGAATATTATACCATTCTCAATATATTAATTGATCTTGAAGAAGTTAAAAGACAAGAGATTGCAAAATTACAAGACACTTTAGAAAAAATACAGGATCGGCAAGATGAAATCCATGCTGCAATTATAATAGAGAAGCAACAAAATTAGCAATTGAGCAAGTACCATAGTAATTAAAGAGGTTCCTATTGTAAATAATACCAAGCTAGAGTTACTAAAGTGAAGAGTTGAAAGGGCCTATATTTCTGTCTTAAAATGGTACATTTCACTGTCAAAAAGGGAAATGATAAAAACCAAAGAATTATTTTAGCTAGAAGTTCCAATATATTTTGCAAATAAAATTTTCACCTAAAAAATTATATGATATTTTTAAATAGTATAATTCAAAAAAAAGAGTGTACTTTTAAGTTTTAACCCTTTTTTTGTTTTAAGAATAAGGTTATGACATTTGTCATTTGAAATTCAAATTACAAAAAATAGAAACAAATGTAAAAAATAAAAATTATAAAATGATGTATCATAGAATAGAAATGATGATTATTTGGAGAAAAATAAAAAATTCCTCATCTAAGTAAACATATCAGTGTTAAGATAGCAAACACTGCTAAATGCTAATACAATTTTAAATGCAATATCAAACCTTCAAATGACAAGTCAGAATAAAAAATTCAATAGGAAAAAACAATACGACAAAGGTCCATATACCAATTAACGGGATGAACTACCTATTTACTAACAAATAGCAGCATATATGCATTGTTTTTAAGTCATTTTTTAAATTCGTCCTATGAAGATATTTTTAATTAAATTGATTATTTAAAAATTACGAATTAATTATATCTGTCATTCAATTATTCTACTTATAATTTTTTTCAACGATTATTGATGTAAAATGTTAATTAAATATGTTTATAAAAATCTATTAATTTTGTCATTAAATCATATTAGGAATAAAATTTTTGTAATTGCAGAAAATGATTAAATTAATAACTTTTCATAAATAAATTTGGTCAATATCAATTAAACATATCATGTATTATATATATTATTAATTAACGTTTTATAATATCAATCTTTGGAAAAAATTGGTAATAAAGTGACCTAAGGATAAATATGATTAATTCGTAATTTTTTAAAGACTAATTTAATTTAAAAAAAATTAAAATAAATTTAAAAAATATCTTATTTTTTAAAGACTAATTTTGACTATTAACTTTAATTAATACTATGACAAGTAATTCATTTAATTTCGGATAATAAAGACAGTAGTAGTAGAGTTGAAGAAAAGTGCTCAGCAATTGAAAATGAGAATAAAGCTAGGATTAATGAGGCAGAAGACGCACAACTTAAACGAATCAAATAAGCTTGATACTGCTCTCACTCTCTCAGGTGGAAGCACTGTTCAGTTCAACGCATTCCCTTTTACGATACTCCACTTGATTGCAAGAAAAGAATGTTGTCATTGTTCTCTTCCTCACCAATCAAATTAAGGTATGCTTTTCAATTCCCAAATTCTGTTTCCCTCTCCGCTCTCCGTCTTTGCTTCCCTTCAACTTCATCCCTACACTCTCACTCTCACTCTCTGCCCCAATCACTTGATGAAGCTGTTGATTCCTTCACTCGCATGCTCTCTATGCGTCGCCCTCCGTCCATCATCCAATTCACCAAGATTTTGGGATCTCTTGCCAAGACCAACCATTTTCCCACCGCCATTTCCCTTTTTCAGCAATTGCAAGCCAGGGGAATTGCTCCCAACTTATTTACTTTGAATATCTTAATCAATTGTTGCTGTGGCATGGGTCGTATGAAGCTTGCTTTCTCTATATTGGCCAAGATTTTCAGGATGGGTTTTCAGCCTGATGCCGTAACGTTGACAACAATCCTGAAAGGCCTCTGTCTCTGTGGTAATGTTGAAAAAGCACTGCACTTTCATGCCACAATGCTGGCTCATGGATTTCACTTTAATCAAGTCACTTATGGGACCTTGATCAATGGCCTCTGTAAGACCGGACACACATCAGATGCTATTCAAGTGTTGAGAAAGATCCCACGACATGGAATTGTTCCTAATGTCATCATGTACAACGCAATTATTGATAGCTTGTGCAAGGTTACCCTTCTAAGTGAAGCTTTTCATTTATATTCTGAAATGCTTGCTAAAGGAATTTATCCTAATGTTATCACGTACAGCACTCTAATTTATGGATTGTGCCTTGGGGGTCAACTAAAAGAAGCCATTGATTTACTGAATCATATGATGCTGAAAAACATTACTCCAACTGCTTGTACCTATAGTATTTTGATTGATGGGCTATGTAAGGAAGGAAGGGTCAAAGATGCTAAGAGTGTGTTTGTTATCATGATGAAACAAGGTGTGAAACCAGAAGTGTATATTTATAATAGCTTAATGGATGGATATTGTTTGGTTAATGAGGTAAATAAGGCAAAATATGTATTCAACACAATGGCCCAAAGTAGTGTGTCGCCTAATGTTTGTAGTTACAATATCATGATTAATGGTTTGTGCAAAAGTAAAATGGTCGATGATGCCTTGAATCTCTTTGAAGAGATGCGTTGCAGGAACTTGGTTCCGGACATGGTTACTTACAATACTCTAATTGATGGCTTGGGAAAATCAAGGAGAATCCTTTGTGCTGTGGAGCTTCTTAAAAAGATGCATGATAGAGGTCAACCTGCTGATATAGTCACTTACAGTTCCTTGCTGGATGCTTTGTTCAATATCAAACAACATGACAAGGCACTTATATTATTCAAAGAAATGAAAGAGAGTGGCATTGATCCAGATATATATACATACAACATACTTATAGATGGCCTGTGCAAAAGTGGAAGAATTAAAAAGGCAGAAGAGATATTTCAAGATCTTTCCATTAAAGGCTATCGTCCAAATGTGCGGACATACACCATTATGATCAATGGGCTTTGCAAAGAGGGTCTGCTTCACGAAGCATTGGCACTCATGACAAAAATGGAAGACAGTGGTTGCTTACCAGATGCTGTGACTTATGAAACAATCATTTGTGCTCTATTTGAAAACGGTGAAAATGATAAAGCTGAGAAACTTCTTCGTGAAATGATATCTAGAGGCCTATTGCAAGGATAAAGGTAGATGAGATTCTTCTTGTTAGACATCACAAATGTTGTTTGTATCTCTTTCTTTTTAACTTGTGTTTTGTTACCTTCTTCAGGATCATCTATCCATTACATATTAATGCTTTTGGGGCTTGACATGATTGTTACTCTTTATTCTGCTTTATCCACCCTAAGCGTTTTCTTTGTCATTGCTTATTTTATGCAGTGACTAGATGGTTGTCATGCGTTTCTTGTGGGTATCTATCATTATTTCTTTTTTTCTTTTCTGTAATTATATAAATGCATTGATGTTAATTTAGCACTAAGCTGAAATGGTTCTGATTTCATCATTGAAAGGGAATCACGTGTTAGTTGTGAAGCTTCCCTGCACTCTTATTGTCTTACAATCTTTTCATTTCCCCCCATGCAGCACAAACTGGCTGATGTAGCTTTAGATGAAATCTCAAATGTTATTTTGCAAACATCTTCTCATTTTTCTGTGTTCATGCAGTTATACCTGAGGGCTGAGGCATAATGTACCAAAGCAATTAACATGACAAAGAAGGTAACTGATTTTCTTGTTATATAGAGTAAACAAATTTTGCTTTTAATTCAAGGTACTAATATCCATGGGTAACAAAACCAAGCTTGATTGAACTACTATTGATTGGCAATTTGGCATATAATGGAACAAAGGAAAGATTTTTTGAGTATGCAAACTCACTACATGAATCAAGTAATTAAGTAATGGCATTTAGGATATCGCTCAATGCATACAAAAATTTTTTATGTTAGTGAACTGCACTAAACCAATATTAACTTGAGAAAAGAGAAAAGTGTAGCAAAAGCCAATTTAGAGTAATAGTTTTCTTCCACTTTTCATCTTCTTTGGAAAGGTTATGTTCCTGTGTTACATTTCCTTCAGCTAAGTCGCCGAGATATTTTCCATGCTTGAGAGGGATCATACTCCTAAAATTTTTTCCTTTTAAGTTGTTCATAATTTTCATCAGTACATCAAAAAGAGAAAAAAAATGACTTGACAATAACCTAAAATCAGCACATCAAACCCATGCATGTAATGTGATAAATCAGAAACAAAAAACTACTTAGCTTTTTCAAAAATATCAACAAATTCAGAACTTCAGAAACACAATATCTCCCAATTATGCTCTATACTTCATTTGTCGTCATAAATAACAAAGCATGGAGTTTAATGAGAATACAAAACCTACAATTTAATAAGAATATATCTATGGTAAACACTGTTTAAACAAAAATAGTAAAAACTTAAAAATTTAGTGAAAAATAATTAGAATTGGATATTTGTCCTAAACCTTTTAATAAAATCACTAAATGAAGCCAAGGAACCAAGAATTATTCATTCAAAGACAAAATTATATACTAATATTTACACCTTATAGATATCTTTGCTAAGCTTCCTGACAGTTTTGGAAAGCAAAGTATTCTCCTTCACCAATCTCTCCTATATAAAATAATCAAAATTAAAAAAATCAAGCATGATTAGATTGAATTGAACTGGGTTTAGTGGTATGTCCTTTCATGATGTGGATGTCAATTAAAGTAATAGTATTACAGACTTCAAAGATAGAAAAGGCAATAGTATAAAATGATTAATATTGCACCAACTACATAAATAAAATTTTAACACAATAATATAAAATCAACAAAAAGAAAAAGCATCCTAATAAGCATACACAGAGAGGAGCAAGATATTGGTATCTACATGTAAGAACAAAAAAATACACGAATATAAGAGGGAGAAACTTAGAAGATCCAATTTTATTATGTATTTATTTATTTATAATGGAAAATTACCTCCAATGTACTTCTGTTGGAAGTAACCTTCATCGAATTCATCATCACCTATAATGTTATTCAAATTGTATGTAAGACAGAATCCATAAATAATCAATAAGGTAACGATTTTATTGTGCAAGAACATGAAAAACAAAAGGATATATTTTTAGTTTTTGTTTTTGAAATTTTAAATAGAAAGATGACAAAAAGGGTCTCCACTTTTTCCAAAATTTCCTACACAATGTTTTAAATTGGAAACAGAAAACAAATACCCTCAGTTAAATTTATAGAAAAACAAAAGAGAATAGGTAGTATGAATTGCTCAGATTTAATGCTTTTATTAAGTAATATTGCAATAGTAAACTTTTCCATTTGCACATTTAAGTCAACCATTTTGATTAAACAGAAGAAAAATAGATGTACTAAAAAAATACATATGGTGCTTCAATTCATTGACTAAAGACTGATACCTGAAGACCATAAGCCAAAAGAAACTTCATTACATTTGGACCATTTTTTTAATAACGCTTGCAGTGCTAACTTTATTTGAGAAGCATTTTAAAGCCACTTCAAGTGTTGCATGATTAGGATAGCCATTTGCCGACCAGAAGGCCACAATTATGCATAAAATAAACAAAATTAAATAGAGATTATGAAACCTCTAGCTTACTATCAGTTGAAGCTTCATTTCAGAAGTAACAATACACAATGTTAGGCAAGTAAATTTTCAAACAATCTAATTGCTGATTACCTTAGTCATGTATTTAACACAGATACTATTTCCAGTTTCCATTTTGGTTCACTAAAGGTCTAATCATGTTCAATGAAAACAGAACTATTAATGATTATCCAATATTCCAAACAACCACAACTATATAAAAATGTTTCAAATTGGGATAACATAAAGAGAAGCTAAAAAATTTGACACAAACCCATATTGGAATTACTCCACAACAACCGATTCAGCTCCTGGGAGAACTGCCTTGCTCTAGCAAATGCCTTTGGCTTCAGCACCAAAGAGAACCGCCTCATCTTCATTTTCTATACAAAAAAAATTGTAACTGCAATATGATACAATTAAAAATTATTATATCATCTAATTTCACATGGAGGAAATAAGAAGGCATAATCATCAAGTTAAATACTATGTTCACATTTAATGTTAGAGAACATAATTATTCATCAAGAAAAACAGAATAGTAGCATATGGATATTCTGAATTCGTGTCTTAATAGAACTAATTAATTCCTTGCCCTTTATGAAACACACAGAGATCTGATGTTAAATCTTTTTAATATGGCTTGAAGAAAAAAAATCTTTGGTTTTATAAAGTGGAATGTTGCTAGAACTCTCTTTGAAGCTTAGGAACTTTTCACATCTTGGATCTCAACAATTACCAGTACTTATGGATATATATATATATATATATATGCAATGATAATGATGCAAAACTACAGAGCCACGAAAGAATTTTTGAAAGCCAGATGCAAAATTACATCAATTGATCCAACCTTAAAAACCAAAAAGGGAAAACATTATTCAACCTTATATAAATTTATTATACTATGTAGGAATCCAAAAAAGAAACAAAATAGAAGTTACTTTATATAAGAAACCAAATTTTATATGATAGAGTGAAATGGTGCTTTGTGGATACTGTGCTAGAGAAGATGGGCTTCGGTAGAACTTGGAGGGCATGGATCAGGGAGTGTATTAGATCTGCATCTATCTCGATTCTGGTAAATGGGTCACCATTGAAACCTTTTAAGATGGAGAGGGGACTCCGTCAAGGTGACCCATTATCATCGTTTTTGTTTGTTCTGGTGGTGGATGTGCTTAACAGAATGATTGGGGAGGCGGTCGAATATCTCCATTCTTAGTTGGTAGAGATAATTAGGGCACGGGTTTAGTAGGATATGGCACGGGTTTAGGGTGTACCCTACCCTACCCTACCCGCACCTCATATATAACACATATTTTATAAAAATTGGGTATATAGTGAAGGAAGTGAGAGTTGAATCCATAACCTCCCTTATGTAATGACTTACAATAAGTGAACAACCATTAAACTAGTTAGTTAATTTAGTAATTCAAAGCATTAGTTTTTTATTTTTTATGTTATTAATATGTATAAGATTCGAAATGATTGAATTTTATATTTACGTTGAAAAAATTTGATATTTCTGCGGGTAAGGTAGGGTAGGGTAGGATTTAGAACTTTAGGGTGTGGGTAAGGTTAGAGTTGAGAGATTCTCAACCCGCGGGTAGAGTTTTAATGAAATTTTCAACCCGCGGGTATGGTTAGGGTAGGGTCCAAACCCTATCCAAACCCTACCCTACCCTACCCATTGCCAACCCTAGAGATAATATAGAGTTATCACACTTACAATTCGCTGATGACACTATATTATTCTGTCCGCCGAAGGAGGAGACAGTGAGGAACTATCAGAGGCTGTTGAGGTGCTTTGAAATTATGTCTGGTTTGAACATTAACTTTGAGAAATCCAACTTGATACCAGTGAACTGCAGCCAGGAGTGGATAAGACGAATGTGTTAGCTACTGGGTTGTCAGGAGGCGGCCCTACTGGTGAGGTATCTTGGTATTAGTTTAGGAGCAAACCCGTGGTTGGTAAAAACTTGGAAGCCGGTTATATATAAGGTAGAAGAGAAACTCAGCTTATGGAAAGTAAAGGTTCTAAGTAAGGCTGGGAAGCTGGTACTCATTAAGTCGGTAATCAATAGTCTGTCTGTTTACTACTTGAGTTTTTACTACTCGAAGAATCATCTCTCTACAGAGGAGGTTCTTCTGGGGAAAGGAGGATGGACGACCTGGAATGGCTCTTGTGAAGTGGGAGATGATCTAGGCACCTAAGAAGTTAGGAGGATCGGGCGTGGGTGATGCGGTAATTCGTAATGCGGCTTTACTATTTAAATGGTGGTGGCGCTTCTCAAAGGAGGACTGCCCCCTATGGAAGAAGATTGTGTGCTCCTATAATAGCTTGAACCCAAATCATTTGCTGTCAACTCAGAAACTACCAGAAAGAGGAGGCCCGTGGAGAGACGTATGCAGGTATACATAAAGGAGCAACATGTAAGGCAGAAGATGATTGATGGCCTTGATATAGAAGTAGGGGATGGTAGATCTACCAGGTTTTGGGAGGATACATAGCTCTAAGTGGGAAAGTTGAAAGACTCATTTTGCGAGACTCTTCTTGATTTCAAGCAAAAAAGGATCAGTAATTGGGGATTGTGGATTCTGGGATGGGATTGAGTGGGTTTGGCACTTTCAATAGAGGAGAAAACTACGTCAATGGGAGATAGACACCTTAGACCAGATGCTTCATGTCTTGCAATCTGTTAAATTGATAGCAGAAGTGCAAGATAGAGTGGTGTGAAAATCTGACAACGAAGACATTTATTCGACTAACTCATTTGTGCAGGTTTTGCAGGAAGAGACTCTGGATGAGGAGCTTCTGAGATTCAGATTCACAAAGGAAATTTGAAAAGGTTAGTTCCACCTCGAGTCAAGTTATTCACTTGGTTTGTTTTGGTAGGGCGGGTCAATACAAAGGATCGGCTAAATAGGCTGGGAATCTTACCATAGAATGATAATGTGTGCGTGTTGTGCAAGAAAGATGTTGAAAATATTCAACACTTATTTGTTACTTGTGAGTACTCTTGGCAGGTGTGGTGTGCATGGATCTCAGAATTTGGATAGGTGTGGACTACCCCCGGTACTTTGAAAGAACACTTTGAGAGTTGGAGATCAATGCCGATGAGAAAAGAGAGGCACAATTTTTGGCTAGTTGGGTTCTTCTCATCTATATGGAACATTTGGTTGCGACGGAATGATGTCATATTTCAGAGCAAGACAACAAAAGTCGTAGAATGTGTGGGTCAAACATTTTCATGTGCTGCAGAGTAGTGTGGTAAATAATTCCTGTTGTTGATAGCTATGCCGAAGATACATCGAAATTATTTTTCTTTTGTTGTTTTGTCTTTCTTTGCTCCACTTGAGTGTTGAGCTCTTTCGTTCAAAAAAAAAAAACAAATTTTAAATAAATAAATTATGTCATGACAAAATATGATCCTAAGATTCTTATCATAAAACCTAAGTATCAACTTGTCAAGCATGTCAATAAAATCTATAATATATTTTTTTTATTGAAAATGAAAATATTCATTCAATTGGAGCCAATATGTCGCACATGGTCAAATTGGTTACATGACCCGGGCCTCCTTCATCCACACATAGTTTGGAGTGGTAATTGCCAATTGGGCTTGTAAACTCCGTTAAATTAGTAAATAATTAGTTGATAAATTAATTATTGATAAAGAATATTAGAAATATGAATATTATATCAAATTAGGATAAAGCTCATCGAAACGAAAATTTTGACACCAATTTTAAAAAAATCGGTCTAAAATTGGATCGAATAGAACCGAACCGGTTAAATCGAATCCAAACCAGGCCTATGGCCCCAACCGGGCCAACCTTTAAAAGAAATGCAGGGTCAGCAAGATGAAGGCAATGCTGTAATTATAATAGAGAAGTAACAAAACTAGCAATTGAGCAAGTACCATAGTAATTAAAGAGGTTCTTGTTGTAGACAATACCAAGCTAGAGTTACTAAAGTGAGGAGCTGAAAGGGTCTAAATTTCTGTCTTAAAATGCTACATTTCACTGTCAAAAGGAAAAAGATGAAAACGAAAGAATTATTTAGTTAAAAGTTCCAATACATTTTGCAAATAAAATTTTCACCCAAAAAATTATGTGATATTTTTAAATAGTATAATTTAAAGAAAGGAGTGTACCTTTAACCTCTTTTTTGTTTCAAAAATAAGGTTATGACATTTGTCACTGGAAATTCAAATTACAAAAAATAGAAGGAAATGTAGGAAATGAAAATTGTAAAATGATGCCTCATGGAATAGAATTCATGATTATTTGCAGAAGAATAGAATTGCATAGAATTGCAGAAGAATGAAAAATTCTTCATCTAAATAAACATATATACTCGTCAGTGTTAAGATCACAAATGCTGCCAAGTGCTAACACAGTTTGGAATGCAATATCAAACCATCAAGTGACAAGTCAGAATAAGAAATTCAACAGGAGAAAACATTACGACAAAGGTCCAGATACCAATGGGATGAACCTAGTTACCAACAAACAGCAGCATATATGCATTGTTTTTCATTTTATAATTAATACTATGACAAGTAATTCATTTAATCCCGGATAATAAAGACAAAAGAAGTAGTAGAGTTGAAGAAAAGTGCTCAGCAATTGAAAATGAGAATAAAGATAGGATTAAAGAGACAGAAGAAGCACAACTTAAAGCAACACAAATTCAAGAGAAAAATTATAAACTGATCCAGACACATAAGTGCACGTCAGGGAAACCAACTTGCGATTAAGAAGGGCCGTTCAAATTTCCAATCAAACATGAACAATATAAATTCAAAGTATTTGCCTACTACACTTACATACCTGCTAATATATACCAAACTAAGAATCTATTGTTCCTCAAACACAAAAAGAATTTGTACACAGACTACTGGATGTAAACTGGCGACGACCGTGCAAACTGGCTGCAGCGGCGAGATGTGCAGTCTGCAGAAGCGTTGTGCAGTGGCGAAAGAAGACAGACTACCGGAGACGTGAGCAACCCTAGCAGAATAAATTTTTTTTTTTATCACAAATTATATGTAAGGGTAGAGAGGAAATTTGGAAAGTAAAGACTTGTGGTAGGGGTAAATGTAAAATTACAAACTTACGGAAACAGAAAACAGAAAATAGAGGGTTCAATTTGAAATATTACTTCTAAAATCCGTGGTCGAAAATAAGAAATAAAACTTACTAGAAGCTTGTTTAGATGAACTTCTAAGAAAATATCTTTTTTCGAATTGCCTCGCAGCTGAGTCGGATTGTACAAAAGCAATTAGCCTTGACAAAAAGGTGATTTACATCTATAAATAATCCTGAACATGGATAGTAATAAAAGTTCTGTGTGATTGATTTTCTTGACGTACAGACAAATAATTATTTCTTACAATCCGAAGTCCAAATATCATGAGTCCACTTCATATGAAACTTTATCTAACTTTGTTCACGCAAAATATGAAAGGTAAAAAGCAAGTCAATCTATTAGCCTTCTCCCTTCGGCTCCTCTTTAGATCTTGGACTCGGGCTTATTCAAGGGAAGCACTTTGTTTATTCTTGCATATTCTATACTTCCTTGGATCTAGTAGCTGTGCAAATTTTATTATTTATTGGTATTAATTCCCTGTCTTTTTTCCTGCAGAATGTCAAAGTCTAGTAGCTGTGCAGAATTTTATTATATATTGGTATTAATTCCCAGTCTTTTTCCCTGCAGAATGTCAAAGCGTATTTTCGAAGAGGTAGAGCAAGAGAGATGCTTGGCTACTATACTGATGCAATCGATGGTAGGATCTTTCATACAATATTGTGTTAGGTGGTGTCAGCAAAATTATACTTATTCTTTGTCCTTTAAGGCAATGAAAGCTAGTATTATTCAAGTTCTACATCACTAGTGTTACTGCCAAAAGTAATTTAAGGTCCAATTTTGCTTTACGTAAATACATTACGATTGTAATGTAAAAGTGATGTGAGATTGTGAGGTATAGTGCTCATGACTAAAGCTCAATATTTTGATTTTGGGATCATTGGTCTTTGAATTTTCTAATAAAAGCACTCACCATTGGTGTCTGAAGGTGTCTTACTACCTTGTGGTAAGATCTCAAATACCTCATTTTTATTTTACTACTTTTGATCTTGTAGACGTCTCGATAAAATGTCATGCTATTTAAAAATCATTTGAATATATAATGTGAATTGCAAACGATGTACCCCAACCCCCCCCCCCTCCCCCAAAAAAAAAAGGCTCTTTTATCATATATATTCATAAAAATACCTTGTGCTGTTTATAAAACTTGAGCTCTTTAGTTCGAATTTAGAATATAAGTATTTATTTATCATTTTAGCCAATTTTAGCTATTATTATTATTATTATTATTATTATTATTATTATTATTATTATTATTTGTCATAGATAAAAAAATGGATACACTGGTATAAATAAAATCAATGAAATATAATTGTTTGAAATTTATTAATTTACATATACTGACTTGTTCAATTACACATTTATTCACATCCAATTTTAACAAAATTTGGTATTAAATTATCTGTTTTATGAATTCTTATAATTCAGCAGTAATAACAATAAATTTTATATTATAAAATTTTTTAAGTGAAGTAGTCTTATCAAAGTTCTAACAATTTTGCAATAGTTTGTTACAAAAATAAACTTATAAATAAAAAAAGGATATGATAAATGGCGAAGATCAAGAGAATCTAACCTTTTGAATCTTTTGAGACACGCTTGAGTATCCATTTTCCACTATAGCAATTTTCATGAATCTTTTTGGTCAATTTCTTTTCAGATTAGAAGGATTTTCCGAAAATGTAAGTTTAGGACATGGTAAATTGGTATTGTTTATGGTCTTTAAAGCACTATGTAAGAAATTCCTGATGTATGGTTTAAATTGTTGTAGGACATAAAGATGTTAGTATTGTTAGATTTGACCCAACATTAAATGTAATTACAAACCGATATATGAGATAGTCTGATTGGACCAACGACTTTAGGAATTTTTTTTTCTTCTGTTGAGAAAAAGTATTGATTAGTGGTTAATTTTTTTGGAGAGTTTTATGGTGTAGATAGCGAGAGACATCTAGAGATTTAGATCTGATGTGGATGCACTGTCATTGGGATGTGTGTGAGAGAATAGGTTCAACCAAACGGTGGGATCCATGTCAAAAGGCTGTTAGGCTATGTTTCGTTAGAAGGAAAGAAATAAATAGAAAGGAAATAGAAAAGAAAAAAAGGAAAGAAAAGAAATTGAATATATTTTTATTTTTCTTAGATGTGTTTAGATGAAAGGAAAATAAGAAGGAAAGAAATGTTATAAAAAGATAATTTTATCTTTATATTACAAAATATATTAAAAAAAATAAAGGAGTAATATTAGAAGTAGAAAGAGAGAATTAGTTTTCTCTTCATTTTTTTTCCATCGTTGGAGGGAGAAAAAATTGGTGGACCTCTCCTATTTCTCTCCTTTAGAGTAAGGTGGGTTTAGGCCATACGTCTTTTCTCTTGTGCCAAATGATTAAAGATTTAAGAAAAAAAAAAGATAAATTAATCTCTGACTTTTTAGTACGTGGACATTTAAATTTGGATATATCGATTCATGAGCCTAATTTGTCTCATTTTAAAAACTCTCTCACGTGTGCATCTGTATTAACCGGGTTAATACAACGGGAGTATCGTTTGATTTTTCTATTGGGTCTGACACACCCAAGTAAACATGAGAGATCAATATGTTTAAGTTTTAAAAAAATCAGAAATTTAAATATCTACAGATCAAAAGATTAAGAATTTATTTGTTTTTTTCTCTTTTAGAAATATGCATGACTCGTAAAGTTATTAACAAATTCTACTTTAAAAATCAAAAAGGGAAAAAAGAATTATATTTTTCTGTGATTAGCACTGTAAGTTATAATAACCCAATTTATAATTTCATCTATTTTATCTATTTGTTTTATTTTAGATTGAGGACTTATTAAAGGCGAATGTTATGGTGTAGGATGAAGATTCTTTTTACACATGTAGTTGCCACTTGTTGAGATATGAGAGTGATATAATGTTATATATAAAACGGAAGATAATCACTAGAGTTGA
The DNA here is from genome assembly GCF_003086295.3 of Arachis hypogaea. Lineage (NCBI taxonomy): Eukaryota > Viridiplantae > Streptophyta > Magnoliopsida > Fabales > Fabaceae > Arachis > Arachis hypogaea. Next base: position 142,325,562 of record NC_092050.1, on the reverse strand, counting down.
GTGACTCAATGCAGTCTAAAATTGCAGTATTATAAGTACTAATGTCGCTTTACTTTAGTGCTAAGAGACATTATCAGGAGATAGTCAATAAAATAATTAAAGAGAGATTATGATTTGCTAAATTTTTGGATGAGGGTTAACTAATATTTTTTTAGAATGTTATTATGTTTTGGGCCTAAATTACAATAAACACAAGTAGTGGTTTAGTCTATTAAAGAAAGGTTAGGGGGAATTTAATAAAAAAAGTTTTGAATAGCCTCTCTAACAATACGATGGTCATGATCATTTTATTCAAATTTCATGTTAGATTCAACTTAATTTTAAACAAAATATTTGGATTTTCTATTTCAAAAACCAAAACTTCAAATTCAAAATTATTATTTTGTAATCCACCACAAATAATAATGATAATCATAATCATAATCATAATTTGTATTAATAATGATAATGATAAATTTTATTATTCAATTAGTAGTTTATTGTCCTATTTTGCACTTTTTTTTAATTTTACATAATCTAAAATATATTTAAACAAATCTACAATATCTCCCAAAAAATGATTATTCATGTGTATCATTAAATATAAACCAATATAACCTCAATTAACTAATCCAATTAAAATTTAATTATATCGACTAAAAAAAGTTTACACCATAAATCATCTATATATCATTAACAAATATACAATCAAACACAACAAAATCTTAACAGCACAATCTCAATTTTGTATCTCATCAAGTCAATCTTACTTTTCTTCTATTAGAAAAATTATCATCAGATACTACAAATATTATCTAATGCCTTCAACTAATGATTTTGCAAGTTCATGGTGACAAAGAAAACTCTTGCTAAAACAACTACTAGTACAATTTTGTCACTTAATTCTCTAAAAATCCTTGCAACGTATTACATGAACATGAGGTTCTTTTATTTTTATTTTAGAAACCAATCACGTATGCTACTAACAATTTCAATTCATTAGAACTAATGTCATCAGATTTATTCATCCCCGATAACATCTTATTACTAACATTAGGAACTAATGCGAAAAGAAATGTACGAACCATTTTACAATTTAATATTTTTACATCTAATTACAATTTAACTTAAAAGTAAAAAAATGTCAATTATATATTCTATTACCTTAGCCGTATAATTACCACTTACGAATAAATTTTATATTATTTTCATTTGTCTTTTATACATAATTTTTTTTGTCTAAAGAATTATTAACCAATTGCCCTTAATGTATTTGTATTTCTCATCATCTTACTTGTTTTCAGGAGTGTTTATCGATACGGATAATTTGATTATTCATTTAAAATTGATCCAACCCAATTATATTGTTTCTGAATTTAATGGGTAATCAAGTACAATCAACTCAGACTCAATTAAACCCAACCTTAATTAGTTCGAGTATTGGTTTTAAAATTGCAGAATTCGAACCAAACCAATTAATTTAATATTAATTAAAAAAATAAAATCTAATAATATATATACATTTTTATTTATTAACCCAAAATTATTTTAAATTATGATAGTTATTTAAGTTTAAATTGATAATGCATTATTATTGTTGTTGTTGTTGTTGTTGTTGTTGTTGTTGTTGTTGTTGTTGTTGTTGTTGTTGTTGTTGTTAGAATAATTTTGGGTTAATAAATAAAAATGTATATATATTATTAGATTATATTTTTTTAATTAATATTAAACTAATTGGATTGGTTTGGATCCTGCGATCTTAAAACTAATACCCGAATCAATTACGGTCGGATTTAATCGAATCTGAGTCGATTTTACCTGATTATCATTAAATTCAGAAACAATATAATCGGGTTGGATCGATTTTAAATGGATAATCAAATTATTCGTATATGTGAACACTCCTGAAAACAACTAAACAAGTATGATGATGAGAAATATAAATACATTAAAGACAAGTGGTTAACAATTCTTTAGACAAAAAAAATTAGAGTGAATACCCCATCCGACCTCTAACAATTATCTCGAAAGGACAACGAAGTCCCTAAAAAAAAAACACCCAATTCGGCCTCTGATCTTTTTTTTTGGGACAGATTAGCCCTTGTGCAAAAAAAAATAACATTGACTTTTTTTTGGCACAGGGGCCTCGTTATCCTTTCGAAGTAATTGTCAGGAATCGGGTTGAATTTTTTTTTTTTCAAGAGCCTCGTTGTCTTTCAAGGTAATTGTCAGGGCTGTTTTGGGTTTTTCTCAAAAAATTATACATAAAAAAAAATAAAAATAATGTGAAATGTAAGTGGTAATTATATCGCTAAAACAATAGAATATATAATTGACATTTTTTTTAACTTTTAAGTTGGGTTGTAATTAGATGTAGAAATATTAGATCATAAAATTGTTCGTATATTTTTTTTTTTGAATTAATTTCTAATGTTGGTAATAAAATATTATCGGAATAAAAAAGTCGTGACGATATTAGTTCTAATGAATTGAAATTGTTAGTATCATATGTGGTTGGTTTCTAAAATAAAGATGAAATAACCCACGTTCATGTAACAAGGATTTTTGGAAAATTCAGTGACAAAATTGTACTAGTAGTTGTTTAAGCAAGGTTTTTTTTTTTTTTTTTTGCCATAAACTTGCAAAATCATTAGTTAAAGACATTTGATAATGTATTTAGTGTCCGATGATGATTTTTCTAATAAAAGAGAAGTAAGATTGACTTGATGAGATATGTTGTCGTAGTTAAAAATTGAGATTGTGCTGTTAGGGTTTTATTTTTTGTTTGATTGCATATTTGTTGATATATAAATAGTTTATGGTGTAAATTTTTTTAGTTGATATGAATAAATTTTAATTGGATTAGTTAATTGAAATAAACATTATATTGATCATATTTAATGATAGACATGGATAATAAATTTTTTGCACAAAAGATCAACAAGGAAACAACCCTGTCATGTTCAGAATCCAAGTGAGGGAAAGCCCTATATATGTTTTTATTATACTAGGACTAGGATTGAAGAAGAACCAAACAAATTAAAGTATAGAAAATTAAGTATTTTAATTTAGTGGGAAGAGAAAATGTGAGAGAGAGTGAGAAAAAGCGCGAGAGAGGAGGGGAAACACAGGGACGGGTAGGTCTCATGAAGTTGACAAGGATCCACGGATTTGGAACAGAAAAGAGTATCGACGGTTGGAACACGAGTCTTTCTCCATTTTTGTGGATCATCTTCCAGAGGACATTTCCAAGAGGGAGTTGTTTTGCTTGTTTAACTGGACTGGGCGCATCAACGATATCTATCTATTCTGGAAGTATAAGAATGGCGACATATATATGTTTGCGTTTATACGGTACACGACGCGAGGAGGGGCGTTGAAAGTTATTGCAGAAATGAATCGGCTGAGACTACGAGGGAAGGTTATAATGGTACAGGAGGCAAAATACAGAAGATCTTCTGGCACCACAAATGTCAGAAAGGGACGGGTTGGAGATGATCAGCACCAACGACTGAGTCTGGAGTCACAGAGGGAAGACGGTGAAGAGCGCCATTTGTTGACTGCGAATGAATTACAACCGAAGCAAACGGTAAGAAGCATGATCGGAAAAAGTAATATAAAAAATGTGGAAGTTGCAGTGGCGCCAGGAAACTTGGAATGACTGCAGAGAAGTCTTGTGGGTGTAACATTGGGGCCTATTGATTTCACTTCGTTGAGAAAAATGGTGGCTATTTCCCTACCTTCTGTTGTCCAAGTTCGGGAAATGGGAGCTTGCAAAGCACTTTTGACCTTTGATACTGTTATGAATGCAGATCAGGCATACACCTTCAAATTGAATTTCCTTTTACAAACTTTTCACCGGGTTTGGAAGTGGCAAGAGTTGGAGCGTTGTGAATCTCGTAGGGTCTGACTCGAATGTTTTGGTGTACCGCTGGCTGCTTGGTCTGCAGATACCTTCAAATTGATAGTGAACAGTGGGGAGCAGTTGTTAGATGTGCAAAAGAGACAGAATTGTGCTGCACGTTCACGTCAGGTCGTATACTAGTTGACACGTGTATCATGGAAGTAATTCAGGAGAGAATTCATATTACAGTTGATTTAGGGGACTATGACGTATTAGTGAAGGAAGTTGGTCTTCATGCATGTGACTTGCAGTGTCAGGGGACGTTTATTGTTAATGATACTAATGACGGTGAGATCTCGAACCATGTTATCACAACTCCGGCCACGGGAACGGGTGCATGGCCGATCAGACAGATGGAACCAGCAAAGATGGACGACCAACATGATGGACTAATGATGGTGGTGCAATGGGGAGAGGAGGAAGATGAGGGCAGATTAGTAATTTCTAGTGATATTTTGAATGAGTGGTTTAAATGCAATGCAAATCAAAATCCCGGTAAATTAGTAACGGACCAATCTGTTAATGGCTGTAATCAAGGAAATGCTGTTTCTGAAGGTGAAAGCGGTGCTAGTGATGAGGCTGAGTCGGCCAAAACGGTTACATGGGAGTATGGTGTTTTCTGTAATGGGCTGGAAAGGTTTAATGGGCTGCCAACACTACAAGAAAAGAGAGCTATTTTAACATGATTTTTTTTAACAGTCATAGTTAAGTGTAAAAATTAATATATATTTTTGACAAATATCACAAATGTTAAATTCTCTATATTTTTTCTTATGAATAATTTGATTGTAAAAAATTACTCCTCAATTTTGACACTCATTTGTTTTCAACTTACTCTATTATTCCTTTTCTTCGTTGAGCTCCGTCAATTTTGGCATCACACTGCTCTCAGTTTAGGATCATACTACTCATTTTTCATCTTCAAAATCTCAGTTTATTCTTCAGTTTCAAGATCTCATCTCATTCTTTGTTAAAAATTTTTGTTGAGAATTTTTTATGGTCAATAAGTGTCAAAATAAATAGTATTTTTGACGGTTAATAAGTATCACAAAAAATATATTCTCAAATTTTTCTAATAAATTATTTTTGACGGCCAATATTTATCAAAATAAGATTTAAACTTTTTTTTTACAATTATTTATATGTTAAAAATACTATTTTTGACAAAACTTTTATTAACATATTTTCATAGTTAAAATAGTATCAAAATTTATTTTTTTGACAAATTTTAATTTTTTTTGACACATAATAATCCTAAAAAATAGTCTATATTGTTATAGTGCAAGGACCATTATCAAGGAAAACCAAAAAAATCAAGATATCCTAAGGAAGGCTGGGCTAAGGAAAACAAATGCCATTGACATGGATGAGGAGACCGAATTGGGCTGGCCTTTAACGGATGCTGGTCAAGGCCCGGTTGGGAAAGGGGGCTCCATTGAATGGGATGATGGAACCCGATTGGGCCGGTGCTCCACGGGTGCTGGACATGACCCGGTTGGGGAGGGGGGCTCGAGCCTTCTCCCTTCTCCTGCGCAGCGTCAACCAGATCTGGTTGCGGGGAGCTCCGTCGGGGGACTGGATGACTACTGGCTTGGAGATGGCGATAGGGGGAACCGGCAACCAGCAGCTTCGGAAAGATGCCGAGACAGATGCGACGAGATCGCTCGAGATGGGGAAGACGTCGGGATAGGTGGCGCCGGTTCTGTGGGAAGCCGCCACTGGAGTAGGAAGGGTTTTCCGTTCGGCCATTCTGTGGGTGACGGAACTACGGTCGGCGCGATAAGGAAGGTAGTCCGAGAAGCTGCCGTTGGGAAGGGGCAGGAGGTTGAGGTAGATGGCGAGTGGAATGCGGTCCAAGACCCAGAATTTGGTGTGACGTCAGGGTACAGGGAACAGTGTCGAGTGACGATTCTGGACCGGGATGAAGGCGGTGGATCTGTTGGCAAAACAGTGGAAGGTATTGGACGCGTTCAACAAGAGCAGTTTGATGGGGAGCAAGAGGACGGGGGCAGTGACTCTCAGTGCTTAAAGGATCAGATCTTAGAGAACAAATTGACTTGGGAGCTGGCGAAGGAATCCGGAGCTGTGTTATGCAATGAAGAAGATGACATAATGGTAATCCTCCAGGCACAAAATGAAGAAATAGCACATAAAAGGAAATTGGCAAAACAGAAGGCAAAGATGAGGAGGTGCAGACCCAAAACCAAAAAACAGGTGTGTAAAGTTAGTTACAAATGAATTTCGGTTCTTGGAATATTAGGGGGTTAAGGGGTGACGGAAAGATGAGAATGGTGAAGGAATTGAAAAATAAACATAACTTGAGTATGGTAGGCTTGATTGAGACTAAACGACAGGTTGCGACCAGGTTTGATGTTGGGAGGGTTTGGGGGGATAGTGTGGCAGGGTAGGAATATGTAGGTTTGGACGGTGCATCTGGTGGTCTCTTGTTGATTTGGGATGAAGCTTTTTTTAAACTGAATAACTATTATAAGGGTGAGAGGTGGTTATGCGTTGAAGGTATCATACTGAAGAATAGTTTTTATTGTGCTTTTTTCTTAGTCTATGGTGCACATACTAGAGAAGAGAAGAGTCATGTGTGGGAGGAGTTGAGTTACATTGCTGGCTTATGTCAGGTTCCTTGCTGTTTCATAGGTGATTTTAATGAGATTGTGAATGTAGAAGAACGAAAAGGTACTGTTAGTTTGTCTCTGTCAGCAGATGAATTCAGGAGCTGGATCCAAGACATGCACCTAGTGGATCTGCCGCTTACGGATCGCAAGTTCACGTTATTCCGTGGCCGTTCATGTAGTCGGATTGATAGAGCTTTGGTTAGTGTAGAATGGTTGGAGGAGTTCCCTGAGACCCGGTTAAGGGGTGGACCACGGGGCTTGTCAGATCACTGTCCTATCATTGTGGAAGATAAAAGGATGAGGGGAGGGCCTAGGCCTTTTCAAAGTCTTGATTCGTGGTTTACACATGAAGGTTTTCTTAGAATGGTCAAGGAGGAATGGAGAGGTCTTGGGGAGTTGGATTTTACAGAGAAATTGAAGGCCTTAACGGTGCCTTTGGGAAGATGGCATAAGGAGAACTTTGGTGAGATGGATAAGAAGATTGAGAAGTTTGAGGAAGAGATTAAAAAGGTGGATGATATGGTAAGTAATGGAGTGTATGATGAGACTATTGAGGCCAGAAGGAAGGCTCTAGTTACTTGCTGTGAGAGGTGGTATGCGAGGAAAGAAATTCACTGGAAACAAATGTCTCGGTCTCGGCAAGCAAAAGATATGGACAGAAACACAAGATACTTCCACCATATAGCGTCTGCACGGCAGAGGAATAATCGAATTGATACTCTGATAGTTAATGGGAGAATGATAAGGAACCAAGCTAGGATCAAAATAGCAATTACAGAGTTTTATAAAGATCTATATCATCAGGAGACTTCTCCCATGTTGGGGTTTAGAGATGGTCTAGTAGAAAGGATAGAGGAGGAAGAATCTGTAACCTTGGAGGCGATGCCTTCGGCTGAGGAAATTAGAGAGGCAGTGTGGGATTGTGAGTCATCAAAGGCGTCAGGCTGTGATGGGTATAACATGAACTTCATTAAGAGGTGCTGGGATGAGATTGGGGATGAATTTACGACAGCAGTGATGAGGTTCTTCCAGACGTCCAGATTACCGACATATTCCAACATCACATGGGTGGCTCTAGCCCCTAAGTTCATCAGCGCAAGGGAGATTAAAGACCTCATACCTATTAGTATGGTTGGTTGTGTATACAAGGTTATTTCGAAGGTTCTAGTGCGGAGGATAAGATCAGTGATGCCAAGGCTGGTAGGGGAGACTCAGAGTGCTTTTGTGAAGGGTAGAAAAATACATGATGGGACTCTCATAGCGTGTGAAACAGTGCACTGGCTTAAAGGGAGAAAAAAGGAGGCAGTGATAATCAAGCTAGATTTTCAAAAAGCGTATGACAAAGTCAAGTGGAGTTTTGTGGATATTGTGATGGAAAAAATAGGATTCGGGCGCAGGTGGAGGGCGTGGATTATGGAGTGTGTGACCACAGCTTCTATGTCGGTCCTGATTAATGGGTCGCCATTGAAACCGTTTAAAATGGAAAGGGACTTGAGACAAGGTGATCCGCTTTCTCCGTTCCTATTTGTATTGGTTGTGGATGTTTTGCATCGAATGGTTGGTGTGGCTGTCAGGAACGGACGTATTTCTCCGTTGGTGGTTGGCCGAGACAGGGTGGAGTTATCACACCTCCAGTTTGCTGATGATACAATTCTGTTTTGTCCCCCTGAGGATGAGACAATGAAGAACTACAAGCGGCTACTGCGGTGTTTTGAGTTGATATCAGGGCTCAGTATCAATTTTGAAAAATCCAGCTTGATTCCTATTAATTGTGAAGAGCAGTGGGTATGTGGTATGTGTAGACTGTGGGGTTGTAAGAAAGATACCCTTCCTGTCAAGTACCTTGGAGTCCCCCTAGGAGCTAATCCGAGGCTGGTTAAAACCTGGAAGCCTATCATCGAGAAAGTGGAGGAGAAACTAAGCCTTTGGAAAGCGAATGTGTTAAGCAAAGCGGGCAAGTTGGTGCTCATCAAATCAGTCTTGAATAGCCTTCCGGTGTATTATTTGAGCCTCTATAAGATGCCGAAGACAGTTGCTCAAAAGTTGATTTTCCTGCAAAGAAGATTCTTATGGAGCAAAGAGGATGGAAGGCATGGTATGGCGTTGGTGAGATGGGAGTTGGTGCAAGCCCCTAAAAAACTAGGTGGGTTGGGTGTCGGAGATGCTATGCTCCGTAACACTGCCTTGTTGTTTAAGTGGTGGTGGCGCTTTGTTAAGGAGGAGTGCCCGCTTTGGAAGAAGATAGTCTGTTCCTGTAATAATCTGAGGCCGAATGAGTTACTGTTCACTCAAGTGGTGCCTACAAGAGGAGGCCCATGGAAGGATATTTGCCAGATGCAAATTACGGAGCAACATCTGAAGGATAAGCTAATCACAGGCTTGGCCATAGAAATTGGCGATGGACAAAGGACTCGGTTTTGGGAGGATGTTTGGTTACAGTGTGGACCCTTGAAAGATCGGTTCCCTAGGCTCTTCTCTGTTTCAAACCAATGTGGTTCGGTCATTGGGAATTGCGGGTTTTGGGATGGGTTAGAGTGGGTTTGGAACTTCCTGTGGAGGAGAGAGCTGTTCCAATGGGAGTTAGACCTTCTGAGTCAGTTACATGAGACGTTGAGACCTGTCAGGCTAGTGAATACTAGAGAGGATAGAGTTGTGTGAAAATTTGATAGACTTGGTATTTTTTCGACTAACTCCTTTGTGCAGGTGCTACAAGAAGGATTGCTATCTGAGGAGGTCACCAGCTACAGCTTCACAAAGACCGTCTGGAAAGGGTTGGTTCCACCAAGAGTGGAGCTATTTGCGTGGTTCGTTCTGGTAGGCAGGGTGAATACCAAGGAACGGCTGAGTCGACTCGGGATAATTAGCCAGGACGATACGAGGTGTATTTTATGCACTAACGATGTTGAGCAGGTCAATCACTTGTTTCTTGAATGTGAATTTGCTTGGCGGGTGTGGAATGCTTGGGTATCTATCTTTGGCCAGCTAAGGTCTTTCCCGAGGTTGATGAAGGACCACTTTCTAAGTTGGACAGAGGGGTTGCGTGGGAAAGAGGCTCGACATCAGCGTATGAGGTGCTTTTGTGTGATCATATGGCACATTTGGATGGAGAGGAACAGGAGAATATTTCAGAATCAAACCAAAGGTGTAGAAGAAATTATCCATATGACCATGCTCAGTTATAACGAGTGGGGAGGTGACCATTCCAAATGTTGTTGATGGCTATGCCAGAGACGACATGCGAGGCTACTTTATTTTGGTTGTTGGCTTCTTTTGAGTTAATTCTTTTTGTTTTGTTTGATGTTAAATGCTCCACCTAGTGTGTTGAGCTCCTTTAGTTTCAAAAAAAAAAGATTTATTCAAATATATTTTAGATTATGTAAAATTAAGAAAGGTGTAAAATAGGCAATAAACTACTAATTGAGTAATACAATTTATCATTATCATTACTAATATAAATTATGATTATGATCATGATTATGATTATTATTTGTGGCGGGTTGCAAAATAATAATTTTGAATTTGAAATTTTGGTTTTTAAAATATAAAATATAAATATTTTGTTTAGAATTAAATTGAATCTAACGCAAGATTTAAATAAAATAATTATAATTTTGGTATTGTTAGAGAGCCTATTCCAGTATTCCTATTTTTATTTTTGTTAGATAACTTTTCCTAACTTTCTTTTATAAATTAAATCACTACTTGTGTTTATTGTAATAAAAATCTAAGTCCAAAACATAATAACATTCTAAAAAATTATTAGTTAATTCTTTCTCAAAAATTATCAAATTATAATCTCTTTTTAATTATTCTATTAATTATCTACTGATAATGTCTCAGCACTAAAACAAAATGACATCATTACTTGTAATACTGTTATTTTAAACTGTATTTGGGTCCTACAATTCTAATAATTGTCTTCCGTCACATTTATACGTAAGTAATATCATATCACTTTTATATCTCCACAAATGACATCTACATATGAACAAAGAATTATAGTTCTACACCATATATTTATACGTAAGTAATATCATACCACTTTTATATCTCCACAAATGACATCCACATATGAACAAAGAATTATAGTTCTACACCATATCACTCGTCTATGTTAAATATGTGTAAAAATTCAGGTACAGTTAAAAATTGAGAGTTGTTAGATAAAATTTTAGTCAATTAAATTATTTAACAACTATCAATTAAATTTTTACCAATGTTATCAGAACCGAACCGGATCGGCCGTTTCGACCGAAAAACCGGTAAATCAAACCCTACACCGATCCGGTTTGATAATTGGACTGCACAAAGTAATAAATCGGTGCGAACCGGTAGAAACCAGTCAAACTCGGTAATGACCGGTTTGATAATTGGACCGCACAAGATAAGGAACCGCTGTGAACCGGTCAAATCCAGAATGAACCGGTAAAAACCAGTCAAACTCGGTAATGACCGGTCCAACCGAACCGTTTCAATTTCAAAATTGTTTTAAAATGAAACAATTGGGGTTCGAACCCCCTTCCTCAAGGTTATAAAGGGTATCATTGACAACTAGACTAACTTGCTTGTTAGTAATATATATACAAACTAAAATATATATTGATATCTTTCAACAAATAATTTACTTCTATTTAAATTATTTTAATTTTAATTATAAACTCACTCATTCTTAAATTAATTTTATTTTTATTTAACAGTAATTATAAAGTCATTTATTATTTTTTTCATAGTTATATAATATCTATTAATATTATTTTTCAATAAATACTTGTAGTATATAATAATATAATAGATATAAACTAATTAATAAATTATTAAAATTCGAAAATAATAGTTATTTTAATATATAAATAAAATAAAAATATTTATAAAAGAGTAAAATTAACAAAATACTTATTGTTTCTGTTATATATTATTTAGAATAGCTAGATATTTTTAAAATATTAGTAAAAATATGTATTTTAAATTTTTAATTATAAATTTTTTACTATATTTTATTTTTTATTTATATAGGACCGGGTCAATCGGTTCAACCAGCAACCCACCGATTAAACCAATGACCCAGTGACCCAGTAACATGACTGGTTCGGTTATGATAACTATGATTTTTACTAAATAAAAAATAATTCTGTAAAAAAAAAAAGTTTATAAAAAGTAATAAAAATCTAGACATGTAAATGCAGTAGCAAATTTCTGAGAGTTGGGAGGTGGCTGTTATTCAGAATTCAGAAGGAGAATCAACAATGCTGTATGCAACAAGGTTTAGGTATTCTGTTCGTCAAATCCCTAATCTTGTTCCACTCTCTACTCTCCCTCCTTCCTGTTCCTGTTCATGGACAAGCCTTCACTTTCATTCTGAGCCTCCATCCCTTCGTGAAGTTGACGATGCTGTTGATTCCTTCACTCGCATGGTCTCTATGCGTCGCCCTCCATCCATCATCCAATTCACCAAGATTTTGGGATCTCTTGCCAAGACGAAGCATTTCCACGCCGCCGTTTCCCTTTTTCAGCAATTGCAAGTCAGGGGAATCGCGCCCAGCATAGTTACTTTGAGCATCGTAATTAATTGTTGTTGCGGCATGGGTCGTATGAAGCTTGCTTTCTCTGTATTGGCCAAGATTTTCAGAATGGATTATCAACCTAATACGGTAACATTGACAACAATCCTGAAAGGTCTCTGTCTCTGTGGTAGTGTTGAAAAAGCAGTGCGCTTTCATGACAGAGTGCTGGCTCATGGATTTCACTTTAATGAAGTCACTTATGGGACCTTGATTAATGGGCTCTGTAAGACCGGACACACATCAGCTGCTATTCAAGTGTTGAGAAAGATCCCACGGTATGGCATTGCTTCTAATGTCTTCATGTACAACTCAATTATTGATAGCCTCTGCAAGGTTACACTTGTAAGTCAGGCTTTTCATTTATTCTCTGAAATGCTTGCTAAGGGAATTTCTCCCGATGTTATCACATACAGTTCTCTCATTTTTGGATTGTGTCTTGAGGGTCAATACAAGGAAGCCATTGATTTGTTAAGTGATATGGTGCTTAGAAACATTACTCCTAATGTTTATACCTATAATACTTTGATTGATGGGCTATGCAAGGAAGGAAAGATCAAAGATGCTAAGAGTGTGTTGGCTGTAATGACAAAAGATGGTGTGAAACTAGATGTGGTTACTTATAACAGCTTAATGGATGGATATTGTTTGGTTAATGAGGTAAATAAGGCAAAATATGTATTCAACACAATGGCCCAGAGTAGAGTGTCTCCTGATGTTTGGACTTATAATATTATGATTAATGGCTTTTGTAAAAGTAAAATGGTTGATGATGCCTTGAATCTCTTTGAAGAGATGCGTCACAAGAACTTGGTTCCAAATACTATAACTTTTAGTATTCTTATTGATGGCTTGTGCAAATCAGGGAGAATATCTTGTGCTTCCTTACTTCTTGTTGAGATGCATGATAAAGGTCAACCTGCTAATATAATCACATACAGTTCCTTTCTTGATGCTTTATGCAAAAACCATCATGTTGACAAAGCACTTGTTTTATTCAACACGATTAAAGATCAAGGCATTCGCCCAAATATATGGTCATACAACATACTTATTGATGGTTTGTGCAAAAGTGGAAGACTTAAAAATGCAAAAGAGATATTTCAAGATCTTTCCATTGAAGGCTATCATCCTGATGTGTGGACATACACCATTATGATCAATGGGCTTTGCAAAGAGGGCCTGCCTCATGAAGCATTGGCTTTCTTGTCAAAAATGGAAGACAACGGTTGCTTACCAGATGCTGTGACTTATGAAATAATCATTCGTGCTCTGTTTGAAAAAGGTGAAAATGATAACGCGGAGAAACTTCTTCGTGAAATGATATCTAGAGGCCTATTGCAAGGATAAAAGTAGGTGAGATTGTTCTTGTTAGACATCATAAAATGTTGTTTGTATCACTTTCTTTTTAACTTGTGTTTTGTTACCTTCTTCCTAATCATCTATCCATTCCATATTATTGATGCTTCTGTTTCTTTCTCTACATGATGGTGATTCTTTGTTGTGTTTAGCTACACTTGGATATTTTCAGTCATTGCTTATTTTATGGCTTTTTGTGTCAAGGTGGTTGTCACATGTGTCTTGTGGGGATATATTGTTATTTCCTTTTTTATTATATTTGTGCTTTGATGTTAAGTTATTCCTAACTAAGTTTGTTTTGATTTCCTCGTTCAAAGAGAATCACTTGTTAAGTTTCTCTACACTCTTGTTATTGTCTTTCATTCTTTCATTTTCCCATGCAGCAATATACTTGCTGATGTAGCCATCTAATGTATTTTGGATAATGTTTCCAAAATTATTTTGCAAACATCTTCTCATTTTCTGTGTTCATGCAGTTGCCTTGCCCTATAAGGCTGTACCTGAGGCATATTGTACAAATGCGATTAACTTTAACAAAACAAGATCATTAATTTTCTTCTCATAATAGAATAAATAAATGTTTGAAGGGGAGCCTTGTTGTAACGGTTGAGTTGTCTCCGTGTGACCTCAAGGTCACAGGTTCAAGCCGTGGAAATAGCCACTGATGTAATTATCAGGTTATAGAATAAATGAATGTTTCTTTTGATTCAAGGTCCAAATATCCGTGGCTAACAAAAATCAAGCTTTGATTGAGCTACTACTTGGCATATATGAGACCGTTTGCTTCCTAATATTTAATGTATGTGTCCACTTTATATGAAGCTTCATCCAACTTTTTCACATTCCGGTTATTCTATATTTATTATTTTATTTTGATCTGATAACTGCATCTTATCATTTATAGATAGAAATGCAGAATTAGAGACAAGAACCTGATTCGCATGTTTATCTGTAGTTTTTTTTTTCCCTCAAGTATTTCATAGTTTACTGTTAGATTCTGACATTTCAATTTGCTAATTGGACTTTCCAAAACTATGTAGTCATTCAAATAAATTGTAACAATATTTGGCTGTACTGTTAAACTGCTCGAGTATTAGATGCCAGTAAGTGTAAAATAATCATGTTCCTCTTTTCTTTCTTTTAAATTGTTGCTGTCATTTATGAAAAGTTTGTTATTTTCAAAACAATAGGTGATCATTCTTCTTTTTTTTTTTAAATTGTTGCTGTCATTTACGAAAAGTTTGTTATGGGCTTTAACAGCAACATAATCATTTCGTCCCACTAGTAGCTAAATACAAGTTACTTTGGGTGGAATATAAAAATAGCAATGCGAGTCACATTGGAACAAATACACACCCTTGTGATGATTTTCTCATTCCACATTCTGCTGAGTGCTGATTGCCTTTTCAGGTCACACAATACCACTAGGATTTTACGAAAAGTGTCCTGTTTCCGTCTCCTTGATAGCTCGGCATGGTAATGATTGCTTTCTATTGGGCACACTACAAACGATGTATTCTACTCTCCAAGAGCTGGTTGATATTTCTGCCAAAAGTAAAGCACCAAGAAATGCTGTCACTAGGGAAGAATCTGCTGAAATTGCGAAAGAAAAGGTATTCTGCAGCTGTGTTAGATAAATTCAGCACTTTATGAGTTCTGATATAATTATGCAACATGGCTGACACATTTTACGACATCATCTTTGGCTAAAATTCAGCTGCTATAAACCATGCTTATCTTTCATTTGAATCCATGTACATTAAACACTGAATTTTCTTTCTTTCTTCTTCTTGCATTATTATTACTATTTTGTTAATTTATTTTTAAATTTTTTTTTTCAGTTTGTTACTTAATCAGGGAAATCAAGGTTACAAAGACAAGCAGTGGCAGAAAGCCATTGGATTTTATTTGGAAACCATAAAACTAAGCAGCAACAATGCAACATACTACAGTAATAGGTCCCAAGCTTATCTAGAACTTGGAAGGTAGCATATCATTCTTGCCTTTCACTTCTCAAAAGTTATTTAGCAAAAGTATACTTTTTGTCCCTGAAGTTTGACAAAAAAGTTTCAAAAATACCTCAGTTTTATTGTTTCAATTTTGTCCCAAAAGTTTTCGATTTGCACAAATTTCATAAGAAACTCAACACAAGCAAATCAAGCATAATTTTCATGCATTATTGTTAGATTGGTCTTAAATTTTTTGAAAATTCAGCCGTCGAAGGTATATTTGATGCAAATAAAAAACTTATGGGACAAAATTGAAACAAAATAAAACTTAAAGAGTATTTTTGAAACTTTTTCCAAACTTCAGGGACAAAAAGTATACTTTACTCTTTATTTTATTATTATCTTTTAACTTCTTATGCAGTTACCTCCAAGCTGAGGCAGATTGTACAAAAGCAATTAACCTTGACAAAAAGGTGATCTACCTCTATAAATAATCCTGAACTTGGATAATTATGAAAGTTCTGTGATGATTGATTTTCTTGTCATGAAGACAAACAACTTTTGCTTATAATCCAAAGTCCAAATATCACGAGTCTGCTTCATATGAAGCTCCTTCAAACTTAGGTTCAGATTCTTGCATATTCTATACTTCCTTGGATCTAGTAGCTGTGCAGAATTTTATTATTTATTAATATTAATTCCCTGTCTTTTTTTTCCCGCAGAATGTCAAAGTGTATTTTAGAAGAGGTAGAGCTAGAGAGATGCTTGGCTACTATACCGATGCAATTGATGGTAACATCTTTCATTCAGTTCAGACTTGTGTGCGACAAGTATCTGCACAGGCTACTGTATTTCCTTGTTTACATCTTTGTTCGATTGTTGCTCTTATTTTCATATGAAAGTTTCAGAATTTTCCAAATCATAGGTGAACTATTTTTCTTTGCAGATTTTCAACATGCCTTGGTACTTGAACTAACCAACAAAATGGCATCCTCCGCCGCCGAAAGATTGAGGAAACTATTCCAGTAGATATATCATTCTGTCCACTATATGTGATGGCTTTGGTAAGTCATCATCGGCTGCCGAATGCTTCCAGAAACATGAAGGTTTTGAACCTACTCATTTCTTGTTATAGTATTCATACAACATTGTGTTAGGTGGTGTCAGCAAAATTATACTTATTCTTTGTCCTTTAAGGCAAGAAAAGCTAGTATTGTTCAAGTTCTACATCACTAGTGTTATTGCCAGAAGTAATATAAGGTCATTAGGATTGTAATGTACTACAAGTGATGTGAGGTACAGTGCTCATGACTAAAGCTCAATATTTTGATTTTGAGACCATTGGTCTTCGAATTTTACAATAAAAGCACTCACTATTGATGTTTGAAGGTGTCTTACTACCTTGTGGTAAGTTCTCAAATGCCTAATTTTTATCTTACTATTTTTTATCTTATAGATATCACTATAAAATTTCATGCTATTTAAAAATAATTTGATGTATCTATTTCTACCACTATATATAATGTATATATAATAATGTGAGTTGAAAGGATGTAATTTTGTCCCACGTGAAAGGCTCTTTTATCGTATATATTCATAAAAAATTAAAAATATCTTGTGCTGTTTATAAAACTTGCACTCAGAATATAAATATTTATCATTTTAACTATTATTATTATTATTATAATACATTTGTCAAAAATAAAAAAGTGGATACACTAGTATATATAAAATCAATGTAATATAATTGTTTGAAACGTAAATATATAAAACTTGTTCAATTACACATTTATTCATATCCAATTTTAACAAAATTCGGTATTAAATTATTGTTATGAATTTAAAATAATTCAACTGTAATAGCTATAAATTTTATATACCAATGAGCTATAATTCAAATAGTAGAATCTTTTCATTTTTACCTAGAGGTTTTGGGTTCGAATCTTACTAGTTATTTCTAACTTGAAAAAAAAATAAATTTTATATATTATAAAAAATTTTAAGTGTAGTCTTATCAAAGTTCAAACAATTTTGCAATAGTTTGTTATAAAAATAAAATTATAAACAAAAAATACCAAGGATATGACAGGCAAGAATTCGAATATCAGATATTGTATCTATAATAATATATAATAGAAAAATCTGTTTTGGTGTCCAAAACTTTACTTTTATCCTTCCTAATAAGCTACTCCAGTATAAGTGGTATTCTGCGTTATAAAACTCCCACTACATCATTATTCACGTTCTCTCTTATCTCATAAATCCACATCACTTCTATAATTATCTCTTTCTTCTCCTATTCTCTCTCACTTCACATTATTATTATTACTGCATAATAGAAAAACTTCTTTTGTTTCTCATCATCTTCTCATGCATCCTTCTTACTTCATCTAAATATAACGTAAAACGTAATATAATTTGTTTTTCGTCGTTAAATAAAAGTGTAAAACTAGATTTATATATTTGTTTTGATTAATTAGATTAATTACAGTTGACAGGATACCAATGAAAGATTCACGTGAAAGTGATCGATCGACTTGGCAAGATTATGACAGGCGACGAAGGCAAAATATGAGTGAAGAACAGAGGCAGTAACACCTCTCGCCAGAAGGCGTGCCAGTTACCGAGGGAGTATTAGACGAGGAAAATAAATTGATACATCGACTGGTACAACTAATATGACAACACCATTAGAAGATATCACAAATATGCCTGTTCATCATTATTCTGTGTCAGGTTCTCTAAGTTATACTTTCCATTAATAAATTTATGTTGTTAGTATATCATTCAATATGAATTATTTTTTACAATATATCTATGTTATTGTACTGTTAGTACCATTTATGTATAATTTATCTCCTGAATGTACTCTTAAATTATCAAATTACGTTATTTTTCATGCTAATAATAAATTTTCTAAATACTCGTAATAACAGTGGAATTGGTCCAAGTAATAGACCGAATGTCCAAATATCGGTAGGGGTGGCAACACTACCCGAACCCGCGGGTACCCATCCCGCCCCTACCCGCTCGGGGCGGGTTTTAACGGGACGGGTTCTTGGGCGGGGCGGGGCGGGGTCGGGTTTAGATTAAACCCGCCCCGGTATATATATATATACAGGGACGGACCCAAGCATACCAATGAGGGGACACTTGTCCCCATGATGTTTTTAATTTTTGTTTTAAAAAATATAGTTATATATAATATGTCCCATTTTAAATTTTAAATAACCCCACTACAAATAAAATAAATTTAATTAGCTAAAGTTTTAAATTTATTTTTTTATCATTTTGACTATTATTTAACCTAATTAAATTTAATTATTGTACCGTCAATTCTTTATTCTCTTAAACCCTCTTCTTATTTTTATATTTTCAACCTTCTTTTTCTATTCCTTATCTAATGGTCATCTTTTTTTCATCAAAAAGTAAATTTTAAATTCTCTAATTTTTTTATATAGCTCTCCATTACTCTATGTATCTTTCAATTTCATTATTTTTCTTTTTGATATTTTCAATTGGAATTTTTAATTCAAACAATTATAGTTTAGGTATTAATCTAATATTTTATTTTTTTCGTGACTTTATATATTTTATTTTATTCTTGATTTATTCATCCTTATTACTCACTTTTTATCTTTTGTTCTATTATATGTACCTATGTTGCATATAAAATTTTAAAATGAACGGATTAATTTACTAATTTAGAATATATTTTTTATTTTTAAAAATAATAATAAAAAATATTTTAATTACAATATATAATTAAACAGATACATAAAATTTTTTATCTAACATTATATCAAAATTAAATTAAAAAATATATAACATATTTAATTATTTTAAAAAGAAATAAAAAAAATTGTAAATTATGTTTTTATTATTTTATATAAACATACTTTTCATATAAAGATTTAATTTTTCTAGTATTTATATATAATTCTAATTTCAAATTATAAATACTAATGTATCATTAGGCGCTAATATGCCAGTTAATTCAGTCTTTTATTATTAAATGTGTATAAAAAAGATTAGTTAGGATAATAAGTTATCTATAATTTAATTAAAATATTTTAATTTTAAATTTTAGAAATAAAAAATATTTTTTTATAAATTATATATAATGAATAGTATTTTAAGAATAAAGTGTTCACTAACTCTTTTTAATTTTTATATCTCCATATAATTAATAATATTTAACAAAATTTATTTAATATATATATTTTTTCCCCACTCTTAAAATTTTTTGGGTCCGTCACTGTATAAATATATATATTTTTAGTCTATAATATATGTAACATATATAAAATAATTAGTAAAATGATTAATAATATTATATCATATATAAATTTTTACTTTAATTTATGTTATGTATGTAAATGGTGGTTATATAATTTTTAAAATTTTATTTTATTTGTTGGATTTAATAATTATAGGGGCGGGTAGGGGCGGGGCGGGTAGGGGCGGATTAGGGTTTAACATTTTACTACCCGCGAGTAGAGCGGGGCGGGTTTCATGCGGGTTTTTTGTACGGCGGGGCGGGTCGGGTAGAGCAAAAAACCGCCCCTACCCGCCCTGTTGTCACCCCTAAATATCGATAAAAATCTTATATATTTATTTAATTAATAATAATCTATTTTTCATAGGTTTTGATTCAATAAACCTTCCATAATTGTCCTAAATAATATTATTATAAATATTATTATAATATCTTAATGTACTTTAAATTAAATATCTATAACAATATATAGAGAGAATAGGAGAGTTTGTTGTCTAATTTTCGCTTTTTCATCTTAATACTATTAATAAATAGTGTTTAATATATTTGTCCTCTTAAAATTTGGTCCAAAATATAATTATTAGTTAACTTTTCTTTATTTTTTGTACAAATATCTTTTTATTCTACACATAACTTTTAACGATGTTGTCTTCTTTCTTATTCTATAGAGTACATGTAGTAATCTCTCCCTATCTTTATTTTACTTAATTAAAAAAATCATGATAAATATGTGTATAGAAAATAATAATAAATAATAAAAATAAAAATTAAAAATTTTTAAAAAATAATAGAACAAAAGATGATATAAGATATTGAATATAAAATTAAAAGAACAAATTTTTAGTAATTAAAATTATGCGAAAAAAGAGTTTTTTAAATTTAAATTTTTATATCTACTTCAAATTAAATAAGATTGAAAAAATAAATAAATTTATAAATATTTATAATTTTTTATCTTGATTGTTACATATAATAACAACGTAACAATTTTAGTATCATACTTAAATTAATTTAAATTTTATTATTCTATATATTAAAAAAATTAAATAACTTATAAAATTTTTATTTATTCATAATTTATTATTCATTAAAATTTTTATTTTTTTATATCAAATTTATAATTTAAAAAATATAAAAATTAATTTCCTAAAAAATAGAAAAAAATAACAATATAAAAATTACAATTTTGTTTGAAATTAAATGAAACTAAAATCTTAAAAAATTTATTAGTTAGAGACATAGAAGTTGACATATTAGATTTAGAAAAAGATTAAAAATTATTACAAATAAGTCTTAAAAGTAGGAGAGGTATTCAACAATGTAATATTTTTATATTCAATAGTAGCTAAAATATAGTAGTGTCAATATAATATTACTCTTTTAAAAAGATATAATATATTTGATATTATTTTTTTATAATTGTTGACAAATTTTATAATTTGATTAAAAAAAATTTTGAATACTTGATATTTTAAATTTTGTCTGAAAGCAATAAAATATGACTTAACAAGTAAGTCTGAAAAATAATAAGAATCTACATAATAAGTATACATTTAGATATCTAAATCAAAGAAGAAAAATATTCTTTTAGCAGATCTTTGATAACTCAAAAGTTAACACAATGGTAGTTATGGATCAAAGTCATAAACAAAAATGAGAGTTGGGATAATGGTATGGTGATAATTAATTGCGATTGGGATGAATAGAAGAAGAAAACAAAAAAAAAATAAATAAATAAAACAAGACAACATATGATAAGAGAAAAAATACTATATAATATGATAAGATAATATAATCAAAATAAAAATTAATAATCTTAAAAGATAATAAAATTAAAGATAATTAAAGTGGTTTAAGATAAGATTGAAGAAATATATTTTTTTTATTTATTAAAATTATGGATGGAGATAAAAAATGTTTTGAATATAAATTTTTAAATTTACTTCTAATTAAATAGGATTGAAAAAATAAATAAATTTAATAATATTTATAAATAATTAATCTTTAAATAATATCAATAAATTTTTATATTGATTTTGTTACACATAATAATAAATTAATATTTTTAATCTTATTTTTTAATTTAAATTTATTTATTTGAGTATTTTATATATTAAATAATTTAAGATATTTTACTTTTTTATAATTTATTTTTAAATATTATTAAATTTATAATTTTAAAATAAAAATATAAAATTAATTTCTTAAATTCAATAGAAGAGCGGCTCAACAAGCACTACACTAGTTGATTTATAAAGTGGTTATATCTTATGGGTGACGGTGTGAGCAAAGTTATAAAGAGAGTAAAATTTTATTCCGACCCATAATCATTAATCTAAATGATAATTTATAATTTATTCGTTAACAAAAAATGATATGCGGTTCTTAACAATTTATTCTATTGGATGTATTGGCCTTTTCGTTAATCTTTTCGTTAAGTCTTAACGAATCTATTTTACGGGTATCGTTAACTGCAACCTATCAAACTATTTGATAGGGCAATAATAAAATTTGGGATTAATCTCCACATACAAGCCTTTTCACCGTATAAGTTATATAAATTCTGAAAATTCTTAATCCATAAAACGCGTTTTTTATGGCATGTATGTTTTATGCGCCTCTTTAACAGATTTTTCAATCAATCAACGTGCAAATATATAACTTCTTTTTTTGAAAGGATTTCGTTTCCTTTTTTGAATTCCTTCTGCGTTTTCTTGTTTTCTCTCTTCAATCTCTTTCGTGCGTTTCTTTCTCCCTTCTTCTTTGTCGTTTATGTAAGTTTCTCTCTCTGTTCTCTTTCTTCGTTTTTCTCGTTTTCCATTGTTTCTGAAATTAAACTCTGAAATCGTTTTGAAGATCATGGATGATTCAACTTCAGATTATCAGCTGAACCAGAGCGAAGTGGATTTTGAATTTGAATCTAATGAAGTTCTTGAGGTGTGGTTTAATTCCAGTTAATAATTGAATTTGAATTTAAATCCAGTTAGTAGTTTATAATTGTGTAGTTGAATAATGCGTAAACCTTATCTATGAAATTTGTTGTTTATTATTCCTTGTTTGAATTGAATCTAATGTACTAGTTTTGATGAATTTCTGCATTTTACATCAGACATTCGAGTGTAAATTAGGAATATTTGGGTGTATTTTAGGAAAGTTTGGGTGTATTTACAGTTTATGACTTTTCATCTCACTAAGGGTGAATTGTCTTATTCTTTTAGTTGAATTGTTTTAGTTTTTGTTTAATGATGATTCATGAATCTGATTTTTGTTATTTTTTATAATGGTTTTATAGTTCTATTTGCATTCTATAGTTTATGCTTGTTTTAATATGGTATATTTTTGGTGTATTTTGCAGCCCCTCTATGGTATTGATGAGCAGTTTGTTCGCCACATAGAAGCGTTTTTCTCATACAAGTCTTTACAAGTCTTCTCCTCCTTTTATTGTTTTGAATCCAATCAAGTGGCTAAGGTGTGGTTCAATTCAGAAGAAAAAAAATGTAGCATCAGAGAAAATATTTTCTGTACAAAAATGCTATTTGTACACTAAAATCAGCTACTAAAATCAGCTACCAATGTATTTGTGTATAAATATATGTGTGGTTTAATTTATTTTCAATGTATATTTGTATTCCAGTATGTATTTTATATTGGTGGCTGACTTTGGTGGCTAATTTTAGTGTACACATAGCATAACTCATTTCTGTATTTGCACCAAATTTGGGTGTAAAGCGAAGATATTTGGGTGTAACACGAATATATTTGGGTGTATTTTGAGAAATTTTGGTGTAGTTTTATTTTGATAAGTTTTGCATAATTTACTCTTTCTCTTCCTCTTCCTCATCTTCTGCTACTACTTTTTTTTTTCATCATCATCACCATCTTCTTCTTCTTTATTTCTTATTCATCTTTTTCTTTTTGTTTTACCTTCTCAAGTTTCTTCTTGTTTTACTCTCTTAACAAGAATAAAAACAAAAAATCAAACAAAGAAGAAGAAGAAACACATAATGCTCCAAAATTACTTTTAAAAGGATGAACTTACATTCATTTAACTAAAAGAAAGAAAAAAAATAAGGAAAAGAAGAAGAAAAAATACAGCATTATATGAAACATTTTTCTGTACAAAAATGCTATTTGTACACTAAAATCAACCACTAAAATCAGCTACCAATATATTTGTGGATAAATACATGTATGGTTTAATTTATTTTTAATGTATAATTCCAATATATATTTTATACTGATGGCTGACTTTGGTGGCTGATTTTAGTGTACACGTAGCATAACTCATTTCTATATTTGCAGCAAATTTGGGTGTAAAACAATGATATTTAGATGTAACCCGAAGATATTTGGGTATATTTTAAGGAATTTTGGATATATTTTTATTCTGATAAGTTCTGTATAATTCAGAACTCTTTTTCTTCCTCCTCCTCATCTTTTGCTGGTTCTTTTTTTTTCATCATTATCACCATCTTCTTCTTCTTCTTTTTTTCTTATTCATCTTTTTCTTTTTGTTTTACCTTATCAAGTTTCTTCTTATTCAAACAAAGAAAAAGAAAAAACACATAATGCTGCAAAATTACTTGGAAGAATTTGAACTTACATTCATTTAACTAAAAGAAAGAAAGAAATAAGGAAAAGAAGAAGAAGAAAAAAAATGCAGCATTAGAGAAAATATTTTTCTGTACAAAAATGCTATTTGTACACTAAAATCAACCACTAAAATCAACCACCAATCTATTTGTGTATAAATATATGTGTGCTTTAATTTATTTTCAATGTATTATTTGTATTCCAGTATGTATTTTATACTGGTGACTGACTTTGGTGGTTGATTTTAGTGTACATATAACATAACTCATTTCTGTATGTGCAGCAAATTTGGGTGTAAAACGAAGATATTTGGATATATTTTTATTCTGATAAGTTCTGCATAATTCAAAACTCTTCATCTTCCTGTTAGATATTTTATAAAATTAGTAATTTGCGTACCTCCAGCCGTTGCCAATAAATTCTTTGATTTAATTTGGAAACTTCCAATTCTTGAATCACAAACTCAGATGGAATCAAAGTGTGTTTGTTTGTTATTGTGTAATCAAAATTGGGGACCCAAATTTTATAAAGTTTATGAACAGTCGTGTTCTTTCCATAAAAAAACAGACCAACTGCCAATATAATTAATTAATAATTACAACACCACCCAAACTAATTTCTATATTAACAAATTGGACCACAATTAGAATAAAAAATTCTAACATTCTCCCACTTGGTCCAACATTTGTTACGTATAGTTTGTAATTACATACTATGCTTAAACAATTAAGACAAATTACACGAATCATAGCGATAGGTTCTCACTAATCGAGTATTACCTTATATATATTACAATGTAACATCTCCTAAGTGAATAAACTCTTTATGTGGTATTTCTGTAGGAATAAGCCCAATGCTTATTCTAGGTCTTTCACTAAATTTTATTTGTCATTCTCAATCATGTATGCGCATATATACTGACCAAATGAGAAACAAACAATAATATGAATTTCATATCCAAATATGTCATATAATATAACATAAGTCATATAAGTGACGTTACAAAACATAAACCTATACTTGTAACATGATCCTTAAACAATCCTGGTGGCATGCCTTTTGTCAAAAGATCAGCTATCATCTGTTTAGTACTAATATGCTCTATCTGTACCTCATTAGACCTAACTCGGTCTTTAATGGCTAAGTACTTAAAATCGATGTGCTTACTTCGACTACTACTTCTATTATTCTTAGCCATAAATACAGCAGCTGAATTGTCACAATATATTCTCAATGGCCTAGAGATACAATCCATAATCTTAAGCCCAGAGATGAAATTCTTTAACTAAACACCTTGTGATGTAGCCTCAAAACAAGCAATAAACTCGGCTTCCATGGTAGAAGTGGCTACAAGTGATTGTTTTGCACTCTTCCAAGATACTGCTCCATCAGCAAGCATAAAGATATATCCTAACGTTGACTTCCTAGAATCAACACATCACGCCAAGTCTGAATCTGAGTATCCAACAATTTCCAAATTGTCGGTTTGTCTATATGTAAGCATGAAATCCTTGGTCCCTTGAAGGTACCTTAAGACCTTCTTTGTAGCTCTCCAATGGATAATTTCTGGATTACTTTGATATCTTCCTAACATGCTAACAGCAAAAGCAATGTCAGGTCTTGAACAGACTTGAGCATACATTAGGCTTCCAACGGCTGAAGCATAAGAAATATTTTGCATCTGTTTCTTTTCAAGTTCATTTTTGGGACATTGATCTAAGCAGAATTTGTCACCTTTCACAATAGGTGCAACACTTGGTGAACAATTTTGCATTTTAAACCTCTCAAAAACTTTATTAATATAGGCTTCTTAAGATAAACCTAAAATTTCTTTATGTTTATCTCTATGAATCTTTATGCCAATAACATAAGATGCATCACCCATATCTTTCATATCAAAATGTCTAGAGAGAAGTTGTTTCACTTCATGTAACAACCCTAAATCATTTGTTGCAAGTAAAATATCATCTACATATAAGATGAGAAATAGGATCTTGCTCCCACTAACCTTGTGATATATACATTGATTAGAAATATTCTCAACGAACCCAAATGAAAAAATCACATTGTGAAACTTCAAATACCACTGTCGAAAAACCTGCTTAAGACCATACATTGCTCTCTTAAGCTTGCAAACTAACTCCTTACCAGCACTTGAGATAAACCCTTCGGGTTGTCTCATATAGACCTCTTCTTTTAAATCTCCATTAAGGAATGCTATTTTCACATCCATTTGATGCAATTCCATGTTAAAGTGTGCTACCAATGTCATAATGATGCGGAAAAGAGTCTTTCTTTAAAACAGGAGAAAAGGTTTTTCTGTAGTCAACTCCTTCCCTTTGAGTAAATCCTTTAGCAACAAGTTGAGCCTTGTAGTGCTCAATATTGCCTGAGGAATCCTTCTTGGTCTTAAAGACCCATTTACAGCCAATGGCCTTTTTCCCATCAGGCAATTCTACAAGATCCCAAACTTGGTTGTCCGCCATAGAATTCATTTCATCCTTTATAGCATCTAGCCAGAAATTGGAATTACGACTTTTCATTGCTTGTGAAAACGTCGTTGGGTCATTTTCATCACAAACATCATAGTCAGACTCAGCAAGATACACTACATAGTCACTAGAAATTGCAGGCTTTCTTATCCTTGTTGATCTTCTTAATGTTGCATCATCAACCTCTTGTAAAGGTAGTGGCATAACAGGTTCTCCCTCTTCTTGAAGTTGCTCTTGAGCAATATGTTCTTGAACAACATTTTCATTATGAAGAGTTTGATCCTCCACCATATGATCTACTTGAACATTATCTTCATGATGTGGAACATTAGTAATAGGTTGTTCTACATTGACCCTATCTGTATGGGCATTGTATTGAACAATCACTCTTGTACATGGAGAGGTTTGATAAACATTATCATTCTCAACAACTTTAAGAGGATGATTTCTCCCACTTTTCACATCATGCTCTAAAAATCTTGCATTTCTAGATTCAATTATTTTACTTGAATGGGAGGGACAATAAAATCTGTAACCCTTAGACTTTTCTGCATAGCTGATAAAATAAAAACTTATCGTCCTTGGGTCCAACTTCCTTTCTTGTGGATTATAAACCCGAACTTCAGCAGGACAACCCCAAATGCGTATATGATTCAAACTAGGTTTCCAACCTTTCCATAACTCAAATGGCATTTTAGAAACTGCCTTTGTTGGAACTTTATTTAATATATACGCATGTGTGTTAAGGGCTTCACTCCACAAGGATAAAGGAAGATTGGAGTTGCTAAATATACTCCTCACCATATCCAGCAAAGTCCTATTTCTTCTTTCAGCTACACCATTTTGATCTGGTGTGCCAGACATGATGTATTGTGCCACAATACCAGGCTCTTGAAGATACTTTACAAATGGACCAGGTGCTTGTCCACTTCCAATATATCTCCCATAGAATTCTCCACCTCTATCTGATCTCACGATCTTAATTTTCTTTTCGCATTGTTTCTCTACTTCAGCTTTATAAACTTTAAAAGCGTCCAATGCCTCATATTTATTATGAAGCATATAGAGATACATATATCGTGAATAATCATCAATAAAGGAGATGAAGTATTTCTGACCACTTAAGGACATATCAGGACAACATATGTTAGTGTGAATTATTTCTAATATGTCAGAACTCCTTTTAGCACCTTTTTGAGACTTTTTAGTTTGCTTTCCCTTAATGCAATCCACACAAATATCAAAATCAGTAAAGTCTAGAGTTTCAAGAACTCCATCACTTACTAATTTCTTTATTCTCTTAATGGAGATATGTCCCAACCTTCGGTGCCACAACATGTAGAATTTTTTATTCATACCATTACCATGCATAACCATAAGACTAGATGGAACATTATTAGCTAAATGGACTTTAAATAAATCACCAATTAAAGTACCACGCCTAATAATATTAGAATTTTTAATAATATCAACAGAATCATCATAAAAATTTATACATAATCCTTGTTTTACAAGCTTAGATAAAGAAATCAAATTTTTAGAAAAATCTGGAATATAAAAAGTTTTTTCTAAATCTAAAATACAACCAGTACTTAATACAAGTCTAAATGTTCCAACAGCTTCCACACGTGAATGCATCCGATTGCCCATATAGATGCTTAGTTCACTTCCTATTGGTTTTCTTTTCCTTATGAAACCCTGGATGGTATTTGAAATATGAATTTTAGCACCAGAATCAATCCACCAAGTGTCATGACATATTTCAACAAAATTAGATTCAAAACACACTGAAGGAATAAGATCACAAAGGTTAGTACATTTCTTCTCAAGCCAAACTTTAAATTTTGGGCACTCCTTCTTCATGTGTCCTTTCTTTTTACAAAAGAAACACCGTGCACCTTCTTTCTTCATAGGATGGGATACAATACCCTTTCCTTTCTTCTTATGAGTTTGCTTTTTACTACCCTCATTTGTCACTAATAGTGCACTTTCACCAAGTCCCTGAATTAGCCTTCCTTCCTCTTGCACACACATCACCAGTAATTCATTAATGGACCATTTTTCTTTATGTGTGTTATAAGAAATCTTAAATGGTCCGTACTGGACAGGAAGAGAATTCAGAAGAAGATGCATCAGAAATGAGCCAGAGATCTCAACCTCTAAAGCTTTCAGTTGTGCTGTAATGTCTCTCAACCTCATGATGTGTTCACGCACACCTCTTACGCCAGTAAGCCTCATAGATGACAATTGTGCCATTAGGGTACTTGCAAGTGCCTTACTAGAAGACTCAAATTGTTCATCAATAGCCTTCATATAATCCTTAACATTCCTACAATCAGGAATTGAACCTCGGATACTAGCTGAAATACGAGACTTAATGAACATCATACTTAAACGGTTGGATTTCTCCCACCGTTCGTATAATGCTACCTCGGCTTGAGAACTAGCATCATTAGGTGTCGGAGACTCTTCCCTACGAAAAGCATAGTCAAGGTCTGCACACCCCAAGTGAAAGAGAATCTTATCTTTCCATTCTTTATAGTTGTCACCACTTAACAAATGAACTTCAAATACAGTTTCAGATATCATTAATGCTGCAAATAATAAATCATGCTAATATTACTTAACTTTAAATAGGCACATCAAAATCCATAACATATGATAATACATGCCAATGCAAGTCATATCAAAATAAATATGAATCATAGTATCATTAAAATTTACCTGTGGGCAAAGATTTTAACACACATAATATTCACTATATCAACTAAAGTATTGAAACTAGAAAATAAAATACTATTTCTTAATACCTGTAGGCTAATTAAGAAGTAAGAAATATTTTCTATTTCAATCTAATTATATGTGAATAACATAATAAATTTCTGTGGGTAAGTTTAACAATTACAAATATATCATATTAATATTGATGTGATTTCTTTAAATATAATTATTATCAAGGATGCTGTGGCTACTCCTCAATAAATCATATATTAATCACAATATGATATGCAGCGGAAGAATTTATATTGCATGTGTAAGATCCCGAATTTTTGAAAATTAAATAATTAGCTATTTATGAGCTAATATATTATATTGAGATGTAATTTTTAAGAAAACTATTTTTAACAAAAATAATTAAATAAAATTTTATGATTACTGAAGTTTAATTTAATTATTACTTATTCCATTAAATTTGAATTATATATAAAAAAATAATTTAATAAAACAAAAATTAAATTCATCATCATCATCATCATCATCATCATCATCATCATCATCATCATCATCATCATCATCATCATCATCATCATCATCATCATCATCATCATCATCATCATCATCATCATCATCATCATCATCATCATCATCATCATAGCTTCCATTATATCCCTTGGCCGAATGCCATTTGGGAAAGGAAGAAAGCCACCAACGCGGCTTAGTATGCATACGTATATATTTATAAACTTGACACATATCATGTTAGTCATTAAACATCATTATCAATTTTTGCTTCATTATTTCTTCTTGTCACCGAACCATAATCAAAGGAAATAAGAGAGAGACCGAAGCTTTGCAAGAGAGAACTAAGAGAGAACCGTGAAAAATCTCTAATCTTCTAGTCTCGATTTTTTGCGATCTATAACTCCAATAAAAAATTAATCTGGTAAAAGTGTTCGTATCTTCCTCCTCTACACATTAGCGTTATTTTTGTCCGGTAGAAGTTGACGGTGACATAGCTCCTCTTTCTCTTGAGTTCGGCCAATTGGAGTTCTAGGAGGCACAGGCGATTTCTGACGTTTCCTTCTTCAGCAGCTCAGTCAGAAAGCTTCTCCGGAATTTTTGTTGATTTTGATTTCGTACGGAAGTAGGAGATTTATTTTAAAATTAATTGTTTAAATCTATGAATGCCATTGAAGTCTAGTGAGTAATTGCAAATAATTTATAAATGTCTTGCGTGATTAATTGATGAATTGGTTGAGTTGTGGTTGTGAAAGGTGAATAAATTAGTGTTACTTGTTAAATTGAAAGATGATAAGTTAGTTATTGAAGAAATTGTTGTATTGATAATTATTGAATGGAGTTGGATTTGAGTTTGGTTTGGGAAGTTAGGAATTTGAGGGAGTCCACATAGGTGGTAAAGTCCAATTTTAAAGGGAGATGCTGTCCAAATTTTTGTAAAAGTAATACGAAAAAATACTTTTGTTTTGAAAACATGATTTAAATATGTATTTATATTAAGAAGCGAACTTTATATTAAGAGTAAAGTATCGTTTTTGTCCCCAATGTTTGGGGTAAGTCCTATTTGTGTCCCTAACGTTTAGATCATCCTATTTGTATCCTTAACGTTTATAAAAGTGATTCAATATTATCATATTATCAATTATACTAACAAATCAGATATATTTTTCAATTATTCTCACTTGGATGTATTCATTCTCAATTAGTTCTCACTTGGATGTGTTCAATTTTAATATTATACCGACTATTTGTGTTTAGATTCAATTATGTCTCTAGAAAAGTGAATTATGTAATGTTGTAGGAATTAGTTTTAACATTTGATGAGCTATTTTACGGAGTAGATCATCGATTCTATCCCAGACATTTGTATTCTAACTTTAAGAAGAGATTTTTAAAACTCAAACTAAAGCGCTCGTGATGTGTAATTGACGGCAGGATAACATTGAATCACTTTTACAAACGTTAGGGATACAAATAGGATGATTTAAACGTTAAGGACACAAATAGGATTTACCCCAAACGTTGAGGACAAAACCGATACTTTACTCTTATATTAAAAATCTGATTTACGGGCTTATTTTGAGAAATGATTTTGAAATTGAACCTGGTTAGCTTTCAGATTTATAAAATGATTTGGCGTTGGATTTGGATTGTCGGATTTATCAGGAATGATCTTTGAGGATCGAAAATGATTTGGTTGGAACCCTTGAAGGGTGGCAAAGTTTGAATTTTAGAGAAAATGCTGCAGAAATTTTTATAAAACTTCGAGGCTTTGCTTAAAGCGTTAATCAAAGGAGAATTTGATTTAAAACTCATTCTATTTGGCTTTCAATTTATCAGGAAAAGAGTTATGTTTTAAGTTTATTCTATTGAGAAAAATTTCTTGTTTAAGTAATAATTTGAGTCCAATTTATTAAGGAAAGAAATTTTTATTAAACATTAAAGAAGTTTGGCTGCCTAGAAACTAATGTTTTGAAGTATGGTAAGTGAAGGAATATGTAGTGATGCGGAGGTGTGAATAATAATAAGGTGATGCGGAGGTATGAGTATGTAATTGGTGATGTGGAGAAATAATGAAAAGTCATGAATGAAATAAATAATTGAAGTAGATTATGATTCATGAAAATGAAATGTGAATGGGCGTTGTGCCAAATTGCTAATGCGAAAGGGCTCGCCTAACGGATAGCCTGAGGTTGCTAATGCGGGAATGTTTGCCTAATTGATAGCACTGTTCCTTACTGTGATACATATTAAAATGTTTTTATAATGAGGCCTAATTGATACAATAAAGGGACCATATTCGGGGTTCATTCCGAGAAACGTCGGGTTGCGGATAAACAACTGATGCATGAGCTCATGGCCTGCTTAGGATAGATATGCATCATATTGATTGCGCATTTGCATTTGGTCTTGTTTTGCTTGTTATATTTTCTCTGTGATTGTGCTGCTTGACTTGTTTTTCTTATTGCAATTTGTTTGTTTGTTGATCTGTTCCTTGTGCTATTGTTTCTCTGTGATTGGGAACTAAGGTTGTGATTGAGGTTGGTTTAAGTTCGAAAATTTAAAGAAGGTAATAAGTTAATAAAGTAAAAATAAAAAGTATTTCCAAAGGTTTAACAAAATAGTTTTATTGAGTAAAGTTAGTTATTTGCATTTTATTTAATTACTTTTATGGCATTCCTATTCCCTACTGAGAACTAGTGGTTTGTTCTCACCCCAAAATCTTCCACCCTTTCAGCGACACAGGTTCAAAGACTCAGTTTGAAACTGCAGGCGATTATTAGTTTTATTTAAGTTAAGTTTATGTGTTGAGTTGTTTTCATAGAATTCCCTCGCCTTTATTATTTAAGATTTTATTTTATACAGAGGGATAGGAATTGTATTTGAGTTTCTTATTGAATTCATTTGTATAGTATTTATTATTATTAACAACTATGTGATTATTATTATTTGAATATCTTTGATATGTGATTTTAAATACTAAAAACAATTTTCTGGAATTTTCTCAAAAACCGAAACGCGATATCGACGTAAAGGCTCAATAGTAAATTTATAATAAACGAGATCAGGTCCGTAACGCCTTACTTTTGGTACGAACATGACATGCTAAAAGTTAGGGTGTTATGATAAACCACTATTTTATGGTTTATCTTATGCTAAATTGAGTGGTTTATATCAATTCTTTACTCACTTATTCATATGATTTGCATGAGTTTACATTTTTCCTTCCTGATTTTGTGCTATGATTGAAAACATGCTTCTTTGGCCTTAAATTTCCTATGTTTAATCCTCTCTTATTACCATTCGATGTCGTGATATGTGTGTTAAGTGATTTCAGAGATTACAGGGCAGGAATGGCTTAGAGGATGGAAAGGAAGCATGCAAAAGTGGAAGGAATACAAGAAGTTGAAGAAATTGCTAGGCTGTCCAGCCTGACCTCTTCGTACTTAACTGACTATAATTGAGCTATAGAAGTCCAAATGAGGCAGTTTTGAATGTGTTGGAAAGCTAACATCCGGGGCTTCAAAATGATATATAATTTGTCATAGTTGCTCTGAAGATAAGTGACGCTTACGCGTGATTCCACACGCACGCATGGATCTGCACAAAACCAGCGACCTGCACGTATTTGAATTCGCCCCCAGCGATTTCTGGGCTGTTTTTGACCCAGTTTTCGACCCAGAAAACACATATTAGAGGCTATAAAGTGGAGGAATTAATAAATTCATTGAAACAACATTTATATTTATAATTTTAGGTTTTAGATGTAGTTTCTAGAGAGAGAGAGGCTCTCTCATCTCTCTTAGGTTTTAGGATTTAGGATTTCTCTTAGTTTATGGTTCATTCCTTCTGAATTCCAGGTTCAATATTCCTTTAATTTATCTTTCTCTTCTACTTTTTATTTATTCCATTACTTTAGTTTATCTATTCCTCTTGTGGATTCTCTTCTTATTCATTTTGGCTATGAATTTTTCAATGTTAGATTTGATTTTATATTCAATGCAATTCGAGGTATTTCAAATTTATGATTACTTTCTTCTATTTATGATATATATAATTTAGATTTTTCCCCATTTACTTTGGTTGAGTAATTGGTGATACTTGAGTTATCAAACTCAGCTGTTGATTGAAAATTAGAATTTGCTGATTGCTTTTGATCCCTCTAAAGCTAGTCTTTCCACAGGAGTTGACTAGGACTTGAGGAATCAAATTAATTTGTCCACTTGACTTTTCTTTATTTAGTAAGGGTTAACTAAATGGAAGCAATAAACAATTCTTATCACACTTGATAAGGATAACTTGGATGGGATTTGCAGTTCTTATACATTGCAATGGTTTTTCTAATTATTAATTTATTTTTCCTGTTATTTATTTTCTTATTCCTTATTTCAAAAACCCCAAAAAGATAATCTTCCATAACCAATAATAAATCATACCTCCCTGCAATTCCTTGAGAGACGACCCGAGGTAAATACTTCGGTTATCAATTTTATTAGGGGTTTGTTACTTGTGACAACCAAATTTTTGTACGAAAGGATTCTCTGTTGGTTTAGAAATTATACTTTCAACGAGACTTTATCTGTAAAATTCTTTACTGACAGAAAATCCATTCGTCAAAATGGCGTCGTTGCCGGGGAATTGCAAACGTGTGCCTTATTATTTGTTATTGTAAATATTTGCTTTTTCGTTTCTTTGTTAGTGTTTCTAGTTTTAGGAGTTTATTTTCATTAATTTCTATTAGTTTTTATTTCTTTAGCTGCTATGAATTCTCACCCCTCTGGTTTCAAGTTTAGTTCCAATGTTGTTGTAAGGAATGGAAACTATAATGAAAATAGACATCAAGGTTGGAAGAATCAAAG
Source organism: Arachis hypogaea (assembly GCF_003086295.3). Taxonomy (NCBI): domain Eukaryota; kingdom Viridiplantae; phylum Streptophyta; class Magnoliopsida; order Fabales; family Fabaceae; genus Arachis; species Arachis hypogaea. The sequence goes on along the minus strand of NC_092050.1, from coordinate 142,290,720 downwards.
ATGGGAGGAGTCACAAGGATTTGATCAACCCTCTTGGTAACAACCTCCTCCAATGCGCTATAACCAACAACCATTCTGTGATGCATATCAAGACAACAGTTATGGTGGACCCTTTCGTGACAACCAACCTCCACCAAATTACTATGGTCAAAAGCCATTTCAGGGAGCGTACGAAGATAATGAATATGGTGGACCCCCTTGTAGTTACCAACAAGCCCCACCATATGCTTATAAACCACCTCCTTAACATACCTTTAAACCACCACACTCACAAGCCCCTTCCCACCATTCACCTCCATATGAACCATATCCAGAACCACCACCTCAATATTCACCATCTCCATATCCTTATCAAGAAGAACCACCTCTGTATTATGAGCCCTTTTTCCCAACAAATGAACCCTCCTATCCACCCCAACCTCCATTGGATAACAACACACTCATCTCTAATATCATTGGTCTCACCTCTACACTCCAAAATCTTATATCTCGCATGAACCAACCCTCTACCTCCAATATTCAACCCTCAAGCTCTAGTGCACTTGCTTTTCAACTACATAATGATCTCTCCATCCCATCACCACCCTCCATGGAAGAGCACCCACATTCATCAATCCAAGAGCAAGATGATCCCAATTATGCTATTGATATGGAACAAGAAAGAAGAAATCATTTTCGCGAATCCATACTTCATAAGAAGCTAGAAGAGGCCCTACAAGTGAAGGTAGTGGAGACCCTTGAAGTCGAAGGAATGGTTAAAGAATTAGTGAAGGAAGACATCAAGGAGGAGTCTGATTTTGTCTTAGAATAAGAGGAGGCCCAAAATGTGGAGATAGGGGAGACCCTTGAAGATGAAGGAGTAATTGAGGGGAGTTGTCATGGAAAGAAAATCATCAAGGAGGAGTACGATTTTATACTAAAACAACTGGACAAAGTAGCAATTATTGAAGAGGAAGAAGCGGTTGCAGACTTCGGAGATGGGGAGCCTCCATGGGAAAGTCAAGTTATAGAGCCTCCTTCAAAGACATTTGAAATTGATGTTGAGGAGGGTGTACAACCTCCAAGGCATAGCCTGGTTGAAGACTTTGAAGAGGTTGATCAAGAGATGGACTCAATCATTGATGAATCCTTATCTACAATTGAATCCTCTCCCATTGGACTTGACATGGAGATTAAAGAAGAAGAAGCACAACCTCCCATGTCCTTGGAAAGCAATGAAGAGGAGATTGAATTGGAAGAAAGCTACAAAGAGGAAGAGGTTGAAATTGAAAAAACTTGCAAAGAGGTGGAAGTTATCAAGGAAGAGCACAAGGGAATGTAGCTTGAAATCACTTTGCCAAAGTTGTTGGAGATCTCTCTCCCAAAGCCATTACCATCCAATACAACAATCAAGTGGGTAAAATTCTTATCCTTGACCTTTACTTTCTCACTTGAATATGGTTTACTTGAGACAGATGGTCAGCTTAGAGCTCTTTGTGGCTTTAAGAGTAAGAGGGAGATGGTTAGTGGTTGGCAACACAGTCCTATGTTCGTTGTGGTTGGGAGCTCAAAGTCTAAATGTAAGGGTTGGTGTAAAGCTCGAATGAATGGGGTCTAGGAAGCTGTTTGGATGCCTTAGTGAGAATTCGGATTGCTTACCACCCGGATGGAATCATGATGATCCACTTGAAGACGGGTGTAGAATCAAGATTTGGGATCCGGGAATATATGAGGATCGATTTTGGGAGCTCAGAGCTTGTGAAGAACTTCATCAAAGCTTGAAGAATTTATCTGGTATTGATAGAGCTTATTAGAAGTCCAAGCATTGGTGAAAGTTTCAAGATGAGTTCAAGCACAAGCCACCATGACAAGGAGCTCACCAAATGTCCAACTTAAGGACTTTAACTAAAAGTGCTAGGTGGGAGACAACCCACCATGGTATAATCGTTCTTTTTTATTCTTAATCTTATTTTATTTTGTTTTTACTAGTGTTCATTCATAATTTCTGCATATTCACCTGCATTCTGCATTTGCATCTGCATACACATAAAAAAAAGTGGCAAAGAGTTGCGTGTGAGCAATGCAAAAAGTGTGCCAATCGCACAAGCATCACCACGCACACGCGTCCCTCACGCGTGCGCGTCATTTTGAACATTTGGCACTTCACGCGTACGCGTCAATGACGCGCACGCGTGACCTAGGAAAATCGGTGTAAAGAGGTGTCAGGCCAAAAGTTGTGCTGGCCTAGTGCGGACACTATGCCCAAGGCACAAATTCTCCCACGCGTATGCGTCCCTGACGCGTGCACGCCATTTTCAAATTCTGACCACTCACGCGTACGCGTCAATGACGCGCATGCGTCACATGTTATTTTGGCACACACCCCAAGACAAACAGAGAGTTGTGCGCGCGCAAGGATGCCTTCGCGCGAGTAGCACAAACACGGTCACGCGTACGCGTGCGCGTCACTAGCGCAACACCACCAGATCCCTACGCCGCCACTTTTCTTATCTTTTCTTTTCTAATCCTTATTTCTTTCTTCTTTCTTTCTCTTCTTTCTTCTTTATTATCCATTCTTTTTCTCCTTTTCTTCTCTCTTTTCTCCTTCTTTCTTTCTCCTTTCTTTCTTTCTTTTTTTTCTTCATCTCTTTAACTTCTCATCTTTCTTCACTTTCATTCTATTTTTACTTAATTTATTTACATACTTTCATTCATTGTATTTTAATTTTTTGCATATTTTTATTTTCTTTTCTAAGTTTATTATTTTTTTTCTTTTGGTGTTAAATGTCCTTATTCAACTGTTACATCTTTTCTCGCATTACTCTGGTATTTCATGACTTGTTCTGTTTTGATTGGGTGATTTTATTTCAGTCAATGCTAATCTTTTATGATACTTGTATTCCTTTTGCATTGACATGAGTTTATATTGTCTTTCATTACCCACACTCCTCCCCTTTGTTGAAAATTTTGCACCACTGGTATGCCATGTGCTTCTATTATTTTCTCACTTGTATGTTGTAGCTACCATGTAATTGAGACCCTTATTATTTGGCATTAACACCTATATTTTATTTGTTTTCTATCTTTGTTTCTGGGTTACTTTTCTTCTTTTCCTCTTCTTTCAGGAGGGCCACCGGAAAAGGAAAGGAAAAGAACTTCTATATGGGGTGACAGACAAGTCCACCTGCACAATCCTTGGAGAAAAGCGTCAGTTGGAGCCACCCATCCACTTGCACAACTTAGCATGCACCGAGGACGGTGCAATCTTTAAGTGTGGGGAGGTCAATACCGATCTCCATGGGTTAGTTATTTTCATCTCAACACCAATATTTTATTTTATTTGTTAGTTCATTGTTGCATTTGCATGTTTGAATTGCATGTTTGTTTGATTTTATGCATATTCTACTTGGTTAAAATAATAAGTTCTTTTTAAGATCCTATTTTTGAATAATTTCACTAATTTAAATAAAAAAATTTTGTGTTAAATTTGTTTGAAGACTGTAAATTGGAACATGAATTATAGCAAAGAACACACAACCTGTGAAATCTTGAGCTTAATTACATGGTTACACTATTTAACCATAATATTTTAATTCTTGTGTATTTTCTTCTCTATAATTGCAATCTTTATTTTGTTTCATTCTATATGTCCATTGTTTAGTATATTTACATGCATACATATGATTGAGGCCATTGTTTTATTAGCTCACTTATCCCAAATAGCCTACCCTTTTATGCCACCTTTGTTAGCCACCTTGAGCCTTTTTATCCCCCTTGTTTTATATTTTACCACATCACTAGCCTTAAGCAGAAAAATAAATTAAATACCCCAATTGAATCTTTAGTTAGTTTAAGATAGTGTGTTAACTAAGTGTGAAGAAACTGTGGGTACTTGGGTTAATGAAAGTGTACAGTATTTAAATGATAAAATATTAAGAATTTGGGTACCTACTCATGTGAAACCAGAAAAATCAAATATCTATGTGCATTGATATGTTATGGTTTGCTTTTATTTATATATATATATATATATATATATATTAAATATATAAATAAGGGGATACAATTACCCCAATGCTAAGTTCAATAAAAGATCAATGCATATGTGGTGAAACTAAAGAAATATTTGGTACATGAGTATGTGATAAAAAAGTGAAAATTATGGGTAGCTAGGCATGATCTTAGAATTACATAGAGAGTGTGTGTGTGTGTGTTAGGTGAGAACTTAGGTTAATCAAAGATTCATATTTTAGCTCACTTGGCCATACATGTACCCTTACCTTTACTTTAGCCCCATTACAACCTTGAAAAGACCTCATGATGTTTGTATTGGTATACTAAATATTTGTTGATTGGTTAGATGAAGAATAAAGTTTAGAAAGCATGATTAGAGAAGAGTAGAGTGATTAACCCCATACACTTGAGTGATTAGAGTGTACATACACCATCAGTGAGGGTTCAATGCTTGATTCTACGTTCCCTGTTTTCATGAGCTGTCTTCTTACAAGTTTACTTCTCTTTATTGTGTGATTTAAATTAGTGGAGTCTGATTTATTTTTGTCTTGAAGAATTTGTTTACTTTTAACCAAGTAGGTAGAAGTATTTTTGCATTTAATTGCATTCATATAGATAGGTTGCATTTCATGAGTCTTACTTTCCCCATTCACTCTCTTATAGCTTCTCTTGAGCTTTGCATGAGGACATGCTAATGTTTAAGTGTGGGGAGATTGATAAACCACTATTTTATGATTTATCTTATGCTCAATTGAGTGGTTTATATCAATTCTTTACTCACTTATTCATATGATTTGCATGAGTTTACATTTTTCCTTCTTGATTTTGTGCTATGATTGAAAACATGCTTTTTTGGCCTTAAATTTCCTATGTTTAATCCTCTCTTATTACCATTCGATACCGTGATATGTGTGTTAAGTGATTTCAGAGATTACACAGGAATGGCTTAGAGGATGGAAAGAAAGCATGCAAAAGTGGAAGGAATACAAGAAGTTGAAGAAATTGCTAAGCTGTCCAGCCTGACCTCTTCGTACTTAACTGACCATAACTTGAGCTACAGAGGTCCAAATGAGGCGGTTTTAGTTGCGTTGGAAAGCTAACATCCGGGACTTCAAAATGATATATAATTTTTTATAGTTGCTCTGAAGATATGTGACGCGCACGCGTGATTCCATGCGCATGCGTGGATCTGCGCAAAACCAGCGACCTGCACGTATTTGAATTCGCCCCCAGCGATTTCTGGGCTGTTTTTGATCCAGTTTTTGACCCAGAAAATACATATTAGAGGCTATAAAATGGGGGAATCAATCAATTTATTGAAACAACTTTCATATTTATAATTTTAGGTTTTAGATGTAGTTTCTAGAGAGAGAGGCTCTCTCCTCTCTCTTAGGTTTTAGAATTTAGGATTTCTCTTAGTTTATGGTTCATTCGTTCTCAATTCCAGGTTCAATGTTTCTTTAATTTAGCTTTCTCTTCTACTTTTTATTTATTCCATTACTTTAGTTTATCTATTCCTTTTGTGGATTTTCTTCTTATTCATTTTGGCTATGAATTTTCCAATGTTAGATTTGATTTTATATTCAATGCAATTCGAGGTATTTCAGATTTATGATTACTTTCTTCTATTTATGATATATATAATTTAGATTTTTTTTTCTTTGCTTTGGTTGAGTAATTGGTGACACTTGAGTTATCAAACTCCGCTATTGATTGAAAATTGAAATTTGTTGATTGATTTGGATCCCTCTAAAGCTAGTCTTTCCACAGGAGTTGACTAGGACTTGAGGAATCAAATTGAATAGTCTACTTGACTTTCCTTTATTTAGTAAGGGTTAACTAAGTGGGAGCAATAAACAATTCTTATCACACCTGATAAGGATAACTAGGATGGGATTTCCAGTTCTTATACCTTGCAATGATTTTTCTAATTATTAATTTATTTTTCCTGTTATTTATTTTCTTATTCCTTATTTCAAAAACCCCAAAAAGATCATTTTCCATAACCAATAATAAATCATACCTCCCTACAATTTCTTGAGTGACGACCCGAGGTCTAAATACTTTGGTTATCAATTTTATCAGGGGTTTGTTACTTGTGACAACCAAATTTTTGTACGAAAGGATTCTCTGTTGGTTTAGAAACTATACTTTCAACGAGACTTTATCTGTAAAATTCTTTACTGACAGAAAATCCGTTCGTCATGTTACATTATGGTATCAGAGTAGTTCGTTCCTGTTAGAGCCTTAGGAATGGACTGACTATGCTTTACTGCATACTCTGAGTGTCTGTCATGCGATGGGACTTGTCTTAATGACAAGTGTTTGAATTTCAGATGCATGACTGTCTTTCGAGTAATGTTGTTAGTCGACCGTAGCATTCTTCATGGTATTAGGTCTGGCCAACTTAATACTGATGATTTTTGTATACGGAAACACTAATGGATTATCATAGACGAAATAGAAATAATAGGTTATACGGTTCACGGGATTTAGGAACGTTTTGACGTAAACTCTTTATTCGTGCTATAAGACTTGGTGTCATCTTTTCTTTCATTATTTTCATTGGAATTCTTTGTTCTGGATTTTCTCTTTAAAATGTGATTTGATTACTCCTTTCAACCACATCTTATTGATCATATGTCTCTTTAGCAGATTGTGATCCTATCTGTTCACTTGAATCTGTTCGAACAGTCATTCTTGGCGTTGCCTATATCATTTTTCGTGAATCATGTTTTCTTTTAGTAGAGTCTGAACTTAGTTTATTATATCAATTTTTGAGGACGAAAATTTTTATAAGTGGGGTAGGATATAAAACCCTGAATTTTTGAAAATTAAATAATTAACTATTTATGAGCTAATATATTATATTAAAATATAATTTTAAAAAAAAAACTATTTTTAACAAAAATAATTAAATAAAATTTTATGATTATTAAAATTTAATTTAATTATTACTTATTCTATTAAATTTAAATTATTTATCAAAAAAATATAATTTAATAAAACAAAAATTAAATTGATTATTATTATTATTATTATTATTATTATTATTATTATTATTATTATTATTATATCCCTTGGCCGAATGCCATTTGGGAAAGGAAGAAAGCCACCAACGTGGCTTAGCATGCATACATATATATTTATAAACTTGACACATATCATGTTAGTCATTAAACATCATTATCAATTTTTGCTTCATTATTTCTTCTTGTCACCGAACCATAATCAAAGGAAATAAGAGAGAGAGACCGAAGCTTTGCAGGAGAAAACCGTGAAAAATCTCTAATCTTCTAGTCTTGATTTTTTGCGATCTATAACTCCTATAAAAAATTTAATTCGGTAAAAGTGTTTGTATCTTCCTTCTCTACACATTGGCATTATTTTTATTCGGTAAAAATTGACGGTGACATAGCTTCTCTTTCTCTTGAGTTCGGCTAGTAACGAATTCAGAAAATTTTAATAGTAGGGGCAAAATTATATAACATTATAAAAATTTTTATAATAAAAATAATATTTATATATAAAAAATTAAATATTAAATTATTTATTAATCATTATATATCTGTGTATAAATATATGTATTGTTTAATTTATTTTTAATGTATATTTTATATTTTAATATATATTTTATATAAATAATCATTTTTTATGTACATATAACATGATTACTGTTATGATTATATTTTATTATTGTAAAATATGATTAGCCTTTAAAATATCTAATATATAAATTACAATATTAAAATAGTAATTTAAATAATAATATATAATTTAAAATTCTATTATTTTAGATTTTATATTTTAAAAAATTAAATATTTTTTCTCTTAACACTACTATCAAAATTTCTTTCTTTTTATATACATTACTAAATAATTATTTAAAAATTCACTTCCTAACAATTAGAAGTCGACTCTTACTGGTATTTATAGTTAAAAAAGTTCTTTCAATTAATACAGTTGCTATGCAAAAATTAAAGCTAATTTAAAAAAAGATAAATAATATTCTTTTGAGTTGATTTTTAAAAAAGAACACTAATTTTGTTTAAATTTGAGAATTGATTATTTTAACGAATTTCTAATATAAAATTTTTAAATTGACGATCAAGTACCAAAAATTGAGTAAAAAATTATTGTGGGGTCAAATTTAATAATCTAATGGGGCGAATAAATATTATTATCATATACTACTCAAAAAAATTCCAAATTGTAGTGGTGGCGCTTGCCCCCACACCAGCGTACGTAGAACCGTCCCTGAGTTCGGCCAATTGGAGTTCTAGGAGGCACAGGCGATTTCTGACGTTTCCTTCTTCAGCAGCTCAGTCAGAAAGCTTCTCCAGAATTTTTGTTGATTTTGATTTCGTACGGAGGTAGGAGATTTATTTTAAAATTAATCGTTTAAATTAAATCTATGAATGTCATTGAAGTCTAATAAATAATTGCAAATAATTTATAAATGTCTTGCGTGATTAATTGATGAATTGGATGAGTTTTGGCTGTGAAAGGTGATTAACTTAGTGTTACTTGTTAAATTGAAAGATGATAAGTTAGTTACTGAAGAAATTGTTGTATTGATAATTGTTGAATGGAGTTGGATTTGAGTTTGGTTTGGGAAGTTAGGAATCTGAGGGAGCCCGCATGGGTGGTAAAGTCCAATTTTAAAGGGAGATGATGTCCAAATTTTTGTAAAAGGTATACGAAAAAGTGCTTTTATTTTGAAAACCTGATTTAAATATGTATTTATATTAAGAAGCGAACTTTATATTAAAAATATGATTTACAGTCTTATTTTGAGAAATGATTTTGAAATTGAACCTGATTAGCTTTCAGATTTATAAAATAATTTGGTGTTGGATTTGAATTGTCGGATTTATCAGGAATGATCTTTGAGGATCGAAAATAATTTGGTTGGGACCCTTGAAGGGTGGCAAAGTCCAAATTTTAGAGGAAATGTTGCAGAAATTTTTATAAAACTTCGAGGCTTTACTTAAAGCGTTAATCAAAGGAGAATTTGATTTAAAACTCATTCTATTTGGCTTTTAATTTATCAGGAAAAGAGTTATGTTTTAAGTTTATTCTATTGAAAAAAGTTTTTTGTTTAAGTAATAACTTGAGTCCAATTTATTAAGAAAAGGAATTTTTATTAAACGTTAAAGAAGTTTGGCTGCCTAGAAACTAATGTTTTGGAATATGGTAAGTGAAGGAATGTGTGGTGATGTGGAGGTGTGAATAATAATAAGGTGATGCAGAGGTATGAGTATGTAATTGGTGATGTGGAGGAATAATGAAAAATCATGAATGAAAAATTATAATTGAAATAGATTATGATTCATGAAAATGAAATGTGAATGGGCCTTGTGCCAAATTGCTAATGCGAAAGGGTCCGCCTAACGGATAGCCTGAGGTTGCTAATGCGGGAATGTTCGCCTAATTGATAGCACTGTTCCTTACTGTGATACACATTAAAATATTTTTATAATGAGGCCTAATTGACACGGGTAACCGTGATGCCAAGGTGTCTAATTGATACAGTAAAGGGACCATATTCGGGGTTCACTCCGAGTAACGTGGGGTTGCGGGTAGACAACTGACGCATGAGCTCATGGCCTACTTAGGATAGACAGGCATCATATTGATTACGCATTTGTATTTGGTCTTGTTTTGCTTGTTATATTTTCTCTGTGATTGTGCTGCTTGACTTGTTTGTCTTATTGCAATTTGTTTGTTTGTTCATCTGTTCCTTGTGCTATTGTTTCTCTGTGATTGGGAACTAAGGTTGTGATTAAGGTTGGTTTAAGTTCGGAAATTTAAAGAAGGTAATAAGCTAATAAAGTAAAAATAAAAAGTATTTCCAGAGGTTTAACAAAATAGTTTTATTGAGTAAAGTTAGTTATTTGCATTTTATTTCATTATTTTTACGGCATTCCTATTCTTTACTGAGAACTAGTGGTTTGTTCTCACCCCAAAATCTTCCACCCTTTCAGCGACACAGGTTCAGAGACTCAGTTTGAAGCTACAGGCGATTATTAGTTTTATTTAAGTTAAGTTTATGTGTTGAGTTGTTTTCATAGAATTCCCTCGCCTTTGTTATTTAAGATTTTATTTTATACAAAAGGATAGGAATTGTATTTGAGTTTCTTATTGAATTTATTTGTATAGTATTTATTATTATTAATAACTATGTGATTATTATTATTTGAATATCTTTGATATGTGATTTTAAATACTAAAAACAATTTTCTGGAATTTTCTCAAAAACTGAAACGCGATATCGACGTAAAGGTTCAATAGTAAATTTATAATAAACGAGATCAGGTATGTAACGCCTTACTTTTGGTACGAACATGACATGCTAAAAGTTAGGGTGTTACAGCATGCAAATATAATCATTAAATAAATAAATTCTATAACATGAATAATATCAAAAGTGAAGATGATATAGTGGACAACTATTTTGCCGTAGCAAACATTCAATATTATATAACAAACAAAATCCATCCATTGAAACAAGTTCTTTCTGTCTTCTCTCTTTTACCGTCTTCTCTTTCTTCTTCTCTCTCTTTTTTTTTTTTATATTTAAGAATAAGAAAATTTATGGGAATCATGAAAAATTATACTATTATGAAGAACAACTACGATACAAATTTAGAAGATTCCTTCTAGGAATATTATTTATTATTCCCTCTTCTTATGGTACATCAACTTTAATTTTAATGATTTTTCTTATTTATTTCGAAATTCATACTATACATTCTTCTTTGAAAATAATTTATCAAAATAATGCACAGTAATTAAATTCTGAAATGGCAAGGCAGAGACAATTTGGCTCTGATACCACATGTTAGATATTTTATAAAATCGGTAATTTACGTACCTCCAGCCATTGCCAATAAATTCTTTGATTTAATTTGGAAACTTCCAATTCTTGAATCACAAACTCAGATGGAATCAAAGTGTGTTTGTTTGTTATTGTGTAATCATAATTGGGGACCCAAATTTTATAAAGTTTATGAACAGTCGTGTTCTTTCCATAAAAAAATGGACTAACTGCCAATATAATTAATTAATAATTACAACACCACCCAAACTAATTTCTATATTAACAAATTGGACCACAATTAGAATAAAAAATTCTAACACTTCCTCCTCCTCATCTTCTGCTGTTCTTCTTCATCTTCTTATTTCATATTCTCATAATTTTTTTTGGAGGAAAAAATCAAACAAAGAAGAAAAAAAACATAATGTTACAAAATCAAAAGAAGAAGGAGGAGAAACACGATGATAAAGATGAAACACGCAAAGAAAAAAGAGGAAAAAATACAAAGAAAAAAGAGAAGAAGAAGGAAGAAGAGGAGGAGAAGGAGAAGGAGAAACAAAAAAAAAATGACAGTTATAATTTTCATCAAGAAAGAAAAAGAAGAGTCGTTCTTAATGGTGAGAGAACATTTTGAAAACGTAATGCGCATATTAACACGCTTTTGTGAGTGAGTGTAGCTTCTGTTGAATTTGACTCGACTTATAAAACTTGTAAATAAAAAAAATTTGTATTAATAACATGAATATAAAATCTGTGCTGCGAGCAAAACGTTACCGCTTTTTAAGGGTTTTAGTTGTCCCAATATTACATCAATTGGAGTTCTAAACCAAATACAACATATAATGCTTTCTTGTACCAAAGGATAAACCATACTGAGTATACCTCTTGTCCAAAGGTTCTTGCTATTGTTTTATCATCTTATCTTCACTAGATACCAGTTCTTATAATTTCATCTATGAACGACCTACATCCAAATTAATAGCTATTTATATTAATGTCTAATTTAATTTTAAATTTTAGAAAAATCAGATCATCATTTAGGGTATGTTTGGAAAACACGTTAGAAGAGAAGAAATAAGTTTAGATTTCTTGAAAGTTTCAATTTTTGGTTTAACAAATTTTTTATTCATAAATACAGAAATAATTTTGCATTCAAAATCACGTTTACAAGAAGCAACAATTTTGAATTTCTGCATTTTATCAACGGGCTTTTAGCCATCAACATTCAATCTTTATTTATATTTTACCAACTTTATTTTTTATGCATGTTATTGTATTATTTATGAAATTATTATTATTTCTATTTATATGAACTCTCTTTTTCTATTATTTATTATTTTGATTTTTTGTTAATTATTTGTTTGATATTATACATTTTTAATTTTATAATTGTAATTTTTTGTATTATTTTTTTATTATTTTTTTATAATATAATTTATTGATCCTATTAGGTAAAGTAAATTAAACAAAACATTAATCGTAAATAATAATAATAATAAAAATTATAACATATTAAAAAAGAGTACTAAGAGTACTAAAAATATATTATATAAAAAATATCATCAAAATTTTTTTGATTTATTTCAATCACTACTAAGATAAATATTTAATTTTTTTTATTATTCTTAGTAATCTCTAAAATTTATATTTTGTTAGTTTTAATTAAAAATATATTTTGTCAATTTTTATATGTTATTTTTATTTTAGTATATAAATATTAATTTTATTATAAAATTAATTAATAAGATCTATTCAAATATTTAAATTAAAATGATAAGGTAATATACAAAAATTATTTAAGTTAATATCTATTTTAATAATTTTTTTATCTAAAAGTGATTTTGAGTAGTGTAATCCAAACAATATTTATTTTACTATAATCTGATATAAAGATTGCTAAATATAAATCACTTTAACACAAACTAACTTTTCATCAAAATCAAATTTATAAAATCAATTTTATGCAAACTCACGTTTGTAAATGGTAATTTAAACACACTTAATTACTGTTGAAAAGTACAACTCAACAAAGAATTATTTCCAAATGTCATATCTACTTTTTTAAATGTAGGTAATAAGTAATAACTAATAAAACATTTAAGAATTAATCAGGATATAGACTACCATTCTATGCATGTTAAACGGCAATTTTAATCGCCAATTCTTCTGTTTTAGATTTAGGTCTAATTTGGGTAAACAACTTAATTAAGTTATTTTTGAAGAAATAGCTTAAATAATAAATGTTTATATTGAAAGTAGCTTATAAATAAGTAATTTTGTGTTTAGTTTTTTAGTTCTAAAAGTACTTATTTTAAGAGAAAAGTGATAAAAAAGCTTTTTATTATGAGAGAAGTCATTTTTTTTAGCTTCTCCTTAAGTACCAAAATAACTTTTTAGAAAGTTACAATTTTGTTTTGAAAATTGTACCAGACATTAATACTACACCTTTTCATAAGTTAAAAGTTAAAAAAAGTCACTTAGGTAGCGTTTGGTGGAGAGACAGAGACGAAAAGACTGAGACTGAGAGACAGAGGCTAAGAGACAGAGATTGAAATAAATCTCAGTATTTTGTTTGGTGCAAAGTGGGAGACAGAAACTAAAACAAGAATAAAACTCTAATTTAATTTGCACAAAGGGTAAAAATAGAATTAATTAATTGAAATGAGTGTATTTTAGGTATAAAATGTTATTACAGTTTTAGTCTCCATCTTTAAAAGTTTTAGTCCCCTGTGTCCCGACTTTTTGGAGATACTGAAATACTGAAATTTTAGAGACAGAGATAGAAATTTTAGTACCAGTCTCTGAACCAACAAACATGATACTAAGTCTCAGTCTCCCAACGCTACCTTATGAACCTATCCAAACGGGCTCTTAAAGACTTGCCTTTTTTGAAAGGGTCTTTGTTATCATTAACATTTGGTGTATGCTATGGTGCCTATATACACTTGCCTAATTTACTAAAAAGAGATAAAAATTAATATTTAAATTAAAAAATATAAAAGTAAACAATTTATTAATATTTAAAACTTACTATAAAAAGCAACTTCGGTAATTTCGACACCAAAATTAAAGACATGGGAGAATTCGCCTTAACATTTATCAACTTTTACACATATATCTCTGATTCTTTTTTAATTTTTTTTTGAAATTGTTTTTATCTTAGTTGATTACACCACTAGTTAGTTCTTTATACTTTTTCTTTTTATATAGCATGTTCTTGTATGGATACCTGGAGGAAGAGCTCGGTCTCGGGGAATCGACGCCGAGTTGTTATCTTCGGTGTCGACCTTTGAGTTTTATGATAATCCGAACTTTACTCCAAGAGGATGTCCAATCGCGTAGAGCTTTGAGCAAGAAACAGGGGGAGTGTACCTGCAAAGGCACTCCGAAGCTTAAGTCAGTATTGAGAATTCAATGTATCCTTTGAAGATAAAATATCATACCTTTATAGGTGAGATAAAATAGGTCGGTTACGTTTCTATTGATCATCTGAATTGAAAAGCAATTAATAGATTTTAATAAGTGATAATGTCTGGTCGAACGTTTTTATTCCAGGATGTAGTCTGTTGAGTCTTATTGTAACGTATAACGCCGAGTTATAACGTAAAGTGCCGAGTTATAGTGCATAATGCCGAGTTATTATATATAATCTGAATTATGACATCGGATTTGTAACGGCCGTATCATAGCCCCAAGCTTAGCCTGACTATATTTTGATAAAGCAGGTTGAGCTTTTTTAGTTATAACTCGGCGATTTGAGTTATAGGTATGGAGCCCCCAGACCAACTTACTTTATTAAAATAATGAATAATTTAAATTTCAGACGTAATTTGAAGTTAACGTGTATTGGAAAGTGTAGTAGTCTTGTTATTCATTGTGCCTTTGATTTTTCCAATATAATTTTGAACCGTTGATTTAATAGATGCAACGGTTAGGTTTTTTCATGGAACTGAATAGTTAATTTGAATAGTTGCTGAGATGATTTTGATAAAAGTGAATTGGTTGGACGAGAATATTGAGTTAGTTCACCGTTGTTTGGTGATTTGATTGAGTTTGATTGCGCATGTGTAAACGATGCGACTTTGAATTGAAGAGTTGTCGCGAATGGATCAGTGTTTGTACTTGTATGATATGTGATTGAGTTTGTTGACTGTTGATAGTCATAGTTTGGAATTAAAGATGGTTGATATAGATCTGATGATAGTTGATATAGATTTGACAACGAATGATAATGATTGATATAGCTCGGATAATGATTGATATAAATCTGAAAAGTGAGATAATAGATATAGATTTGAAAATAGAAAAACAAATATAGGTCGGCGAATAGAAATAACAGATATAGGTCGACAAATAAAGATGACAGATATAGATCGGCAAATAGAGATAACATGTATAATTTGGCAAATAGAGATAACTGAGAAAGATCGACAAATAGAGATAACAGATGTAAATCAGAAAGTAGAGATGACAGATATAGATCAGGAAATCAGATAACATATATAGATCGGTAAATAGGGATAACATATAAATCGAAAAATAGAGATGACATATAGATCAGAAAAATAGAGATAACAGATATAAATCTGCAAATAGAGATTACAGAAATAGATCGGCAAAAAGATATAACAGATGTAGATCGGAAAATCAGATATAGATCGGCAAATAGAAATATCAGATATAATTTGGCAAATAGAGATAACTGATAAAGATCGGCAAATAGAGATAATTGATATAAATCGAAAAGTAGAGATGATAGATATAGATCGGCAAATAGATATAACATATAAATTGGAAAATTGAGATGACAGATATAGATCGGTAAAACAGATATAGATCGGCATATAAATGTACTAGAGTTGAATTGAAAAATAGAGATAACAGATATTGATCGGAAAAACAGATATAGATCGGCAAAGAATTATACCAGAGATGATTTGAAAAATAGAGATGACAGATATTTGATCGAAAAAACAGATATAGATCGACAAATAGATATACTAGAGTTGAATTGAAAAATATAGATGACAGATATTGATCAGAAAAGCAGATATAGATCGGCAAATAAATATACCAGATGAATTGAAAAATAGAGATGACAGATATTGATCAGAAAAGTAGATATAGATCGGCAAATAAATATACCAGAGATGACAGATAATGATCGAAAAAACAGATATAGATCGGCAAATAGATATACCAGAGATGATTTGAAAAATACAAAGATGACAGATAATGATCGAAAAAACAGATATAGATCGGCAATAGATATACCATAGATGAATTGAAAAATAAAGATGACAGATATTGATCGAAAAAGCAGATATAGATCGACAAATAAATATACCAGATGAATTGAAAAATAGAAATGACAGATATTGATCGGAAAAGCAGATATAGATCGGCAAATAAATATACCAGATAAATTGAAAAATAGAGATGACAGATATTGATCGAAAAAATAGATATAGATCGGCAAATAATTATACTAGAGATGATTTGAAAAATAGAGATGACAGATATTTGATCGGAAAAATAGATATAGATCGGCAAATAGATATACTAGAGTTGAATTGAAAATTAGAGATGACAGATATTGATCGAAAAAGCAGATATAGATCGGCAAATAAATATACCAGATGAATTGGAAAATAGAGATGACAGATATTGATCGGAAAAATAGATATAGATCGGCAAATAATTATACTAGAGATGATTTGAAAAATAGAGATGACAGATATTTGATCGGAAAAATAGATATAGATCGGCAAATAGATATACTAGAGTTGAATTGAAAAATAGAGATGACAGATATTGATCGGAAAAGCAGATATAGATCGGCAAATAAATATACCAGATGAATTGAAAAATAGAGATGACAGATATTGATCAGAAAATATACCAGAGATGACAGATAATGATCGGAAAACAGATATAGATCGGCAAATAGATATAGCATAGATGGATTGAAAAATAAAGAAATATTGATCGGAAAAACAGATATAGATCGGCAAATAAATATACCAGATGAATTGAAAAATAGAGATGATAGATATTTGATCGGAAAAACAGATATAGATCGGCCTTTTTCGGGCCTTAATGATTTACTATATGACCTTTGTTTACAAAGGTGCAGGTAAGTTTGAAACCATTGGAAGGAAATGGGGCCTATAGAAAGAAGAGTGTTTATTTCGAGGCCTACGGTGGGCGCCAATTGTTCTTGTATGGATACCTGGAGGGAGAGCTCGGTCTCGGAGAATCGACGCCGAGTTGTTATCTTCGGTGCCGACCTTTGAGTTTTATGGTAATCCGAACTTTACTCCAAGAGGATGTCCAATCGCGTAGAGCTTTGAGCAAGAAACAGGGGGAGTGTACCTGCAAAGGCACTCCAAAGCTTAAGTCAGTATTGAGAATTCAATATATCCTTTGAAGATAAAATATCATACCTTTATAGGTGAGATAAAATAGGTCGGTTACGTTTCTATTGATCATCTGAATTGAAGAGCAATTAATAGGTTTTAATAAGTAATAATGTCTGGTCGGACGTTTTTATTCCAGGATGTAGTCCGTTGAGTCTTATTGTAACGTATAACACCGAGTTATAACGTAAAGTGTCGAGTTATAGTGCATAATGCCGAGTTATTGTATATAATGCCAAATTATGACATCAGATTTGTAACGGCCGTATCATAGCAGATTCTGATAGGCATGTCTTAGAAACGAATCATGTGGCATTTTTAATACGCTTTGTATTTTTAATATGGGTTGATAGTGGTGTTTTTTTACTAAAGTGAAAAATTTATGTGTTTTTTATTTATATAAATACCACAAATCTGAGAATCAGATTTATGATATTTTAATTTTTTGTTTTGTTGATACCACAGATTTGAGAATCAGATTTGTAATTTTTAATTTTTTTTTTGTTAAAATACAAATTTGTGGGTCAAATTTAAATTTTTTTATTTTAAATTTTTTGAATATACAAATCTAACTCTCAAATTTGTAATATTATGAAATTTAACCTTTAGATTTCTCTATTTTTTAAAATTTTAGGGTTCGATTTATTATTTAAAATTAAAAAAATATATTAATTCATATAAAAAAATACACCAATTATCCATAATGATACGCACAATCTTCTTCCATATAAAAAAAATTAGCCTTTTTAATATCCTCTCAGCACTTGGTGATGAAACCTTCAAATAAAAAGTGCACTTTTATGCATTATATAGGATTCAAAGGAAATACATTTTCTACGGACTGCATACGCATGTATGATGCAACTGCCATATATTACCTCAAGTGCCAAATAATTAGGTATCTCTCCAAATGCTCCAATATCATCTAATCTTTTCTTGTATTCTTAGAAAATGGATGGTAGTGGAAAGTGGCATGTGTTGTATTTGGTTCAAGGACATCTAAATTTGGAGCATCCTTTGTTGTATTTGGTTCTCGAGGACAATTAAACTTCTATGGATTTAATACTAGAACAATTAAACCCCTAAAAAACGATAATATTTTGCTGATTATGCTATCAAATAATTGCTGGACACAATAACAGTTAACGTTATACACAGGATAGATCCATTAAGACTTAACAAAGGAATCCAAAAATCTAACGGAATAAATTAATAGAAGCCACAATGTCAATTTTATTGAGTTAAAAGACGAATCGCCATTTAGGTAAATGGTTAAGTACGGAGTGAAGTTTTACTCTTAGAAACTAAAAGTAATATCCTCAAAATAAACAAAATAAAAATCTAGAAAGTAAATTGTTGGATTCAATGATTCAAAAAGCACTCTCGTTAATTTTCGTTAGAGTTCTAGTCTAGACATGTAAAAGCAGTAGCAAATTTCTCTTAGTTGGGAGGTGGCTGTTATTCAGAATTCGGAAGGAATCAGCAATGTTGTATGCAACAAGGTTTAGGTATTCTGTTCGTAAAATCCCTAATTTTGTTCCACTCTCTACTCTTCCTCCTTCCTGTTCCTGTTCATGGACAAGCCTTCACTTTCATTCTGAGCCTCCATCCCTTCGTGAAGTTGATGATGCTGTTGATTCCTTCACTCGCATGCTCTCTATGCGTCGTACTCCTCCCATCCTTCAATTTAACAAGATTTTGGGATCTCTTGCCAAGACGAACCATTTCCACGCCGCCATTTCCCTTTTTCAACAATTGCAAGCCAGAGGAATTGCGCCCAGCATAGTCACTTTGAATATCTTAATCAATTGTTGCTGCGGCATGGGTCGGATCACTCTCGCTTTCTCTGTATTCGCCAAGATTCTCAAGATGAGTTTTCAGCCTGGTACCATAACATTGAATACACTCATTAAAGGTCTCTGTCTCTGTGGCAAGGTTGAAAAAGCACTGCACCTTCACAACACAATGCTAGCCCAAGGATTTCAGTTTAATCAAGTTACTTATGGGACCTTGATCAATGGGCTCTGTAAGATAGGACACACATCAGCTGCTGTTCAGGTGTTGAGAAAGATCCCACGGCATGGAATTGTTCCTAATGTTGTCATGTACAATGCAATTATTGATAGCCTCTGCAAGGTTACCCTTTTAAATGATGCTTTTTATTTATTCTCTGAAATGCTTGCTAAGGGAATTTCTCCCAATGTTATCACGTACAACACTCTAATTTATGGATTGTGCCTTGCGGGTCAACTAAAGGAAGCCATTGATTTACTAAATCATATGATGCTGAAAAACATTACTCCAAATGTTCGTACCTACAGTACTTTGATTGATGGACTATGTAAGGAAGGAAGGATCAAAGATGCTAAGAGTGTGTTGGCTATGATGACAAAAGATGGTGTGAAACCAGATGTGGTTACTTATAATTGTTTAATGGATGGGTATTGCTTGGTTAACGAATTAAACAAGGCAAAATGTATATTCGACGCAATGGCCGAGATTAAAGCGTCTCCTAATGTTCGGAGTTACAATATCATGATTAATGGCTTTTGCAAAAGTAAAATGATCGACGACGCCTTGAATCTCTTCGAAGAGATGCATCGCAAAAACTTGGTTCCTAACACAGTAACTTACAGTATTCTAATTGATGGCCTGGGAAAATCAAAGAGAATCCTTTGTGCCTTGGAGCTTCTTGAAAAGATGCATGATCGAAGTCAACCCGCTAATATAGTCACTTACAGTTCCTTGATGGATGCTTTGTTCAATATCAAACAACATGACAAGGCACTTATGTTATTCAATCAAATGAAAGAGATTGGCATTGATCCAGATATATATACATACAACATACTTATAGATGGCCTGTGCAAAAGTGGAAGACTTGAAAATGCAAAAGAGATTTTTCAAGATCTTTCCATTAAAGGCTATCATCCAGATGTGAGAACATACACTATTATGATAAATGGGCTTTGCAAAGAGGGCCTACTTCATGAAGCATTGGCTTTCTTGTCAAAAATGGAAGACAATGGTTGCTTACCAAATGCTATGACTTATGAAATAATCATTCGTGCTCTGTTTGAAAGAGGTGAAAATGATAACGCGGAGAAACTTCTTCGTGAAATGATATCTAAAGGCCTGTTGCAAGGATAAAAGATGGTGAGATTCTTCTTGTTAGACATCACAAAATGTTGTTTGTATTTCTTTCTTTATAACTTGTGTTTTGTTCTCGATCATCTTTCGATTCCATATTAATGCTTTTAGATCTTCACATGATTGTGATTCTTTATTCTGCTTTACCCACACCTAAGTGTTTTCTTTGTCGTTGCTTATTTTATGGCATTTTCGGTGACTAGATGACTGTTATATGTGGCTTGTCGGATCTATCATTATTTCCTTTTTTATTTTTGTAATTATATATGTGCATTGATGTTAATTTATTTTTAAGCTGAAATGGTTGTGATTTTCATCATTCAAAGGGAATCCTTGTTAGTTGTGAAGCTTCCCTGCACTCTTATTGTCTTTCGATCTTTTCATTTCTCCCATATTTAAATTAAACTCCCATGCAGCAGCATATTGTCTGATGTAGCCTTAGATGAAATCTCAAATGTTATTTTGCAAACATCTTCTCATTTTTCTGTGTTCATTCAGTTATACCTGAAGCATATTATACCAAAGCAATCGTTTTGATAAAAAATAGTTACTGATTCAAACTTCAAAGCCAAAGGATTTTGATCAAACACTAGCCGCTTGCACAATCTCCAAGCACCCCAAAGAGTAGCAAGAAACATTTGCACAGGTTAATGCTAAAAAAAGTTGGAATACTCTATCATGAATTGCATGTTCCCATATAATCAAGTTAAGAAAAATAATAAACCTATAAACTTTACAATTAAAATGAGAAACTTTGGTGGTATATTCGGGCTTTTAAGTTCGAATCTCATTAAAGCTAAAATATTGTGTTAAGAAACATTTATGTGATCAAATCTGGTTTTAATGAAACAATTATGGTAATTTTATATGATAGGAATTGTTCAGTAGAGAGTATTTTCATTTGTTAGCTGAGCTAAACTTGTAGGTTGATGGCTGGATAACTTTCATCTTTATGCTGGCTCTACCATAGATCAATTGATTCATTTGAAACGTTCTTGGAGTTATCATGAAAAACGTTGGTCCATTTGTTTGTTGTTTTTCTTTTTCACAAAAAAAAATGACATTAAAAATTTTGAAAAAATGGCATTTATCATTGTCTTTTTTATTTTTTTTTATTTTTTTTGAAGGTGGAAATAGAAAATAACTAGTTTACAAGGGTAAGGAATAGCAGAAAGCCATTGGATTTTATTCAGATGCCATTAAACTAAGCAGCAAGAATGCAACATACTACAGTAATAGGACCCAAGCATCTAAGTCTTTATGTACTGGAAAGCATCTAAGTCTAGTAGGTAGACACTGAATATTACTGGCTTAGACTATACGAGATATAGATATTCTGGATCGAAAGGAACAGGAGGGTATTTCAGAATTAAAAAAAAGGGGTAGAAGATATCATTCATATGTCTAGTCTTAGCTACCAGGAGTGGAGGCGTGATGACCCCTTATGTTGTTGATGGCTCTGCCGAAGATGACAAGGGGGTGTATTCTAGTTTGATAAGTTTGTGTGGTGTCGTGTTCTGTTTTCCTTTTCGTTCTTTTTTCTCGCTCCACTTTGTGTGTTGAGCTCTTTTATTTCAAAAAAAAAAAATTACATTGATCATATTGGATTGAAAATTTGAAATGGCTTGACATTCACAAGTTCATTTCCCTGACATGCACATATGCAGTTGAGCGGTGTTAAGGTAGTTCGAGGCAGGTGTTGTGCAGCTGTTTGTGTAAGGTCAAGCTTTGCACTTTTAGTTTTGTTCCATCAATGGCATTTATTTTTGTACTTAAAGATTGATTAATAAATATGATGATAGTTGCTGAATGACAATTCTAAGTGCATTTAGGTGAGGGAATGATGAGGAGTTATGTGAATGCATTGGTGGATATCAAAGATTGAGGGAGTGTTATACATCACATGCTGCTGCAGCAGCTGGAATTGACATATAATTGATAGTCGATGCATTGCTTTAACAAGTGAAGGCCTTGTCCAAATAAATGTCTTGTGAATTGTGGTTTGTAACAATGTTTGGGTTAAAATCTGAATTCCAACACCCACTTGGTTGAAACAGTGCTTTCAGCTCGTGTTTTTTTTTTTTTTTTTGTGACTGAACATAACACAAAGAAAAAAAGACCTAAGAGAAAGAGCAGCACTCCTTTCTAATAATAATGTCTAAATTATTAGGGGGTAGCACCACTCTAGGTACACTTGCTTGTTTAAAGCAGCAGCCTTAGTCATTAAATCAACCGCTCTGTTTGCTGTGTGCTGAATGAGCACTAAAATAGCTTTTCAATTGCTCTGTTTATCTCGTGTTTGTTACCTCTACGTATTTTTTGCTTCATAAATATGTAACAAAAAATTATACTGATAAATTTTTGCGCATGAATGTTCAAAAGATCAAATATAGGCCTTGGATTCTGAATTATTTTGGAGTATTTGCAAGGATCAATTTCACTTCAACCTGTTTTTTTTTTTTTATTTAATTAGTAAATTCTAAGCCATGGTCAAAAGTCAAAATAGGATAAACTGTTCTTTATTGATATTGCTAAAAATGTTTTTCCTTTCATGAATGTTGGCCCTCATACACGAATATTAAAAATGCATTAAGCATTCGGTACTAACATCTTCATGAACCACTGACGTCCTTTTTCTCAATGAGTTTGATAAATTTTGAAACACTTTCCTCTTTTTCAATATATAATGCGCTCTGGATGAAACTGCATTTCTGCAATTTTGACGAACTCAAACTTTGGTATAGAATTGTCATTTAATAAAGGCACTTATTATAAAGATGCCAAAAACATCTCATAAAGATATTTGATTAAATTTTGAATTATTTGTTTAGTCACATTCTAAGTAAAAGATAACACTTTTATAACATACTAAAATCAAAACCTACAATCACTATCCAATGGCTAAAAGAAGCATTCTCACATGAAGATAATTTAAAATTTTTATTGGAGTATCCACCTTTAATAAAAGCATGAACAATTAAAATAATCCCTTCAACGCTATAGTGGAAATTTTTTATTTGTAGATTCACCTTTTCAAACATCACATTCTTAATTATGAGTTATTTTAATATGTGCACTCTTGAATGTTTCCTGAATTTAAGCAAAAGGATGATGAATCTTTTCCTTGTTTGATCAAAAGAAATTTCCACAAAAGAAATAATAGAAATGTTACCTGTAGATGTTTATACTTCTTGTGACAAGCTGGCATTATAAGACCATTCACAATCCAAGCTGTCACCTCAAGTTCTTCATGAGGAAAACTATCCATTTTGATCACAATGCTGTGATATCTACTAGCTAAGGACTGAAAATGATAACAGGCCAATGATGCTAAAATAATGACACAAAAAAGGTTTTATGCGTAAAGAGAATGTAGTGGTGGCTAAACTGATGGGCAACTATACTAATGCTACTGAAAATAGAAAAATACAAACAAATCATAAAACAACAATTGAATTTTGTAAATAAAACCAGTGAATTCCTAATTTGATAATCTAATAATCCATCTTTTCCTTTTCGCATCATAATACACCAAAGAACTTTCATAATAATTAGTCTAGCTAAGACATTTACATCATAAGAATTCATTAGTAACCGTGATTGAATATTATACCATTCTCAATATATGACCTTGAAGAAACTAAAGGATAAGAGATTGCAAAACTACAAAACAGTTTAGGGTCAGCAAGATGAAGCCCACACTGCAATTATAATAGGGAAGCAACAAAACTAGCAATTGAGCAAGTGCTATAGTAATTAAAGACGTTCATGTTGTAGACAACACCAAGCTAGAGTTACTAAAATGAGGAGCTGGAGGTAGGTCTAAATTTTTGTCTTAAAATAGTATATTTTACTGTCAAAAGTGAAATCATGAAAAAAAAAAAAAAGAATTACTTTAGCTAGAAATTCCAATACATTTTGCACATAAAATTTTCACCCAGGAAATTATGTGATATTTTTAAATAGTCAATTCAAAAAAAGGAGTGCACTTTTACCTTTTTGTTTTTGTTTCAAGAATAATGTTATGCCATCTGTCACTCGAAATTTAAATTACAAAAAATAGAAAGAAATGTGGGAAATGAAAATTATAACGTGATTCCTCATGGAATAGAATTAATGATTATTTACAAAAAGAGTAAAAAAATTCCTCATCTAAGCAAACGTATAGACTTGGCAGTGTTAAGATAGCAAATGCTACTAAGTGCTAACACAGTTTTGGATGCAATATCAAACCATCAAGTGACAAGTCGGAGTAAGAAATTCAACAGGAGAAAACATTATGTCAAAAGTCCATATACCAATGGGATGAACTACTCAGTTACTAACAAATAGCAGCATATATTCATTGTTTTTCATTTCATAATTAATACTATGAGAAGCAATTCATTTAATTTCTGATAACACAGATTGAAGTAGAAGAGTTGAAGAAAAGTGCTAAGAGGCAGAAGAAGCACAACTTTAAAGAGAAAAATGATATATTGATGACGCAGAGACAAACATGAATAATATAAATTCAGTATCTGTCTACTATACTCACATACGTGCTAATATGTATCAAACTAAGAATCTATTATTTATTCCTCAAACACAAAATGAATTTATATACTTATCATCCTCATTTAGTTATAGTCACCATGAAATCAATCAATCAACTACCTAAGAACTTCATCAAAACTCACATATAGTTTTCATAGAAAAAGCGAAAAGAATAGAACCTTGATGCCTTTGGAGCTGGTGGCAGAGGCAGAGGTGGAGGGAGAAGGAATGGAGTCAGAGATAGGGGCGCGGACGAGAAACAGGGTAGCAAAGCCAAAACACAATGCAGCAACAAAAGAGGCTGAGGTTGACTCGGTGGCGAGGAAGGGCAACAGGGGGCGCAGCGAGCGGCAATGCACAAATTATCTTTTAAGGGTTTTGGAAAGTAAAAACTTGGGGGGTAATTGTAGAATTATAAACTTACAAATATTTTTAAACATTACCAATTCAAAATTTAGAAGTAGAAACATGACACAAACAACCTCGAACTAGCTTGATGCTATTCTCACTCTCTCAGGTGGGACCACTCTTCAACTCATCGCATTCCATTTTACCATACTTCTCTTGATTGCAAGAATGTTGTCACTGTTCTCATTCTCACGAATCATGTTAAGGTATGCTCTTCTTCAAATCCCAAATTCTGTTCCCCACTCCGCTCTCCGTCTTTGCTTCCCTTCAACTTCATCCCTACACTCTCAGTCTCAGCCCCAATCACTTGATGAAGCTGTTGATTCCTTTACTCGCATGCTCTCTATGCGTCGCCCTCCATCCATCATTCAATTCACCAAGATTTTGGGATCTCTTGCCAAGACCAACCATTTCCCCACCGCCATTTCCCTTTTTCAGCAACTTATTTACTTTGAATATCTTAATCAATTGTTGCTGCGGAATGGGTTGGATCACTCTTGCTTTCTTTGCTTTCGCAAAGATTTTCAGGAGTGGTTTTCAGCCTGATACCGTAACATTGACAACAATCATCAAGTGTTCAGAAAGATCCACGGCATGGGATTGTTCCTAATGTCGTAATGTACAGCGCAATTATTGATAGCCTCTGCAAGGTTAAACTTGTAAGTCCGGCTTTTCATTTATACTCCGAAATGCTTGCTAAGGGAATTTCTCCCGATGTTATCACCTACAACACTCTAATTTATGGATTGTGCCTTGCGGGCCAACTTAAGGGAGCCATTGATTTACTAAATCATATGATGCTGGAAAACATTACTCCAGATGTTCATACCTATAATACTTTGATCGATGGACTATGCAAGGAAGGAAAGATCAAAGATGCTAAGAATGTGTTGGCTGTGATGACAAAACATGCTGTGAAACCAAATGTGGTTACTTATAACAGCTTAATGGATGGGCATTGTTTGGTTAATGAAGTAAATAAGGCAAAATTTGTATTCAACACAATGGTCCAAAGTAGAGTGTCACTTGATGTTCAAAGTTACAGTGTCATGATTAATGGCTTGTGCAAAAGTAAAATGGTTGACGAAGCCTTGAATCTCTTTGAAGAAATGTGTCGTGAGTACTTGGTTCCAAATACGGTAACTTACACCACTCTTATTGATGGCTTGAGCAAATCAAAGAGAATCTCTTGTGCTTTGGAGCTTCTTGTTGAGATGCATGATAGAGGTCAACCTGCTAATGTAATCACTTACAATTCCTTGTTGGATGGGATGTTTAAAAACCAGCAACTTGACAAGGCACTTATGTTATTCAATCAAATGAAAGAGAGTGGCATTGATCCGGATATATATACATACAACATACTTATAGATGGCCTGTGCAAAAGTGGAAGAATTAAAAAGGCAAAAGAGATATTTCAAGATCTTTACATTAAAGGCTATCTTCCAAATGTGTGGACATACAACATTATGATCAATGGGCTTTGCAAGGAGGGTCTGCTTCACGAAGCATTGGCACTCATGGCAAAAATGGAAGACGATGATTGCTTACCAGATGCTGTGACTTATGAAACAATGATTCGTGCTTTATTTGAAAACGGTGAAAATGATAAAGCGGAGAAACTTCTTCGTGAAATGATATCTAGAGGCCTATTGCAACGATAAAAGTAGATGAGATTCTTCTTGTTAGACCACAAAATGTTGTTTGTATCTCTTTCTTTTTAACTTGTGTTTTGTTACCATCTTCTCGATCATCTTTCGATTCCATATTAATGCTTTTAGATCTTCACATGATTGTGAATCTTTATTCTGCTCTACCCACACCTAAGTGTTTTCTTTGTCATTGCTTTTTTCGTGGCAGTTTCGGTGACTAGATGGCCGTTATATGTGGCTTGTCGGATCTATCATTATTTCCTTCTTCTTCTTCTTTTTTTCTTGTAATCATATATGTGCATAGATGTAATTTATCCCTAAGCTGAAATGGTTCTGATTTCATCATTCAAAGGGAATCACATGTTAGTTGTGAAGCTTCCCTGCACTCTTATTGTCTTTCAATCTTTTCATTTCCCCCACATTTAAAGTAAACTCCCATGCAGCTGCATACTGGCTGATGTAGCCTTAGATGAAATCTCAAATGTTATTTTGCAAACATCTTCTCATTTTTCTGTGTTCATGCAGTTATACCTGAGGCATATTGTAGCAAAGCAATTAACATGACAAAAAAGGTAACTGATTTTCTTGTTATATAGAGTAAATAAATTTTGCTTTTAATTCAAGGTGCAAATATCAGTGGGTAACAAAACCAAGCTTGATTGAACTACTATTGATTGGCATATATGGAACACAGGAAAGAAGAGGCAGAACAATTGCTCTCCTCAAGCCCCAGCTAAGAAGGGTAGCACATCAGCCAGGGGGACCACCTGCTTAGTTTCGTCCACAAAGGGCAGCCATCCTGCCAAGTAGAAGGAGATGGTCAATAGCAGTCAAACAGACCTGTCTGAAAGCATGCATATAAAGGAACCGCGATTCAAACTTCAAAGCCAAAGGATTTTGATCAAACACCAGCCTCTTGCACAATCTCCAAGCACCCCAAAGAGTAGCAAGAAACATTTGCACAGGTTAATGCTCACAAAAGTTGGAACGCTTCATCATCAATTGCATGTTCCCATATAGTCATGTTATGAAAAATAATAAACCTATAAACTTTACAATAAAATGAGAAATTTTGGTGATATACTCGAGCTTTTAAGTTCGAATCTCATTATAGTTAAAATATTGTGTAAAGAAACAATTATATAATCAATCTGATTTTAATGAAGTTTATTCACTTCTTTTTGTCATACTGATCTTACAAAGACAAGTTGCATGCGCATATTATGTTTCAAGATTAATAATGGCTTATTAGATTTTATCATGGTAATTTTATATGATAGGAATTGTTCAGTAGAAAGTATTTTCATTTGTTAGCTGAGCTAAACTTGTAGGTTGATAGCTTGATAACTTTCATCTTTATGCTGGCTTTACCATAGATCAAATGATTCATTTGAAACGTTCTTGAAGTTATCATGAAAAACATTGTTCCATTTGTTTGTTTGTTTTCTTTTTTCAGAAAAAAAAAATCGACATTAAAAATTTTGAAAAAAAGGCAGTTATCATTTGTTTTTTGAGGGGTTTTCTTTAACGTAGAATAGAAAATAACTAGTTTTTCTATAAAATAAAAAATAAAGTATATAAAGAACTGAAAACAGAGGGTTCAATTTGAAATATTATTACTAAAATTCGTGGCCAAAAATAAGATAATAAAAAGATTACTAAATCTTTAGTTTTGGCAAATTTTTCAAGTAGAAACAAATCAACAATTAAAGAAATCGAATAAGCTTGATACTACTCTCACTCTCTCAGGTGGAAGCACTCTTCAATTCAACACATTCCCTTTTGTGATACTCCATTGATTGCAAGAAAAGAATGTTGTCATTGTTCTCATCCTCACCAATCAAATTAAGGTATGCTCTTCAAATCCCAAATTCTGTTCCCCATTCTGCTTTCCGTCTTTGCTTCCTTTCAACTTCATCCCTACACTCTCACTCGCAGTCCCAATCACTTGATGAAGCTATTGATTCCTTCACTCGCATGCTCTCTATGTGTGGTACTCCATCCATCATCCAGTTCACCAAGAGTAGAGTTTGAAGAAAAGTTCTCAGAAATTGAAAATGAGAATCAAGCTAGAATTAAAGTAGCAGAAGAAGGACAACTAAAAGCAACACAACTTCAAGAGAGAAATTATAAATTGATGCAGACACAGGGAAACAAACTTGTGAATATCAAGGCAGTTCAAATTTCCAAATTCAGTATCTGCCTACTACACTTGCATACGTACAAATATGTACCAAACTAAGAATCTATTGTTTCTCAAACACAAAATGAATTTATATAATTTTCATCATCATTTAGTTATAGTCACCATGAAATCAATTGATCAACTACCTATCCACATCATTTAGTTATAAATTCATTTTGTGTTTGAGGAACAATAAATTCTTAGTTTTTATGTATTAGAAAGCATGTAAGTTTAGTAGGTAAATACTGAATATTACTGGGTTAGAGTACACAAAATGAGGATATTATTGTTCATTTCCCTAGCATGCACATATGCAGTTGAGCGGTGTTAAGGTAGTTGGAGGCAGGTGTTGTGCAGCTGTTTGTGTAAGATCAAGCTTTGCACTTTTAGTTTCGTTCCATTTATATCTTTGTACCCTTTATTGCTGAGATTGTTAATTTATCCATTAGTGGCATTTATTTTTGTAATTAAAGATTGATTAATAAATATGATGATAGTTGCTGAATGACAATTTTAAGTGCATTTAGGTGAGGGAATGATGAGGAGTTTATGTGAATCCATTGGTGGACATCACATGCTGGTGCTGGAATTGACATATAATTGATATTTGATAGTGGATGCATTGCCTTAATTGATATTGGCCTATTTTACTGCAGCATATTGTTGAGACGGAGGGGCGTTTTATTGAAATGGTTTCTTTGACACGCTATCAACCAATGTGATATGTAGGCAAAATATGTTAGTTCTGGATAGAAACACTAACAGAGAGAATATAATATTGGACGGAATTAATCGTTAGGGGTCGCAATATCATTTTTCAATTGACGAGGGGCGAAATGAGAGTTAGCAAAATAGTTGAAGGTCGAGATGAGATTTTACTTAATATAGAATTACAAACTTATGAAAAATGAAAAGCAGAGAGTACAATTTGAAATCTTACTACTAAAATTTGTGGCCTAAAATAAGATAATAGCAATGTTCTAGAAATCGGATCCGACTGGTCGGTCGAATCAGTTCAACCGAAAACCGACGTGAAAAACGGTCCGATTTTTTTCCTAAAACTGCCAATTTCCAAACCGCTCAAAAATCGCTGAATTGGCCGATTGGACCGGACCAAGAACTGATTGGTTTTTGTGAAACGGCGTTGTTTTCGTTATTCAAAAAACAAAAAAACTAAATCCCCCACCCCATGCGAGTCCCTAACCCGGTTACCCCCCCCCCCTCCCACACCCCTCCTTCGATACACACTCACCAGCAAGCCCTAAGGCTGTATTTGTTTATGAAAACAAGACAAGACAAGACATTGGAAACAAGACATAAATGATAGAAACACAAAATTTTGTGTTCTTGTATTCTATTAGGTGATAAACTAGAACAAATTATGAAAATTCAATTTATTCTCATTTTTTTTTATTCAAAAAATTTGTGACGAAAAATATCATAATAAAAAATATAATTATGAAAAATCAACAAGAATAATGAAAGAAAAATGAAAAATAAGTTGTGTCCCTTGTTAGTGTCTCTGTATCCTTACTGTCAGGATGCACACAAAATACACTAATTAAGTATCTCTGGACACATTTTCTCTGTCCATGTCTCCTCTGTCAAATATGATTTTGTGTCTCTATGTCCCTGTCTAGTGTCCTGTCTCTGCAAACAAACGCAGCCTAAGGTTCCCCAAAGTTCCCAAACCAAAAACCCAGCTTCGTCAATGGAACTGTCGCCGCCGTCCACGGTTGTCGGCGTCTCTGCGGCCTCCTCCTTCTCCTATCCCAAACCCATACAGCCAGACCTTCTCTTCTAACTCAGCACGTCGTCTATTCCCCCGGTGACTTCGCTGTTCGAGGCATCCAGCTACTGCGCCGTCATGTCACCGTCGTGTCTTCGTCGTCTCGCCGTCGTCGTCATGCTGTCAGTGGAAGGTTAGTGACACTGTTTAGCGATTTCCTTTTATGTTCTGTTGAGCCTGTTTCAGTGTTTTAATTTTGAATGTTTCTTATTAGTGATTTGTGATTTTTGAATCTAAAATTAATTAAATCATTGATTTTAAATGTGAAATTGTGAATGGGTTAATGGAAATAAAATAATTGATTTTGTCCAATTAAACACGCTCATCGAGAGAAAATCAAGAAGCAAGAAAAGATCAATGGCGTCAAGGGGTGTGTCTCGAAGGGTTAATCGTTAGGGGTCACAATGTCTTTTTTCAATTGATGAAGAACGAAATAAGAGCTAGCAAAATAGTTAGAGATCGAAATGAAATTTTACTCAATATAGAATTACAAACTTACAAAAAATGAAAAGCAGAGGGTTCAATTTGAGATCTTATTACTAAAATCCGTGGCCTAAATAAGATAATAGAAGACTAATGATTTGGCAATTTGAAAATTTTAAATTCTATGTTCTATTTTCACCTTCTATGCTGCCTTCTTGATTTATGTTATTGATTTTCTGAGGTTATTTTGATTGCTGTTTCATTATTTTCATAATTGCTGTTTTTGATTTTGAATATGTTTTGCTGCTTCTGTTAGCTACTTCATGAATCATGATGAATTTTTTTGCTGCTTCTAATATGTTTGTTGTTTCATTATTTTCAATTTTTCAATTTTGAATATGTTTTGCTGCTTCTGTTAGCTGCTTCATGAATCATGATGAATTTTTTTGCTGCTTCTAATATGTTTGCTGTTTCATTATTTTCAATTTTTCATCATTGCTGTTTTTGATTTTGAATATGTTTTGCTGCTTCGGTTTGTTGCTTCATGATGAATATTTTTTGCTGCTTCTGAATATGCTTGCTGTTTCATTATATTCATGGTTTTCTGAAGATGTTTTCTGGTCTTAGAAATTATTGAATTTATATACTTATGATTATTTTAAATTTTTTAATAATTTTATTTAATATTTAATTAAACTGGTTGAACCCCGGTCGAACCAGTGAATCATTAAACCAGTGACCTCACCGGTTTATTGACCGGTCCGGTTCTCGCAACCTTGAAAATTACATGTTTTTTGTGAATCTCTTCCTAGTATTGCTTAATTGTGAAACACATGTTTTTTATGCTTAGAATTGCAAATTTTTAATTCACTTTTCTCCCACTCGATGCCTTGATATGTTTCTTTGAGTGATTTAAGATTTTGAAGGTAAGAATGACTTGAAGAAATAGAGGAAAAGCATGAAAAGTGAAAGAATTCATGAAAAAACGAAGAATTTGTAAAGTTGTCAATCCTGACCTCTTTGTACTAAATTGATCATAACTTGAGCTATAGAAGTTCAAATGAAGCGGTTTCAATGGCATTAGAAAGCTAACATCTGGGGCTTCAAAATGATATGCATATGTCTATAGTGGACATTGAGTTTAAGTGTGCGTACGCACCATTGTGTGTGTACGCACGCGTTTGAGCGCATGCCTCATTTAACTGTGCACATGACCTGTGATTTCTAGCCCGTTTTGGGCCCAATCCAACTCATTTCTGATGCTATTGAACCAAGGATTGAAGAGGGATGAACCAAGGAGTGATAGTGGAGGTTTTTATTATGTTTTAGGTGATTCTAGAGAGAGAAGCTCTAACTTCTCTCTAAAATTTAGGGTTTCTTAGCTTAATTTCTCTCTAGTTTTAGCTTTTAATCTTGTTTTAGTTTAGTTTTCTTTACATTCTCATGTTTTAGCATCTTAATTTGTCTAGTTTTTCTTGTTAATTTCTCTATTTTTCTACTCTTTAGTTTATGAATTCTTGTTAAATTTTTTGTTTCCTTTAATACAATTTTGATATTTTTTATATTATTGATGCTTAATTGAATTGTTGTTTTTGCTTTCTTGAGTTTGGTAGTTATAGCTTTTATGATTCATGTAATTTATGATGTTTTTCTTTTATTCTTTCCAAGTGTTTGATAAAATGTCTCTTTTAATTATAGAGTTGATTTTACACTTTTCGCTTGGGATTGAGGACTTAGGTGACCTTGAGTCATTCATGTCCAATATTGATTGGTGATTTAGGGTTGTTAGTTGATTTTGTTTCCACTAAGCTAATTAGTGAGTTGGTTAGGATTTCGGGATGAAGATCAATTATGCCTATTTGACTTACCCTTGATATTAGGGTTGACTAAGTGAGATTAACTCTTCATAATTGTCATATTTGTAGTCAATGACTAAGATAGAAAACCTTGACTCTCAACCCTTGCCAAGATATTTTTTAGCATTTGAATCTCCTTTCATTTTATTAATTAAATAACATTTATTGCTTCTTTATTTTTTTACAATTTAATTTTTTTCCAATTGCTATCACACTCTCCTTTTCCCTCATATCCAATGATACGCACACCTCACTGTAATTCCATGGGAGAACGATTCGGGACTTAAAACTCTCGATTTTTTTTATTTGAATTGTGACAATAATTTAAACTTTGATTAGGGTCATTTGTTGATTTGGAACTATACTATTGACGAAGCAATTCTTTTTAAAAAATTTTAAACCGACATTTGACCTTCATTATCCACCAAGTCCCTACCTTGAGGGCATCAATCCAAAAATCTGTGGTAATTCCAAAAAAGCATAAGTGGGATGCATCAAGCTAAGTCACCCATTGATAGCCATGCATAAAGAGTGGTAGGTCCAGCGAGCATAGGAGAACCCCACGAGTACTGCATGCATCTCTCAAAATCAACAATCAATGGGATCCATCTAGCATGTACGATGCCACTAGATTTATCTGTCATCGGTAACCCACCGATCAATCTAAGTATGTAATAATGTGCATAGTGCCAGAGTACATCTGGTGCAGCGTCAGCAGGCAACTGTATCAGACGAGCCTTCAACCATGTTATCTTAATGGTGAAAGGCTCGGCATACCGCACACCCTGCCACGGCTCTCGATGCAGTGACTACGCTTAGGGATGGCAAGCGGGGAAGCCCGCCCCGCCCCGCCCTGCCCCGTCGTGAGGCGGTCCTAGAATAACACCCCACCCGCCTAACTGCGGGCTGGCGGGCTAATCCCGCCAAAGCTCCTCTTTTTTTTTTTAACTATTAACTACTAAATAATATATATAATTTCACAACCATATTAATAAATTTATAATTTCTAAAGACATAAAATTATATTTTTTATATTACAAATATTAAAGTCTTTGTAATTATAAGTATCTAATAAACATAATTATAAACTAAGTTTTCATCCAAAACATAATTATAAATATTGTCTCCAAAGCAAAACAAACATAATTATAAATATTGTCTCCAAAGCAACATAAACATAATCCAAAGCACTCAACTTTCATCTTCATACTCTTGTAAGTTGGGTTGTGAAAAGTTGAGTTTTGGCAAAAAAATTGCAAAAATACCCCCCTTACAAAAAAAAAAAAACTAAGACCGGCGGGAAAACGCGCCTCGACCCGCCAAAACCCGCGGTTTAAGCGGTGCGGGTTAGGCGAGCTTTTACTCTTTGGCGCTTCCAATTTTCCAGCCCTGCCCACCTTTTTTGATGGATTACGTGGGCTGGTCCGGCGGGTTTAGACCTGTTTGCCACCCCTAACTATGCTCCAAGTGCCTCCTCAATCATCTCCCATGTGTCATGACCATAATAAGTATGAAAATCTCGACTGCAACCACCTACCGACTCCCCATGTGTCTGCAAGCCAAGGTAATAACCGACATCGTGAAGGGTGATGGTATACTCACTCCACGGCATGTGGAACGAATGGAGACGCCATCTCTCAACAAATGCCAACAGGAGCAAGTTATCGAAGTGAAAATCTATAACTGGAGCTACATGGGCGAAACTAGCATCCTCTAGGTAGCGTAGCAATACATCAAGCGGTCTCTCCACTCCTGAGTCCCTATTCCTCCTTGGAAATAGGACTCGTTGACTCTATGTAATTCGACATTAAGCTCAATTTAAATCACCACTCATCTCAATTATAATAAACTATAATAATTAGCTTAAATTCAAAGATTTCTACATTAAGTTTTAACCAATGCTACTAATAACACCTATTATATAAAGTATCTCTAAAACTCTATCAATGATAAATCAACATTTATCTCATTCATAATAATTTACAATATGTGTAGTCTAAAATCCAAAGATTTTTACATTAAATTTAAAAGTCTCCTTAATTTATATATTATAAATGTCTATTCCTTAATATATTAAACTAACCTAAACTTATAAATACTAATTAACCAACTAATAACTATAATATAATAAACAAAAAAATTAATTTAAATTCTAACCTTATCATCAATGTGGCCTGTGACATGTCTACCTTCATTCAAACGGTTGATGTCGCTACTCCGAATCATTGCGACAAAAGCTTTTTTTTCTTTTATTTTTTCTCCTTCTTTCTCTCTCTATTTTCTTTGAAATTCTCCAAACTCAAAACTAAACAAATGGCTGCAATGTAACGCGCAAGGACTACTTGCGTTGTTATATAGTGGTCCCAACGATTTCGTAGCTATAGTAGAGAAGTTGTTTTACCTCTATTGTATAGTCATTGATTGCGACAAAACTAAACAAATGGCTGCAAGGTAACGCGCAAGGACTACTTGCGTTGTTATATAGTGGTCCCAACGATTTCGTAGCTATAGTGGAGAAGTCGTTTTACCTCTATTGCGTAGTCATTGATTGTGAAATAGTCTCTGCCTGCAAAATTATCATATAATACTTAAAACGGTAAAATATTGAAAAAAATGTTTAAGAGTTAATATGATTTTTTTATTTATATATAAAAAAAAGTTTGAAACACAATTACTAATACTATTTTCTTTTTGGGTTTTTGAGGATGAAACTCAATTATTAATCTTTTTGCTATGGTCATCTGCTTAAGGATTTGTTTGAGTATGATTCTCTGAAAATATCTTTTTTCAAATGATCTTTTTTTATATAAGATCTTCTAAAAAAATATGTAATTTATTGTAGCTTCTAAAAATGATATTTTTTATTTTTTTTAGTATTTTATTTTTATTACTAAAATTTTATTGAACACAAAAAAAATAAAAGATAAAAAAATATTTTCTAACTTAATAACATCCAAACAAACACTAAAAACATAATTTAATACAAAATGCTTTTCATGTCTAAGGTAGAATTTAAACTACTGACCTTTTAGATAAGAAACCAAATGATGAAACACCAACCCACACCAACATAATTAGCATATCACCAATAGTATAATCACGCTTAACAATGTGATACCCACTGATATTACGTTTGTATCGGTTATAATAAGTGAAGGTTCGGTCCATATGAATATCTTGTGAGTTATGACTTGTAACGATGTTTGCCTGTTTGGATTTTATCTGAATTTTGGTCCCTACTTAGTTAAAACATTTAGCTCGTGTGTCGTTACTCGTTACCTCTACATGTTTTTTTTTTTTTTCCCCTTTTTGCTTCATAAATATGTAACACAAAATTATACTGATAAATTTCTGCTCATGACTATTCAATATAAAATATAGGCCTTGGATTCTAAATTATTTGAGAGTATTTAGAAGGATCAATTTCAATTCAAGCTGAGTTTTTTTTTCTATTTAATTAATAAATCATAAACTATGGTCAAAAGTCAAAACAGACTAACTGTTCTTTATTGGCATTGATAAAAATGTTTTTACTTTCATGAATGCTAGCCCTCGAACTACAAATGTGAAAATGCATCACGCATTTGGTAACTAATGAAACATTTTCATGAAGCACCGGCGTCCTTTTTCTCATTGAATTTGATAATTTTTTTTTTCCTTTTTTTTTTTATAGATTCACCTTTTCAAACATCTAATTCAATTCTGAGTTATTTTAAAGTGTTACCTGAACTTAAGCAAAGGATGATGAATCTTTCTTGATTTGATCACAAGAAATTCCCACAAAAGAAATAGAAATGTTACATGTAGATATTTATACTTCTTGTGACGAGCTGGCATTACAAGACCATTCACAATCCAGGTTGTCACCTCAAGTTCCACATAAGGAAAACTCTCCATTCCCATCACAGGCTGTGATATCTACTAGCTAAGAAAGACCGAAAATGATAATAGGGTAATGAGGCTAAAATAATGGCACAACTAAAAAAGTTTCGAGTAAAGAGAATGCAGTGGCTAAACTGATGACCAATTATTATACTAATGCTAGTAAAAATAAAAAGATACAAACAAATCATAAAATAACAATTGAATTTTGTAAATAAAACCAGTGAATTCCTATCTTGATAATCCAGCAAATAATCCATCTTTTCCTTTCGCATCATAATACAGCAAAGAACTTACATAATAGTTAGTCTAGTCAAGAGATATACATCATAAGGGTTCATTAATAACCATGATTGAATATTATACCATTCTCAATATACTAATTGATCTTGAAGAAGTTAAAGGACAAGAGATTGCAAAATTACAAGACACTTTAAAAAAAATGCAGGGTCGGCAAGATGAAACCCATGCTGCAATTATAATAGAGAAGCAACAAAACTAGCAATTGAGCAAGTACCATAGTAATTAAAGAGGTTCCTATTGTAGATAATACCAAGCAACAGTTACTAAAGTGAAGAGTTGAAACGGCCTACATTTTTGTCTTAAAATAGTACATTTCACTGTTAAAAAGGGAAATGATGAAAACAAAAGAATTACTTTAGCTAAAAGTTCCAATATATTTTGCAAATAAAATTTTCACCCAAGAAATTATGTGATATTTTTAAATAGTATAATTCAAAGAAAGGAGTGTACTTTTAACCCTCTTTTTTGTTTTAAGAATAAGGTTATGACATTTGTCACTCGAAATTTAAATTACAAAAAATAGAAACAAATATGAGAAATAAAAATTATAAAATGGTGTCTCATAGAATAGAAATGATTATTTGTAGAAAAATAAAAAATTCCTCATCTAAATAAACATATATACTCGTCAGTGTTAAGATAGCAAATACTGCTAAGTGTTAACACAATTTTAAATGCAATATCAAACCTTCAAATGACAAGTCAGAATAAAAAATTCAATAGGAGAAAACAATACGACAAAGGTCCATATATCAATTAATGGGATGAACGACCTAGTTACCAACAAATAGCAGCATATATGCATTGTTTTTAAGCTATTTTTTAAATTTGTCCCATAAAAATATTTTCAATCAAGTTGGTTCTTTAAAAATTATAAATTAATCATATTTATTCTTCAATTACTCCATTTATAATTTTTATCAATAATTGATGTTTATATTAATCAATAGCATACATGACACATAACATGTTTATTAGACGTTGACTAAATATATTTACGAAAATTTATCAATTTTATCACTAAATCATATTAGGAATAGAATTTTTGTAATTATAAAAAATGACTAAATTAATAACTTTTCATAAATAAATTTAGTCAATATCAATTAAACATATCATGTATTATGTACGTTATCAATTAACGTTTTACAATATCAATATTTGAAAAAAATTAATAATGGAATGATTGAAGGATAAATATGATTAATTTGTAATTTTTAAAAAACTAATTTAATTAAAAAAAAATTTAAGATAAATTTAAAAAATATCTTATTTTTTTAGACACTAATTTGAAGATTAACTTTAATTAATACTATGACAAGTAATTCATTTAATTTCGGATAATAAAGACAGTAGTAGTAGAGTTGAAGAAAAGTGCTCAGCAATTGAAAATGAGAATAAAGCTAGGATTAAAGAGGCAGAAGACGCACAACTTAAGCGAATCAAATAAGCTTGATACTGCTCTCACTCTCTCAGGTGGAAGCACTCTTCAGTTCAACGCATTCCCTTTTACGATACTCCACTTGATTGCAAGAAAAGAATGTTGTCATTGTTCTCATCCTCACCAATCAAATTAAGGTATGCTTTTCAATTCCCAAATTCTGTTTCCCTCTCCGCTCTCCGTCTTTGCTTCCCTTCAACTTCATCCCTACACTCTCACTCTCACTCTCAGCCCCAATCACTTGATGAAGCTGTTGATCCCTTCACTCGCATGCTCTCTATGCGTCGCCCTCCGTCCATCATCCAATTCACCAAGATTTTGGGATCTCTTGCCAAGACCAACCATTTTCCCACCGCCATTTCCCTTTTTCAGCAATTGCAAGCCAGGGGAATCGCTCCCAACTTATTTACTTTGAATATCTTAATCAATTGTTGCTGTGGCATGGGTCGTATGAAGCTTGCTTTCTCTATATTGGCCAAGATTTTCAGGATGGGTTTTCAGCCTGATGCCGTAACGTTGACAACAATCCTGAAAGGCCTCTGTCTCTGTGGTAATGTTGAAAAAGCACTGCACTTTCATGCCACAATGCTGGCTCATGGATTTCACTTTAATCAAGTCAGTTATGGGACCTTGATCAATGGGCTCTGTAAGACCGGACACACATCAGATGCTATTCAAGTGTTGAGAAAGATCCCACGACATGGAATTGTTCCTAATGTCATCATGTACAACGCAATTATTGATAGCTTGTGCAAGGTTACCCTTCTAAGTGAAGCTTTTCATTTATATTCTGAAATGCTTGCTAAGGGAATTTATCCTAATGTTATCACGTACAGCACTCTAATTTATGGATTATGCCTTGGGGGTCAACTAAAAGAAGCCATTGATTTACTGAATCATATGATGCTGAAAAACATTACTCCAGATGCTTCTACCTATAGTACTTTGATTGATGGGCTATGTAAGGAAGGAAGGGTCAAAGATGCTAAGAGTGTGTTTGTTATCATGATGAAAAAAGGTGTGAAACCAGAAGTGTTTATTTATAATAGCTTAATGGATGGATATTGTTTGGTTAATGAGGTAAATAAGGCAAAATATGTATTCAACACAATGGGCCAAAGTAGTGTGTCGCCTAATGTTTGTAGTTACAATATCATGATTAATGGTTTGTGCAAAAGTAAAATGGTCGATGATGCCTTGAATCTCTTTGAAGAGATGCGTTGCAGGAACTTGGTTCCGGACATGGTTACTTACAATACTCTAATTGATGGCTTGGGAAAATCAAGGAGAATCCTTTGTGCTGTGGAGCTTCTTAAAAAGATGCATGATAGAGGTCAACCTGCTGATATAGTCACTTACAGTTCCTTGCTGGATGCTTTGTTCAATATCAAACAACATGACAAGGCACTTATATTATTCAAGGAAATGAAAGAGAGTGGCATTGATCCAGATATATATACATACAACATACTTATAGATGGCCTGTGCAAAAGTGGAAGAATTAAAAAGGCAGAAGAGATATTTCAAGATCTTTCCATTAAAGGCTATCGTCCAAATGTGCGGACATACACCATTATGATCAATGGGCTTTGCAAAGAGGGTCTGCTTCACGAAGCATTGGCACTCATGACAAAAATGGAAGACAGTGGTTGCTTACCAGATGCTGTGACTTATGAAACAATCATTTGTGCTCTATTTGAAAACGGTGAAAATGATAAAGCTGAGAAACTTCTTTGTGAAATGATATCTAGAGGCCTATTGCAAGGATAAAGGTAGATGAGATTCTTCTTGTTAGACATCACAAATGTTGTTTGTATCTCTTTCTTTTTAACTTGTGTTTTGTTACCTTCTTCAGGATCATCTATCCATTACATATTAATGCTTTTGGGTCTTGACATGATTGTTACCCTTTATTCTGCTTTATCCACCTTAAGCGTTTTCTTTGTCATTGCTTATTTTATGGCATTTTCAGCTACTAGATGGTTGTCATACGTTTCTTGTGGGTATCTATCATTATTTCTTTTTTTCTTTTCTGTAATTATATAAATGCATTGATGTTAATTTAGCACTAAGCTGAAATGGTTCTGATTTCATCATTGAAAGGGATTCACGTGTTAGTTGTGAAGCTTCCCTGCACTCTTATTGTCTTTCAATCTTTTCATTTCCCCCCATGCAGCACAAACTGGCTGATGTAGCTTTAGATGAAATCTCAAATGTTATTTTGCAAACATCTTCTCATTTATCTGTGTTCATGCAGTTATACCTGAGAGATATTGTACCAAAGCAATTAACATGACAAAGAAGGTAACTGATTTTCTTGTTATATAGAGTAAATAAATTTTGCTTTTGATTCAAGGTATAAATATCGGTGGGTAACAAAACCAAGCTTGATTGAACTACTATTGATTGGCAATTTGGCATATATGGAACAAAGGAAAGAAGAGGCAGAACAATTGCTCTCCCCAAGCCCCAGCTAGGAAGGGTTGCACATCAGCCAGGGGGGTAATCATGGACCACCTGCATAGTAGTTTCGTCCACAAAGGGCAGCCATCCTGCCAAGTAGAAGGAGATAGTCAATAGCAGTCAAACGGACCTGTCTGAAAGCATGTATATAAAGGAACTGCGATTCAAACTTCAAAGTCAAAGGATTTTGATCAAACACCAGCCTCTTGTGCAATCTCCAAGCACCCCAAAGAGTAGCAAGAAACATTTGCACAGGTTAATGCTCACAAAATTTGGAACACTTCATCATCAATTGCATGTTCCCATATAATCATGTTAAGAAAAATGATAAACCTATAAACTTTACAATAAAATGAGAAATTTTGGTGGTATACTCGAGCTTTTAAGTTCAAATCTCATTACAGTTAAAATATTGTTGGGAAACAATTAAGTGATCAATCTGATTTTAATGAAGTTTATTCACTTCTTTTTGTCATACTGATCTTACAAAGATAAGTTGTATTGAACTACTATGTTGCAAGATGAATAATGACATTAGATTTTACCATTGTAATTTTATATGATAGGAATTGTCCAGTGGGGAGTATTTTGATTTGTTAGCTGAGCTAAACTTGTAGGTTGATGGCTTGATAACTTTCATCTTTATGCTGGCTCTACCATAGATCAAATGATTCATTTGAAACGTTCTTGAAGTTATCATGAAAAACATTGTTCCATTTGTTTGTTTGTTTTCTTTTTTCAGAAAAAAAAAAATCGACATCAAAAATTTTGAAAAAAGAGCAGTTATCATTTGTTTTTTGAGGGGTTTTCTTTAACGTTGAAATAGAAAATAACTAGTTTTTCTGAAAAAAAATATGAAGTATATAAA
This sequence comes from Arachis hypogaea, assembly GCF_003086295.3. Classification (NCBI taxonomy): domain Eukaryota; kingdom Viridiplantae; phylum Streptophyta; class Magnoliopsida; order Fabales; family Fabaceae; genus Arachis; species Arachis hypogaea. The sequence continues at coordinate 142,248,532 of NC_092050.1, read as the reverse complement.
GAACCGAAAACAGAGGGTTCAATTTGAAATATTATTACTAAAATCCGTGGCCGAGATTAAGATAATAAAAAGATTACTAAATCTTTAGTTTTGGCAAATTTTTCAAGTAGAAACAAATCAACAATCAAAGAAATCGAATAAGCTTGATACTACTCTGACTCTCTCAGGTGGAAGCACTCTTCAATTCAACGCATTCCCTTTTGTGATACTCCATTGATTGCAAGAAAAGAATGTTGTCATTGTTCTCATCCTCACCAATCAAATTAAGGTATGCTCTTCAAATCCCAAATTCTGTTCCCCATTCTGCTTTCCATCTTTGCTTCCTTTCAACTTCATCCCTACACTCTCACTCGCATGCTCTCTATGTGTGGTACTCCATCCATCATCCAATTCACCAAGAGTAGAGTTTGAAGAAAAGTGCTCAGAAATTGAAAATGAGAATCAAGCTAGAATTAAAGTAGCAGAAGAAGCACAACTAAAAGCAACACAACTTGAGAAAAATTATAAATTGATGCAGACACAGGGAAACAAACTTGTGAATATCAAGGCAGTTCAAATTTCCAAATTCAGTATCTGCCTACTACATACAAATATGTACCAAACTAAGAATCTATTGTTCCTCAAACACAAAATGAATTTATATACTTATCATCATCATTTAGTTATAGTCACCATGAAATCAATTGATCAACTATCTATCCACATCATTTAATTATAAACTAGTATTTTCACCCGTAGTAACATTATGGGAATATAAATTTTTTAAAACTACGGTCCACTTTGTTCTGACAGGTCCACTTTGTTTTGACAGTATAGATTATGCATTGTACAACAAATTTATAAAATCAAATTACTTTTGCAAAAAAAAAGTCATAGGTTGACAAAAGTTTCTGACTAAGAAGACTAAAGTATCTGTAGATAAAAAATCAAATAATAAGATTTTTATTTATTATTTTTATATGAAAATGTCTAATTTTTTATTAATAATTAATTTTAACATTCATTATCTAAAATTTAAAACAATTTAACGTGTATACCTTTATATTTAATTAGGTGTTAACTGTTAAGTTTGTTGTACAAATAGAAATAATTAATTTTTATACTCGCTATTTAAAAATAATATTTTTTCTCTCTATGTATATAAAAATATAATTAGATATTAGCATAAAAAAATTATACTGATAGTTATAAAATTAAATCAAAATTAATTTTTTTTAAAACAATTGAATCTTGATTCTAACTTTTAATTATAACATTAGTATTCTCTCCAAATTATATGTAATAAATATTTAAAAGAAGAAAAATAAAAATACAGATTAGAAAGATAAGCGGTGAAAATTTAAAACTAAATAAAAAGTTAAAAACCTAAAAAACTATGTGTATAATAACAATAATAATAATATTTTTTATTTAAATTATATTATTTTGTTAATTTTATTTTCTGTAGAAGAAAAAGATAGAAAAAATAGAAAGATAAAGATGAAAAATGAAAGTGAGAGTTTGTTAATTTTAAAAGAAAAAATTTTATTTAATTGTAATAAAAAAATATCGAATGACATATTTTGATTTGTCAAATTACTAATATAAAAAAGTCACAAAAAATTATTAATATAAAATATAAATTATATATAGAGTGAAAATGGTAGAGAGAAATAGAAAAATAGAGAGAGGTAGATGAGAGAATTTAGGAAGGGAGTTTATTAATTTTGGAGGAAAATATTTTCTTTCAATTTTAATAAGAGAGTGTCATGTGACACATTTAGTTATTAAATTAAATAGTAATATATGATACTAATATAGGTATATTTTAATTTCAATTTTAATTTTAATATTTTAATTTTAATTTTAATGTAATTAAAAAATGTCATGTTACAAATTTTGATTGTTAAAATCGTAATTAGTCATTGATAATAATATATAAAAGAGATAGAGTGGTTGAAGGAATGAGAGAGATAGAGAAATGAAGAGGGAGGAGGGAAAAACTCTTTAATTTTGGAGGGAAAAGATTTGATTTCAATTGCAATGTGGAAGTGACACGTGACACATTTTATTTGTAAAATTAGTTGGGAGGAAAGAAGAATTCTTTATTTTTGAAGGGAAATATTTGATTTCAATTATAATGAGAGAGTGATATGTGGTATATTTTGATTGTAAAATTAGTAAGAGGGAGGGGGAGAATTCTTTAATTTTGGAGGGAAAGATTTGATTTCAATTATAACGACAAAATGACATGTACCACATCTATCTATTCTATTATATAAAAACCGGATGTCTGCACTTAATGATGAAGCTGACGTGGCATGTTTCGGAGAGTGTTTCCAATTTAATTGTTTTAACTCATTCAATACAATTTATTACACTGACTTAATTATATCAACTAATTGATTTGATTAGATATTTAAATATTTCTTTTCTTAATATAATTTATTATAATTTATATCACTTAATTAATTATACTATATTAATTATAATTCGTTATATTAGTGAATTAGTCTTTTCATTTATAAAGTCTAAAATAAAATAAATAAATTGTTATTTATTCTAATTAATTTGTTTATATACTATATATGAATTAACGTCTATTCTATTATATAAAAATCAGATTTCTACACTTAATGATAGAGCTGACGTGACATGCTTCTGAGAGTGTTTCTCGATTTATTTCTTTTAACTCATTAAATATAATTTATTATGAGATTAATTATATCAACTAATTGATTTGATTAGATATTTAAATATTACATAATTATTATAATTTATATCAATTTGTTTTAATAGTATTTCCTAATTTATTTCTTTTAATATTCTGATAGTATTTTTTAATTTATTAAATCAAATTAGGTATAAATTATGTATATTAATTAATTGATTTGATTAAATTATTAATAATTAAAATAATAAATCTATAAATAAAATAAGCAATTGAGATATTTTTAACTAATAATTAAATAATCAAATTAAATTATATGTATTGAGTCAAATTCAAATAATGTGAATTAAATACTAAACTAAAATATGATCATTTCTTGCTTATTCAAATTAAATGCAATAAATATAAATTAATTTTGTTAGATAATTATGATTTTTTGGTCTTCTATATATAGACGGTCAAACAAAATGATAAGAATAATCATTTTTATCGCTCTTGCTATTTCAACTCTTCTTTTCTTCTTTTTTTTTTCTTTATGTAAAATTTCTTTTATGGATAAATAAAAAAGTATGGATGAATAATGTTTCGTTGATTGTTTGTTTATAACTAAAAAATGTCTCAATTTAAGCATTACCGTTGCTCAATGAAGCTGCCGACTACCGCTCTGAATTCATTGTATAGCTGGAGCAAATTATGATATAGCGAAAAAACGTCTATGCATGCATGCTATTCTTCTTTATATATGTATCCCTCTATTTTTACAATTCACATCTTTATATATTAGATTTTTTTGACATTATTTAAATTTGATATTTTTTTTCTATTTTTACGCTTTTAATCATTTTTTGTCTTAATATTTTGTTCTCATCAATTTCTATATTTTATTTTAGGTTAACTTTGTAGTTCAAATTTAATCATTTATGTCATTATTGAATGTTATGAAATTGACCAGATATTAATAATAAATAATTTAAAAAAGGTATTTTTTGGAACAATTCACCTAAATTTAAATTGTTACGTTAAACAGATGATGATAAATATTTTTGTATTAAATCTCTTATAAAAGAAACTTATAGAAATGTTATGTTATATGATATAATTTGATTATATATCTTTTTTATCTCCAATCTAAATTATTTGAATTGGCATACTATTTATTTTTAAATTTAATTAAATATCTAAATATCTTACGATTTAATATAATTTAATTATATAAATACATAACTTTTAATATTTGTGTAATAAATTCTAAAAATATTTTTGCAAGTTATAATTTTTTTATCTGTATATTTAACTTTTAATAATATTTTTATTTATTAATATATTATTTCTATTATTTGAGTATGATAGTATTCTTTTTTGAGGATGATAGTATTCTTTTCACTAGAGCTTCAGATTAGTCTCTAATGGCGGTAAGGGACTCCCTTATTGCATACCAGAATGCATCAGGACAATGCATTAACCTGGAGAAGTCAGAAATGTCTTTTAGCCAAAATGTTCCTTCTAACAGACAGATCATCATTCATGATTGGCTGGGTTTCAACTCTGTAGAAAGACATTCCAAGTACCTAGGACTCCCAACCTATGTGGGCAAGTCCAAGAAACAAGTTTTTGACTATGTCCAAGAACACGTATGGAAAAAGCTCAAGAGATGGAAAGAGAAGCTACTCTCAAGGCTGGAAAGGAAGCACTCATTAAATCGGTAGCACAGGCTATACCCACTTACATAATGGGCTGTTTCAAGCTCCCAACGAGCCTCTGCCAGCATATCAACTTGATGATAAATCGTTTCTATTAGGGAGCCAAAAATGGAGAGAAGAGAATCCAGTGGGTGAAATGGGATAAGATGTATCTTTCAAAACAAAACGGAGGTCTGGGCTTCAGGGACATAGAGGCTTTCAACCGAGTGCTACTAGCAAAACAGGGATGGAGATTAGTAAAGAATCCAGAGTCTCTAGCAGCCAAAACTTTAGGAAGCAAATACTACAAGAGGACAAGCTACCTACAATCAAATTTGGGTTTTACTCCAAGCTACACATGGAGGAGCATTTGGCAAGTTAAAGATATAATTGAGAAAGGAGGCTACTGGAGAATAGGAAATGGGCAAACCAGAATTTGGGGAGATCCATGGATCCCAACCCAGAATGGGTCAAAACCGTGGAGCCCCCTTCAACAATTGAACCAAATGCAACAGTTTTTGAGCTGATTCTCAATGAGGAAAGCAGACAGAATGTACAGCTTATCAACCAGATCTTTATCCAGTTTGAAGTAAAACAAATTTTGAAAATTTCCCTACCAAGTACCGACCAGCCAGATAAGTTCATATGAAGGATACAAGGGACGGAGAATTTAAAGTGAGAAGAGTTTATCATGAAATTAAATCACAACACCAGAACCAATCAAGCCTCACAAATAGGTGAGAAGAGGAAAAGAATACCTGGAGAGAGATATGGAGAATCAAAGCCCCGCTGAGGATCATTAATTTCCTCTGGAGAGTAATGCACAATTCCCTCCCAACGAAGAGCAGTCTGACCAGAAGAGGAATCAATGACTCGCCTAGATGTACCAGATGTTGAACGGAGGACAAAACTGAGAGTCACCTTTTAAGAGACTGCAACTTTGCCAGAAGATTCTGGTTTGCATCCCAATTCACCCTGCGCACAGAAACAACCCAAGAAATTGACGTGAGAGATTGGATAATTCGCATGTTGGAAAACTGGAAGAAAATGAGAAATTGATGTTCTGTTTGCTACTGAATCAACTATTAAGAGCAAGGAACATCCTGGTCTTCGAAGGCAGAGAGAGATTGATAGGGAAGGAAATCGAGAATGCGGTGAAAACTTGTGAGGAATTTTGGGCAGTGCACGTAAAAGAAGAAGAGAGAAAATTGCAACAACATCCTATGGTTCAAATTAGGAAAAATTTGGAAGCTCCACCAACAAACCTGATCAAAATTAATACGGATGCTGCAACTACCAAACGGAGTAATGGAGGGGCTGGAGCAATAGCAAGAGACCATTTGGGTCCTATTCTAGCATCAGCATCCTAGAAGATCCCCTTTCCATTGGAAGCCCGTATGGCTAAGGCCTATGCAGCGTACCTTGGAATAAGCCTAGCCAAGGACTGCTGCTTCACACAAGTTATTTTGGAGAGTGATAATTTGGATGTAGTGAATGCACTCAAACAAAGCAAAATTGATGACACTTGTTTTGGTTCATTCATAGCAGACACCTTATCTCTTATTGGAAGTTTCAGGAATGTATCTTTTAGTCATGTAAAAAGAATGGAAAGTAGGGTTGCCCATGAACTAGCCCAATTAACATTTACCAATCCAAATCTAGTGTGGATGAAAGATGCTCCAAACAATGTTCAAAATCTAGCTTGGCTAGATATTCTGGGCCAATGGAATGATATACCCATTTTACTGTAAAAAAAAATGAATGAAGTTAAAAAATTATGGTTCAAAATAATCGACATTTCGCATAATAGAGGAAAAAGAGAAAATAAAAATGAATTGATTTAAGAAAAATAAATTATTGAATAAATTAATGAGAAATGATTCAGTAATTTGACTATGAAAAAATAAAGAAATAATAAGAACATTAAATAGTGTCTTCACTAACCTAACAATTTGTATGCTATGCTTCTATCTTGTTCTTACGTTTAAAATAAGGTATGTAACAAGTCGATTGAGCCATTAACTTAGTAAGATCACGAATATTTTTTTTATGGTGAAACATAAGGATTTTTTTAATAAATAAAAAAAATCATATTAACTCTTAAATATTTTTTCAAATTTTTACCGTTTTAAACATTCACTAATAATTTCGTAAGCAAGCTATACTATAGTGCACACATTGCGCAATGGCGGTAGACGTTACTATTGCGTGTGAAGTTGTCACGAAGGATTGTCTTTCATCTATTCTTTTTTCTTTCTTACAAAGATAAATTCTCCAAATGACTAGTCAATGTATAGTTGTTATTGTTTATCTGAATGCAACAATATCACGTAAAGATGATAGTGCACATTTAGAATGCACTGATTCTATTGTTACGCATACTTGGTGATTGCATTCGTTGATAGAACTTAAAAGTTCGATTTTGGTCAACATGGAAATGCTTGGAATTAAGCATGTTTGAAAAATTAGGTATCGGTACATTTCATTGGATGCCATAAGGAATAATCAATATAAGGTATTGTGCTTAAAGGATGATGATCATCATGTGCGAGTTATGATTGATTACCATGGAAAGATTATGACTGAACAAGTGATGAAACTTTACATTGAGTTGGTGGACGTTGGCAATAGTTCTTCCTCCTCACGTGCAGTCCCAACTCCCAACAGATTGTGCATTAGGACCAAGTTAGGTGGAAAGAACCGAATCCTACACAAGAATTCAGTCTTCTCTCCAAATGATAAATCTGATGTTGATTTGGTTTCTGAAGAGTTCAAGTAAAATGAGGAGTGAGTCCAATTTGATTTTGATAGTAATAGCAATGACAATATAGAGCTTGTCCCAGAAACTCAACATATATTGCCACCACCATTACCACTTCCTAGCCAAGCCCAAGTTCCAAGCCATTATTCGACATTGGACCTAGATGCTATATAAGTGAAGCCAATACCTTTTGGTTAGGGGGCGCTCATGACTATAAAACAAATGGGAGCGTGGAGCTGAGGATTGGCCATAGATTCTACAGTAGAGAGCCTGTTCACCTTGCCATCAAGAACCACAACATTTGTTGGAGTGTAGAGTATCGGGTGGTTGAATATGATTATTTGAAGTATCATTGTCAGTACAGAGATTATGTTGTAGGTTGTCAGTGGAGCATTCGGATTGAATATTGACAAAATCTTGATTATTGGGATGTTCATAAATACTAGGCTATGCACACATGTTTGACACCAACAATGTCTCAAGATCATTCAAATTTCGACAACAACCTTATCTGCAGAGTTATCTTTTCCATGATAGAAAGTAATTTTTTTAAATTTTTTCATCTGTTTTTGGAAAAATGGTTACATATTTATCACGTTATTGTTGTAAGATTTCTAAAAATGATTGACATATTAATCAATTAAGTTATCCTTCCATTCTAATTAGATTACTACATGGGTCAAGGGATAATGGAATAGAGCTACAGATTTAAGCTGTCGTACAGGAAGCTTTAGATGGCGAAGCAAAAAGTAATTGCTCAAATCAATGGGGATTGGGAAGAGTTGTACAACCAACTTCTAAGGTTGCTAAATGCGATTGAGCAATGTTTGCCTCGTCTAGTTCATGATATCAAGCTTGTGCCAAATTATGAAGGCATGCTTCGAGACTTTGGTTCTATGCAGTTTGATAAGGTATTTTGAACATTTCCTCCCTACATTGAAGCCTTCAAGTAGTAAGCCTCTAGTATCTATTGATGGCACACTTTTGTATGGGCGATACGAAAGGGTTGTTAATGGCCATTGCATAAGACGGCAACTCAAACCTTCTTTCCATTGCTTTTGCATTGGTTAAGTTAGAGTCAACAGAGTCTTGGTAATTCTTTATAAGGAATTTGCGGTAGCATGTGACTCCCTAAGAAGATACACATATATATTTAGGTCAAATTAGTGATGAGTATAAGTAAACATAATTTACTAAGTACTTTATATGTAAACTTAAGTATCCTATCATAAGGGACCAAGTCCAATTGCTGCCTCCATTGCAATAGCCTCTGAATCATGTCATCTCTATGTTGTTATGGTGGCCCAACCAACCTGCAGATGCAAAACAAAACAATATGTTCAGTAACAAAATAAAAAAATAGAAACTACAAAAAAATCATTGTATACATAAAGACCTCGCAGCTAATGAAAATTCCACCATGTCCCTATCTTGAGGGAACCAATCCGAAAACCTGTGGTAATTCCAAAAAAGCATAAGTGGGCTGCATCAAGACAAGTCACCCATTGATAGCCATGCATAAACAGTGGTACGTCCAGGCGAGCATAATAGAACCCCACGAGTACTACTTGCATCTCTCAAAATCAACAATCAATGAAATTTATCTAGCATGTACGATGCCACTAGATTTATCTGTCATCAGTAGCCCACTGATCAATCTAACTATGTAACAATGTGCACAGTGCCAAAGTACATCTGGTGCAGTGTCAGTTAGCAACTGTATCAAATGAGCCTTCAACCATGTCATCTTAATGGTAAAAGATTCGGCGTACCGCACACCCTCTGCAGCTCTTGACGCAGTGACTACACTCCAAGTGCCTCCTCAACCATCTCCCATGTGTCATGACCATAATAAGTCTGAAAATCTCAACTACAACCACCTACTAACTCCCCATGTGTCTGCAAGCGAAGGTAATAACCAACATCGTGATGAGTGATGGTACACTCACTCCATGACATGTGGAACGAATGGGTCTCCAGATACCATCTCTCACAAAGGCCGACAAGAGCGAGTTGTCGAAGTGAAAATCTATAACTTGAACTACATGGGCAAAACCAGCGTCCTCTAAATAGCGCAACAACACATCAGGTGGTCTCTTCACTCCTTAGTCCCTATTCCTCCGTGGAAATAGGGCTCGTCGACTCTATGTAATTCGACATTAAGTTCAATTTAAACCACCACTCATCTCAATCATAATAAACTACAATAGTTAGCCTAAATCCAAAGATTTCTACATTAAGTTTTAACCAATATTACCAATAACACCTATTATATAAAGCATTTCTAAAACTCTATCAATCATATATCAACATTTATCTCATTCATAATAATTTACAATGTGTAGCCTAAATCCAAAGATTTCTATATTAAGTTTAAAAGTCTCCCTAATTTATATATTATAAATGTCTATTCCCTAATATATTAAAGGTTAAATTACATATTTGGTCCCTACACTTTCAGTGAAATTATAAATTGATCCATACACTTTAAAAGTTTGTAATTAGGTCCCTAAAGAGAATTAAAATTTGTAATTTAGACCCCGCCGGTCAAAACGTGTTGATTTAACAGAATATGCTGAGAATTTAACCTTTACAAAATATTTTATCCAAACGCGGATACAAGGGGAAATGGCTTCCCTGGAGTATACAACCTTGTCCTTGTTTCTTGGAAAAGGAATACAAAAATATCATAGAAGGACAGAAATAGATGTTGAACAGAATATAAATAATTTAGCAAATTCAAACTAGAAAACCAACCTTCAAATATGCAGCTAGGATTTTTTTGTTGTCCACAACCACACATTGGTTCACATCATCCCATCCGAAACCGCTACAGGCTGCCATGTCAGCTGCAAATTGATACTTCTCTTTTAGCCTTTTAACTTTATTCTTGCAATAACTTATTTGAAAGCTACCACCTGAAAAATTTTCATTCATTTTTGTATCAAGCTTCTCAAAAGATCGAGGTCTAAACTGACCCGCATCAGCTCTTCTTCCTTCAATGACAAGCTCCTCCATAAAACCGACAAATGCCTCTGTCTCTTTGTCAGTCCAAACATGTCTGTCCATTTTTCGCTATAATCTACATTAACTCAATCAAAATTCAAATAAACATTACATATACATGATGCCATCATTGTAATAACTTATAAAATATAATACATTTAATAAAGTGCTACATGTAGTTCACATAATTAAAGTTTTACAATTAGCTCTTACAAAAAATGTCCAACCAAACAAATTGAAAGAATCTAATAAAACACACATACAAAAAAGAAATTAACTAATTGATTCGAGAATTCATCCACTAGTTGTACATTTCGTTTGCTAAATTGTCTCGCCAAGCAGCCCAGTCATTGCTGCCCTCTATACTCTCAATCATGTCATCATCGCCATCTTCGTTACCACCATGATCCTCTCCAATAAGCACATGCTCTGCATCAAGTAGTGTGTCCTCTTCAGGGTCGAATTCCATATTAAGCGAATAAAGTTTTGCAGTAGACAACAAGCAATAATTATTCTATTTCGTGTCTTAATTTTGTAGAAATAAGGACTCCTCAAAATTGTCCATCTCTTATTCAGTAAACCAAAACAGCGCTCAATAATGTTCCTAGCTGAAGAGTGCTTCTTGTTAAAATATTTTTGATAATTCCTAGGAGCATTTCTATCATGAGCCCATTCTTATACGTGGTATCGAGTATGCCTATATGGTGCTAGAAATCCCTTGCAATTAGTATAACCCGCATCCACTAAATAATAATTCCCTATAAATTGAAAGAGATACATTATGAGGACTAAGGAATTTGAATGAATTAAAAATATTGAAATGTTTTTGTTACCTAAAAATTAAGAATTACATACCAATTGGTATCTTGAGGTTATTACGACGTGAAATGGCATCTCTAAGGATTCTTGAATCCAAAGCGGAAGTACGTAAACGAAATTCATATCTCGATTGCATACGTCTAGGACATTAGTTGATATCTTACTTTTTCTTGTTCGGTATCTTGATTTATCTTTTTCAGGGACAGTCACATCTATATATGTTCCATCTAATACTCCTAGACAACCCTAAACCAATGAAATTGAAGTGTCAAGACTAATTATATACAAAATTATAGATTATAGGGATCTATGCAGTCATCTAGAACAGGAACAGCTTTTGCAAATAATAGACTTTGGACACGTATGACCAAGAATAACACCTTGTTGAAATACCTACTTATTGTTTCTCCTGACCTATAAAATCTAACTTGAAGTGTGTGATTCTTTTTATGATGAGCTAGTGTTAATAAAAACGTAATCACTTGTGAAGATTGTAGAAGACTTAGAGAAGGGGGAGTTGAATCTATGACCTTCTTTTATGTTACTGAATTAACCCTTTTAAGACAGACTTTCAATCTGAATATGTTTGAACTTAGCAGTGAAAAATTTATGAGACAATTTCATTTTGTCTCATGAATATCAGAAAACAGAACAGAGCAGAGAAGGAAGAAGCTAACACCACCATGTATCCTGGTTCGGTTGCCTTGTGCAATACAACCTACATTCAGTCTCCACCACAATAGTGGTGGAATTTCTACTATAGTTAAAGTATTACATACACCAATTTACAGGATTGACATAATCCTTTCACACTCAAGTTCTAACCTAACTTGACTTGGCTATGCTAATACCGAACTCTTCACTCTTAGTGCTAACCCAACTAAGAAAGGGATACCTCACTGGTACAAGATACAAGACACTTAATCATCCTAAAGAAATCTAAAAGAACTCTAGGATTTTTACTCATGTGTATCTCTCTGCCTTTTTCCACTCTTAGACTCTTTCAATGACTCTCTCATTCAGCCTTTTACCTCAAGAAATTACATAAAGATAAACATTGAAAAGAAAAATACAATCTGTAAAACATGAAGGAGATTGATGCTTCAACAGCCTCTTTGCTATGTGATAAACCAGATTTGCTAGCCTCTGATTCAGTTCTTCATTCTGGCGGAATGCTCCCTTGACTAGGAAGCACTGTCCAAGTGGATGAACTTCTTCAGAGAGCTCTTCTCAGAATATACACCTCTAGAACACTGGTTATCTCTCCTTGGCTTCTGAAGGATGAAAATTCTTCTTTTGTATCTCCTTGCATGTTGCTGAATTGCTCTTTCCTAGGTCAACTTCTTGAGCTGTGTGCTTCACCATCCTATCTTTTCACTTTCTTCCATTTACCTTCAAAAATGGAATGCTGGAATAGACCCTTTTTTACTTGACCGAAAGCCTTAGATCAGCAAAGATACAAGTTTCAAAGGTAAACTTGAATCTGATCCATTGAAAAAGTGCTTTGTCCTCAAGAAACAATTTTTAGCCTTTGATTCACAGCAATGATTATCAGAGAACACTTTTTTCATTTATCCAAAAATGGTAAAGTAGAAGATTTGAGATGAAGTGAAGAAAGTAAGTTGCATGCAAATGGAAATAAATCACCTTTTAATTTCTGACTTAGTTTAATATGGATTGATGTGGGTGATTAGACATTTTCTTTCTGAATAAGCTTTCTCTTTCTTTCTTCTCTGTTGAAATAAGTAGGAAGGACGAAGCTCTCTTTCTTGTATTTTGTTGCTGATCGAAGCAATAAGAGAGAGTGAAGACTTCAATCTTGTATGAGAAGCTTGGTGGGATCAACTTGGGTGAGCAACTCAGGCTTGGTTGGCTTTCTTCATATTTAGCCCAAGTGATTTCTTTGCTTAACAACTTTGGGCTTTTAGTGTTTTATAGCCCACTTTGTTTCTGGTTTGATTTCCATCATTTTGGGCTGCTGCAACTATATTTCTTTGTTCTAAATTAATTTGGACTTTATTTGAAAGTGTAGCACGCTATGAAAGCTTAAGATTTTTGTTCCATTTATTTGGGCTGTTGCATTATTGAAATTTAGCATGCATCACTTAAAACAAAATCATCAAAACTAATTGGGTAGTTGGCCCAATAAAATTAATGTTTGTCATCATCAATTATGTTAGTTAATTTCTTAACTCAACAACTTGCTCAGGTATACTTACACGACATTCATCTCTTAATCCATCTTGAACTTTTAGTAACTCACACAATCTTCCTAATGTATCTACGCTCATCCTTAATTTCCAAATGCGATTTCTATCGCCCCCTCCTATTATGCGGTTTAATACATTTCGTCTTAAGAGATTAGTATTAATTTCTCTATTCCTAATCAACAAATGTCCTCTTCTCCTATTTCTCAAATACAAAAATGCAAACATCAAAACTAATATCGTAATAGCTTCAAGTTCAGCCTGAATCATAGAATAAAAAAAAATCATCTAAATTGCTCAAAGCGGTCCAATGGTTCCATTCTTCCTTGATCAACACATAAAAAACAACTTATATAATTAACACATACTAAAAGCATATTTGTGTCCAGTGGAGGCTAAAGTACCTGTGGTAGAAGGAGGAGGAGTGCCTTCTGGTTCATAGTCATCATTATCTTCATCAAGAACCACCCTTTCAGAACGAGTGGGTCCCTTTTTCTGCTGTTTCACTGAACCACCTCCTTTTAGATATGAGTGTCTATTTCATATGACTCATTGGACAAATCAACACCAAAATATTTCAAAAATACAAGTTAAGAACATGTCATAAAGAAGGGCTTTATCTTTCTCACTTCGAACAGAATCAAACATATATCTAACCATTAAATAAGAAAAAGAGATTTCTGTTGTTGTGAGAATAGCATACAAAACTAGAGTATCAGTGTAAGACACCCTTTGATATGAGACACCCTTTCATCCCATTTTCCAAATGTATAGGCACATGCACCAACATCAGTGTATTTCAAAAAATCGCTGATGGTCTCATTATTCAGAATTATGTCACTGCCTTTTACATAGGAATGAATAGTCCCCTCATGGTAAGTCATGTTTGCATAAAATTCCATGACTAAAAGTGGGTACACTGGCATTTTGATTTTAAAAGAGTGATTCTAGTCCAAAAATTTCAAGTTTTCAACAAAAGGAAAACCTTTCTTTTTCAGATTCGGTAAATCAACAAGAAAATTTGGACACAAGATGTGATGAGCAATAACCCCTTTATAGAAATCATTATTCAAAGACTTGACCTCACAAAAAGATGATTTGCTTTTTTTTTTTTAAATAGAAAGTAAAGCAGATTAATAATAAAATATGAAACATTTTCATTAAAAGACAAAAAAATAAAAGTAACATGTGGACAATGTAACACTCATTTTGGGCCCAGAGGTAGTTTGGATTAAGGAAACATATTGGAGCACCCATGATCTGATTTTTTAGTTTGGCCCAAATAACTCTGCACTTGTAACAAGACCTGAGAACGCGGATTGAAGAGAAGGTTCTTCACTTGCCCAGAATTGTCTCATACCTGTTTATGAGACAAAAAACTCTAACAAACATATCAGCAACTTCCAAACAATGAATCATAGCTTAAAATCCCTAGACTAGTCCTAAGCATGCAAAATCTGTCCTCAGCTAGTGGTTTAGTGAAAATATCAGCTAATTGCTCCTCTGATTTAACAAATTGAATGTTAATATCCCCCTTTTGAATATGTTCTCTTATTGAGTGAAATTTCACTTCAATATGTTTAGTCCTAGAGTGCAAAACTGGATTTTTGAAAATATTAATAGCACTCATATTATCACACAACAAGGAAATATTTTCAGCATTTAATTTGTAATCAGCAAGCTGTGTTTTTAACCACATAAGCCGAGAACAACAAGAAGAAGCAGCTATATACTCAGCCTCTGCAGTGGATAAAGCCACTGTTGGCTGCTTCTTACTTGACCAAACATTCAAGGACTTTCCAAGGAAGCAACATAAGCTTGATGTGATCCTTCTATCAACTCTATCACCGGCAAAATCTGCATCACAATAACCAACTGTAGAAAAATTATCAATCTTAGGATACCAAAGACCGAAATTGGATGTGCCATGAACATATCTAATGATCCTCTTAACTGCAGAAAGATGAGATTCTTTTGGTTTAGATTGGAATCTTGAACACATTCTAACACTTTGCACAATATCAGGTTTAGAGGAAGTTAAGTACATAAGAGAGCTAATCATTCCTCTATACCTAGTCTCAGTTTCTCCCTTGTCTAATTTTGAATTAGGGTGCATGGGAGTTCCCATGGGTTTGGCATTTTCCATACCAAATTTATTAACTAGTTCCTTGGCATACTTCTCTTGATGAATGAAAATACCATTTTCAGTTTGTTTAATTTGTAGCCCAAGGAAAAAATTAAGTTCACCCATCATACTCATATCAAATTTACTTGTCATGAGTTTTCCAAATTCAGAACAAAGAGATTCATTGGCTGATCCAAAAATAATGTCATCAACATATATTTGGACTAGAATGAAAGAATCATTAGAATTCTTGATAAATAGTGTAGTGCCTATGGTGCCTCTTTGAAAACCATTTTTTGAAAGAAAAGAGCTAAGTCTCTCATACCAAGCTCTAGGAGCTTGTCTCAAACCATAGAGAGCTTTTGATAATTTGAAAACATGGTTAGAAAGCTCTTTATTTTCAAAACCAAGTGGCTGCTCCACATACACTTCTCTATCTATCACACCATTCAAAAATGTACATTTCACATCCATTTGATATAATTTAAAACCACAAAAAATAGCATAAGCTAAGAGAAGTCTTATGGCTTCCATTCGGGCAATAGGGGCAAAGGATTCATCAAAGTCTATTCCTTCTTCTTGGTCATATCCTTGTGCCACTAGCCTTGCTTTGTTTCTTGCAATGCTACCATCCTCTCTTAGCTTGTTCCAAAATATCCACTTGGTGCTGGTCACTTTCTTTCCATTCGGCCTTGGAACCAATGTCCACACTTGGTTCTTCTCAAATTCAAGAAGCTCATCTTCCATTGCCTTTACCCAAGAAGGGTCGTTAAGGGCTTCTTTGACATTCTGAGGCTCCATTTGAGAGAGAAGGGCAATGTTTGTTTCTTTATTTGCCTTTCTAGATGAAGACCGAGTTTTAACCCCATGAGAGACATCCCCAATGACAAATTCTTTAGGATAATTCTTCAAGAATCTCCATTCACGAGGTCTGGT
This sequence comes from Arachis hypogaea, assembly GCF_003086295.3. Taxonomy (NCBI): domain Eukaryota; kingdom Viridiplantae; phylum Streptophyta; class Magnoliopsida; order Fabales; family Fabaceae; genus Arachis; species Arachis hypogaea. The sequence goes on along the minus strand of NC_092050.1, from coordinate 142,232,349 downwards.
GGACTTGGAGGCAGATTCAGTTACCAAGGAATTCTGGGTACTGCTGGTTTCAAGATCTCTTTTAGATTCATGAGACAAAATAGAATTGTCTCTTAAATTTTTAGCAACTATAGTTTCAAGTTCAGGTTGACCAGAAGTTTCATTTTCATGATTTTGTGCAGTTTCACTATCCTTTTGAACTTGATTCCCTGCATCACAGTCTTCCAAAATACTTTGAACCAAGTTAGTTGATGAGCGGATATTTTATACGCTTTTTGGGGTTAATTTCATATAGTTTTTAGTATATTCTAGTTAGTTTTTAGTTTATTTCCATTAGTTTTTAGGAAAAATTCATATTTCTGGACTTTGCTATGAGTTGTGTGATTTTCTGTAATTTCAGGTATTTTTCTGGCTGAAATTGAGGGAGCTGAGTAAAAATCTAATTCAGGCTGAAAAAGGACTGCTAATGCTGTTGGATTCTGACCTCCCTGCACTCAAAGTGGGTTTTCTGGAGCTACAGAACTCGAAATGGCGCGCTTCCAATTGCGTTGGAAAGTAGACATCTAGAGCTTTCCAGCAATATATAATAGTCCATACTTTGCTCAAGGATAGACGACATAAACTGGCGTTCAACGCCAGTTCTCTGCCTAATTCTGGCGTCCAGCGCCAGAAAAGGATTAAAAGCTGGAGTTCAACGCCAGAAATGGATCCAAACCTGGCGTTGAATGCCCAAAACAGCCTTATGCACGTGAATTGTTTAAGTCTCAGCCCCAGCACACACCAAGTGGGCCCCAGAAGTGGATCTCTGCACCATCCGTCATAGTTTACTCACTTTTTGTAAACCTAGGCCACTAGTTTAGTATTTAAACAACTTTTAGAGACTTATTTTGTATCTCATGACATTTTCAGATCAAAAACTTTGTATTCTTTGACGGCATGAGTCTCTAAACTCCATTGTTGGGGGTGAGGAGCTCTGCTGTGTCTCGATGAATTAATGCAAGTATTTCTGTTTTCTATTCAAATATGCGTGTTCCTCTCTAAGATATCCATTCGCGCCTAACTGTGGAGAAGGTGATGATCAGTGACACTCATCACCTTCCTCAAACCATGAACGTGTGCCTGACAACCACCTCCGTTCTACATCAGATTGAATGAATGTCTCTTAGATTTCTTAATCGGAATCTTCGTGATGTAAGCTAGAATGATGGCGGCATTCAAGAGAATCCGGAAAGTCTAAACCTTGTCTATGGTATTCCGAGTAGGATTCAGTGATTGAATGACTGTGACGAGCTTCAAACTCGCGAGTGCTGGGCGTTAGTGACAGATGCAAAAGGAGGGTGAATCCTATTCCAGCATGATCGAGAACCGACAGATGAATAGCCGTGCCGTGACAGGGTGCGTTGACCATTTTCACTGAGAGGAGGGGATGTAGCCACTGACAATGGTGATGCCCTTGCATAAAGCCAGCCATAGGAGGACGTGCATGCATGAATCAAAAGACAGAGGAAAGCAGAGATTCAGAACACAAAGCATCTCCAAAACTCCAACATATTCTCCATTACTGCATAACAAGTAACCTTTAATTCATGCTCTCTCGTTTATTCGCAATTCAACTGATAAACATAATTGACTTCCTGACTAAGATTTACAAGATAACCATAAATTGCTTCAAACCAACAATCTCCGTGGGATTCGACCCTTACTCACGTAAGGTATTACTTGGACGACCCAGTGCACTTGCTGGTTAGTAGTACGCGTTGTGAAAAGTGTGATTCACAATTCGTGCACCAAGTTTTTGGCGCCGTTGCCGGGGATTGTTCGTGTTTAAACAACTGACGGTTTATTTTGTTGCTTAGATTAGGAAAATTTTTCTTTTTGGTTTAGAGTCTCTTATTATTGTTCTTGATTAAAAATATCCTTCTTCAAAACAAGTGTTACATTTACTGCCCAATTTGCTAGAGCGTTGGTCTAAGTCCGTGGTAGTTTGGTACACTCTTTTTAAAACCTTTTTCAAAAATAATATTTTCTCTATTAAATTTTGTGCCAAACTTTAAGTTAGGTGTTTTCTTGTGATTTCCCTTGATTTTCGAAAATTTTGGTTTGGTTTTCTAAAAATTTTAAGTTTGGTGTTCCTTCTTCATGATCTTGTGAGCCTTCAAAGTGTTCTTGAGTTTTTCTTGTGTCTTGATCTTAATATTTTTAAGTTTGGTGTTCCTTGGTGTTTTTCCTCCAAATTTTTCGAAAACAAGGAGCATTAGATCTAAAAATTTTAAATCTTGTGCTATTTTATTGTTTTTCTCTTTCCTCACTAAATTCAAAAATATCTTTTCTCTCTAATTTTAAAACAAATTTTCGAAAATTATTTTTAAAAATTCAAATTTTTTTCAAAAATTTAAAATCTTTTCCAAATCATATCTTTTTCAAAACTTTCTTACCACTTTCTCTCCCCTCATTTTTTTTTCGAAAATCTTCACCTATTTTTATTTATTTTGTTAATTTATTTTATTTTCGAAATAAATAAATAAAAAAAATATTTTCTCTATTTTACATCATCTCCCTTTCTCCATCATGGACCTAAGCGAAAATGAACAGTCTAGGAGGACTCTGGGGTCATATTCTAACCCCTCTACTGCTTCATATGGGAGTAGCATCTGCATACCCTCCATTGGAGTCAGTAGCTTTGAGTTGAATCCTCAGCTCATTATCATGGTGCAGCAAAGTTGCCAGTATTCCGGTCTTCCACAGGAAGAACCTACAGAGTCTCTGGCACAGTTTCTACAGATTGCTGACACAGTACATGATAAAGAAATAGATCAAGATGTCTACAGACTATTACTGTTTCCATTTGCTGTAAAAGATCAAGCTAAGAGGTGGTTGAATAACCAACCTAAGGCCAGCATAAGGACATGGAAACAGCTGACAAAAAAAATTCCTGAATCAATACTTTCCCCTAAAACGGATGACACAGCTAAGGCTGGACATCCAAGGCTTTAAACAAGGAGATAATGAATCTCTTTATGATGCTTGGGAGAGATACAGAGAGATGCTACGAAAATGCCGCTCTGAAATGTTTTCAGAGTGAGTTCAGTTAGACATCTTCTACTATGGGCTTGCAGAAGGAGCTTAGATGTCTCTAGATTACTCAGCTGGTGGATCTATCCACATGAGAAAGACAATTGAAGAGGCTCAAGAGCTCATTGATACAGTTGCCAGGAATCAGCATCTGTACCTAAGCAGTGACCCTTCCATGAAAGAAGAGGTTAAAACAGTAACTGCTGAACTCAGTCCTGTAAAACAAGCTGCTGAATTCAACCAGCAATTGGACTTTCTAACTAAGCAGCTAGCCGAATTTAAAGATAGGCTACAAGAGACAAGAGTGGCTAATATGCATATAGAAGAACAGTTTAGGCAAACAAAGCAGCAGCTGTCAAGACAAATAACAGAAGAATGCCAAGCAGTTCAATTAAGAAGTGAGAAAACATTAAATACCCCACCTCAAGGCAGCAAAAAGCCAAGAAATGAGCAAACCACCCAAAATTTACCTGAGGACAGTAAGAGCCCAGGGAAAAATAACTCTAGCGCTAAAACGCCAGAAATTTGGTGGAAGGCTGGCGCTGAACGCCCAGACCATGCCCAAGACTGGCGTTCAACGCCAGAAACAAGCAAGAACTGGCGTTCAACGCCAGAAATGGGCAAGGATCTAGCGCTGAACGCCCAAAATGGGCAGGATCTGGCGCTGAACGCACAAAATGGGCACAGTTCTGGCGTTCAGATGCCAGGAACAGACAAGGAGTTGGCATCTAACGTCACTCCAGTTTCTAACTCTGGCACTCAATTGCCAGTGAGGGATCAGACACACACAAGTGCTGATAACAACCCCTCTAAAAAGGCTTCTTTAACCACTAAGGTTGAGGAATATAAAGCCAAGATACCTTATCCTCAAAAACTCCAGAAAGAGGAGCAGGATAAGCAATTTGCTCGCTTTGCAGATTATCTTAGGACTCTTGAAATAAAGATTCCATTTGCAGAGGCACTTGAGCAAATACCTTCTTATGCCAAGTTCATGAAAGAGATCTTGAGTCATAAAAAGGATTGGAGAGAAACAGAAAGAGTTCTCCTCACTAAAGAATGCAGTGCAGTCATTCTGAAGAGCTTTCCTGAAAAGCTTAAAGACCCTGGGAGTTTTCTGATACCATGCACATTAGAAGGTAATTGCACCAAGACAGCTTTATGTGATCTTGGGGCAAGCATCAACCTAATACCTGCATCCACTATCAGAAAGCTTGGTTTAACTGAAGAAGTTAAACCAACCCGGATATGTCTTCAACTTGCTGATGACTCCACTAAATACCCATCAGGCGTGATTGAAGACATGATTGTCAGGGTTGGGCCATTCGCCTTTCCCACTGACTTTGTTGTGCTGGAAATAGAGGAGCACAAGAGTGCTACTCTCATTCTAGGAAGACCCTTCCTAGCAACTGGACGATCCCTCATTGACGTCCAACAGGGGAAAATAACCCTGAGAGTCAATGATGATGAGTTTAAGTTGAACGCTGTCAAAGCCATGCAGCATCCAGACACATCAACGGACTGCATGAAAGTTGATCTTATTGACTCCTTGGTGGAAGAGATCAACATGGCTGAGAGTCTCGAATCAGAGTTGGAAAATATCTTTAAAGATGTTCAGTCTGATTTAGAGGATTCAGAGGACACGAAAGAGCCTCTGAATTTCTTCTGGAAGAGGAAAAACCTCCTAAACCCGAGCTCAAGCCATTACCACCATCCTTGAAATATGCATTTCTGGGAGAAGGTGACACTTTTCCAGTGATCATAAGCTCTGCTTTAAATTCACAGGAAGAGGAAGCACTTATTCAAGTGTTAAGGACACACAAGACAGCTCTTGGGTGGTCCATAGGTGACCTTAAGGGCATAAGCCCAGCTAGATGCATGCACAAAATCTTATTGGAGGATAATGCTAAACCAGTGGTTCAACCACAGAGGCGGCTAAATCCAGCCATGAAAGAAGTGGTGCAGAAAGAGGTCACCAAACTACTAGAGGCTGGGATTATTTATCCTATTTCTGATAGCCCCTGGGTGAGCCCTATCCAAGTCGTCCCAAAAAAGGGAGGCATGACAGTGATTCATAATGAAAAAAATGAACTGGTTCCTACAAGAACAGTTACAGGGTGGCGCATGTGTATTGACTACAGAAGACTCAATACAGCCACCAGAAAGGATCATTTTCCTTTACCATTCATAGACCAGATGCTAGAAAGACTGGCAGGTCATGATTATTATTGCTTTTTGAATGGCTACTCAGGCTATAACCAGATTGCAGTAGATCCTCAGGATCAAGAGAAAACAGCATTCACATGTCCATCTGGAGTGTTTGCTTATAGAAGGATGCCATTTGGGCTGTGTAATGCGCCTGCAACCTTCCAGAGATGCATGCTCTCTATTTTCTCTGATATGGTGGAAAAATTTCTGGAAGTCTTCATGGATGACTTCTCAGTATATGGAGACTCATTCAGCTCCTGTCTTGATCACCTAAAACTTGTTCTGAAGAGATGCCAAGAGACCAACCTAGTTTTAAACTGGGAAAAATGTCACTTCATGGTGACTGAGGGGATTGTCCTTAGGCATAAAATCTCTAACAAGGGAATAGAGGTGGATCAAGCAAAAATAGAGGTAATTGAAAAATTACCACCACCTGCCAATGTTAAGGCAATCAGAAGCTTTCTGGGGCATGCAGGATTCTATAGAAGGTTTATAAAGGATTTTTCAAAAATCGCAAAATCTCTAAGCAATCTGCTGGCTGCTAACACGCCATTTGTGTTTGACACAGAGTGCCTGCATGCGTTTGAAACGCTGAAAGCTAAGGTGGTCACAGCACCAGTTATTTTTGCACCAGACTGGATATTACCATTTGAGCTAATGTGTGATGCCAGTGATCACGCCATTGGTGCAGTACTGGGACAGAGGCATGACAAGCTTCTGTATGTCATTTATTATGCTAGTCGCATTTTAAATGATGCCCAGAAAAATTACACAACCACAGAAAAAGAATTACTTGCAGTGGTTTACGCCATTGACAAGTTCAGATCATACTTAGTAGGATCAAAAGTGATTGTGTATACTGACCATGCTGCTCTTAAATATCTACTCACAAAGCAGGATTCAAAACCCAGGCTCATCAGATGGGTGTTGCTTATGCAAGAGTTTGATATAGAAATAAGAGACAGAAAAGGGACAGAGAACCAAGTGGCTGATCATCTGTCCCAGATAGAGCCAGCAGAAGGGACGCCCCTCCCCTCTCTTGAGATCTCTGAGACTTTTCCGGATGAGCATTTATTTGCCATTCAGGAAACACCATGGTTTGCCGATATTGCAAACTATAAAGCTGCAAGGTTCATACCCAAGGAGTACAACAGGATACAAAAGAAGAAATTAATTACTGATGTAAACTACTACTTGTGGGATGAACCCTATCTCTTTAAGAGATGTGCAGACGGAATAATCCGTAGGTGTGTGCCTAGAGAAGAAGCACAAAGGATCCTATGGCATTGCCATGGATCTCAATATGGAGGCCATTTCGGAGGTGAGCGAACAGCCACCAAGGTCCTCCAATGTGGCTTCTATTGGCCCACACTCTATAAAGATTCCCGAGAGTTTGTACGTAACTGCGACAGTTGCCAAAGAGCTGGTAATCTGCCTCATGGTTACGCCATGCCTCAACAAGGAATCTTGGAGATTGAGTTGTTTGACGTATGGGGAATTGACTTCATGGGACCTTTCCCACCGTCATTCTCAAACACTTATATTCTGGTGGCAGTTGACTATGTATCAAAATGGGTTGAGGCCATTGCCACACCCACCAGTGATACTAAAACAGTGCTGAAGTTCCTCCAGAAATATATCTTCAGCAGGTTTGGGGTCCCTAGAGTACTAATCAGTGATGGGGGCACTCAATTCTGCAACAAACAGCTTTACTCTGCCATGGTCCGGTATGGGATTCGCCACAAGGTGGCGACCCCATATCATCCACAGACTAATGGACAAGCTGAAGTCTCTAACAGAGAACTAAAAAGAATCCTAGAATGGACTGTAAATACCCGTAGAAATGATTGGGCAAGAAGCTTGGATGATGCTCTGTGGGCATACAGAACAGCATTCAACACTCCGATAGGGACCTCTCTATACCAACTGGTCTATGGTAAGGCATGTCACCTGCCCGTGGAACTGGAACATAAGGCCTACTGGGCAACCAGATTCCTAAATTTTGATGCCAAATTAGCAGGAGAAAAAAGATTGCTCCAGCTAAATGAGCTAGAGGAATTCAGATTCACAGCTTTCGAAAATGCCAAGCTTTATAAAGAAAAATAAAAAAAGTGGCATGACAGAAAGCTGTCATCTAGAATCTTTGAACCAGGACAGAAGGTTCTGCTGTTTAACTCTAGACTCAGGCTATTCCCCGGGAAATTGAAATCCCGGTGGAGGGGACCATACGTGATTACAAGTGTATCACCATATGGTTATGTGGAGCTTCAAGATATTGATTCTGATAAAAGGTTCATTGTCAATGGACAGAGAGTCAAGCACTACCTTGAAGGCAACGTTGAGCAAAACTGCTCAAGGCTGAAGCTAGATTAAAAGCTCAGCAAGGTCCAGCTAAAGACAATAAAGAAGCGCTTGCTGGGAGGCAACCCAGCCATGGGGCATCAATCCTCTAAGCATTTTGTCCTATTTTTATTTTTATTTGTTTATATAGAGTTCATTGATAACAAGGTAAATAATCAATTGCATAAGTTCACAGGGTTACAGAAGGAATCTGCACACAAAACAGAGAAAAAGAGCTCACTGGCAAGAAAACGCCAGTAAGGATAGCAATCTGGCGTTCAACGCCAGAAAAGGGCAACAACTGGGCGTTGAACGCCCAGGAGAGCAGCATTTGGGCGTTGAACGCCCAAAATAGGCAGTGTTTGGGCGTTCAAACGCCAGGATGATGGGGAGGAGGTAAAATCATTTTTCTTCATATTTTTCATTTTAAATTTTGATTTTCATGTTTCAATTCATGATTTTTTTTAAATATATCTTAATCCATAAGCACAAACCCTCTTTGCAAATTCAATCCAACTCTTTTCAAATCTTTTTAAAAACAAATCTATCTTTTCAACTCATCAATATCTTTTTCAAAATCTCCAATTTATCTTTTTCAAAATCTAGATCTATCTTTTTCAAAAATCTTTCATATCTTTTCAATTTTAAACTATATCCTCTCTTCTATCTTATCTTTTCCAAATCAATTTTTTTATCATATCTTCATCTCTTTTTTCGAAAACCCACCCTCCCTCCCTTTAAATTTGGGTTCGGCCTCCCTCCCCTTCCATCAACAATTGCACCTAGCCCTCCTTCTTTCCATCTCCTTTCTTTTCTTTTGCTTGAGGACAAGCAAACCTCTAAGTTTGGTGTGTTTATCCGCGATCACTAAGATCATGGCTCCTAAAGGAAAACAACCCACTCCAAGAGGAAAGAAAGAGAGCGTTCCAAAACCACTTTGGAATCAAGAGAAGTTCTTATCTAAAGAACATTCAGACCATTATAACAAAATAATGGGTCTGAGATCAGTGATCCCGGAAGTTAGATTCGATCTGAAAGAAGATGAATATCCGGAGATCCAGGAGCAAATTCGAATCAGGAACTGGGAAGTCCTAGCTAATCCTGAAACGAAGGTGGGAAGGAATATGATCCAGGAGTTCTATGCTAATATGTGGCAGACTGACAAGCAAAAACTATCTGGAACTGCTTTCTATGAATATCGGACCATGGTCAGAGGAAAGATTGTTCATACCACCCCTGACAAGATCAGAGAGATCTTAAAGCTACCTCAGCTGAAAGATGATCCAGACTCCTTCAACAGGAGAATGATGAGAACAAACAAAGGTTTGGATAAGATTCTAGAGGACATATGTATCCCTGGAGCCAGGTGGACCACCAACACAAAGGGTGTCCCAAATCAACTCAAAAGAGAAGATCTCACACCAGTCGCCAGAGGATGGCTGGACTTCATTGGGCATTCTCTGTTGCCCACTAGCAACCGTTCTGAAAGTCACTATTAAAAGAGCAGTGATGATCCATTGCATCATGATGGGAAAAGAAGTGGAAGTTCATCAGCTGATCTCAGCTGAACTCTACAAAATTGCTAACAAAAATTCTAAAGAGGTCAGGTTGGCTTATCCAAGCGTGATTTCTCTGCTCTGCAAGGACGCTGGAGTAAGGATGGGAATAACTGAGTATATCTCAGTTGAGAAACCAATCACCAAAGCATCAATGGACAAACAACAAGCACAAGATGATCCCATCAAGAAGAAAATGCAGGAATTTCTCCCAGAAATCCCTCAATCTAAATACTGGGAGTATCTCGAGACGTCTGTTACCAAGATACGGGAAGCTATGGAACAAATAATAAAAGAACAAAAGGAACACAGTCAAATTCTTGCCTATATGTTTAAAGAACAAGAGGAGCAAGGGCGTGACTGATAAACCCCATTTTTAGGGTTTATCTTGTATTGAATTTAGAGTATTTTGATGACCTTTTCCCGCATTTAACCTGTGAATTAGCATGGTTTTGTTATCTCTCCCGTATTTGTGCTTAAGTGTAAAAACATGCTTCTTAGGCCTTATTTTGATGAATTTTGATTTCTCCTTGATTCCATAAGAGGCCTTGATGTGTTTGCTAGTAATTCCAGGATTGAAATAGGCCAGGCATGGATCAAAGGAAGCAAGGAAGGAAGCATGCAAGTGGAGAGAAGCACAAAAAAAGCCAAAGAATTGATTACGGCCAAGCACGCGCACGCGCACAAGGCGCACGCGTGCACATTGCGGAATCAGCCAGGGACGCGCACGCGTACCGTACGCGCACGCGTCAATGTCTGCACATGACTTCATTAAGGCAACACGTGCCTGGCGATTTTGAGAGGTTTCTGAACCCATTTTTGGCGCCAATTGCTGATAGAAAGGAATAAAAGGATCAAGGCCTAAAGGGAAAAGAGAACAATGAAATTGGAAGTTAGTGATAGCTTTAGTTTTAAGTAGTTTTAGAGAGAGAAGCTCTCACTTCTCTCTAGGATTAGGATTAGATTTAGGTTAATATCCCTTCTTAGATCTAGGTTTAATTCATGCCTTAATTCAATTCTCCTTTGCCAATTCTTAATCTTCTCCTCTTCCTCTCCCTAGTTATGTACTTTAATTCTTGTAATTCTTCACTTTGTTTTGGATAGATTGTTGTTTCTTTTATTCCCCTTTAATAATGCCATTTGAGGTAATTTATGAAAATTGTGATTTCCTTGATTGTTGTTGTTGATTCTTTACATTCAATTGTAGTTAGAATTCATTCTTGTTGTGATTGACTATACTTTTCTTTTGTGCCTTCCAAGTGTTTGATTAAATGCTTGGTTGGATTTTTGTATAGATCTTGCTCCTCTTGGCCTAGGTAGAGTGATTAGTGACTCTTGAGTTATCTAATTCCTTTGTTGATTGATAGTTAGAGATTGCTAATTGATTTGAATGCCTCTAAAGCTAGTCTCTCCTTTAGGAGTTAATTAGGACTTGAGGAATCAAATTGATTCATCCACTTGACCTTCCGCCATGGTTAGAGGTTAACTAAGTGGAAGCAATGAACAATTCTCATCACAATTGAGAAGGATAACTAGGATAGGACTTCTAATTTTCATACCTTGCCAAGAGCCTTTTATAGTTGTTAGTTTATTTTCATTGTCATTTACATTTCATGTCTCTTATCCCAAAACCCCAAAATACAATCCATAACCAATAACAAGACACTTCATTACAATTCCTAGGGAGAACGACCCGAGGTTTAAATACTTCGGTTTATAGATTTTAGGGGTTTGTACTAGTGACAAACAAATTTTTGCATGAAAGGATTATTGTTGGTTTAGAAACTATACTTTACAATGAGATTTCATTTGAGAAATTCTAAACCCAACAATAATCCAATCATCAGTGACTTAAGGGACTTGAAGCGCCAGAAGTTATCTCTTGAAGGACCAAGCACTCCAAAGATCCGAGGAACACCCGTTCCCCAGAACAAAGGTTGTTAAATTCCAATTTCTGCTTTAACTCTTTGATAGTGTCATTATAGAAGTTTACCTTAGGAGTCATATAGTAGTAATTAGTATCTATTTTGATTTTATCTCCAATTAAGTTATAATTTATTTTTCTCATCATCAGCAAACATGAATAAAATAGTAGATCTTTTGAATAAGAGGCAATAAAATTTTGAGTTTTTAATAAGAAAAATTCTAATTAGTTACATGTGGTGGCAATGCTTTCTGTCTTCTGAATGAATGCTTGAACAGTGCATATGTCTTTTGAATTTGTTGTTTAAGACTGTTAAATATGTTGGCTCTTGAAAGAATGATGAACATGAGACATGTTATTGATAGTCTAAAAAATCATAAAATGATTCTTGAAGCAAGAAAAAGCAGCAAAAAAAAAAAAAAGCAGAAAAAGTCAATAACCCTTAAAACCAAAAGGCAAGGGTAATAAAAAGGATCCCAAGGCTTTGAGCATCAGTGGATAGGAGGGCCTAAGGGAATAAAATCCTGGCCTAAGCGGCTAAACCAAGCTGTCCCTAACCATGTGCTTGTGGCGTGAAGGTGTCAAGTGAAAACTTGAGACTGAGCGGTTAAAGTCAAGGTCCAAAGCAAAAAGAAGAGTATGCTTAAGAACTCTGGACACCTCTAATTGGGGACTTTAGCAAAGCTGAGTCACAATCTAAAAGGTTCACCCAATTATGTGTCTGTGGCATTTATGTATCCGGTGGTAATACTGGAAAACAAAGTGCTTAGGGCCACGGCCAAGACTCATGAAATAGCTGTGTTCAAGAATCATCATACTGAAATAGGAGAATCAATAACACTATCTGAATTCTAAGTTCCTATAGATGCCAATCACTCTGAGCTTCAATGGATAAAGCGAGATGCCAAAACTGTTCGGAAGCAAAAAGCTACTAGTCCCGCTCATCTAATTAGAATCTGAGCTTCACTCGAAAACTCTGAGATATTATTGCTTCTCAACCTATTAGTCTTCTATTTTATTTGTCTAGTTGCTTGAGGACAAGCAACAGTTTAAGTTTGGTGTTGTGATGAGCGGATATTTTATACGCTTTTTGGGGTTAATTTCATATAGTTTTTAGTATATTCTAGTTAGTTTTTAGTTTATTTCCATTAGTTTTTAGGAAAAATTCATATTTCTGGACTTTACTATGAGTTGTGTGATTTTCTGTAATTTTAGGTATTTTTCTGGCTGAAATTAAGGGAGCTGAGTAAAAATCTAATTCAGGCTAAAAAAGGACTGCTGATGCTGTTGGATTCTGACCTTCCTGCACTCAAAGTGGATTTTCTGGAGCTACAGAACTCGAAATGGCGCGCTTCCAATTGCGTTGGAAAGTAGACATCCAGGATTTCCAGCAATATATAATAGTCTATACTTTGCTCAAGGATAGATGACGTAAACTGGCGTTCAACGCCAGTTCTCTGCCCAATTCTGGCGTCCAGCGCCAGAAAAGGATTAAAAGCTGGAGTTCAACGCCAGAAATGGATCCAAACCTGGCGTTGAACGCCCAAAACAGCCTTATGCACGTGAATTGTTTAAGTCTCAGCCCCAGCACACACCAAGTGGGCCCCAGAAGTGGATCTCTGCACCATCCGTCATAGTCTACTCACTTTTTGTAAACCTAGGCCATTAGTTTAGTATTTAAACAACTTTTAGAGACTTATTTTGTATCTCATGACATTTTCAGATCAAAAACTTTGTATTCTTTGACGGCATGAGTCTCTAAACTCCATTGTTGGGGGTGAGGAGCTTTGCTGTGTCTCGATGAATTAATGCAAGTATTTCTGTTTTCTATTCAAATATGCGTGTTCCTCTCTAAGATATCCATTCGCGCCTAACTGTGGAGAAGGTGATGATCAGTGACACTCATCACCTTCCTCAAACCATGAACGTGTGCCTGACAACCACCTCCGTTCTACATCAGATTGAATGAATGTCTCTTAGATTTCTTAATCGGAATCTTCGTGGTGTAAGCTAGAATGATGGCGGCATTCAAGAGAATCCGGAAAGTCTAAACCTTGTCTGTGGTATTCTAAGTAGGATTCAGTGATTGAATGACTGTGACGAGCTTCAAACTCGCGAGTGCTGGGCGTTAGTGACAGACGCAAAAGGAGGGTGAATCCTATTCCAACATGATCGAGAACCGACAGATGAATAGCCGTGCCGTGACAGGGTGCGTTGACCATTTTCACTGAGAGGAGGGGATGTAGCCACTGACAGCGGTGATGCCCTTGCATAAAGCCAGCCATAGGAGGACGTGCATGCATGAATCAGAAGACAGAGGAAAGCAGAGATTCAGAACACAAAGCATCTCCAAAACTCCAACATATTCTCCATTACTGCATAACAAGTAACCTTTAATTCATGCTCTCTCGTTTATTCGCAATTCAACTGATAAACATAATTGACTTCCTGACTAAGATTTACAAGATAACCATAAATTGCTTCAAACCAATAATCTCCGTGGGATTCGACCCTTACTCACGTAAGGTATTACTTGGACGACCCAGTGCACTTGCTGGTTAGTAGTACGCGTTGTGAAAAGTGTGATTCACAATTCGTGCACCATTAGTATCATAAAATTTAACATGTATGGACTCCTCAATAATCCTATCATCTTGATGATAAACTCTATATGCTTTACTAGTTATGGAATATCCTACAAACAAGCACTCATACGCCTTTGGATCAAATTTACCCAAATTATCCTTGTTATTAAGAATAAAACATTTGCATCCAAAGATGTGCAAGTAATCCAAGTTTGGTGGGTAACCTTTCCAAAGCTCATAAGGGATTTTCTTCAAAAATTTCCCTATGATATTTCTATTCAAAATATGGCAAGCTGTGTTAACCGCTTCAGCCCAAAGGAATTTTGAAACATTGCTCTCACAAAGCATAGCTCTTGTCATTTCTTGTATGCTTCTATTTCTTCTTTCCACAACACCATTTTGTTGTGGTGTCCTTGGACAAGAGAAGTTCTGAGATATTCCAAATTCCTCACAAAATGATTCAAACAAATTGTTTTCAAATTCGGTTCCATGATCACTTCTTATAGAAGATATCTTTAAATCTTTTTCATTTTGAATTTTCTTGCAAAAGATTTCAAAGGCCGAAAAAGCTTCATTTTTGTGTGCAAGAAATAAAACCCAATCAAACCTAGAATAGTCATCCATAATCACTAAACCATAATGTTTACCACCTAGGCTTTGAGTTCTTGTTGGACCAAATAAATCAATGTGTAGCAACTCAAGTGGCCTTTTAGTAGAGATGTCTTCCTTTGGTTTAAAAGAACTTTTTGTTTGTTTTCCCATTTGGCAAGCATCACAAGTGATGTCTTTGTCAAACCTTATCAAAGGAAGACCTCTTACTAACCCTTTCTTTACAAGTTTGTTTATTTGAAACATACTTGCATGGCCTAATCTCTTGTGCCATAGCCACTTTTCAGATTCTTTAGAGTGAAAGCAAGTTACATTTTGATTCTTTAGTTCATCAAGGGTAAGTCCACACACATTATTGCAACGCTTGGCAACAAAAAGTACTTCATTAGTCTTTTCATTTACAACACAGCATTCAAGTCTTTTGAAAGTTACTAAATATCCTAAGTCACACAGCTGACTTATACTCAAAAGATTGTGCTTCAACCCACATACCAAAAATACATCATCAATGAAAGTAGAGTGTTCATTACCTACTTTTCCAACAGCCACTATTTTACCTTTTCCATCATCTCCAAAGGTCACAAAACCTCCATCATACTTGTTTAGTTTGATGAAGTAAGTTGACCTTCCAGTCATGTTCCTTGAGCATCCACTATCCAAGTACCACATATCTCTTTTATTCTTGGATGCTAGGCGAATCTGCATGAAAAACTTCAAGTAACCTTAGGTATCCAAATTAATTTGGATCCCTTGAAGTTAATCCATCTTGGTTGCCCAAGTGCATTGAAGTCACAAACAACATTGTAAATTTGGTTTCCCACAATTCACTTTTCAATGAAACATTGTAGATGTGAGTGACCAACTTTCTTGCTGTTAAAACAATAATTTTCTGGTGCATATTGCTAAAATTGAGGTGATTTGTTGTGCTAGAAGTGATTAAAGGACTGGAATTTTCTGGTTTTTGGAAGAGGTGCTTTCCTTTTGACAAACTGATTTTTGTTGAAATTGTTCCTCTTTGCAAAAGTGTTCCAACCAAAATTTTTTGAAACATTTGGACTTTTTGAATATGAGGTTTTGTTGTAAAATGGAAGATTTTTGAAAGCAACCTCATTATTCGAAATGTATCGCAGACCTGGCCTGTTTGATGAGGTTTCGATTTTTGAAAATGGCTCAGTTTCACTAGTGCAAAATTCATCAAATTCCTCCTCATGTGTGGGAGCATTTTCAAGACCAAATTTGTTGGAAGTGGATTTAATTTTTGATGAAGATGCCACAAATTTTATAGAGGAATCATTAAAAACTGCACTTTTCTTGGTTACATAACCTAAACTAGATTTTTCGAACAATGGTCTTTGACTTGCAAGTAATTTGTCCAAGTTACTAGAACTTTGAGCAAATTTTGTTAAGTCACCGTTCAGCCTCTTAATCATTTCGTTTAGTCTTTCATTTTCAGCAATAAGTTCATAAGAATGATCCATAATGTGCTTTCCTTTTAATTTTTCAAGTTCAGATTTTAGAAATCTGTTTTCTTCAATGATTTCTCTCAAAAAATCATTTTCAGCTTTCAACACTTCTTTTTCAGATTTACACTTAGTGTATTTATCCAACAGTTTTGAGGTGTTTAGTGTAAGATCATCAATTATAGCATGTAAATTATCTATAGATAAGTCATAGTAATTTACCTCATCAAGATGATTATTTCCAGCCATGAAGCAGTTTTATCTTCACCTTCAGAGTCTTCTTCCTCATTGGAGTCGTTCTCAAGATCCTCCCAAGTTGCCATGAGCATTCTCTTCTTTTCTTTCTTTTCTTTGTCCTCTTTCTTGAGTTTTGGACAGTTTTGCTTGAAATGTCCAGCCTCCTTGCAATGATGGCACGTCACCTTGCTCAAGTCCATCTTGTGTTCCTTTGAGCTTGAACCCTTATACTTGCCCTTATTCTTCATCATCCTTCTAAATCTCCTAACAAAAAACATAAGCTCATCATCTGAAATACCATCACTAGACTCACTCTCTTTTAATTCTATTTTTGACTTGAGGGTTATTCCCTTTTTCTTTGAGTCCGGGTTTGTGTGTGTGGTTTCATAGGTAAGGAGTTTTCCTCTCAGCTCATCATAGGTTATAGGGCTTAGCTTATTGCTCTTGGCTAGAACAATGGCAGTGGTTTCCCATTCTTTTGTGAGGCTTCTAAAAAGTTTTCTCACTAGGGTTTTGGTGCACGAAATTGTGATGTTCAGGCTCGAACAATCCCTGGTAATGGCTCCAAAGCTTGGTGCTTTGATCTTAATTCATAATTGTCACAACTTCGATACAACTAACCAGCAAGTGCACTGGGTCGTCCAAGTAATACCTTACGTGAGTAAGGGTCGAATCCCACGGAGATTGTTGGTATGAAGCAAGCTATGGTCACCTTGTAAATCTCAGTCAGGCAGATATAAAGTGATAATGGTGTTTTCGAATTTAATATAATAAAATAGGGGTAGAGATACTTATGTAAATCATTGGTAGGAATTTCAGATAAGCGAATGGAGACGCTTTTCGTTCCTCTGAACCTCTGCTTTCCTGCTATCTTCATCCAATCAGTCTTACTCCTTTCCATGGCTGGCTGTATGCAAGGGCATCACCGTTGTCAGTGGCTACATCCCCTCCTCTCAGTGAATAATATGCTCACACACCCTGTCACGGCACGACTATTCATCTGTCAATTCTCGATCATGCTGGAATAGGATTCACCCTCCTTTTGCGTCTGTCACTAACGCCCAGCACTCGCGAGTTTGAAGCTCGTCACAGTCATTCAATCACAGAATCCTACTCAGAATACCACAGACAAGGTTTAGACCTTCCGGATTCTCTTGAATGCCGCTATCATTCTAGCTTACGCCACGAAGATTCTGGTTAGGAGATCTAAGAGATATTCATTCTAGCTTAATTCATGTAGAACAGAAGTGTTTGTCAGGCACGCGTTCATAAGGGAGAAGGATGATGAGCGTCACACATAATCATCACCTTCATCACGTTCTTGGGTGCGAATGGATATCTTAGAAGCGAAATAAGAAGAATTGAATAGAAAACAGTAGTACTTTGCATTAATCTTTGAAGAACAGCAGAGCTCCACACCTTAATCTATGGAGTGTAGAAACTCTACCGTTGAAAATACATAAGTGAAGGTCCAGGCATGGCCGAGATGGCCAGCCCCCTAAAACGTGATCAAAGGATCATAAGGTAATCCAAAGATGGTCTAAAAGACGCCTAATACACTAGTAAGAGGTCCTATTTATAATAGACTAGTCACTAGGGTTTACATGAGTAAGTAATTGATGAATAAATCCACTTCCGGGGCCCACTTGGTGTGTGTTTGGGCTGAGCCTGAGTGTTGTACGTGCAGAGGCCATTTGTGGAGTTGAACGCCAGTTTCTGTGCCAGTTTGGGCGTTCAACTCTGGTTTTGGATCCTTTTCTGGCGCTGGACGCTAGATTTGGGCAGAAGGTTGACGTTGAACACCAGTTTACGTCGTCAATTCTTGGCCAAAGTATGAACTATTATATATTGCTGGAAAGCCCTGGATGTCTACTTTCCAACGCAATTGGAAGCGCGTCATTTCGAGTTCTGTAGCTCCAGAAAATCTACTTTGAGTGCAGGGAGGTCAGAATCCAACAGCATCAGCAGTCCTTCTTCAACCTCTGAATCTGATTTCTGCTCAAGTCCCTCAATTTCAGCCAGAAAATACCTGAAATCACAGAAAAACACACAAACTCATAGTAAAGTCCAGAAATGTGAATTTATCATAAAAACTAATGAAAACATCCCTAAAAGTAGCTAGATTCTACTAAAAACATACTAAAAGCAATGCCAAAAAGCGTATAAATTATCCGCTCATCACAACACCAAACTTAAATTGTTGCTTGTCCCCAAGCAACTGAAAATCAAATAGGATAAAAGGAAGAGAATATACTATAAATTCCAAACTATCAATGAAACATAGTTTCAATCATATGAGCGGGACTTATAGCTTTTTGCTTCTTGAATAGTTTTGGCATCTCACTTTATCCATTGAAGTTTAGAATGATTGGCATCTATAGGAGCTTCAGATTTCGAATAGTGTTATTGACTCTCCTAGTTCAATATGATGATTCTTGAACACAGCTTCTTTATGAGTCTTGGCCGTGGCCCTAAGCACTTTGTTTTCCAGTATTACCACCGGATACATAAATGCCACAGACACATAATTGGGTGAACCTTTTCAGATTGTGACTCAGCTTTGCTAAAGTCCCCAATTAGAGGTGTCCAGGGTTCTTAAGCACACTCTTTTTTTGCTTTTGGACCTTGACTTTAACCGCTCAGTCTCAAGTTTTCACTTGACACCTACACGCCACAAGCACATGGTTAGGAACAGCTTGGTTTAGCCGCTTAGACCAGGATTTTATTCCTTTAGGCCCTCCTATCCACTGATGCTCAAAGCCTTGGGATCCTTTTTATTTGCCCTTGCCTTTTGATTTTAAGGGTTATTGGCTTTTTGCTCTTGCCTCTTGGTTTTAAGAGCTTTTGGCTTTTTCTGCTTGCTTTTTCTCTTTATTTATTTATTATTTTTTTTTTCGCCTATTTTTTTTTCTGCAAGCTTTGTTCTTTGCTGCTTTTTCTTGCTTCAAGAATCATTTTTATGATTTTTCAGATTATCAAATAACATGTCTCCTAGTCATCATTCTTTCAAGAGCCAACATATTTAACATTCTTAAACAACAACTTCAAAAGACATATGCACTGTTCAAGCATACATTCAGAAAACAAGAAGCATTGTCACCACATCAATATAATTAAACTAAGTTCAAGGATAAATTCGAAACTCATGTACTTCTTGTTCTTTTGAATTAAAACAGTTTTAATTTAAGAGAGGTGATGGATTCATAGGACATTCATAACTTTAAGACATAGTTACTACTACTAATGATCATGTAATGAAGACACAAACATAGATAGGCACATAACATAGAAAACGAAAAACAGAAGAAAGAAGAACAAGGAATGAATCCACCTTAGTGATGGTGGCGTTTCCTTCTTGAGGAACCAATGATGTCCTTTAGCTCTTCTATGTCTCTTCCTTGTCTTTGTTGCTCCTCCCTCATTGCTTTTTGATCTTCTCTTATTTCATGAAGCATGATGGAGTGCTCTTGATGTTCCACCCTTAGTTGTCCCATATTGGAACTCAATTCTTCTAGGGAGGTGTTGATGTGCTCCCAATAGTTTTGTGGAGGAAAGTGCATTTGAGGCATCTCAGGGATCTCATGGAAATGAGCTTCTTGCGCCTCTTGAGCTCCATGACTGGGCTCTCTTGCTTGCTCCATCTTTTTCTTAGTGATGGGCTTGTCCTCTTTGATGAGGATATCTCCCTCTATGTCAATCCCAGCTGAATTGCATAGGTGGCAAATGAGGTGAGGAAAGGCTAACCTTGCCATAGTGGAGGACTTGTCAGCCACCTTGTAGAGTTCTTGAGGTATAATCTCATGAACTTCCACCTCTTCTCCAATCATGATGCTATGGATCATGATGGCCCGGTCTATAGTAACTTCAGACCGGTTGCTAGTGGGAATGATTGAGCATTGAATAAACTCCAACCATCCTCTAGCTATAGGCTTGAGGTCCAATCTTCTTAGTTGAACCGGCTTGCCTTTGGAGTCAATCTTCCATTGAGCTCCTTCTACACATATGTCCATAAGGACTTGGTCCAACCTTTGATCAAAGTTGACTCTCCTTGTGTAGGGGCGTGCGTTTTCTTCCATGTATGGCAAGTTGAACGCCAACCTCACATTCTCCGGACTAAAATCTAAGTATTTCCCCCGAACCATTGTAACATAGTTCTTTGGATCCGGGTTCTTACTTTGATCATGGTTCTTGGTGATCCATGCATTGGCATAGAACTCTTGAACCATTAGGATGCCGACTTGTTGGATGGGATTTGTTAGAACTTCCCAACCTCTTCTTTGAATTTCATGTCGGATCTCCGGATACTCATTTCTTTTGAGTTTAAAAGGGACCTCAGGGATCACCTTCTTCTTGGCCACAACATCATAGAAGTGGTCTTGATGGGCTTTAGAGATGAACCTTTCCATCTCCCATGACTCGGATGTGGAAGCTTTTGTCTTCCCTTTCCCTCTTCTAGAGGATTCTCCGGTCTTAGATGCCATCAATGGTAATGGAAAAACAAAAAAAGCTATGCTTTTACCACACCAAACTTAGAATATTGCTCGCCCTCGAGCAATAAACAAAAGAATAGAAGAAGAAGAAGAAGAAATATGGAGAGGGAGAGGGAGATGTGGTTTCGGCCAAGAAGAATGTAGAGGGGTGTGTTGTGTGAATTTGATGAAGAATGGAGGTCTTTATATAGGGAAGGGAGGGGGGTTAAGGTTCGACCATATGGGTGGGTTTGGGTGGGAAATTGGTTTTGAATTTTGAAGGTAGGTGGAGTTTTATGAGGTAGGTTTATGGGAAAGAGGAGATGGATGTGAGTGGTGAAGGTTTAGTGGGGAAGAGAGATTGAGGTGATTGGTGAGGGGTTTTTAAGGAAGAGTGTTTGTGGGGTTGTGTGAAAGAGAGTGGTGAGAAGGAGTGAGTGGAGGTAGGTGGGGATCCTGTGGGGTCCACAGATCCTGAGGTGTCAAGGCATTTACATCCCTGCATCCATTAGGCATGTAAAAATGCCTTTGTACCCAACTCTGGGCGTTCAGCGCCAGGTTGGTGGCCATTTTGGGCGTTCAACGCCCATTTGTGTGCCATTTCTGGCATTGAACGCCAGAACCATGCCTGTTCTGGCGTTCAGCGCCCAGAAGCTACCCATTTTGGGCGTTCAGCGCCAGAACCATGCTCTGTTCTGGCGCTGAACGCCAGACAGATGCTCCTCCAGGGTGTAATTTTTCTTCTGCTGTTTTTGATTCCGTTTTCAATTTTTTTTTTATTTATTTTGTGACTCCACATGATCATGAACCTAAGAAAACATGAAAAACAATAAAAATAAGAATTAGATAAACATTGGGTTGCCTCCCAACAAGCGCTTCTTTAATGTCAATAGCTTGACAGTGGGCTCTCATGGAGCCTCACAGATGTGCAGAGCTTTGTTGAGACTCTCTAACACCAAACTTAGAGTTTGGATATGGGAGTTCAACACCAAACTTAGAGTTTGGTTGTGGCCTCCCAACACCAAACTTAGAGTTTGACTGTGGGGGCTCTGGTTGACTCTGCTTGGAGAGAAGCTTTTTCTGCTTCCTCTCCATGGTTGCAGAGGGAGATCCTTGAGTTTTGAACACAAGGGAGTCCTCATTCCATTGAAGGACTATTTCACCTCTGTCAACATCAATCACAGCTCTTGTTGTGGCTAGGAAAGGTCTTCCCAGGATGATGGATTCATCCTCTTCCTTTCCAGTATCCAGGACTATGAAATCAGCAGGGATGTAAAGGCCTTCAACCTTTACTAATACATCTTCTACTTGTCCATAAGCCTGTTTTCTTGAGCTGTCTGCCATCTCTAGTGAGATTTTAGCAGCTTGTACCCCATAGATTCCCAGTTTCTCTATTACAGAGAGGGGCATGAGGTTTATCCCTGAACCAAGGTCACACAAAGCCTTAAAGATCATGGTACCTATGGTACAAGGGATTATGAACTTTCCAGGATCCTGTCTCTTCTGAGGCAATGTCAGTTGATCCAGATCACTTAGTTCATTGATGAACAAGGGAGGTTCAACTTCCCTAGCATCAATGCCAAATAATTTGGCATTCAGCTTCATGATTGCACCAAGAAACTTGGCAGTTTGCTCTTCAGTAACATCCTCATTCTCTTCAGAAGAGGAATACTCATCAGAGCTCATGAAGGGCATAAGGAGGGTTAATGGAATCTCTATGGTCTCTAGATGAGTCTCAGATTCCTTTGGTTCCTCAGAGGGAAGCTCCTTATTGATCACTGGACGTCCCAGGAGGTCTTCCTCCTTGGGATTCATGTCCTCTCCTCTCCTCACAGGTTCGGCCATGGCGCTTATGTCAATGGCCTTGCACTCTCCTTTTGGGTTCTCTTCTGTATTGCTTGGGAGAGTACTAGGAGGGATTTCAGTGATCCTTTTACTCAGCTGGCCCACTTGTGCTTCCAGATTTCTAATGGAAGACCTTGTTTCATTCATGAAACTTACAGTGGCCTTAGATAGATCAGAGACTAGATTTGCTAAATTAGAAGCATTTTGTTCAGAGTTCTCTGTCTGTTGCTGAGTTGATGATGGAAAAGGTTTGCTATTGCTAAACCTATTTCTTCCACCATTATTAAAGCCTTGTTGGGGCTTTTGATCCTTCCATGAGAAATTTGGATGATTTCTCCATGTTGAGTTATAGGTGCTTCCATAAGGTTCACCTAAGTAATTTACCTCTGCTATTGCAGGGTTCTCAGGATCATACGCTTCTTCTTCAGAAGATGCCTCTTGAGTACTGTTGGATGCAGCTTGCATTCCATTCAAACTCTGAGAAATCATATTGACTTGCTGAGTCAATATTTTATTCTGAGCCAATATGGCATTCAGAGTATCAACTTCAAGAACTCCCTTCTTCATAGGCGTCCCATTGCTCACAGGATTCCTTTCAGAAGTGTACATGAACTGGTTATTAGCAACCATGTCAATGAGTTCTTGAGCTTCTGCAGGCGTTTTCTTTAGGTGAATGGATCCACCTGCAGAAGTGTCCTGTGACATCTTTGATAGCTCAAATAAACCATCATAGAATATATCCAGGATGGTCCATTCTGAAAGCATGTCAGAAGGACACTTTTTGGTCAACTGTTTGTATCTTTCCCAAGCTTCATAGAGGGATTCACCTTCTTTCTGTCTGAAGGTTTGAACATCAGCTCTAAGCTTGCTCAGCTTTTGAGGAGGAAAGTACTTGGCTAAGAAAGCCGTGACCAGCTTATCCCAAGAGTTCAGGCTATCTTTAGGTTGAGAATCCAACCATAATCTAGCTCTGTCTCTTACAGCAAAAGGGAAAAGCATGAGCCTGTAGACTTCAGGATCTACTCCATTAGTCTTAACAGTATCACATATCTGCAAGAATTCAGTTAAGAACTGAAAAGGATCTTCAGATGGAAGTCCATGAAACTTGCAGTTCTGCTGCATCAGAGAAACTAATTGAGGTTTCAGCTCAAATTTGTTTGCTCCAATGGCAGGAATGGAGATGCTTCTTCCATGTAAATTGGAATTAGGTGCAGTAAAGTCACCAAGCATCTTCCTTACATTATTATTATTTTCGGCTGCCATCTCTTCTGCCTGTTCGAAAATTTCTGAAAGGTTATCTCTGGATTGTTGTATTTTAGCTTCTCTTAATTTTCTCTTCAGAGTTCTTTCAGGTTCTGGATCTGCTTCCACAAGAATGTTCTTATCCTTGCTCCTGCTCATATGACAAAGAAGAAGGCACAGAAAAATAATAATAATAATGGAGATCCTTTATACCACAGTATAGGGATTCCTGTGTGAGTGGAAGAAGAGGGGGAGACAAAGAATGTAATATAATGGAAGAAACACAACTGTGAGGATGGAAGAGAGGTGAGATGAGATGTTAGGATATGAATGAATAAATAGAATGAGATGGGGGAGGGATAATTTTTGAAAATTATTTTGAAAAAGAGTTAGTGATTTTCGAAAATGGTTTTTGAAAAATGTTAGTAATTTTCGAAAATTTTTGAAATCAAAAATAGAAAATAAAAATAATTAGTTAATTAAAAAGAAATTTTTGAAAAAGAGGGAAGATATTTTCGAAAATGAGAGAGAGAGAGTTAGTTAGGTGGTTTTGAAAAAGTTAAGAAACAAACAAAAAGTTAGTTAGTTAGTTGAAACAAATTTTGAAAAGATAGGAAGTTAGGAAGTTAGAGAAGATATTTTGAAAAGATATTTTTGAAAAAGATAAGATAAAAAGATATTTTAGAAAAGATATGATAAAATTAGTTTTGAAAAAGATTTGATTTTTAAAAAAATTTTGAAAAAGATAAGATTTTCAAATTGAAAATTTGATTTGACTCATGAGAAACAACTTGATTTTAAAAACTTTTGAAAAAGTCAACTCAATTTTCGAATTTGATGAGAGAAAAAGGGAAAGATATTTTTTTGATTTTTGAATTTTTTATGAAAAACATGAAAAATATGCAATGCATGAAATTTTTAGATCAAAACATGTGATGCATGCAAGAATGCTATGAATGTCAAGATGAACACCAAGAACACTATGAATGTCAAGATGAACATCATAGACACAATTTTGAAAAATTTTTAATGCAAAGAAAACATGCAAGACACCAAACTTAGAATTCTTTAATGCTTAAGCACTAAGAATTCAAGAATGCATATGATAAACATGAAAAGACACAAAACAAAAAATCATCAAGATCAAACTAGAAGACTTACCAAGAACAACTTGAAGATCATGAAGAACACTATGAATGCATGAAATTTTCGAAAAAATGCAAGATGCATATGCAATTGACACCAAACTTATAACATGACTCAAGACTCAAACAAGAAACATAAAGATATTTTTTATTTTTATGATTTTCTAATTTTTTTTGGATTTTTTTTTTCGAAAATTAATTGAAAAGGGAAAATAAGGATTCCAAAATTTTTAATATGAATTCCAGGAATCTTGCATTCTTAGTCTAAAGCTTCAGTCCAGGAATTAGACATGGCTCACTAGCCAGCCAAGCTTCCAAAGAAAGCTCCAGTCCAAAACACTAGACATGGCCAATGGCCAGCCAAGCTTCAGCATTTATGGATACTTTTCAAGTATAGAACAACTAAGTGTGTGAGAATCTCTTCTTTTGTGATGGTAAGTTGAAACCCCAGTCCAAAAGATTAGACATGGCTTACAGCCAGCCAGGATTCAACAAATCATCATGAAACACTAGAATTCATTCTTAAAAATTTTGAATAAAATTTTTTGAAAACATTTTTTTTTTTCGAAAACAATTGAGAAAATTTTAGAAATATTTTTGAAAAACTTTTGAAAATAAAATAAAAAGAAAATTACCTAATCTGAGCAACAAGATGAACCGTCAGTTGTCCAAACTCGAACGATCCCCGGCAACGGCGCCAAAAACTTGGTGTTGTTGCCGGATCAAAACTTGGAACTGGGCACTGTTGTTGCTGGACCAAAAGAGAATTTGGCACTGATGTTACCGGACCAAAAGCTTGCCGAAAACTCGAACAATCCCCGGCAACGGCGCCAAAAACTTGGTGCACGAAATTGTGATGTCCAGGCTCGAACAATCCCTGGTAATGGCTCCAAAGCTTGGTGCTTTGATCTTAATTCATAATTGTCACAACTTCGATACAACTAACCAGCAAGTGCACTGGGTCGTCCAAGTAATACCTTACGTGAGTAAGGGTCGAATCCCACGGAGATTGTTGGTATGAAGCAAGCTATGGTCACCTTGTAAATCTCAGTCAGGCAGATATAAAGTGATAATGGTGTTTTCGAATTTAATATAATAAAATAGGGGTAGAGATACTTATGTAAATCATTGGTAGGAATTTCAGATAAGCGAATGGAGACGCTTTTCGTTCCTCTGAACCTCTGCTTTCCTGCTATCTTCATCCAATCAGTCTTACTCCTTTCCATGGCTGGCTGTATGCAAGGGCATCACCGTTGTCAGTGGCTACATCCCCTCCTCTCAGTGAATAATATGCTCACACACCCTGTCACGGCACGGCTATTCATCTGTCGATTCTCGATCATGCTGGAATAGGATTCACCCTCCTTTTGCGTCTGTCACTAACGCCCAGCACTCGCGAGTTTGAAGCTCGTCACAGTCATTCAATCACAGAATCCTACTCAGAATACCACAGACAAGGTTTAGACCTTCCGGATTCTCTTGAATGCCGCTATCATTCTAGCTTACGCCACGAAGATTCTGGTTAGGAGATCTAAGAGATATTCATTCTAGCTTAATTCATGTAGAACAGAAGTGTTTGTCAGGCACGCGTTCATAAGGGAGAAGGATGATGAGTGTCACACATAATCATCACCTTCATCACGTTCTTGGGTGCGAATGGATATTTTAGAAGCGAAATAAGAAGAATTGAATAGAAAACAGTAGTACTTTGCATTAATCTTTGAAGAACAGCAGAGCTCCACACCTTAATCTATGGAGTGTAGAAACTCTACCGTTGAAAATACATAAGTGAAGGTCCAGGCATGGCCGAGATGGCCAGCCCCCTAAAACGTGATCAAAGGATCATAAGGTAATCCAAAGATGGTCTAAAAGACGCCTAATACACTAGTAAGAGGTCCTATTTATAATAGACTAGTCACTAGGGTTTACATGAGTAAGTAATTGATGAATAAATCCACTTTCGGGGCCCACTTGGTGTGTGTTTGGGCTGAGCCTGAGTGTTGTACGTGCAGAGGCCATTTGTGGAGTTGAACGCCAGTTTCTGTGCCAGTTTGGGCGTTCAACTCTGGTTTTGGATCCTTTTCTGGCGCTGGACGCTAGATTTGGGCAGAAGGCTGGCGTTGAACGCCAGTTTACGTCGTCAATTCTTGGCCAAAGTATGAACTATTATATATTTCTGGAAAGCCCTGGATGTCTACTTTCCAACGCAATTGGAAGCGCGTCATTTCGAGTTCTGTAGCTCCAGAAAATCCACTTTGAGTGCAGGGAGGTCAGAATCCAACAGCATCAGCAGTCCTTCTTCAACCTCTGAATCTGATTTCTGCTCAAGTCCCTCAATTTCAGCCAGAAAATACCTGAAATCACAGAAAAACACACAAACTTATAGTAAAGTCCAGAAATGTGAATTTATCATAAAAACTAATGAAAACATCCCTAAAAGTAGCTAGATTCTACTAAAAACATACTAAAAGCAATGCCAAAAAGCGTATAAATTATCCGCTCATCAGGTTTGTTCTAAGTAATTTGTACCCATAGCATCAAGGTTGTTGATTATGATTGAGAATCTCTCAAACACTTCATCAATGCTTTCTCCATCCTTCGTATTAAACATCTCGTACTCTTTTCGCAGCATATCAATCCTCGTTTCTTTGACCTGTTTAGTGCCTTCGTGTGTAACCTGGAGTTTCTCCCAGATTTCTTTGGCTGTCTTGCATCTAGACACCTTTCTTCTTATCGTCTTCATTCCATTCAGCTTCTTCTTTTGGAGTCACCACTCCATCAGCACTTGTTTTTGTTGAAATCTTGGGACCGCTTACAATAATCTTCTAAATGTTGTAGCCAATGGATTGGATGAAGATCCTCATCCTCTCTTTCCAGTAGGCATAGTTCTTCTCGTTGAAGAAAGGGGGCCGGTTGTTTGACTATCATTCAGTGAGGGTGTAGGCAACTGTGGTTGTGCCCAAGTTGTTCGCCATTGGATCTTTGCTCCAAGCAGTGAAGCATGATTCTTGAGACCTTAGCTCCTGATACCAATTGAAGGTTGTAGAAGGCTTAGAGAATGGGGTTGAATCTATGACATTCTTTTATGTTACTGAATTAACACTTTTAAGACAGACTTTCAATCTGAATCTGTTTGAACTTAGCAATGAAAAATTTATGAGACAATTTCATTTTGTCTCATGAATATCAGAAAATAGAACAGAGCAGAGAAGGAAGAAGCTAACACCACCATGTATCCTGGTTCGGTTGCCTTGTGCAATACAACCTACATTCAGTCTCCACCACAATAGTGGTGGAATTTCCACTATAGTCAAAGTATTACATACACCAATTCACAGGATTGACACAATCCTTTCACACTCAAGTTCTAACCTAACTTGACTTGGCTATGCTAATACCTAACTCTTCACTCTTAGTGCTAACCCAACTAAGAAATGGATACCTCACTGGTACAAGATACAAGACACTTAATCATCCTAAAGAAATCTGAAATAACTCTAGGCTTTTCACTCATGTGTATCTCTCTGCCTTTTTCCACTCTTAGGCTCTTTCAATGACTCTCTCATTCAGTCTTTTACCTCAACAAATTACAGAAAGATAAGCATTGAAAAGAAAAATACAATCTGTAAAACATGAAGGAGATTGATGCTTCAACAGCCTCTTTGCTATGTGATAAACCAGATTTGCTAGCCTCTGATTCAGTTCTTCATTCTAGCGGAATGCTCCTTTGACTAGGAAGCACTGTCCAAATGGATGAACTTCTTCAGAGAGCTCTTCTCAGAACATACACCTCTAGAACACTGGTTATCTCTCCTTGGCTTCTGAAGGATGAAAATTCTTCTTTTGTATCTCCTTGCATGTTGCTGAATTGCTCTTTCCTAGGTCAACTTCTTGAGCTGTGTGCTTTACCATCCTATCCTTTCACATTCTTCTATTTACCTCTAAAAATGGAATGCTAGAACAGACCTTTTTTTGCTTGACCGAAAGCCTTAGATCAGCAAAGATACAAGTTTCAAAGGTAAACTTGAATCTGATCCATTGAGCAAGTGATTTGTCCTCAAGAAACAATTTTTAGCCTTTGATTCACAGCAGTGATTATCAGAGAACACTTTTCCCATTTATCCAAAAATGGTAAAGTAGAAGATTTGAGATGAAGTGAAGAAAGTAAGTTGCATGCAAATAGAAATAAATCACCTTTTAATTTCTGACTTAGTTTAATATGGATTTATGTGGGTGATTAGACATTTGCTTTCTGAATAAGCTTTCTCTTTCTTTCTTCTCTGTTGAAATGAGTAGGAAGGACGATCTCTCTTTCTTGCGTTTTGTTGCTGACCGAAGCAATAAGAGAGAGTGAAGACTTCAATCTTGTATGAGAAGCTTGGTGGGATCAACTTGGGTGAGCAACTCAGGCTTGGGTTGGCTTTCTTCCTATTCAGCCCAAGTGATTTCTTTGCTTAACAACTTTGGGCTTTTAGTGTTTTATAGCCCACTTCGTTTCTGGTTTGATTTCCATCATGTTGGGCTGCTGCAACTATATTTCTTTGTTCTAAATTAATTTGGGCTTTATTTGAAAGTGTAGCACGCTATGAAAGCTTAAGATTTTTGTTCCATTTATTTGGGCTGTTGCATTATTGAAATTTAACCTGCATCACTTAAAACAAAATCATAAAAACTAATTGGGTAGTTGGCCCAATAAAATTAATGTTTGTCATCATCAATTATGTTAGTTAATTTCTTAACTCAACAACTTGCTCAGGTATACTTACACGACATTCATCTCTTAATCCATCTTGAACTTTTAGTAACTCACACAATCTTCCTAATGTATCTACGCTCATCCTTAATTCCCAAATGCAATTTATATCGCCCCCTCCTATTATGCAGTTTAATACATTTCGTCTTAAGAGATTAGTATTAATTTCTCTATTCCTAATCAACAAATGTCCTCTTCTCCTATTTCTCAAATACAAAAATGCAAACATCAAAACTAATATCGTAACAGATTCAAGTTCAGCCTGAATCATAGAATAAAAAAAATCATCTAAATTGCTCAAAGCAGTTCGATGGTTCCATTCTTCCTTGATCAACACATAAAAAATAACTTATATAATTAACACATACTAAAAGTATATTTGTGTCCAGTGGAGGCTGAAGTACCTGTGGTAGAAGGAGGAGGAGTGTCTTCTGGTTCATAGTCATCATCATCTTCATCAAGAACCACCCTTTCAGAACGAGTGGGTCCCTTTTTTCTGCTGTTTCACTGAACCACCTCCTTTTAGATATGAGTGTCAATTTCATATGACTCATTGGACAAATCAACACAAAAATGTTTCAAAAATACAAGTTAAGAACATGCCATAAAGAAGGGCTTTATCTTTCTCACTTCGAACAGAATCAAACATATATCTAACCATTAAATAAGCAAAAGAGATTTCTGTTGTTGTGAGAATAGCATACAAAACTAGAGTATCAGTGTAAGACACCCTTTGATATGAGACACCCTTTCATCCCATTTTTCAAATGTATAGGCGCATGCACCAACATCAGTGTATTTCAAAAAATCGCTGATGGTCTCATTATTCAGAATTATGTCACTGCCTTTTACATAGGAATGAATAGTCCCCTCATGGTAAGTCATGTTTGCATAAAATTCCTTGACTAAAAGTGGGTACACTGGCATTTTGATTTTAAAAGAGTGATTCCAGTCCAGAAATTCCAAGTTTTCAACAAAAAGAAAATCTTTCTTTTTCAGATTAGGTAAATCAACAAGAAAATTTGGACACAAGATGTGATGAGCAATAACCCCTTCATAGAAATCATTATTCAAAGACTTGACCTCACAAAAAGATGATTTGCTTTTTTTTTTAAAAAAAAAAAAGAAAGTAAAGCAGATTAATAATAAAATATGAAACATTTTCATTAATAGACAAAAAAATAAAAGTAACATGTGGACAATGTAACACTCATTTTGGACCTAGAGGTAGTTTGGATTAAGGAAACATATTGGACTACCCATGATCTGATTTTTTAGGTTGGCCCAAATAACTCTGCACTTGTAACAAAATCATCAAAACTAATTAGGTAGTTGGCCCAATAAAATTAATGTTTGTCATCATCAATCATGTTAGTTAATTTCTTAACTCAACAACTTGCTCTGGTATACTTACACGACATTCGTCTCTTAATCCATCTTGAACTTTTAGTAATTCACACAATCTTCCTAATGTATCTACGCTCATCCTTAATTCCCAAATGCAATTTCTATCGCCCCCTCCTATTATGCGGTTTAATACATTCCGTCTTAAGAGATTAGTATTAATATCTCTATTCCTAATCAACAAATGTCCTCTTCTCCTATTTCTCAATTACAAAAATTCAAACATCAAAACTAATATCGCAACAGCTTCAAGTTCAGCTTGAATCATAAAATAAAAAAAATCATCTAAATTGCTCAAAGCGGTCCGATGGTTCCATTCTTCCTTGATCAACACATAAAAAACAACTTATATAATTAACACATACTAAAAATTATCAACAATAATGAGCCCAGCAGCCATAAGAGTAACAACAACATAACTCACTAATTATTTTAATTTTTTAGTTCAAACTAATAACAAGAGACAAATTCAATACAATTTTTCCATTCATTCTTTCATTATGAACAAATACATCAACATATTAATAATTCAAAATTATTTTTTCATTTATTCATTCATACTATCATTGTAAACATTTAACATTTTGTCAAAGAAAAGAATGTAGCTCTTCTTATATGATTTTTAGATTGAAAAATCATAAAAAATTAAAAATAAAAAAATAAAGACAAAGCAGAACGAAATTTTTTTGAATAAAAAAATGAAAACAAAAATAAAAAACAATAAGGGAATAGGTAGAGTAATACCTAATTATGTGACTGATAAAGAGAAGAACAAGCTTCTGAAAATTGTAACAAGAACGAGCAGTAATTAGCTGCACAAAAAAAATCAATAAAAAATTAAAAAAAAAAAGATAAAAAGATACAAAATCAGAAGAGAGAAGAACCCTAAAAAAATCAAGAAAAGAATCAGAAAGAAAAAAGAAGATTAAGAATCAGGAACAAGAAGAAGAAAGAGAGACAGAAACAGAGAGCAAAAAGAAGATAAAGAATGAAAAGAGAGAGCAAGAAGAGAGAGTACCTGGAAACGATGGTAAAGAAAAGCTAAGGTTAGGATTTTTCACAAGATAATATAAGGGGTAATAGTAGAATAATAAAAAATAACCATGGACAAAAAGGAGAAAAGATTTTATTTAAAATCACGTGTCCACCATCTTATTTCTATATCCATCAGTGTCTTTCGTTTAGAAGTGGACACAAATTAAAAAAAAAATATCCCAAAAATACTGTGTTCAATGTCTATATCTCTCTGTCCAAACACATTTTACATGTGTACTATCTATATCTTTGTGTCCTGTCCACAGAAACAAACACAACCTAAATACTCTATTACAGTTGGCAAGGATCTTTAAAGTGCACCAATTGAACACATAACAAAATTTCGGTTTCTTTTATTTAACAAATGATGCCCCAATCATATTTTAATTAGCATCTCATCAATTTGTTGTTGTGGTGGCTTTACTTGTTTATTTTATCCTCTCATTTGTTTTTCTCAAAAAAAAATAGTATTTTTTATATTTTTTAATTAGTTTTTTTTCGATCATGTACACCATTTATCATATTTTTAAAAAGCTTGTCAGTTGCAATTAGAGATAGCAATAACTTTTTTTTTCAAAGGTAATGTGATATTTATTTATTAAAATAAAATAAATAAGAGATGTGGGTCCACCTTGGACAACCATACAGCAATGTAATAGAGGAAATTCCAAGCAATTAGCATTTCTTTAACTAAAGCATGACTAAACACACAACTAAACATATATTACGTCTCATTTGTCTTCTGCACCTCCTCCATGAACTCATGCGATGAAGTGATAATCGAATCTGGTGAAGTACTTTTATTTTCAAAGACACAAAGGTTCCTCGCGATCCAAATTTTTCATAGAATAACTGCTGCCAGTGCTGAGTTCTTCCTCCAATGGTGTCTTCGTCTTGCTCCTTCCATGAACTGGCTCCATCGCTCCCAAAATTCTCCTGAACTGTTTTGCATCAAGTAAGCTCCTAAATCTGACTTCTGCCAAACTTCTTGTGACCTTGGACAATCAATTAAGCAGTGATTTACATTTTTCCCTAAATTGTTGCATCTAGGGCAGATTTCTGAGACTGTTGGTATCCTTTCGTGAAGTCGAGTACGAACTGGGATGCCGTCATGAAGGGCTTTCCACAGGAATACCTTAATATTCGGCGGACATTGAAGTTCCCACAACGAATTCCAGAGTCTCTTTTCCCTGCACAAATCGGGTAATTGGCTGATTGGAGAATGCACCATTTGAAAAGCTGTATTATAGCCGGAAGCCACCGTGAACTTGCCGTCCCTCTCATTTTTTCAGGTAATCCGATCTTCTCCAACTTTCATAATAATAGTTTGTAAGATTTCTGATGCAATTTCTGAATTGAAATTATTTTTGATTATATCCTCCTTCCACTGTCTATTATGAATGAGAGTTGATTAACCCAAATCAAATTTGGGTCTGTAACTGTTTGCTGTTGTTCGGATATTGACTTCACATTTTTAAGCCACCAATCCTCCATAATTCTAATCTGACTGCCTCGTCCCACTTGCCAACGAGTACCTTGTTTGATAATTTTCCTTCCTTCTAGTAAGCTTCTCCAGGCCCAAGAAGGATTTCGCCCTGTATCAGCCCGTAGGAAAGAAGAAAATTTAAAATACTTACTTTTGTAAATTCTGCTTATTAGAGAATTAGGTTTCGTGATGATTCTCCAGCCTTGTTTAGCCAACATGGCTAGATTAAATGCTTTGAGGTCTTTAAAGCCTAATCCTCTATACTTCTTTTCTCTGCAAATTATATCCCACCTAATCCATTGTAATCTTCTTTTCGACCCCTTTTGTCCCCACCAGAAATTTATCATCTTTCTCTGAATCTCGTTTAGCAGTGTGTCTGGGAGCTTGAAACAGCTCAAAGTGTAGATCGGAACAGCCGTAGCTACTGCTTTAATTAAAACCTCTCTCCCACTGATCGACAATAATGATCGCTTCCAAATCTGTAGTTTCTTATCAACTTTCTCCTTTATAAAGTTAAAGGTCTGAGTTTTTGATCTATTAATCACTGCTGGCAGTCCTAAATACTTATTTTGTCTGCCTACTTGTGGAATCTGAAGTAGTTGATATAAGAATTCTCTGTTCGGATTAGGAGTGTTCTTGCTATAGAAAATAGATGACTTAGAGAAATTAATTGTCTGCCCACTAATATCACCGAGATAGCAATAACTTTATATTTGAATCCTCTAAATTTTGAATTCTATTTTAGAGGATAAAGTGTGATTTCTCACCATTGAATAATTTTTTTTTTATATTTTCTCTTAATCCCACCTATAAAATAAGATGTTTGTTTCGGTACGATGATAAATTCATATGTATCGATACGATAAAAATGTGGACAAATTAAAACTCAACACATAAATTACAATCTGACATATCAGCATTTAATTTTTATTTTTTTAAAATATATAATATAACATTATTTTTACTAAAACACCTCTATAATTTAATAAAAATAAAAAATAATTTTTATATAATTATACAAAAAACTTAAATATCCTTTTTTTTATATTGAATAAAAATTATCCTTTTAAATTAATTAAATTTTAACATTCAACTAACTTTAATTTTATATTTTAAAATTTTAAATAATTTAAAAAAACAAAACAAAAACACATGAAAAGAAAAAAATAAAATAAAAAAGAAGTTGTTCATTGTTCTTCGTCTCCTCCCTCCTCTTCCTTCTCTCTGCTAAAGGAGAAGAAGAAGAAGAAGAAGCCCTCTAACCCTAAACCTTTTTTCTCGAGCTCCAATCAGTACTGCGACGCCGGGGTCTTCTGCTTCCTCTCTTTTGTCAAAGCTGCTCACCATCTCCTCTAGTTGTGCGTGGTTCGAATCTGTTGCAGCTGCGAGAGACGAAGCCCGTCGTATACCACTGCTTGCTGCTTGCCGCTTGCCTGAAGCGCAGCAAGTCCATCGCCGTACCAAGAAGATCCAGCTCTCTCCTCGACCCCGCTATCTCTTCTGACTCCGTGATTGCAAATTGGGGCTGTGATTTTGTTAAATATTAGCATGCTTTAGCCTTGCTCATGCAATTATTAATTGGAATTTCTTCGAATGGAACATGATTTTAATCACATGATTGTCTGAATTTTAATCACTTTTTTTTTCTCTTTGGTTCAATCTCTTTATTTTGTTTCTTTGTTCTTGTCAATATAATGTATCAATGCCTCTGTTATTGGGATTTCTCTGTTTTGCCAAAAATCTGTAGTATGGTGAATTTTTTGGTTTCATGGATGCTTACCCTTTTTCATATTTTAATAAGTATTTATGTGCTTAGAAGAGCAATTGACTCTGGTTGCAAATTCGGATTGTTGGTGGAACGAATGCAAATTGGGACTGGTTTTCTAGTTGTTGGTGGACTAGCCTAGCTTGCTGGATTGATTAATTAATTAATAGAAGGGAGTGGTGTCATAATCTGCATTGACTCTGAAACAAGAAGTGATGTCTCGGTTCCTTCAGTTTCTTATATGGTTGGCGAACTAAGATGAAAATGACTCTCTTTAGAAGGCCATTTTATTGTTCCGTACTAGAGATTTCTGTGACTTATTTTGGGTTCATGGCTTGATGTTTTGAACTCATGAAGAAAAAAAACTTATAGGAGGTTTGCTTCTAAATATCCTTCTTTTGTTCCATGATTTTAAAATGTTATGATAAATTTTTCAAGTGGTACAAGGCTTTTAAAATGTTATGATAAATGTTATGATAAACTCCCATCCTTTTCGATTATTGTTATTGTTAGTCCTACAATACAAAATTTCAATGCTGCAGTTATCATGAAAGGCTTTTTCTGTTTTGAATAAATGATTGGAAAAGTAGAGCTTTTATGTAAGTATTAATTTTTTATTAGGCATAATCTATCATAGTGCATACAAATGTTTGCTTGACATGTTTTAGTTTGTGGAGTTTTCATTAGAAGTGTTAATATCTCTTATACAAGTCTTTTTTTTCCCCACTAAAATGCTTCCTAACTTATGTTTCTCTATTAAAAGTTTTATGCCTGTTAATGAAGAGTAATTTCTCTGATATATTTGTCATCTGTTTCTTTACAGATTTTGCAATAGGCACAGATGATGTGTACAGAACTGCAGAAGCAATCAAACTTGCTGGAGCAAAGATAAAGAATGCAAATTCCTTTGATAGTTAACATTCATATAAAATTTTATCAGCCTTTGAAGTTTTAATATAATGATATCTTCTACTGTTGGATAGCACAGTGACATTGTGCAAGCTCTCAGAAGGGGGGATCTTCGACATGCACTCCAAGATCATGGCTCTTGGAGGCTGCTCCATACTTCTAC
This sequence comes from Arachis hypogaea, assembly GCF_003086295.3. NCBI lineage: Eukaryota > Viridiplantae > Streptophyta > Magnoliopsida > Fabales > Fabaceae > Arachis > Arachis hypogaea. The sequence continues at coordinate 142,196,166 of NC_092050.1, read as the reverse complement.
CAGCTACAACAATCTAATCCTCTCCACTAAATTGCCTTGGCCTTAATTATTGGAAATATCTGAGCCAAAGGGAAATGTTTTGCTAAGATATCAAGTCTGGTTCAAGTAGGACAGGTTAACTAGTGAGTAAAGGTAGAAATCCCTTTGAATGTCATTTTAAGATTTATTGTTAATGCTTCAAGCTCCCCAGTCCTAATTAGCCAGGTTGCGGTTTTAACCATTAACGCTCTATAGATTTTGTAAATTGTATTCAAGAATAACGAAAGGGAAGATTGGTTCCTGCTCATTTTTGAGAAAGTGCCATTTAAAGTGACATATAGAGATAATTAGATGAAGTTTCACTCTTCACCATACATTATTTTATATTTTTTCAACATTACAGTCTGATTGTATTTCGATCATTTTGCACATATATATTACACGTATATCCAAAAGAAAACACTGTCAAATCAAATTTTATAAACAGCACCAGTAGTTAAATTTGATTTATATTACGAAAAGGAAGTTAAATTTAAATACGTTTAGTTTCATTTCATATTGGAATTATATATTGAGAACATTATACCAAATACGAGGCATATTTAATTTCATTTTAAGTAACTTTAATTATTCTTTGTGAAATGTGAAGAAAGACAATGGAAAGAAAATGATAAAGGAGTACTTAACCCCCATATTTTGAGGAAATAACAAATTTAGTGACAATTTTGAAGAGTAAACAAAATTTCTAAAATGATTTCATCCCAAATAAGATTCCTCTTAATTCTTAAATAAAAATCATGCATTTTCACGCTACAAAACCCCTTGTAGGAACCAAGACTTGTGGAGTGTCATCGAATTTAAAATTTCATTACTAAGACTATAGAGCAACTATAGAATTACATGTAATGTAACCAAATTAAAAGTCTCAAATAAAATAAAACCATAACTATCGAAATTAAGATAGGTCAAATGAAATCCCCATGCAAGATTTCTTCTTATCTTTGATTTCCAGTTTCCTTGAATCCAAAGGCATGGTCTCCAATGTAACAAGTCCCTTCTATCTTTAATTCCGAGTTACCTTGGCCTCAACCAAGACTAGGAAACTATTCACTTTTTCTTAGCTTGTTAACATTGTTGGATTTCAAGCAGAAAACCATTATAAATGCATACTCATAATAGCCATTGTTACTGATTCACAGTTTCCTGCTAGAATCAAAGCTTCAAGCTAAGATCAAGGCCGTAGCGTCCTGCTTCGCGCCGCCCGAGATGTGATCCATCCAGGTGCATCCTTCCCCCACTCTGGATCCTTAACTTCTAAGAAGTTATAAAAAGGCTTATTGTCTGATGCATTTGATCCTGAACGATGGTTTGAGTCATCAGTACTATCCTATAAAGTTTCAAAACCAAATGTATAGTTAGACACAAACTATAATTAAGAAAATTGTTCTTCATTGTTCTAAACCTTTGGATAGATAGAAAATGTACAAATTTTATCTTATGAGAGGAGCATTTGTTTAATTATTTGCTTCATTCCTCAAAAAGATTGATAAAGTTACTAAACGGAACCAAAGAGTTAAGAATATTGACCTTCTGAAATTTCTTGCAACTTACTTCCATGACTTGGTTGTAAGTTAGCATATTGCCCTTGGAAAGAACACCTTGAAACAAATGCATAGGTAGTGCTGGTGGATGAACATCATGATGAGTCGCAAATGATGGAACATTTGCTTGGCCATGTACGCCAATGTCAGAATTGAACCTTTTGTTGTTGAGATCCAACAACAAAAATCAATAGCCAAGAACTGAATCAATAGCTCAGCAAAGAAATTTTTCCGGCAAATTCTTTTTGAAAAATCAATAGCTAAGAACTGAATCAATCATTGACCTTAATAGCATCAAGGCATCAACTATAACAAATCAAATGCCTATATGAAATTAAAGTAAAATATGCCTTACAAAACCTACTCAACTAGAAGAAAAAGTCAAGAAAGCATTAAATGTGTGTTTATAATAAGAACTTTTGTTTGAAGGGAGTTCTATATGATTGTGCAGTCCAAGTGGCAATGATCCTGAAGAGTAGTCAAGGATACCACCTCCAAGAAATTGATTCATCTGCAAGCATAGGTTTAAATTACACATGATACTTTCAAGTTTAATAGAGTAGCAAATAAATAAGTACTTCTCTATCTGATAGAAAAATGCCAAACTCACTTTCAAGTTCTACAATGCTGATTAAAAGAACTAATGCACCAACATAAAAGAAGTCAGAGAAATACTCAAGAGGCTGCTAGGTATTATAAATAAAATTCGTTACAACTGGCAGGTCATGGAGTTGCTGCTTATCAGTTTTGGCAAGAAAACTAAGTGGAACTATCTTGAATTAGAAAGATAGAAAGCAATAAACTATAGAAAAAAAGGAATTAAGTTTTGTGATTTGTTATTGATCATAAAAGAAGAAATCAGAATCATAGCCTTCTCTCTACAATGAGTTACACTATACATCAAGTGGCCTCTCTCTATTATATACTCTTCACAAAAATCTATGGTGCTATCATACAGTGTTAAAACTCACAATATAGGCACGGATAAAAAGAAAGAAAGAAAGCACATGCAGGAACAGAGAATGACACTTAAATAATTAAGTCTACGTCGGTTAACATCAAACGGAAAATTTTCAAGCACAGGGACCCTAGTTTGTTCAAAGGAATTAGATTAGTATATTAAGTATTTTTTGGTCTGCTCTATATAGCTGGAAATTATTTTTATTATTTTAAAAGCAAATTAAAGTTCCTCAACTCATTTTACAAAAAATAGCTAGATAGTGACATAAAGTATTACTTAAGTTCTTATATTCTGTGCACTTTGTACAGGGAATATAATCACTTGTAAACAATTAGGAACTTGGCCTTTTTGTCTGAAAGTTAGTTCTGCAGTAATAAAAACTTACAAACTAATTGAAATCACTTAGCACAAATGAATGAATCTTCATAAAAACAACTAAAAAATAAATGTGAAATTCAGACAGAGGATTGAATATGGACCACGGATTTGGGTTGAAATTCGGACGAGCGTTGAAATTTGGGGGAATTTGATTTTGAAACTAACAGAAACTAAGGCACTTCGGAAAAAAAAACAAAAATTAAGGAAAACACAGAGAATTGGAAGAAGAGTGAAAGCATACTTTCTCTTCTTCCTCCAGACTACCTTTTCACCAGTGGCGCGCCTCCTGTGCAAAGAATTCCTAAAAATACCTGAAACCCAAGCGATGAGCGACTCGGCGACGGCGAGGACCCGAAACCAGAAGACTACAAGCCACAACGACCCGACGAGTTGCTTCTGTCGCCGACGACGAGAAGCCCAGGGAAGGCCGCAACGAGACCCCAGCGATGAGGCGAGGCGAACGACGAGGCGCCAGCAAGTGTGACTGAGACAGACTCCAGTGAGACAGAGAGACTCTAGTGGGCTAGTGGAAGTGAAAGTGAAAGAGAAGAGAGAGTTTGAGTCTCAGAATTGAGAGTGAGAGACGTTTGAGAGTGGTAAAAAAATCCAGTCAAGATGAAGAACATTTTTTTTTTTACTTTTTTAGATGCTTTTTCTTTTTTGTATGAATGAGTATAAGAGATTAGGGTTCATGGAAAGTATTAATAAAATTGAAAAAAAAAAAGTAATTACCCAAACCAGTTCCCGAGGATTTTAGAATCGGACATTTTAGTCCCCAAGGAAAATTAATACATAGATCAATCCCCAAGGTTTTACTCCGGCAGACAAATCAGTCCCCATTTCATTTTTCGGCAGAGTCAGTCCCCAAAGATTTTAAAAATGGACATTTTAGTCCCCAAAAAAAACTAATGTACAAATCAATCCCCAACGTTTCTTTCTGTTAGACATAATAGTCCTCCTTCCAAAAATAAAATAAAATTATTATTATTATTATTATTATTATTATTATTATTATTATTAATTGCACAATAATATTGTACTATATTTTTTTGTATTTTTTGGACAAAAATAATGATACATTTATTCATTAAATTCTTATATATATATATATAGTCACTCAATAATAATAATAAAATTATTAGAGATTATTTTACAAAAAATTCAAAATTAAAATTATTTAATATTTTTGTATTTAATATAATCAAAAGATGTCTTAGGTAAAAGAAAATATACATTTGTATTAAAAAATATGTATTAAAAGAAAATATTTTAATTTAAATTTATATTAAATACATATTTTTTTAATACAAACATATTTTTTAAAATAGTACGTCTTTTGATTATATTAAATACAAAAATACCAAATAGTTTTAATCTTGAATTTTTTGTAAAATAATCTCTAACAATTTTATTGATTATTATTATTATTATTATTATTATTATTATTATTATTATTATTATTATTATTATTATTATTATTATTATTAATCTCATAATAATATTATACCATGATTTTTTGTATTTTCTAGATAGAAATAATGATAAATTTATTTATTAGATTCTTTTATATATATATATAGTCACTCAATAATAATAATAATAATAATAACAATAATCATTAAAATTATTAGAAATTATTTTACAAGAAATTCAAGGTTAAAATTATTTGATATTTTTGTATTTAATATAATCAAAAAATGTATTATTTTAAAAAATATGTTTGTCTTAAAAAAATATGTATTTAATATAAATACAAATTAAAATATTTTCTTTTAATACATATTTTTTAATACAAACATATATTTTTTTTACATAGGACATCTTTTGATTATATTAAATACAAAAGCATCAAATAGTTTTAACCTTGAATTTCTTATAAAATAATCTTTATTATTATTATTATTATTATTATTATTATTATTATTATTATTATTATTATTATTATTATTATTATTATTATTGAGTGAATATATATATATATATATATATATATAAGAATTTAATGAATAAATTTATCATTATTTTTGTCCAAAAAACACAAAAAATATAGTACAATATTATTGTGTAATTAATAATAATAATAATTATTTTATTTTATTTTATTTTATTTTTGGATGGAGGACTATTATGTCTAACAGAGAAAAATATTGGGGATTGATTTGTACATTAGTTTTTCTTAGGGACTAAAATGTCCGTTTTTAAAATCTTTGGGGACTGATCTGGGTAATTACTCTGCCGGAAAATGAATTGGGGACTGATTTGTCTGCCGGAGTAAAACATTGGGGATTGATCTGTGTATTAATTTTTTTTGGGGACTAAAATGTCCAATTCTAAAATCCTTGGAGACTGATTTGGATAATTACTCAAAAAAAATTTTAGTATAGATGAATAATCAGATGGATTTTTGTATATTTTTTAAATTATTTAAGATTTTAAAATATAAGATTAAAGTTAGTTGAATGTTAAAATTTAATTAATTTAAAAAGATGATTTTTATTCAATATAAAAAGAAGAATATTTAAGGGTTTGTTTGGTGTCATTCTAAAAAAAAAAATTTTTTAAATAATTTTTTTTAAAAGAATTTTTACAAAAATAAAAATAATTTTATGTTTGGATATTTTAATTAAAAGTACTTATTTAAAAAATGTTATTGTTTGAACACAAAAGTACTTTTAGAATAATAAAATTACTTAAAAGGACATTCAGGCTCAAGAATTTGGATATAGGAAAGCTGGTGGTGATTTGGCTAGAAATGGAAGAATCATGTGTATTACTACTTTGTGGACGTCTGTAAAGCAAGGCCAACATGCAGAGGGCGTGTTGCCTGCTACACGCCGGGGGCATGAAGAAACGTGGCGCAACGTCGTTGGTCGGAGCTGGAATCACGCCGGGGGCGTGTTGACTCAGCACGGGGGGGGGGCGTGCTGACCTGGCCCTAGCACGTGGGAGGCGTGATGACACGTGGCGACACTTGATTGGCTGCGGCAGGCAGCACGTGGGGGGCGTGGTGAATGCTCCCATCTATATATAGGCAGAGCTGGGCTGCATTTTTATTTTGAGTAAGAGTGTGTGAGTGTTCTTTGAGTGTTCTGTGAGTGTTGGTAGTGCAATTGAGGGTACTGCAAACTTGGTGGTGTATCGCAACGGTGAAATAATACGCAATACTCATGAGGGAGTGAGGTTTGTCTGCCAGAATTCATTTTCGTTTGTGGTTCCATGCACCATGACGTTAATGGAGCTTCAGAACGGTCTCTGTCAAAGCATGGAGAACGGTACGTTAATGAGAGTGAGCAGAATTTTGTACCGGAATCCAGTTGTAGTTTTTGGTGGTCTAATACAGTTTGATACCATGCCAATCACTGACGAAGGGAGTATGCAGAATATGTTTCAAATTTACCGGCAGACTCAGATGCGACAGCCACAGATTGAGCTATATGTTGAGTTTGAAAGCGTAGAGACAGAAGGGATTCAAAATGTTTTAGATATAGAGGACGATAGAGCTACAGTGTACGAGGGAATGAATAGTGACAGCGAAGAGGACTTCGAAGCCACTTATGAAGCCGGCGATGAAGACGAGGATGGTGATGTGGGAGTTGAGACAGCAACGGAGAATATAGTGGTTCATCCCTCGAGCAGTCAACCGATGAACGTGCCACCATTCATGCGTGAGTTGGATCTCGATGCCATGCATGCACCGGAATTTCTGGAATATACAAACATAGGTACGTCATGCATGAATAATATGTTTTTGTTAATTGATACTTTTGGAATGCTTAATGAACGATGATTTTCCGCTTTCTGTAGGCGTTGCTGATCCTGAGGACGGAGAGTTCCGGATTGGAATGGAATACAGTTCCAGAAAGTCGGTGGTGGCTGCAATTAGAAGATACACTATCGTTAGAGGAGTTGACTACGAAATGTATGAGTCTGAGCCACAGACCTTCTATGCAAAATGCAAGATGTATGGGCGTGGGTACGACTGGCTTATCCGAGCCAGCTTGATACGGAAGAAAGATTGTTGGGAGATACGCAGATACAATGGAAGGCACACGTGCACAATGGGAATGATTTCACAGGATCATTCCAAGTTGGACTCGGATACCGTTGCTGATAGTATAATGCCGTTAATCGAGACTGACCCGTCAATCAAGGTGAAATCTATAATAGCAGAAGTCCAGTCAAGGTTCAACTATACCATCAGTTACCGAAAGGCTTGGTTGGCAAAGCAGAAATCCATAGTGAAAGTTTTCGGTGGTTGGGAAGATTCTTACCAAGCCTTGCCATGGTGGCTCTCGGTCATGGTTCAGAAGATACCTGGGTCAGTTGTGCAAATAGAAACACGCCCACTGTACAACGGGAATGAGGAGGCGCAAGGTGTAAAAATACTTCATCGCGTATTTTGGAGCTTCAATCCATGCGTTAGGGCATTTAGGCATTGCAAGCCTCTAGTTCAGGTGGACGGCACACACCTATATGGAAAATACAAAGGAACACTCCTGGTCGCTGTTGCACAAGATGGGAACCAGAACATTGTGCCTATAGCTTTTGCGCTGGTGGAAGGGGAGACAGCTGATGCGTGGCACTTCTTTCTCAGAAATCTGCGAATGCATGTTGTCAGAAAAGACGGTGTGGGTATGATTTCAGATCGGCATGAGTCAATTCGAGCAGCAGTAAATCGTTCCGGAGGTGACTGACAACCTCCAAGAGCATGGTGGATGTTTTGTATAAGGCACATCGGCAGCAATTTCCTAAGAGCATTCAAAGTCCCTCACTTGCAGAAGCTTGTTGTCAACATTGGGTATTCAAGAACGGTGGAGGAGTACAACATCAACTATAAGAGGCTGGGAGAGCGAGGCGAGGCATATGCCAGGTGGTGCGATGCCATTGGACTCAGACATTGGGTGTTGGCATTCGACGAGGGGCATCGATGGGGCCATATGACGACCAACCTTGTCGAGTGCATTAACTCAGTGTTGAAGGGTGCCCGTAATCTACCTGTGCTGGCGCTGGTCCGAGCAACATATTATCGGTTAAATGAACTTTTTACACGGAAGAGTGCCGAGGCTCACGAACGCAAGCGTGCTAGGTTTACTTACTCCGTATTTGCACAACAGCGGATAGAGGCAAATATGCAACAGGCTGGGAATATAGTAGTGCACCGGTTTGACAGACAAAATGAGGTGTTTGAGGTGCGCGACATGGCTAGCGGGAAGGTGTCAGTTGTTGACCTTGCGCGACGGACGTGTGACTGCGGGCACTTTCAGGTGGAACGACTACCTTGTCGCCATGTTATTGCTTGCTGTGCTAACCAGTGTCTCGATTGGCAGCTGTATCTGCATGACGTGTACAAGATGACAGAGATTCGTAAGGTATATAAATTTGAGTTCACACCGTTAGGTGATCCCGAGACATGGCCCGCATATGAGGGACCCACATTGGTCGCTAATCCCACCTTGAGACGAACGTCGAAAGGTCGCCCCAAATTGACCCGGTACTTGAATGAGATGGATTCACGTGACATGCGTGGTCCTCGAATATGCCGCCTCTGTGGTGCTCAGGGTTATTGTCGGAGTCGATGTCCTCAGCGTGCTGGACCGAGTGGTGGGGGTGAATGACGTTTAATTTTTTCGTGTTTGTAAGCTGATATTTTTCATAGTAGTCGTGTTTGTATTTTTAAATTTCATAGTAGTTGTGTTTGTATTTTTAAATTTGTTTTGTGTAAGCTGATGATTTTCATACTAGTCGTCTTTGTATTTTTATTATTATCATTTGCTACCTTCGTGAAGTAAACATACAAAACGTTAACTACGTTTTACATAGGTCAACATACAGAACATACGAATTACATTAGCTTAATTCTTACAAGTAAATCTAAAAACCCTAAATCCAAGCTCACTTCTTTCCAGCCATCCAATTCAGTCCCTTACCCATGATGCCCTGACCAAATCGAGACGGAGTATACCTATCAGGTGGATTTCGCTCCGTCCGTAGGTCATACGGGTGACCCGGAGCGGCCAAACCACCTCCTTCTGCCGGAGCAACCGACCCACCTGCCTCGCCCAGATCGCGTGACCCACCTGCCTCTGCCGGAGTGGAGGACCCACCTGCCTCTGTCGGAGCGAATGCACCTGGGTTGTAGTCATCAACAACTGTGTAATCCCGCCGATGGAAACCACTATCACATGACGCAGTCGCTGACGAGGGGTCGGAACCATGACCCTGCAAACCATGGCCCGTACCTACTGATGCCCCATGTGGAGCAGCCGGATGTCACTACAGTATTCGATGACCACGCTGTGGTGCGCGCCGAATGACTCTACCTGAAACATGATTCGTTGAAAAGATTTACATATGTAACCCTAAATCAAACATGCATCGTGAATATAACACATGACTAAAATAAGACTTATTACCTCTTTGCAACTGGTATCTCAGCGGGTGGAATGGTGTTCCTCGGTACGGGCGCAATACATGGCATTTGCTCCCATGCCCAAACAAACAACAAATTAAGAGGTCCATCCATCTCCTTTGTATCAAATCGTGATGCACGGCATAATGTTCTATAAAGATGTGCAAGACATGCTGACCCCCAACTATAAGTATGGATCCGGTCGAAATCTCGAAGCAACGGTAGATACTTCGCGTGGGCGTATGCGGTCGACTTATCCGCGAATAAGGTCGACCCCAACAAACAGAAGATATGACATCTGACATATCGCCTAACAGAATCCTCAGTGTCTAACGGCTCCGCGTCTCTGACACGTCTTACCCAAGCCAGCTTTATATAGGATTTTGAAGAATTACTGACTTCTGGCTCCCGACCGAATATCGCGTAGCTCTGGCTTTGCACGAAGTCGCCACTACTATCTGTCCATCCACTCACAGCCTCTCCGTCAATGGGTAGGCCAAATATATAAGCGACATCTTCCAATGTCGCTGCAACCTCACCCACCGGCAATACGAAGGTGTGAGTCTCTGGCCCCCACCTTTCGACCAGAGCAGCTAATAACGGGTGAAATCCACGTATTACCCCAATTTTAGAGACGTGGTAGAATCCCGTGGCGCGTAGGTAGTTTTCCACCATCGGATTCCACGTCTGTGGCGGATCCAGTTTACGCACCAACAAATTCCTGTTAGGCTGCATTAAAAAAATGTTAGTTTAAATAGGTTATATATATTACAAAAAAATTTGTTATTAATATTTATTAAATTTCAAATTGTTTGCTAACCACATGAAATAATTCCATTTTAAGAAAAGTTATTAAAAAAAATATATATTAACATTTATTTATTTCTTTATCTACTGTAAAAAAAATTATTGAATTAAAATAAATAAATAAATAAATGTTAATAAATACATTAAATTATTTATTCACTGAACTACATATTTTCTTTGTTTACTGCCAATCATTTTTTTTAAAATAAATAAATATATAATTCTTTTCTTTTTTTTACATAAATAAATAATATTTTTAATATTATTTATTTTTTCAATGATAGTTCACAGAGCTAGTTCATACATATTTATTTATCTATTTATTCTTATTAATATTTTATAAATACCGAAAAAATTATTTAATCTTAAAAAATTCAAATATTTATTATTTATGCATTACTTTCATTAATAATCATAACAAAATTTATATATTCAAAAATAAAAAAAATATATGATAATACTAAAAAAAATTATATACAAAAAATTATAATTATATTTTACAGATTCAAATTTTATTCTAACACAGTCGTAAAATATAAAAAGAAATAGACCTTCTTCTATATATTTATAAAATACTAACAACAACAATATTTAAAAAACTTCAGTATATAATAAATTAAAATTTATCAACTTACATAAATTGGATGCTCCAAATAGTTGATAATATGTTCTTCAGGCGCCGCATAATTACATACCATTTTTTTAAATTTCTACAATTTTTTTTTATTTTTTTTCCTACAAGCACCCCAACTGATTACACCTTCACTACCACTACTATTACTCAAGCTACCCACACTCTATTTTAACACTCACACTCACTCAAATACGCTGCCTTTTTTTTTTTTTTTTTCCTTTCTTGCTTCATGCCACACTCTCTGTTCTTCAATGGAGGAAGAAGCTGAATTTATAGGGGCTGGCCGCTGGTTACCGGGGAGGGGGGTGTTCCCTGCATGTAGGCAGGCCTGCAACACGCTCCCGCGTGATGCTGCCACACGGAACCCAGCAAGCTTCACGGATTACACCGCTTCTCGCCGCCCCCGGTGCTGTCAGCGCGCTTTCTTTTCGCTAGCTCATCACGCCCCCGGCGTGTTGTCCCTGACACCACCCTCCCGGAAAACACCTCTCTCACCCATATCGGGCCAATACACCAACAATGTTTCCATAAAGAAAATAATTTCTGGGACATTCAATCATAAAAGAGTTTATTAATAATAATAAAAGAAAAATAATTATTTATACTAATTTATTTGATCCGATAATTGATTATTTCTTCCATTGCCTGAACATCTTCTTGTGTTGGTTCTTCCCATTCATTAATTTCAGAATTTGTTGATCCATTTTTTATAGTAGTACTGTCATCTTCATTGGCTTGTAACGAAACAATATCTTCAAACTTTTACAAAATACTTATGTCATCAGAATCCATCATTCTTATAAAATTATGAAAGGTGAAAGATGCAACAATAATATCACGCTGGGTTTTAAATTTGGCTCTTAATGACATGTTTTGTAGTATCTTCCATCTTGCTTTGCATACTCTAAAAGTCCTTTCAATTACTGTCCTTAAACTTAAATGACAATAGTTAAACTTTTCATTGTTTGATCTAAAATTTGGCATTAGTCTAAATTGTGGAATATGATATCTTGTATGACGATAAAGTCCTAAAAATTCCTTAAAAATTGGATAACCAGCATCAATTAAGTAATATTTACCTGAAATACATTAAAAAGTATACAAAAATCAAGTCAGTTCTACGATTTGAATTGGAACCTAGTTCTGAGGTTCAAGATATGAAGGAGATATTGAATGTACAAAATAATATTGCTATATTTACTTTACATTGCAGGGATGAGATTAAATAATCTGGAGGTGCTTGACTTAGGAGATAACTCATTGAATACTTCCACTACCATTCTATCATGTGTGGATGGCTTTTCATCTCTCAAGTCTTTATCATTAGCTTCAAATTGGTTCGAGGCAACTTCTTCCACATATGACATGCAGCTTTTCAAACACTCTCATCGAATTTGCTTAGTCTAAAGGTTCTTGATGTGAGTGGTAATCATTTGAGTAATGACATGCTTCCACCTCTGGCATAAGCATATCACACATTTGTATAGTAGGCATGTAAAAAGCACAGTTTAGTGCCCAAGTATTTGGCGTTGATGTACATTCATCCATGAAATAAAAGAGTAAAAAATGTCTTTTTAAAATTTTAGTAAGGATATTTTTGTTTATCAATGATTATAAAATATTTTTTTAAAGAAAAAAGATCTTTTAAAAAAAAATGTAAATTGTAGTTTTTTAAAAAAGATAATTTTTTTTTATTTTTTTAATATTTTTACTTTTATTATTAGAAATTTGTCAAAGATACTACAAAATAAAAAAAAAATCTTTTTTATTGAAAAAAAACTTTTTTTATTAAAATAATGGTACCCAAATATGTACTAAATCTTTTTGTATATTATATAAAAAATATTTTTTATTTTTATTAAATTATAAGAGTGTTTTAGTAAAAATAATACTATAATATATATTTTAAAAAAATAAAAATTAAATGCTGATATAGAAATTATAATTTACATGTCATGTTTTAATTTGTCCACATTTTTATCATACTAATACATATAAATTTATCATCACACCGAAGCAAACACCATAAAATAAATAATAAAAGTTCATATTTTATTCTTTAAAATAAAAATATAAAATTTAAAAGATCTAAATTTAATAACTTTGGTCTTTCAAAACTTTAAAGAATTATTGATATATAAATTAGTGTGTTTTAATTTACATAGAACAACTAAATCTGGTCATTCAATTTACATAAAAAAAATTGAAAAGATTCATATAATATTTTTTTATTTAGATAAATTATGTAATATTAAATTGGATTTGGTTTAACTGTCTATTTTACCCCAAAACTTACTAATTCTTTAGTTTTGGCAAATTAAAGAAATCAAATAAGCTTGATATCGCTCTCACTCTCTCAGGTGGAAGCACTCTTCAATTCATTCCCTTTTACAATACTCCACTTGATTGCAAGAAAAGAATGTTGTCATTGTTCTCTTCCTCAGCAATCAAATTAAGGTATGCTTTTCAATTCCCAAATTCTGTTTCCCACTCCGCTCTCCGTCTTTGCTTCCCTTCAACTTCATCCCTACACTCTCCCTCTCACTCTCAGCCCCAATCACTTGATGAAGCTGTTGATTCCTTCACTCGCATGCTCTCTATGCGTCGCCCTCCGTCCATCTTCCAATTCACCAAGATTTTGGGATCTCTTGCCAAGACCAACCATTTTCCCACCGCCATTTCCCTTTTTCAGCAATTGCAAGCCAGGGGAATTGCTCCCAACTTATTTACTTTGAATATCTTAATCAATTGTTGCTGTGGCATGGGTCGTATGACGCTTGCTTTCTCTGTATTGGCCAAGATTTTTAGGATGGGTTTTCAACCTAATGCCGTAACGTTGACAACAATCCTGAAAGGCCTCTGTCTTTCTGGTAATGTTGAAAAAGCACTGCACTTTCATGCCACAATGCTGGCTCATGGATTTCAGTTTAATCAAGTCACTTATGGGACCTTGATTAATGGACTCTGTAAGACCGGACACACATCTGCTGCTATTCAAGTTTTGAGAAAGATCCCACAGTATGGAATTGTTCCTGATGTCGTAATGTACAGCGCAATTATTGATAGCCTCTGCAAGGTTGCGCTTGTAAGTGATGCTTTTCATTTATATTCTGAAATGCTTGCTAAGGGAATTTCTCCCAATGTTATCACTTACAACACTCTAATTTATGGATTGTGCCTTGCGGGTCAACTCAAGGAAGCCGTTCTTTTGCTAAATGATATGATTCTCATAAACATTACTCCTGATGTTTATACTTATAATACTTTGATCGATGGGCTATGCAAGGAAGGAAAGATCAAAGATGCTAAGAATGTGTTGGGCTTGATGACAAAACATGGTGTGAAACCAAATGTGGTCACTTATAACAGCTTAATGGATGGGCATTGTCTGGTTAATGAGGTAAATAAGGCAAAATTTGTATTCAACACTATGGCCCAAAGCAGAGTGTCACTTAATGTTCGAAGTTACAGTATCATGATTAATGGCTTGTGCAAAAGTAAAATGGTCGATGAAGCCTTGAATCTCTTTGAAGAAATGCGTCGTAAGTACTTGGTTCCAAACACGGTAACTTACAACACTCTAATTGATGGCTTGGGAAAATCAGGGAGAATCCTTTGTGCCTTTGAGCTTCTTGAAAAGATGCATGATCGAGGTCAACTTGCTAATATAGTCACTTACAGTTCTTTGCTGGATGCTTTGTTCAATATCAAACAACATGACAAGGCACTTATGTTATTCAATCAAATGAAAGAGAGTGGCATTGATCCAGATATATATACATACAGCATACTTCTAGATGGCCTGTGCAAAAGTGGAAGACTTCAAAATGCAAAAGAGATATTTCAAGATCTTTTCATTAAAGGCTATCGTCCAAATGTGCGGACATACACCATTATGATCAATGGGCTTTGCAAAGAGGGTCTGCTTCACGAAGCATTGGCACTCATGACAAAAATGGAAGACAATGGTTGCTTACCAGATGCTGTGACTTATGAAACAATCATTCGTGCTCTTTTTGGAAACGGTGAAAATGATAAAGCGGAGAAACTTCTTCGTGAAATGATATCTAGAGGCCTATTGCAAGGATAAAAGTTGGTGAGATTCTTCTTGTTAGACATCACAAAATGTTGTTTGTATCTCTTTCTTTTTAACTTGTGTTTTGTTACCTTCTTCAGGATATCCATTACATATTAATGCTTTTAGATCTTGACATGATTGTTACTCTTTATTCTGCTTTATCCACCCTAAGCGTTTGCTTTGTCATTGCTTATTTTATGGCATTTTCAGTGACTAGATGGTTGTCATACGTTTCTTGTGGGCATCTATCATTATTTCCTTTTTCTTTTTTGTAATTATATAAATGCATTGATGTTAATTTTTCACTAAGCTGAAATGGTTCTGATTTCATCATTGAAGGGGAATCACGTGTTAATAGTGAAGCTTTCCTGCACTCTTATTGTCTTTCAATCTTTTCATTTCCCCCACATTTAAGGTAAACTCCCATGCAGCACAAACTGGCTGATGTAGCTTTAGATGAAATCTCAAATGTTATTTTGCAAACATCTTCTCATTTTTCTGTGTTCATGCAGTTATACATGAGGCATAATGTACCAAAACAATTAACATGACAAAGAAGGTAACTGATTTTCTTGTTATATAGAGTAAATAAATTTTGCTATTAATTCAAGGTACAAATATCCGTGGGTAACAAAACCAAGCTTGATTGATTGGCAATTTGGCATATATAGAACAAAGGAAAGAAGGGGCAGAACAATTGCTCTCCCCAAGCCCCAGCTAGGAAGGGTTGCACATCAGCCAGGGGGATAATCATGGACGACCCGCTTAGCAGTTTCGTCGACAAAGGGCAGCCATCCTGGCAAGTAGAAGGAGATAGTCAATAGCAGTCAAACGGACCTGTGGAACTGCGATTCAAACTTCAAAGTTTAAGGATTTTGATCAAACACCAGCCTCTTGTGCAATCTCCAAGCACCCCAAAGAGTAGCAAGAAACATTTGCACATGTTAATGCTCACAAAAGTTGGAACACTTCATCATCAATTGCATGTTCCCATATAGTCATGTTAAGAAAAATAATATGATCAATCTGATTTTAATGAAGTTTATTCACTTCTTTTTGTCATACTGATCTTACAAAGACAAGTTGTATGCACATATTATGTTACAAGATTAATAATGGCCTATTAGATTTTATCATGGTAATTTTATATGATAGGGATTGTTCAGTGGGGAGTATTTTGATTTGTTAGCTGAGCTAAACTTGTAGGTTGATGGCTTGATAACTTTCATCTTTATGATGGCTCTACCATAGATCAAATGATTCATTTGAAACGTTCTTGAAGTTATCATGAAAAACATTGTTCCATTTGTTTGTTTGTTTTCTTTTTTCAGGAAAAAAATATCGACATTAAAAATTTTGAAAAAAAGGCAGTTATGATTTGTTTTTTGAGGGGTTTTCTTTAATGTAGAAATAGAAAATAACTAGTTTTTCTAAAAAAAAATGAAGTATATAAAGAACTGAAAACAGAGGGTTCAATTTGAAATATTATTACTAAAATCTATTCCCCTTTCGGCTCTCCGTCTTTGCTTCCTTTCAACTTCATCCCTACACTCTCACTCGCAGTCCCAATCACTTGATGAAGCTGTTGATTCCTTCACTCGCAGCATATGCTCTCTGCGTCGTACTCCATCCATAATCCAATTCACCAAGAGTAGAGTTTGAAGAAAAGTGCTCAGCAATTGAAAATGAGAATCAAGCTAGGATTAAAGTGGCAGAAGAATATTGTTCCTCAAACACAAAATTAACAATATAAAATTGATGCAGACACATAAGTGCATGTCAAGGAAACCAACTTGTGAATATCAAGGCAGTTCAAATTTCCAATCCAACATGAACAATATAAATTCAGTATCTGCCTACTACACTTACATACATGCAAATATGTACCAAACTAAGAATCTATTGTTCCTCAAACACAAATCTGTTGTTAGCAGACGAACCTAATGAGACTTACCTAAACAAGTGGAAATGTAGATTTTCCTCTTTCCGTGAGTTTGTAGTAGTGACTAGTAAGCATGCAATGCTTTTTATGTGTTCAACCTTTATGATATTTGCTTTACCTACTATGCAGATGCTGAAGATAGTAGTGAATCATTATGGACATGCATATGTGATACCAATGATTTCCCTAAGGTGGCAGTTGGTGGCTGTAGCTCTAGTTACTTTAATCCTGCAACTGCATCTAGGGTATCTTCCTTTTTCCTTTTTGCTTCCTTCTGCTAGTATGGCTTTGCATACCATAATTAGAAACCCTTTGCTTAATTTTAGCTATGTAGATTTAAATAATGATTTGAATCCCTTTATTTTCAACATATTTGATTTCATGGCAACTATAACTAAATGGTGATGATCAGTATATAAAATTATAAATTCATTTTGTGTTTGAGGAATAGATTCTTAGTCTTTATGTATAACTATATAAGAAAGCATGCAAGTGTAATAGGTAAATACTGAATATTACTGGGTTAGACTACACAAAATGTGGATATTATTGTTCATATTGGATTGAAAATTTGAAATGGCTTGACGTTCACAAGTTCATTTCCCTGGCATGCACATATGCATTTGAGCGGTGTTAAGATAGTTCGAGGCAGGTGTTGTGCAGCTGTTTGTGTAAGATCAAGCTTTGCACTTTTAGTTTTGTTCCATTTATATCTTTGTACCCTTTATTGCTGAGATTGTTAATTTATCCATCAGTGGCATTTATTTTTGTACTTAAAGATTGATTAATAAATATAATGATAGTTGCTGAATGACAATTTTAAGTGCATTTAGGTGAGGGAATGATGAGGAGTTTATGTGAATCCATTGGTGGATATCAAAGATTGAAAGAGTGTTAAACATCACATGCTGATGATGCTGCTGCTGGAATTGACATATAATCATAGTCGACGCATTGCCTTAATTTGTTGTTGTTAGGTGTATCGTGTTTCTGTAGTGTCTCTGCAACGGCTTTGATTGGTTCTTGCAGCTGTAATGCTTTTTCACTTATCTCGACGGCTTATTAGGCGAAATGCTCTCTTTTGTTTTTTTTTTTTTTTTGGGGTGGGGAGGTATAAAAGAATTATGCTTGAGATTAAGTATGATTTGGTACTGTTTGATTTTTTATTTTTACATGGATAATTTGGAGATGTAATATATTTTTACTTTATTTAACTAATTTTAAAATTTATTATTTACATTATTCACAAAAATCATTATCTATATAACAAAATCTGTTTTCTTTAATAAAATATGATAGTATATATAAATGTGTAACCGATAATGCGCTGCAAAAAGTTGTCTCAGACATACCCAACAAAATTGAGAGAACTATTTCCGCAGAGATAGCAACGTCTAGTCGTCTACGTCTTGGACCAGAGAGCAGACAGCACTCCCTCTAACTTAACAGCCAAAGTGCGAATCACTAAAATGTTGTCATCCTCAACCTCAACGATCATTTTTAGGTATTCTCTTCTCCAAATCCCTAATTTTGTTTCCTTCCCTTCCTCTTCATCTTCATTCTCATCCCTTCACTCTCATTCTACTCGTCAAGTTGATCAAGCTGTTGATTCCTTCACTCGCATGCTCTCTATGCGTCGTACTCCTCCCATCATCCAATTTAACAAGATTTTGGGATCCCTTTCCAAGACGAACCATTTCCACGCCGCCGTTTCCCTTTTTCAGCAATTGCAAGCCAGAGGAATCGCGCCCAGCATAGTTACTTTGAGCATTGTAATTAATTGTTGTTGCGGCATGGGTTGTATGAAGCTTGCTTTCTCTGTATTGGCCAATATTTTCAGAATGGATTATCAACCTAATACGGTAACATTGACAACAATCCTGAAAGGTCTCTGTCTCTGTGGTAGTGTTGAAAAAGCAGTGCGCTTTCATGACAGACTGCTGGCTCATGGATTTCACTTTAATCAAGTCACTTATGGGACCTTCAATGGTCTCTGTAAGTCCGGACACACATCAGCTGCTATTCAAGTGTTGAGAAAGATCCCACAGTATGGCATTGCTCCTGATGTCGTCATGTACAGCTCAATTATTGATAGCTTGTGCAAGGATACACTTGTAAGTCAGGCTTTTCATTTATATTCTGAAATGCTTGCTAACTGCTAAGGGAATTTCTCCCGATGTTATCACATACAGTTCTCTCATTTTTGGGATTGTGTCTTGCGGGTCAATATAAGGAAGCCATTGATTTGTTAAGTGATATGGTACCTAGAAACATTACTCCAACATTACTCCAGATGTTCATACCTATAGTATTTTGATCGATGGGCTATGCAAGGAAGGAAAGATCAAAGATGCTAAGAATGTGTTGGCTGTGATGACAAAACATGGTGTGAAACCAGATGTGGTTACTTATAACTGCTTAATGGACGGATATTGTTTGGTTAATCAGGTAAATAAGGCAAAATATGTATTCAACACAATGGCCGAGAGTAGACCGTTTCCTAATGTTCGGAGTTACAATATCATGATTAATGGCTTTTGTAAGAGTAAAATGATCGATGACGCCTTGAATCTCTTCGAAGAGATGCGTCGCAAGAACTTGGTTCATGACACGGTAACTTACAATACACTAGTTGATGGCTTGGGAAAATCAAGGAGAATCCTTTGTGCCTTGGAGCTTCTTGAAAAGATGCATGATCGAGGTCAACCTGCTGATATAGTCACTTACAATTCTTTGCTGGATGCTTTGTTCAATATCAAACAACATGACAAGGCACTTATGTTATTCAATCAAATGAAAGAGTGTGGCATTGATCCAGATATATATACATACACCATACTTATAGATGCCATGTGCAAAAGTGGAAGACTTAAAAATGCAAAAGAGATTTTTCAAGATCTTTCTATTAAAGGCTATCGTCCAGACGTGAGGACATACACTATTATGATCAATGGGCTTTGCAAGGAGGGCCTACTTCATGAAGCATTGGCTTTCTTGTCAAAAATGGAAGACAATGGTTGCTTACCAAATGCTGTGACTTATGAAATAATCATTCGTGCTCTGTTTGAAAAAGGTGAAAATGATAACGCGGAGAAACTTCTTCGTGAAATGATATCTAGAGGCCTATTGCAAGGATAAAAGTTGGTGAGATTCTTCTTGTTAGACATCACAAAATCTTCTTTGTATCCCTTTCTTTTTAACTTGTGTTTTGTTCTCAATCATCTTTCGATTCCATATTAATGCTTTTAGATCTTCACATGATTGTGATTCTTTATTCTACCCACACCTAAGTGTTTTCTTTGTCGTTGCTTATTATATGGCATTTTCGGTGACTAGCTGTTATATGTGGCTTGTCGGATCTATCATTATATCCTTTTTTGTTTTTGTAATTATATATGTGCATTGATGTTAATTTATTCCTAAGCTGAAATGGTTGTGATTTTCATCATTCAAAGGGAATCCTTGTTAGTTGTAAAGCTTCCCTGCACTCTTACTGTCTTTCGATCTTTTCATTTCCCCCATAATTAAAGTAAACTCTCATGCAGCAGCATATTGTCTGATGTAGCCTTAGATGAAATCTCAAATGTTATTTTGCAAACATCTTCTCATTTTTCTGTGTTCATGCAGTTATACGTGAAGCATACTGTACCAAAGCAATCAACTTAATAAAAAAAGTTACTGATTCAAACTTCAAAGCCAAAGGATTTTGATCAAACAGTAGCCTCTTGCGCAATCTCCAAGCACCCCAAAGAGTAGCAAGAAACATTTGCACAGGTTAATGCTCAAGAAAATAACTAGTTTACAAGGGCAAGCAGTAGCAGAAAGCCAATGGATTTTATTCAGATGCCATTAAACTAAGCAGCAAGAATGCAACATACTACAGTAATAGGGCCCAAGCATCTAAGTCTTTATGTATTAGAAAGCATACAAGTCTAGTAGGTAGATACTGAATATTACTAGCTTAGACTATACGAGATGTGGATATTACGTTGATCATATTGGATTGAAAATTTGAAATGGCTTGACATTCACAAGTTCATTTCCCTGCTGACATGCAGATATGCAGCTGAGCGGTGTTAAGGTAGTTCGAGGCAGGTGTTGTGCAGCTGTTTGTGTAAGATCAAGCTTTGCTCTTTTAGTTTTGTTCCATTTATATCTTTGTACCCTTTATTGCTGAGATTGTTAATTTATCCATCAGTGCATTTATTTTTGTACTTAAAGATTGATTAATAAATATAATGATAGTTGTTGAATGACAATTTTAAGTGCCTTTAGGTGAGGGAATGATGAGGAGTTTATGTGAATCCATTGGTGGATATCAAAGATTTTCAGAGTGTAAACATCACATGCTGATGCTGCTGCTGCTGGAATTGACATATAATCATAGTCGATGCATTGCCTTAATTTGTTGTTGTTAGGTCTATTGTGTTTCTGTAGTGTCTCTGCAACGGCTTTGATTGGTTCTTGTAATGCTTTTTCACTTATATATCTCGACGGCTTATTAGGCGAAATGCTCTTTTGTGGGGGGAAAATTATAGTTAAAGAATTATGTTGGAGATTAAGTAGGATTTGGTCTGGTTTAATATTTTAGTAACATTCAAACGTTATATATTAAAAAAAATTACATTTGATATTTTCAATCAGAAAATGAATGAAGTTGTCATGATGTCCCCTCTCTTCAAGCCCGGGTCTTCTCCTGGGGTTTTGAAGAGTGTAGTCAGTTCTTGTGTCCGTACCACATCGTGAAACCAAGCCTTCTTGGATCGTGTAGTCTGTGTACCACAAAAAACACAGAACAACAAAATCAAACAAAACAAAATACTAGATCTCATTACTCGCAAACTAAGCACACATCAAGTTATCGATGGAGCAAGAAGACAAGTCCCTGCATAATGAAGACAATGAAACAGTAGATACGGTTGATGAAGAAGAGCTGATAGTATATGGAGAAGAGGATGTTACTGAAGGGGTCCAGAACTGTCAAACAAGCATCATAGGAAAAATCATCATAGATAAAAACATCAACCTGACATGGATCCAAACTGCAATGTCGAACATCTGGAAAAGTCCAGAGGGTTTTAGAGTAACAGAAGTGAGACCGAAGATGGACCAGTTTTTCTTCAAAAGAGAATCAGATCTGGAGAAAGCCTTAGAAGGATCACCATGGTTATTCAGAAACGCGTGATTGCTGGTGAGGAGATGGGAAAGAGACGGGGGAAGTGGAGAGAAAGACTAGAAAAAGCAGAGGTAAAAATGCAGATTTGGGGACTCTCTGAGCACTGCAAAACACCCAAACTAGGGAAAAAAATTGCATCTTGTATGGAAAAGTAATGGAATGCGAAATCTTTGGGCAGGAAGAGAGCAAGAGAGATTTGTTAAGGCTAAGGTGAAAATGAAAGTAGACACAGCTTTCAAGAAGGGGATCAATGTAGGAAGCAAGGAAGATGGGCTAACCTGGGTGGATTTCAAATATGAACGCCTCCCAACCTTCTACTACTACTGCGGTAGAACTAGACATGAAGAAAATACGTGCGAGGAAGTTGCAAGAGATGAAGAGGAAGGCAAGACCAGATCAAAAGAACTTGGACCATGGCTCAAGGCAGAACAAACAGGGAGAAGAATAAGCCAAGGAACCACAAAGAGCAAGGCAGAAAAGGGGGAGAAGAGGAATGAAGAAAAGAGAAAAGAAAAGCTAGCAGAGAAACTTATGAAAAAATTGGCAAGCCTGTCAATGTCGGACACTAATGTGTCTGATTCTAAGGCTCAAGCCAACCCCTGCGATAGTTGAAACAGAAACTTCCCATCAAAGGAAGGATCTGATTCTAGTTAACAAAAATGAGCAAGATAACCAAAACAAAGAGAAAGATCAAACACAACAGACACTGGCAGAAGCAGAAATAGAGAAGGGAGAGGAAAACAAAGTAGTAGAAGAGAAAACACAAGATGAAAGAGCAAAAGGGACAAATAAGAAAGAGGAGGAATGAGAACAAAATAAGAAAAATTTCACCACATTCCTTGACATCACAAACCATGAGTCAGAGGGAAAAAAGTCAACTGTTAAAAAATGGAAGAGACAAGCATGGGAAACAACATACAGTCTGGAGCTAACACAGGAACCAACAAAAACAAAACCAAAAAGGAAAAATAACCCAGAGGAGGATGAGACCATGGAGGAGGCAAAACCACAAAAGAAGAAGCTAGCCAACAAATCTGGAAGAGAAACGGCAGAGGCTGCTGGGCAGCCCTGCCGAGACCTATGAAAATACTAAGCTGGAATTGCCGTGGGCTTAGGAACCCATGGGCAATGAGAGCTTTGCACAAGCTCATCAAACAGAAAGTTCCCAACCTTGTTTTCTTAATAGAGACAAGGAAAAAGGCAATAGAGATTATGAGGATGAGATACAAAGGAGGATTACAAAATGTGATAGGGGTGGATTGTAGCGGAGAAGGAAGACAAAAAGGAGGAGGATTGGCCTGTATGTGGGATGATTCAGTGGAGGTAAACATAATCTCTCTATCCCCAAACCATATCGACATAAAGGTAAGGATAACTGAGAGTAACCAAAAATGGCGACTGACCGGCTTTTATGGTTATCTAGAGAGTCAGAATAAACAAGTAAGATGGGATCTATTGAATACTCTTGGTTCTGTTTCAGACTTACCCTGGGTAGTTTTTGGTGACTTTAATAAGGTAATAACACAGCAGAAAAAATTGGGGGGAGGGGGTGGGCAGGGGGTAATCCAATAGCATTCTCCCAAGTGAAAGGGTTCCAAGAAGCAATCCAAAATAACCAGCTAATGGACTTAGGTTTTTTGGGACACCCTTTTACTTGGTCTAATGGACAAGCAAGTGAAAGGAACATACAAGAAAGGTTAGATCGAGCTCTTGCAACCCTTGAATGGAAGGAGTGGTTTCCGAGGACAACAGTCCAACATCTAAGCCAATTCAAATCAAATCATAGCCCACTGTTAATCAACTTAGCGGGAGGAAATGGAACTGGAAGGAAGAGGGAACACATGTTCAGATTTGAGGAGTTGTGGTTCTCAAATGGAGATTGTGAAAAAGTTGTTAAAGAAGCTTGGGGAGATCGGGCAGAGACCATTCAGAAAAGGATAAGTCACTGTGCTGGAAAATTGGATAAATGGGGAGGAGAAACGTTTGGGAACATCCATAAGAGAATTAGAAAGGTACAATAGGCCATAAGCAAACTAAACTCCTCCCAACAAACTGAAGAAACACTGTAGCGAACCAAAGCAGCAGAAGCAGAGTTGGATGAACTCTTGAAGGCAGAAGAGATATGGTGGAGTCAAAGGTCAAGAGTTGCGTGGCTAAAGCACGGGGATAAAAACACGAGATTCTTTCACCACAAAGCATCACAAAGGAAGAGGAGGAATCGGGTTGAAGCCATAGTGGATGACCGGGGGGTTAAGTATGAAGATGAAGAGCAGATTGAAAAAGTTATGAGGGAATTTTTTGAAAAATTATTCTCAATTGAAGAAACCATGGAAGTGGAAAAACTGGTGGAAGTAGTTCGAGGTCGGATAAACTAAGAGAGATTTAAGAAGCTTAACAAGGATTTCATCAAAGAAAAAGTGTCCTAAGCCCTCTATCAAATGCACCCAACCAAAGCCCCAGGCCTGAATGGACTACCAGCATTATTCTACCAAAGATTGTGGCCGGTGGTAGGCGAGGAGGCAACAAAAATAGTGCTAGATATTCTAAATAAGGAAGCGGACCCAAAACCCCTAAACCACACCTTTATATGCTTGATCCCCAAAGTGCACAAGCCAAGACACACGAGAGAATTTAGACTGATTTTCCTATGTAATGTGATTTTCAAGCTAGCTACGAAGACTATGGCAAATCGACTAAAGGTGATCCTTCCCCAAATCGTTGGTGAGTATCAAAGTGCTTTCATCCCAGGTAGATTGATAACGGACAATGATCTAATAGCTTTTGACATTTTCCACTACATGAAAAATAAAACAATGGGAAATAAAGGATACGTGGGCTTAAAACTGGATATAAAGAAAGCGTACGATAGAGTTGAATGGAATTTTTTAAGGGAAGTCCTAAAAGCTATGGGATTTTCAAATAGGTAGGTGCAAACAATCTGGAACTGTGTGAGCTTGACATCCTTTTCTATTCTCCTAAATGGTGTCCCGAGCAAAATTTTTCAACCCTCAAAAGGATTAAGACAAGGGGATCCGCTGTTCCCTTATCTTTTCATCCTTTGTGCAGAAGTGTTTTCCGGGCTACTAACAAAGGTGTAGGAAAGCAAGATTATAAAAGGTATAAAGATAACAAGAAACAGTCCAGAAATCAACCATCTTTTTTTTTGCAGATGATAGTATTCTTTTTACTAGAGCTTCAGACCAGTCTCTAATGGCGGTAAGGGACTCCCTTATTGCATACCAAAATGCATTAGGACAATGCATTAACCTGGAGAAGTCAGGAATGTCTTTTAGCCGAAATGTTCCTTCTAACAGACAGATCATCATTCATGATTGGCTGGGTTTCAAGTCTGTAGAAAGACATTCCAAGTACCTAGGACTCCCAACCTGTGTGGGCAAGTCCAAGAAACAGGTTTTTGACTACGTCCAAGAACACGTATGGAAAAAGCTCAAGAGATGGAAAGAGAAACTACTCTCAAGGGCTGGAAAGGAAGCACTCATTAAATCAGTAGCACAGGCTATACCCACTTACATAATGGGCTGTTTCAAGCTCCCAACGAGCCTCTACCAGCATATCAACTCGATGATAAATCGTTTCTATTGGGGAGCCAAAAATAGAGAGAAGAGAATCCACTGGGTGAAATGGGATAAGATGTGTCTTCTAAAACAAAATGGAGATCTGGGCTTCAGGGACATATAGGCTTTCAACCGAGCGCTACTAGCAAAACAGAGATGGAGATTAGTGAAGAATCTAGAGTCTCTAGCAGCTAAAACTTTAGTAAGCAAATACTACAAAAGGACAAGCTACCTACAATTAAATTTGAGTTTTACTCCAAGCTACACATGGAGGAGCATTTGGCAAGTTAAAGATATAATTGAGAAAGGAGGCTACTGGAGAATAGGAAATGGGCAAACCAGAATTTGGGGAGATCCATGGATCCCAACCCAGAACGGGTCAAAACCGTGGAGCCCCCCTTCAACAATTGAACCAAATGCAACAGTTTCTGAGCTGATTCTCGATGAGAAAAACAGATGGAATGTACAGCTCATCAACCAAATCTTCATCCAGTTTGAAGCAAAACAAATTTTGGAAATTCCCCTACTAAGTACCGACCAGCTAGATAAGTTCATATGGAAGGATATAAGGGACGGAGAATTTAAAGTGAGAAGAGCTTATCACGAAATTAAATCACAACACCAGAACCAATCAAGCCTCACAAATAGGGGAGAAGAGGAAAAGAATACCTAGAGAGAAATATGGAGAATCAAAGCCCCGCCGAGGATCATTAATTTTTTCTGGAGAGTAATGCACAATTCCCTCCCAACGAAGAGAAGTCTGACTAGAAGAGGAATCAATGACTCGCCTAGATGTACCAGATGTTCGACGGAGGACGAAACTGAGAGCCACCTTCTAAGAGACTACAACTTTGCCAGAAGATTCTAGTTTGCATCCCAATTCACCCTGCGCACAGAAACAACCCAAGAAATTGACGTGAGAGATTGGATAATTCGCATGTTGGAAAAACTGGAAGAAAAGGAGAAATTGATGTTCTGTTTCCTACTGAATCAACTATGAAGAGCAAGGAACATCCTGGTGTTCGAAGGCAGAGAGAGATTGATAGGGAAGGAAATCGAAAATGCGGTGAAAACCTGTGAGAAATTTTGGGCAGTGCACGCAAAAGAAGAAGAGAGAAAATTGCAACAACATCCTATGGTTCAAATTAGGCAAAATTAGGAAGCTCCACCAACAAAGCTGATCAAAATTAATACGGATACTGCAACTACCAAACGGAGTAATGGAGGGGCTGGGGCAGTGGCAAGAGATCATTTGGGTCGTATTCTAGCGTCAACATCCTAGAAGATCCTCTTTCCATTGGAAGCCCGTATGGCTAAGGCCTATGCAGTGTACCTTGGAATAAGCCTAGCCAAGGACTGCTGCTTCACACAAGTTATTTTGGAGAGTGATAATTTGGATGTAGTAAATGCACTCAAACAAAGCAAAATTGATTACACTTGTTTTGGTTCATTCATAGCAGACACCGTATCTCTTATTGAAAGTTTTAGGAATGTATCTTGTAGTCATGTAAAAAGAATGGGAAATAGGGTTGCCCATGAACTAGCCCAATTGACACTAACCAATCCAAATCTAGTGTGGATGAAAGATACTCCAAACAATGTTCAAAATCTAGCTTGACTAGATATTCTAGGCCTAATGGAATGATATACTCATTTTATTGTCAAAAAAAAAAGAAAATGAATGAAGTTAAAAAAATATGGTCCGAAATAATCTACATTTCGCATAATAGGGGAAAAAGAGAAAATAAAAATGAATTGATTTAAGAAAAATAAATTATTGAATAAATTAATGAGAAATGATTCAGTAATTTGACTATGAAAAAATAAAGAAATAGTAAGAACATTAAATAGTATCTTTACTAGCCTAATAATTTGTATGCTATGCTTCTATTTGTTCTTGCGTTTAAAATAAGGTATGTAACAAGTCGATTGAGCCATTAACTTAGTAAGATCACGAATATTTTTTTTTTGGTTTTTTATGGTGAAATATAAGGATTTTTTTTAATAAATAAAAAAAATCATATTAACTCTTAAATATTTTTTCAATTTTTACCGTTTTAAACATTCACTAACAATTTCGTAAGCAAGCTATACTATAGACATGGACTGTAATATAACCTAAAAATCTTATAGTGCACACATTGCGCAATGACGGTAGACGTTACTATTGCGTGTGAAATTGTCATGAAGGATTGTCTTTCATCTATTCTTTTTTCTTTCTCACAAAGATAAATTCTCCAAATGACTACTGAATGTTTAGTTGTTGTTGTTTATCTGAATGCAACAATATCACGTAAAGATGATGGTGCACATTTAGAAAGCAGTGATTCTATTGTTATGCATACTTGGTGATTGCATTCGTTGATAGAACTTAAAAGTTCAATTTTGGTCAACATGGGAATGCTTGGAATTAAGCATGTTAGAAAAATTAGGTATCGATACATTTCATTGGATGCCATAAGGAATAATCAATATAAGGTATTGTGCTTAAAGGATGATGATCATCATGTGCGAGTTATGTTTGATTGCCATGGAAAGATTATGACTGAACAAGTGATGAAACTTTACATTGAGTTGGTGGACGTTGGTAATAGTTCTTCCTCCTCACTTGCAGTCCCAACTCCCAACAGCTTGTGCAGTAGGACCAAGTTAGGTGGAAAGAACTGAATCCTACACAAGAATTCATTCTTCTCTCCAAATGATGAATCTGATGTTGATTTGGTTTCTGAAGAGTTCAAGTAAAATGAGGAGTGAGTCCAATCTAATTTTGATAGTAATAGCAATGACAATATAGAGCTTGTCCCAAAAACTCAACATATATTGCCACCGCCATTACCACTTCCTAGCCGAGCCCAAGTTCCAAGCCATTATTCGACATTGGACCTAGATGCTATATAAGTGAAGCCGATGTCTTTTGGTTAGGGGGCACTCATGACTATAAAACAAATGGGAGTGTGAAGCTGAAGGTTGGCCATAGATTCTACGGTAGAGAGCATATTCACCTTGCCATCAAGAACTACAACATTTGTTGGAGTGTAGAGTATCGGGTGGTTGAATATGATTATTTGAAGTATCATTGTCAGTACAGAGATTATGTTGTAGGTTGTTGGTGGAGCATTCGGATTGAATATTGACAAAATCTTGATTATTGGAATGTTCATAAATACGAGGCTATGCACACGTGTTTACGCCAACAATGTCTCAAGATCATTCAAATTTCGACAATAATCTTTATCTGCAGAGTTATCTTTTCCATGATAGAAAGTAAATTTTTTAAACTTTTTCATCTGTTTTTGGAAAAATAGTTACATATTTATCACGTTATTGTTGTAAGATTTCTAAAAATGATTGACATATTAATCAGTTAAGTAATCCTTCCATTCTGATTAGAATACTACATGGGTCAAGGGATAGTGGAATAGAGCTACAGATTTAAGCTGTCGTACAGGAAGGTTTAGATGGCGAAGCAAAAAGCAATTGCTCAAATTAATGGGGATTGGGAAGAGTTGTACAACCAACTTCTGAGGTTGCTAAATGCGATTGAGCAATGTTTGCCTCATCTAGTTCATGATATCAAGCTTGTGCCACATTATGAAGGCATGCTTCGAGACTTTGGTTCTATGCAGTTTGATAAGGTATTTTGGACATTTCCTCCCTACATTGAAGCCTTCAAGTAGTAAGCCTCTAGTATCTATTGATGGTACACTTTTGTATGGGCGATACGAAAGGGTTGTTAATGGCCATTGCACAAGACGGCAACTCAAACATTCTTTCCATTGCTTTTGCATTGGTTAAGTCAAAGTCAACAAAGTCTTGGTCATTCTTTATAAGGAATTTGTGGTAGCATGTGACTCCCTAAGAAGATAGTCTTGCCATATCTGATAGAGCTAAAGGCATACATGTTGTAATGGAAGAAAAGGGTAGTGGATGGCATCCTCTAGGGGAATATCATGCTTATTATATCTGTCATATGGATGCTAATTTCATGAATCAGTTCAAGTGTAAAGAAGGAAAACGAGCCTTGATCAATGCATCATATTCCCCAAATGAGGAGCAATACTTGGCATACATGAAAGTACTAAGAGATCTCGAATCGGAATTTGTAACGTTGACAAATATGTTTTGCAAAGAGGTATGGCTAGCACACTATGATTCTGGCCGAAGGTTTGGCCACATGATTACCAACTTATCTAAGTGCATCATCAATATTGTGCTAAGGGGGACGTGTAACCTTCCCGTCGCAACCATTATTCAGTCCACGTATATGCGGCTGCAAAACTTGTTTGTTAGGAATGGCCGACAAACATTTGCTAAACTTAGTCGGGGTAACGTGTTTTCGTAGTACCTAACAAAAAATGTTCAAAAAAACATAAATGCTATTCCCAAGATGGCCATGCGGAAATGCAATCTTTTCGCTTCCTTTTTTGATGTCGAGGAAATGGATTTGGTTGATAGATTTTACCCATGCACATTTAGGATTTATTTGGAAACTAATAGTTGTGACTGCTAGCTCTTTCAAGCCATCCATTATCCATGCCATCATGCTTTAGTGGCATGTGCTTTTGCAAGACTCGATTAGACCAGGTTTGCTCATCTAGCATATCGCATGGAGAGTGTGTTTAAAGTATATGAAATGGAGTTTTCACCTATCCCTAATGAGCAAGCTAATGCCCATGGGGCCTCTTGAGGAACATCATCCAACAACACATGTAATAGGTGAGTGTCGCGTTGTGACAAGAAATGACTACAAGACATTTGGGACTACCATGTAAAATAGGCTTGCGAAGGTCGTAGGTTCGTCGTGGGTAACACTATCGTCTGTCGTAGAGGCTCAAAACAGTCTCTTCATGAAGAGTATCGCAATGCAAGCTCCGTCGACCACCATTCATCCTTTAGTCTGAGGGTCAAGGTAAGTAGCCCGTCAATGTTTACCAGCAGCTCCAGTATATGCTGTGCACCCCTGAACTGTCGAATAACTCAATCTGAGTGATGGAACTTGACAAAATGAAAACAGATCAAAGACACTACTGCAGTATGCATCAACTTCTCTTTGTTGCTACACATCCATTGAGGAATGATATCGTACAACGGCTATATGTCATAAGGCGTCCACCAGAACTACAAAGAACATACACATATATATTTAGGTCAAATTAGTGATGAGAATAAGTAAACATAATTTACTAAGTACTTTATATGTAAACTTAAGTATCCTATCATAAGGGACCAAGTCCAATTGCTACCTCCATTGCAATAGCCTTTGAATCATGTCATCTCTATGCTGTTGTGGCGGCCCAACCAACCTGCAGATGCAAAACAAAACAATATGTTCAGTAACAAAATAAAAAAATAGCAACTACAAAAAAAAGCATTGTATACATAAAGACCTCGCAGCTAATGAAAAATCCACCATGTCCCTACTTTGAGGGAACCAATCCGAAAATCTGTGGTAATTCCAAAAAAGCATAAGTGGGCTGCATCAAGCCAAGTCACCCATTGATAGCCATGCATAAATAGTGGTAAGTCCAGGCGAGCATAATAGAACCCCACGAGTACTACTTGCATCTCTCAAAATCAACAATCAATGAAATCCATCTAGCATGTACGATGCCACTAGATTTATCTGTCATCAGTAGCCCACCGATCAATCTAAATATGTAACAGTGTGCATAGTGCCAGAGTACATCTGGTGCAACGTCAGCTGGCAGCTATATCAAATGAGCCTTCAACCATGTCAATATGTCATCTTAATGGTAAAAGATTCGGCGTACCGCACACCCTTTGCAGCTCTTGACGCGGTGACTACGCTCCAAGTGCCTCCCCTACCATTTCCATGTGTCATGACCATAATAAGTCTAAAAATATCGACTACAACCACCTACTAACTCCCCATGTGTCTGCAAGTGAAAGTAATAACCAACATCGTGATAAGTGATGGTACACTCACTCCATGACATGTGGAACGAATGAGTCTCCAGATACCATATCTCACAAAGGCCGACAAGAGCGAGTTGTCGAAGTGAAAATCTATAACTTGAGCTACGTGGGCGAAACCAGCGTCCTCTAAATAGCGCAACAACAAATCAGGTGGTCTCTTCACTCCTTAGTCCATATTCATCCGTGGAAATAGGACTCGTCGACTCTATGTAATTCGACATTAAGTTCAATTTAAACCACCACTCATCTCAATCATAATAAACTACAATAGTTAGCCTAAATCCAAAGATTTCTACATTAAGTTTTAACCAATATTACCAATAACACCTATTATATAAAGCATTTCTAAAACTCTATCAATCATAAATCAACATTTATCTCATTCATAATAATTTACACTGTGTAGCCTAAATCCAAAGATTTCTATATTAAGTTTAAAAGTCTCCCTAATTTATATATTATAAATGTCTATTCCCTAATATATTAAAGGTTAAATTACACAGTTGGTCCCTACACTTTTAGTAAAATTACAAATTGATCCCTACACTTTAAAAGTTTGTAATTAGGTCTCTAAAGAGAATTAAAATTTGCAATTTAGTCCCCGCCGATCAAAAAGTATTGATTTAACAGAATATTCTCAGAATATGCTAAAAATTTAACCTTTAGAAAATATTTTCTCCAAATGTGGATACAAGGGGAAAGGGCTTCCCTGGAGTATACAACCTTTATCCTTGTTTCTAGGAAAAGGAATACAAAAATATCATAGAAGGACAGAAATAGATGTTGAACATAATATAAATAATTTAGTAAATTCAAAGTTCAAACTAGAAAACCAACCTTCAAATATGCAGCTAGAATTTCTTTGTTGTCCACAACCACACATTGTTTCACATCATCCCATCCGAAACCGCTACAGGCTGCCATGTCAGCTGCAAATTGATAGTTCTCTTTTAGCCTTTTACCCTTATTCTTGCAATGACTTATTTGAAAGCTACCATCTGAAAATTTCTCATTCATTTTTGTAGCAAGCTTCTCAAAAGATCTAGGTCTAAACTAACCCGCATCAGCTCTTCTTCCTTCAATGATAAGCTCCTCCATAAAATCGACAAATGCCTCTGTCTCTTTGTCAGTCCAGACATGTCTGTCTATTTTTTCCTATAATCTACATTAACTCAATCAAAATTCAAATAAACATTGCATATACATGATGTCATCATTGTAATAACTTAGAAAATATAATATATTTAAGAGAAAAAGACAAATCTGTCCCTGACCTTTTTTTAGAAGACATTTTCGTCCTTGATGATTGCAAAATACAATGATGTCCCTGACCCTTCAAATTTTTGGACAAATCTATCCCCCCGTTATTCTCAGCCCGTTAGCCTCACCGGAAAGTGCTGAGTTGGCTGCCGTGGCTCTGACGTGGATGTAATGGGGGGACACGTTAGCATGACTTTCTGAAAATAAGACAGATTAGTCCCCAGCCCCCTTAAACGACGCCGTTTCTCCCCCACCCCCAATCCTTCAAAATCTTGAACCCTATTTCCTCGTCTGCACAGGAAGGGCGAAGGTGGTGAACGAAGAAAGGGAGCATGGCATCAGATGGGGTATCATCTTGCTCCCGAAGGAGTGGAGGTGTAGGAAGAGAAGAGCAATTCGCGGAAGGTTCTGGTCGTAAGGGGAAGGATGGCAAAGATGGGGTGTCACCGAAGTGCTTCTGTGGAGAACATGCCATCATGTTCATGTCGAAGACGAGTAGCAACCCTAACAGATTATTTCTCGGATGTCCGTTTTATAAGGTATGTATAATTGTGGGAATCTGTTAGTGTTAGGGTTTTGGGTAACCCAGGTTTTCATGGTGATATATGTGGAATGAATATGTGCAGGTGAGACAACCCCATTGCAAGTTTTTTTTTTGTGGTTAGATGAGCACATTGGAAGGCTTGGGTTGAGTGATTCAAGGTTCCAGGCAGAGAAGGAATTAGGTGACATTGAAGAGGATGAATGGAAGCATGACATGGAGAAAAAGATCATTTGTTTAGAGAAGAGGATTGTAGCTTTAGAATCCAAAAAAAATCCAGTTAGATGGTGTATGTATGTGATTATAATTGTCCTGATTGCTGGTATTTTACGTTGTAAGAACTGAGTGATGGTTGAATATGATAAATTTTGTTACGTGTTGCCTGGAAAAATTTGAACATATTCTTTCTAGAAATGTATGAATCTTGTACCCTGTATATTGCAATGTAATGCAGAAAATGAAAGCTGGCAATAACACAGGTAATTAAACACTGAGTAACTGCATTAAACCTTTGAACCCAAACATTGTTCATTGTAACTGACAATCCAAAAAAAAAAAAGGACGACTACTTGGCTAGTAATGTCTGCACATGTATGGCATGTAGCCAGTGACAAGTTTTTACTTAACCAGAAACATGTAACCAAAAAAACTGGCTAATACCCAACAAAAAGAGAGTTATATCTGGGTAAAACAAAAAACATTTACAGCAGGACATATTTGCCACAAAATAACATAAGACATGAGTTGCTTCATTCGTTGGACTCCTTCGATGCTGAGACAGTTGGTTTATCTGCTTGTGGGGGTGGGAGCTGCTGAGGCTGTGCAGCTGCCTGCGTGCTAGATGGGGCTTGGTGAGTTGCGTCTTGGTGCTGTGTGCTAGAAGGTGGTGGCCCTTGAGCAAGTGGAGTAGGTGGCCTGAAAATCTTCTGTTTTGGTCTGAACTTTGGCTGTTTATGGCGAGCTGTGCTGGTGACCATGGATGGAGCATTTCCTGGGGGCATGAAGGGCTGGTTTAAATTTGGGGTGGATGGCCTGGCACTGGAACCCGTTGGGGCAGGTGGTCCTAATACAATTGTTGATCTTGTAACTCTTGCTGGAGCAGGGGCAACAGTCGTCGCAGTTGGAACCTGCCATATAAGATGCCAACATAATCAAGCAGTATGTACTCAGAGCATATTCTAAGCAGCTTATAAAGCGCAAAAATTTAAACAGTTACAGTAGGTTGTTGCTGCTGTGGTGTTGCGCTGGGTGGTTGGCTGTGTGAAGGATCCTAGATATGAAGGGTAAATTAGTTGACAATTTAATGTTAGGACATATAAGTCCCTCAGGATTCATATACTAATACAAATCAATCCTTCAAGATTCAGTTACTAAGACATACAAATCCCTGGGGTTTAAAGTACTAAGACATTTTAAAGTCTGAACTACAATCACTAGGGACACAGTAGTTGCTGGATCTTATAAGCAAATATACCATTATTAACCAAATAATTTTACCTCTGGTTGTGGAGCAGACTGTGACAAAGGGAGACATACAAGTGCTTGGGATGTGCTCTCTTTCTTCTTCTTAGGCTTTTTGGTCTTCGGTTTCCAATTCGGGTTCGATGGTGCCCCTTTGCAAGTTTTGTAATTATGGCCCTTCTCACCACACTTGCTGCATGACACAGAGAATGACTTCTTCAGCTTACCCCCTTGCATCATTGGTTCTGCAGGGTCTTTCTGCCGATTATGCACCTTTGGGCGCCCAATCCCTCTTTTGATGATTGGTGGGTCTGGCTGTGTGAACTCAGTTCTGGCCCAGAACTCTGAACTTGGCACTGGTTGAATGCAATGTGCATAAGTCCTCCTTATTGACTCCATACACATTCCTTGAATTCTGCAATGGTTGTGCATCTAGCACACTCCCACACAACCTCCCTAATGTACAAGTCTTTGAAGCGATTGATAAAATTCTTCCACATGTGCATCACACAAT
Organism: Arachis hypogaea; assembly: GCF_003086295.3. NCBI lineage: Eukaryota > Viridiplantae > Streptophyta > Magnoliopsida > Fabales > Fabaceae > Arachis > Arachis hypogaea. The sequence goes on along the minus strand of NC_092050.1, from coordinate 142,160,913 downwards.
TGCGGAGTTTTACATGTGGCATAACCTCCTTTAGCGCAGGCAATAAACTCTGCACCATAAGAAGGACATTAAGGAATGTTAGTTGAAATTAAACAGTAGATATCTGAAACTAAACTAATTGACTAATCATAATTAAAGCTTACTTTTTGTTGGTCTGATATGAAGGTCCACCCATGGCTGGCACTGTCACCAATGTCTTCCTGGAGATTAGTCAGGAACCATTTCCAAGCTTCTTTGGTCTCACCCCTAACAACTCCATATGCAACAACGTAGAACTGATTGTTGGCATCTTGGGCAACTGCTGCTAGAAGCCAGCCCATGTAGTAGGTCTTCAAGAAACACCCATCAAGGTGCAACAAAGGTCTGCACCCATCCTTGAACCCTTTCTTACAGGCGTCCAAGCAGATGTATAACTTATCAAATACGGGAGGTGATTCTGGAACTGGCATAAGCTCCAACCTGGCCGTCGAACCTGGATTGCTTAACAGAATCTGCTCACAATAGTCTCTGCTCCGTTTGTATTGGTCCCTCTCATTGCCCATGATCTTCTCCCTGGCCTCAACTACTGCTCTGTACACCATCTTAGGGTGGGGACATAATGAAAAATCCTCTCTCAGAAAGTCAGTTGCCTCCTTCGTGTTCATGTGGGGTTGGGTTGCCATCCTCTTTTCAATCTTCTTGCTCAGCCAATGCTGGTCAGCTGCATTGCTCCCTAAATCCCTTGCACGAGTATGTTCTTGCACATATGTCTTTACTTGATAGCACTGCAGGGTTTTGTTATAGGACAAATGAACCAGGAATGGACACTCCTCATCCTTGCAACCCACCCTTACCCTCTCCTTGTCATTCTTTATCCACTTCAGCTCCCTCCCTTCAGCTATGAAGGAATCCTTCACCACCTCCTTAAACCTTTCAACAGTAGCGAATCTGGTTCCCAACTCAAACCTCCCCTCACCGTGAGCATAGTCATCATCAAATTCAGGAAATTTCCTGCTGCTACCTTCATCATCAGATGAAATGGGTGTATGCAACTCCTCGGATTCATACTCAAATACGATTTCTTCCATTTCTGATGGCAACTCACTAATGTAGAAACCCCCAACCTCTGCATTGTTCGGCTCAACACCAGGATTACCACTGCCTCCTCCTTCATCATTCGGCCGAGCAGCCCCCTGACCACCAGCCTTAACCCCTGAACTATTTTCTCCCCTAACATTCACCCTAGCCCTTTTATGAACCTTCCTCTGTTCAACCTTAGCCTTTCCCTTTGACCTTTGCCCCCTTGCAGCTGGCTTCTTGGGGGTGACAATCTTTTTTCTACCCTGTGTTGGTCTTTTTCTCTTGCAACTTGCTTCTTTTTCACTCTCAGAACTAGAGGTCTCCACTCCAGCTGGTGGAGGTTTGTACAGCACATCCTCCATGCTTTCATACCCGTCATCTGATGAAGAGGATGTCTTCAGTTCCTCTAATATCTCATCCACATCCACCTCCACATCGGCTGCCCCATCAGCATCCCTTCCAGCATCCTCAACAACCTCAGGAACATCTACTCCATGATCAAAGTATATATGAAATTCAGCAGAGTTTTGGTTCTTCGATATGTTTTCTCGCATTGCATTTATCCCAGCATCCCCAATTAGCTTGTTCAATCCCGACTCAATGTCGCTACTTGTGGGATCATACCAGTATACTTTCCTGTATGACTGGTATCCCAAACCCTTGAACAACGTAACAAGGTCTCCAAAGTTCACAAAGTCCAGGTCCATCTCAGGGAACCTCTCTTCCTTCCCATTTTCATAAACCAGGGCTCCATCAATCCCTCTGACAAACTTCCCTCCATGGTGAAAAACCGGCACCACAAAAACGTCTACCATCTAAAACTAACTAATGATCAACAACGTCTCAGTCCATAAACAGTTACCAAAATTTTGAACGAAACCCCTTTGCCCGAACAAGTTCCCCCCTACTGATCATACACACAACGTTTTCAAAAGAAACAAACCACTACATTATACCCCTGTTTCCCACACTCTCAACATGCACACACACTGCATTCACCCTTTCTTCCCACACAATAACTAAAACTTAAACGAAGAGGGTCACGATCTTACCTTCTAAGGAAGACAGCAACTACGCCCTCAACGAAACCCTCCTTGTTGGCCTCCCACAGCAACTCCACGACGAACCGATTGCTCTTCCACGTAGTGCAATTTTTGGAGGGAGAAACAGGGGTGGGGGAAAACTTTGATCGTTGCTCTTCTAGGGTTTTCAGTAATTCAGAGTAGAAAGCATGGGTGTTATGGGTATTGCATATGGGAATTAAAATGTGTTTTGAGGGGTGGGGGAGAAACGGCGTCGTTTAAGGGGGCTGGGGACTAATCTGTCTCATTTTCAGAAAGTCATGCCAACGTGTCCCCCCATTACATCCATGTCAGAGCCACGACAGCCAACTCAGCACTTTCCGACGAGGCTAATGGGCTGAGATTAACGGGGGATAGATTTGTCCAAAAATTTGAAGGGTTAGGGACATCATTGTATTTTGCATTCATCAAGGACGAAAATGTCTTCTAAAAAAAAGGTTAGGGACGGATTTGTCATTTTTTCTATATTTAATAAAGTGTTACATGTAGTTCACATAATTAAAGTTTTACAATTAGCTCTTACAACAAATGTCCAACCAAACAAATTGAAAGAATCTAATAAAACACACATACAAAAAAGAAATTAACTAATTGATTTGAGAATTCATCCACTCGTTGTACATTTCGTTTGCTAAATTGTCTCGCCAAGCAGCCCAGTCATTGCTACCCTCTATATTCTCAATCATGTCATCATCGCCATCTTCGTTACCACCATGATCCTCTCCAATAAGCACATGCTCCTCATCAAGTAGTGTATCCTCTTCAGGGTTGAATTCCATATTAAGTCGAATAAAGTTTTGCAGTAGACAACAAGCAATAATTATTCTATTTTGTGTCTTAATTTTGTAAAAATAATGACTCCTCAAAATTGCACATCTCTTCTTCAGTAAACCAGAACAACGCTCAATAATGTTCCTAGCTGAAGAGTGCTTCTTGTTAAAATATTCTCGAAAATTCCTAGGAGCATTTCTACCATGAGCCCATTCTTATACGTGGTATCGAGTATGCCTATATGGTGCTAGAAATCCCTTGCAATTAGTATAACCCGCATCCACTAAATAATAATTTCCTATAAATCGAAAGAGATACATTATGAGGACTAAGGAATTTGAATGAACTAAAAATATTGAAATATTTTTATTACCTAAAAATTAAGAACTACATATCAATTGGTATCTTGAGGTTATTATGACGTGAAATGGCATCTCTAAGGATTCTTGAATCCAAAGCGGAAGTACGTAAACGAAATTCATATCTCGATTGCATACGCCTAGGACATTAGTTGATATCTTACTTTTTCTTGTTCGGTATCTTGATTTATCTTTTTCAGGGACAACCACATCTATATATGTTCCATCTAATGCTCCTAGACAATCCTAAACCAATGAAATTGAAGTATCAAGACTAATTCTATACAAAATTATAGATTATACAAAATCACTACCTCAATTATTTACTACATCTACCTTGAACCACTTTCATATGGGATCTATGCAATCATATGGAATAGGAACAACTTTTGCAAACAATAGACTTTGGACACGTATGACCGAGGATAACACTTTATTGAAATACCTACTTATTGTTTCTTCTGACCTATAAAATCTAACTTGAAGTGTGTGATTCTTTTTATGATGAGCTAGTATTATTAAAAACGTAATCACTTGCTCAGGTATACTTATACGACATTCATCTCTTAATCCACCTTGAACTTTTAGTAACTCACACAATCTTTCTAATGTATCTACGCTCATCCTTAATTCTCAAATGCAATTTTTATCGCCCCCTCCTATTATGCGGTTTAATACATTCCGTCTTAAGGGATTAGTATTAATTTTTCTATTCCTAATCAACAAATATCCTCTTCTCCTATTTCTCAAATACAAAAATGCAAACATCAAAACTAATATCGTAACAGTTTCAAGTTCATCCTGAATCATAAAATAAAAAAAAAATCGTCTAAATTGCTCAGAGCGGTCCGATGGTTCCATTCTTCCCTGATCAACACATAAAAAACAACTTATATAATTAACACATACTATGATACTAAAAATTATCAGCAATAATGAGCACAGTAGCCATAAGAGTAATAACAACATAACTCACTAATTATTTTATTTCAAACTAATAACAAGAGACAAATTCAATACAATTTTTTCATTTGTTCTTTCATTATGAACAAATACATCAACATATTAAAACTCAAAATTATTTTTTCATTCATTCATTCATACTATCATTGTAAATATTTAACATTTTGTCAAAGAAAAGAATGTAGCTCTTCTTCTTATGTGATTTTTAGATTGAAAAATCATAAAAAATTAAAAACAAAAAAATAAAGACAAAACAGAACGAAATTCTTTTGAATAGAAAAATAAAATAAAAATAAGAAACAATAAGGGAATAGGCAGAGTAATACCTGATTATGTGACTGATAAAGATAAGAACAAGCTTTCGAAAATTGTAACAAGAACGAGCAGTAATTAGCTGCACAAAAAAATTAATAAAAAAAAAGATAAGAAGATACAAAATCAGAAGAGAGAAGAATCCTAAAAAAATCAAGAAAAGAATCAGAAATAAAAAAGAAGATTAAGAATTAGGAAAAAGAAGAAGAAGAAAGAGAGATAGAAACAAAGAGCAAGAAGAAGATATTACTGTGAAAAAAGAGGAAGAACAGATCGAAGTAGAAGACGACGACAAAAAAAGCAAGAAGAAGATGAAGAATGAAAAGAGAGGGCAAGAAGAGAGAGTACCTGAAAACAACGGTGAAGAAAAGCTAAGGATAGGATTTTTCACAAGATAATATAAGGGATAATAGAGAAATAATGAAAAATAACCATAGACAAAAAAGAGAAAAGATTTTATTTAAAATTTCGTGTCCACCATCTTATTTCTGTGTTCATCCGTGTCTTTCGTTTAGAAGTGAACACAAAAATAAAAAAAATATATCCCAAAGACACGGTATCCAGTGTCCATATCTTTCTATCCAAACATATTTTACTGTCCATATCTCTCTGTCCTGTCCACGAAAACAAACACAACCCAAATACTCTATTACAGTTAACAAAGATCTTTAACGTGCACCAATTGAACACAACAAAATTTCGGTTTCTTTTATTTAACAAATGATGCCCCAAACATATTTTAATTAGCATCTCATCAAGTTGTTGTGGTGGTTTTAATTGTTTATTTTATTTTTATCCTCTCATTTGTTTTTCTCAAAAAATAATATTTTTTATATTTTTTAATTTTTTTTTCGATCATGTACAACATTTATCATATTTTTAAAAAGCTTGTCAGTTGCAATTAGAGATAGATTTAAAGAGAGCAAGTAATAACTTTATATTTGAATTCTCTAAATTTTGAATTTTATTTTAGAGGATAAAATATAATTTTTTAACATTAAATAGTTTTTCTCTCATATTTTTTTTTAGTCCCACCTATAAAATAAATGGTAAGAGATCATATTTTATCCTCTAAAATAAAAATCTAAAATTTAGAAGATCCAAATTCAATAACTTTGGTCTCTCAAAACTTTAAAAAATTATTGATATATGAAATATGTATTTGATCAAATAAAATTTTTTATTTAATTAAATAGTTTTATATGTAAATATTTTTAAATATACCATGGATTTAAGTTTTAATTATTTTTTTATTAATATTTTTACTTAACTAATTTAATATTATACATTTAAACTTTTATACTTGCTTTTAAATTAATTTTTATATGCTTATTTTTATATCTATGTTTTAATAATATTAGAATATTAACTATTTAACATTAACATTATTATATAAAAAATTTACAATGATTTACTAGGTTTATTAGATTTAGCCCTATCTTTATAAATCTAATAGTACTATTCGAATTATATAAGGATAATATTAGGACTAAATTAAAATAGTACATGTATGCATAAATTGAAATAGTGTATTTCGATTTACATAAAACAACTAAATCTAATCATTCAGTTTACATAAAAAATAAAAAATAAAAAAATTCATGTAATATTTTTTTATTTAGATAAATTATATAATATTAAATTGGATTTAGTTTAACGGTGTATTTTAAACCTAAAACTTACTAATTCTTTAGTTTTGGCAAATTAAAGAAATCAAATAAGCTTGATATCGCTCTCACTCTCTCAGGTGGAAGCACTCTTCAATTCATTCCCTATTGCAAGAAAAGAATGTTGTCATTGTTCTCATCCTCACAAATCAAATTAAGATATGCTTTTCAATTCCCAAATTCTGTTCCCCACTCCGCTCTCCCTCTTTGCTTCCCTTCAACTTCATCCCTACACTCTCCCTCTCGGTCCCAATCACTTGATGAAGCTGTTGATTCCTTCACTCGCATGCTCTCTATGCGTCACCCTCCGTCCATCATCCAATTCACCAAGATTTTGGGATCTCTTGCCAAGACCAACCATTTCCTCACCGCCATTTCCCTTTTTCAGCAATTGCAAGCCAGGGGAATCGCTCCCAACTTGTTTACTTTGAACATGTTAATCAATTGTTGTTGCGGCATGAGTCGTATGACGCTTGCTTTCTCTGCTTTCGCCAAGATTTTCAGGATGGGTTTTCAGCCTGATGCCGTAACCTTGACAACAATCCTGAAAGGCCTCTGTCTCTCTGGTAATGTTGAAAAAGCACTGCACTTTCATGCCACAGTGCTGGCTTATGGATATCACTTCGACCAAGTCACTTATGGAACCTTGATCAATGGGCTCTGTAAGGCCGGACACACATCAACTGCTATTCATGTGTTGAGAAAGATCGCACGGCATGGAATTGTTCCTAATGTCGTAATGTACAGCGCAATTATTGATAGCCTCTGCAAGGTTGCGCTTGTAAGTGAAGCTTTTCATTTATATTCTGAAATGCTTGCTAAGGGAATTTGTCCCAATGTTATCACGTACAACACTCTAATTTATGGATTGTGCCTTGCGGGTCAACTCAAGGAAGCCGTTCTTTTGCTAAATGATATGATTCTCATAAACATTACTCCAGATGTTTATACTTATAATACTTTGATCGATGGACTATGCAAGGAAGGAAAGATCAAAGATGCTAAGAATGTGTTGGGCTTGATGACAAAACATGGTGTGAAACCAAATGTGGTCACTTATAACAGCTTAATGGATGGGCATTGTCTGGTTAATGAGGTAAATAAGGCAAAATTTGTATTCAACACTATGGCCCAAAGCAGAGTGTCACTTAATGTTCGAAGTTACAGTATCATGATTAATGGCTTGTGCAAAAGTAAAATGGTCGATGAAGCCTTGAATCTCTTTGAAGAAATGCATCGTAAGTACTTGGTTCCAAACACGGTAACTTACAACACTCTTATTGATGGCTTGAGCAAATCAAAGAGAATCTCTTGTGCTTTGGAGCTTCTTGTCGAGATGCATGAAAGAGGTCAACCCATTAATGTAGTCACTTATAATTCCTTGTTGGATGGGATGTTCAATATCAAACGAGTTGACAAAGCATTTATGTTATTCGAGCAAATGAAAGAGAGTGGCATTGATCCAGATATATATACATACAGCATACTTATAGATGGCCTGTGCAAAAGTGGAAGACTTCAAAATGCAAAAGAGATATTTCAAGATCTTTCCATTAAAGGCTATTGTCCAAATGTGCGGACATACACCATTATGATCAATGGGCTTTGCAAAGAGGGTCTGCTTCACGAAGCAGTGGCACTCATGACAAAAATGGAAGACAATGGTTGCTTACCAGATGCTGTGACTTATGAAACAATCATTCGTGCTCTATTTGAAAACGGTGAAAATGATAAAGCAGAGAAACTTCTTCGTGAAATGATATCTAGAGGCCTGTTGCAAGGATAAAAGTAGATGAGATTCTTCTTGTTAGACATCACAAATGTTGTTTGTATCTCTTTCTTTTTAACTTGTGTTTTGTTACCTTCTTCAGGATCATATATCCATTACATATTAATGCTTTTGGATCTTGACATGATTGTTACTCTTTATTCTGCTTTATCCACCCTAAGCGTTTTCTTTGTCATTACTTATTTTATGGCATTTTCAGTGACTAGATGGTTGTCATACGTTTCTTGTGAGCATGTATCATTATTTCCTTTTTTCTTCTTTGTAATTTTATAAATGCATTGATGTTAATTTAGCACTAAGCTGAAATGGTTCTGATTTCATCATTGAAAGGGAATCACGTGTTAGTTGTGAAGCTTCCCTTCACTCTTATTGTCTTTCAATCTTTTCATTTCCCCCACATTTAAAGTAAACTCCCATGCAGCACAAACTGGCTGATGTAGCTTTAGATGAAATCTCAAAATGTTATTTTGCAAACATCTTCTCATTTTTCTGTGTTCATGCAGTTATACCTGAGGGCTGAGGCATAATGTACCAAAGCAATTAACATGACAAAGAAGGTAACTGATTTTCTTGTTATATAGAGTAAATAAATTTTGCTTTTAATTCAAGGTATAAATATCCGTGGGTAACAAAACCAAGCTTGATTGAACTACTATTGATTGGCAATTTGGCATATATGGAACAAAGGAAAGAAGAGGCAGAACAATTTCTCTCCCCAAGCCCCAGCTAGGAAGGGTTGCACATCAGCCAGGGGGATAATCATGGACCACCCGCATAGCAGTTTCGTCGACAAAGGGCAGCCATCCTGCCAAGTAGAAGGAGATGGTCAATAGCAGTCAAAGGGACCTGTTTGAAAGCATGTATATAAAGGAACTGCGATTCAAACTTCAAAGTCAAAGGATTTTGATCAAACACCAGCCTCTTGTGCAATCTCCAAGCACCCCAAAAAGTAGCAAGAAACATTTGCACAGGTTAATGCTCACAAAAGTTGGAAGACTTCATCATCAATTGCATGTTCCCATATAATCATGTTAAGAAAAATGATAAACCTATAAACTTTACAATAAAATGAGAAATTTTGGTGGTATACTCGAGCTTTTAAGTTCGAATCTCATTACAGTTAAAATATTGTGTTAAAAAACAATTATGTGATCAATCTGATTTTAATTAAGTTTATTCACTTCTTTTTGTCATACTGATCTTACAAAGTTGTATGCGCATATTATGTTACAAGATGAATAATGACATTAGCCTAAATTTGCTTTAAATCCCGCAATTCACCGTCCCTGGTGATTTCGGATTAAACCCCCACATCCTGCGTTGTCGGAGTTTCCTATATAGCAGCTCCATCAATATTTATTTTTAACCATCCTTCTCATGGGCTCTCCCAAGCTATGTGGATTTCTGTTTTGGCAGCTCTTTATTGAGAAAATTTTATAATGAGAAAATTTTTAAGAGTAAAATTATAAAAAAATAAATTTATTTAGAATAAAATTAATGTGATTAAGTATAATTTACTTATATTTGATTAAAAAATAATTAAATAACTATGTACCGTAAAAAAATGATATTATTGAAGGATAAAATTAAAATTTATTTTTATGTATCGTTTTTGTCTCCAATTGTCCTATTTAAGTCCCTAATGTTTTAAAATCGTCTCAATTTTGTCCCGCCGTCAATTCCGTTAAGAGATTCCTAACGGTAGGACAACATTGAGTCAATTTTGAAACGTTAAGGACTTAAATAGGACGATTCAAACGTTAGAGACAACTTTAAGACTTACTCCAAACGTTGGGGATAAAAACAATACTTTTTTTTTTTTTTACCAAAGATAGGAGACTCGAACCCGCAACCTCTTAATTGAGTATGGGAGACTATGCCATTTGAGCTATTACTTATTGACAAAATTTGGAAAGATAGGAGACTCGAACCCGCAACATCTTAATTGAGTATGGGGAGTCTGTGTCATTTAAGATATTACTTATTGGCGATAAAAACAATACTTTACTCTTAGCAGAAATATGTTTTCAAATAGAGAAACATGAATTTGTTTAGAATTTGGATATATACTTCTAACATATATATAATAGAATATGAGAGAGATTTGGTATATAATTTTATTTTAATATTTTTTATCATATATAATCTCTAAAAAATAGGGTGGATATCTATCCAGATTGTTAACAATTTTTTTAAAAAATTACAAGGTTCTCAGGAAAAAAAATATCATTTTCAACTCTTGGTTTTTAACTCTGAAAAATTAGTTAGCTTTTTTTTGTGAATAATCATTTTCTTGAGTTAGTATGTGATACATAAATTAGTTAATTTATCCGTTAAGTGCTAGTTAAGATTGACAGATTTTTTTTGTTAAGACTTTGTTGTCTTTTAAGATAAATATAAAGAGTTATTTAAACTTTTTTTCCCTACTTTTTGTTATTTTTTTTATATACATTGGCTAAATTTGTTGTGCGAGAATTGAGAAATATTAATAATTTTTAATTTTGTTTTCTATTTATAGAAATTGAATATAGGAGATACATATTAATAACAATGACATTATTAATTATTATTACCAGTCTTATCTATTTGTTATTAGTTATTCTAAAATGTTAAAGTTTCAATCTTTGATGTTATATTTACATGATTAGTTGACATAAATATTCTTATTTGTTGTATTTATTTTAACTAAAATATTATGTTACTTTTTTTATTATCTATTATAAAATAGAATATATACTTCTTCTAATAATAATAAATTTATGTAATTTATGATGGTTAATTTAAATTGAGTACACCTAAAACTTAACATATTCTTAATAATATAATATCTTAAAAGCCTTTTTTAAATAACTAAGAAAAAATTAAAAAAAGGTATTCTCCATTCAATTTTTGTAAGTAAAAAAATTTAAAAATTACTAAATTTCTCAATTTTTTACAAGTAAATTTAGGCAACGTATATAAAAAAATAACAAAAAATAAAAAAATTCTAAACAACTTCTTGACAATTTGACCATTAACCCTAAAAGATATCGAGGCCTTCAATAAAGAAGTCAATCAATTTTAATTATTATTTAATGGACAAATCAACCATTTAACATATATTAGGTATGTTCTATTAACTCAGAACAAAAAAATTGATAAAAGAGCTAATCAACCTCAAAAAATAGATAAATGACTAAAAAGAGATTTTTTTTTTTTTATTAAAAACTTTGTTATCTTTTAGAGTAAGTATCATGAATTATTTAAAATTTTTTCTCTAAAAAATATAAATTTTATTTATAATTTTTTTCTAAAAAAATATAAATTGCAATGTCTAAATCTTGAACGCATGATCTTTTAATTTAGGGTAAAGTATACTTTTTGTCCCTAAAGTTTAGTAAAAGTTTTAAAAATATTCTTAAGTTTTATTTTGTTTCAATTTTCTCCCAAAAAATTTTTATTTGCATCAAATATACTCTCGACGGCTAAATTTTCAAAAATTTTAAGACCAATCTAACAATAATACATGAAAATTATACTTGATTTGCTTGTGTTGAGGGTTTGTTCTTATGAAATTGTTGTTGAATTGATCTTAAATTTTTTGAAAAATTAGCCGTTAGGGGTATATTTGATGCAAATAAAAAACTTTTGGGATAAAATTGAAACAAAATAAAACTTATTTTTATCAAACTTTAGGGACAACAAATATACTTTACCTTTAATTTAAGTATGAAATACTTCCCAATCTAATTAGCATCACATTTTTTTCACTATTATTACACATCTATTCTATTATATAAAAATAAAATTTTTATATTTAACTAGTGTATATTTTTATATTCTGTACGGAATAATACATAACATTATATAAAGATTTTTATTAAAAAAAAATAAATAAAAATATATATAATAATAATTATTATAAATATTTTACAAAATTATCATTAAAATCAAACTCTAAGAATTTTTAATATTAAAAATAATTAGTATTTGTCTTAATCAATTTGAGTTTGTTGAGTAATCATCTCACTTATCCAATTAAGCAAGTATTAAGAGGTTCGAATTTTGCCTTGCATACATAGCAATCCATTAACTAGCGGTTGACCCTTAATAAATAGAGTATCAATACATGGTTAGACTTGGCAGGAATACCAAAACTCGCGAGTACCCGATCCATCCCTACCCGGTCAGGATGAGTAATAACCCAACCTGAAGCAGGACGGGCTTTGTTCGGGACGAGTGTTCGAGCGAGGCAGAACGGAATTGGGTTTAGGGTGTATCCACCCAAGGTATATATATAAGGTTAATAGCCAAATTCGTCCCTCAAAGATCATCCATTCTTTAAATTAGTCTTCAAAATATTTTTTTAGTCATATTAGTCCTTGAAAGATAAAACGTAAATCAAATTGATCATTCTCATTAGTTAAATGATGATGTGTCACGTTAAGTGCAATGTGGCATGATGGTAGTAGGTTAATGCCACGTGTCACAAGATGATTGGTTGATGTGTCATGTCAGTGACACCTAGCACGCCACGTGTCACTTGACATGTAAAAAAATTATTTATAATCAAAATAATTTCTGAAAATCTAGATGTAAGTCATTTTCATTCCTAAAATTTTAAAATTAATCAAGTTAATCCTTATGTAATTTTTTTATTTTTTTCATAATATTAAATTTAAAATTTTTTTGATAGTACTAATTTTAATATTATTTCTTAGACCTTAAAAAACAAAATTCTCTTTACATAAAATAATAAAAATAATTAAATTATTATAAAATTATTTTGTCATTTGTAGTTTAAAAATTTATATTTTCAAATTCTAATTTTTTTTATAGTAAAATTTTTTTATTTAGAGTTTATCAAATTATTATTGATTATATATTTAAAATTTTAATATTTTAAATTTCACTAAATAATATGATAGTTATTTTAAAATTTAAAAAATCTTTTAAATTTTTAAAATTATAATTTTTATTATTGTTTAATTTATATGATATAACTCAATAATTAAAAAATTGATTTGTGAGATCACTTATTGAATCTTACTATTTTAATATAATTTTTTTTAAAATAACTACTATATTTATTTAGTGACATCTAAAAGATTAAAACTTTTAGCATATAACTAGTTTTAATATTTTGGATTTCACTAAATAAATATACAAAAATGCTAAGTGTCAAAGTGTTTTCATTAACCAAGTTAACCAAGTTATTGAAATTTGGGTTATGTTAGGTAACGAATGACTTTTTTGAACAACATGAACAACTACCAATCAAATAAAAACACACCACTTCCAAATTACCCACGTAAATCTTAATATTAGAATAACCATCCGTACACCTAGTGAAATGAACATCCGATATATCTATTGTTCACATTGTTTAGTATTTTCATTGTCTACTTATACTTTTCCTTAAAATTTAAACTTTAGTCACGCACCCTCCTCCTTCTCCTCTTCCTCCTCCTCCAACATCGTCATCATCACTGCTATCGCCACCACCACCACCGTCGTCGTCAATGTTGCTGCTGTTACCGTTGTCGCCCACTGTCACCACCACCGTCATCATTGCTGCTGCTATCACCATTGTCGTCATCATCATCATCATCTTCTTCTTCTTCCTTCTTCAACGTCTTGTTATTATTGTTGTTGTTCTTATTATTATTATTATTATTATTATTATTATTATTGTGCTCCTTCTTCAACGTCTTGCTGTTGTTGTTTAATTTCTTTTTTTTTTGTGAATTTGATGTATCTTTTTTATTGAGTGAAATTGAAAATGTACGAATGCCTTTTATATTGTTTCTATACTCAATATTTATGTGCTATAAATGTGAATTTGTATACTATACTGAACAAAAATGTATGTTATGCTTAAATATTTGTGTGCGATAATAAACCAAAATTTGTTTAATGATTTCTGACAAATTAGTGTGAGTTACCAAGCTATTAACTTCGATTACTTGTGTTATTTTTCTATACTCGATATTTGTGTGCTATTGTGTGTGTATATATATATTTTCTTGATTATGGTTATTTATGATGATCTTAGTTTTCTTTAATTGAGTTGTTTGAAAAATTAGTGTTATTTTATGATTTTAGTTTTTGTGCCATATGTGCAAATTTGTGCTATGTTGAACAAAAATGTGTGCTACGCTTAAATATTTATGTGCTATGATAAATCAGAATTTGTTTAATGATATATGTCAAATTAGTGTGATCAAGTTATTAGCTTCGATTACTTGTGTGCTGTGAAAATGAAGGAGTGTGTGTTTTTTCACTTTGTTTGATTTACACATGTAATGTGATACAGTGTTTATGGACAACTGCAAGAAAGACGAGGCGATTGCTGAACTTTTCAAAAACCATTGCATTTAAAGTTGATTTGCACCTCTTGCATCTAAAGACAACATTCCATGAACACAAAAGAGATGAGTCATGATGACATATTTAAAAAGAGTGTCAACAACACCTTTTTGTGTGTGTGTGTGTGTGTTTTTTTTTTTTTTTTTGAAAATAGAACCTGTAATATAACATTGGCTTACAATGAATGGTAATCAGTTTACACACCATGAAAAAAAAAGAGAGAAAAATAAATGTGTAGCAGAACTCAATAAAAGAATATATACATAAATTTTGGTGTAGCAAAAATTTGTGTGTGGTATTTTGAAAATTTGTGTACTATATTTATGTGCAAAAATTTGTGTGCTATATCAATAAGTTTGTCGAGAGCATCTTTTTGTGTGTATGTGTGTGTTTTGAAAATAGAACCGGAATGTAATATTGACTTACAATGAATAGTGATTGGTTTATATACCATGAAAAAAAGAGAGAGAAAAAATAAATGTGTAAAAGAATTCAATAAAAGAATATACACACTTAAATTCTGTACAACAAAACTTTGTGTACTGTGCTTCAAAAATTTGTGTACTATAGCTAAAAAATTTGTGTGTTACGTGTAAAAATTTATGTGTATATTGATAAATTTGTGTTATGTGTAAATTTTTGTGTGATATACTTTAAATAATAATAAAAATTATAATTTAAAAAAATTTAAAAGATTTAAATTTTAAAAGAATTATTATATTATTTAGTGAGATTTAAAATATTAAATTTTTAAATATATAATCAATAATAATTTGATAAATTCGTTTAAATAAAAAATTATTATAAAAAATTATAATTTAAAAATATAAAATTTTAAAATAAAAACGATAAAATAAATTTATAATAATTTAATTATTTTTATTATTTTATATAAAGAGTATTTTGTTTATTAAAGTCTAAAAGATAATATTAAAATTAGTATTATAAAAAAATATTGTAAATTTAATATTATAATGAAAAAAATAAAAGAAATTTATATAAAAACTAATTTAATTAATTTTTAAAATTTTAAGAATGAAAATGACTTATATCTATATTTTTAAGGACTATTTTGATTACAAAAAACTTTTTTATATGTCCAGTGATACGTAACATATTATGTGTTACTGACACGTCAACCAATCATCATGGCACTTAACGTGACTGTCATCGTCTAACTAACTAACGGAAAAATCAATTTGATTTATGTTTTAAGGACTCATATAAATAAAAAAGTCTTACTAATTTAAAGAATAAATGGTCTTTAAAGAACGAATTTAACTATTAACAAAGCAAATTTTTCTTTCTTTTTTTTGATATCGAAACAAAAATTTTTTTTTTCCTATTCCTTTTCTTTCTCATTTTCTCTCGTACCAAACATAGTGCAAAGGTCGAAGAAGAGGAGAACTCTTCAATACAGCACATTCCTCTTGAATCTTGATTGCAAACATGTTGTCATCGTTCTCATCCTCACCAATCAAACTGAGGTATGCTATTCAAATCCCAAAGCGCTCTCCTTATTCTGTTCCGCACTCTGCTCTCCGTCTTTGCTTCCTTTCAACTTCATCCCTACACTCTCACTCTCAGCCCCAATCACTTGATGAAGCTGTTGATTACTTCACTCGCATGCTCTCTATGCGTCGTATTCCTCCCATCATCCAGTTTAACAAGATTTTGGGATCCCTTTCCAAGACGAAGCATTTCCACGCCGCCGTTTCCCTTTTTCAGCAATTGCAAGCCAGAGGAATCGCTCCCGACTTATTTACTTTAAACATCTTAATCAATTGTTGTTGCGGCATGGCTTATATGACGCTTGCTTTCTCTGTATTGGGCAAGATTTTCAGAATGGATTATCAACCTAATACGGTAACATTGACAACAATCCTGAAAGGTCTCTGTTTCTGTGGTAATGTTGAAAAAGCTGTGCGCTTTCATGACAGACTGCTGGCTCATGGATTTCACTTTAATCAAGTCACTTATGGGACCTTGATCAATGGCCTCTGTAAGTCCGGACACACATCAGCTGCTATTCAAATGTTGAGAAAGATCCCACGGTATGGCATTGCTCCTGATGTCGTCATGTACAGCGCAATTATTGATAGCCTCTGCAAGGATACACTTGTAAGTCAGGCTTTTCATTTATTTTCTGAAATGCTTGCTAAGGGAATTTCTCCCGATGTTACCACATACAGTTCTCTCATTTTTGGATTGTGTCTTGTGGGTCAATATAAGGAAGCCGTTGATTTACTAAATCATATGATGCTTAAAAACATTACTCCTAATGTTTATACCTATAGTACTTTGATCGATGGACTATGCAAGGAAGGAAAGATCAAAGATGCTAAGAATGTGTTGGCTGTGATGACAAAACATGGTGTGAAACCAAATGTGGTTACTTATAACAGCTTAATGGACGGATATTGTTTGGTTAATCAGGTAAATAAGGCAAAATATGTATTCGACACAATGGGGGAGAGTAGAGCGTTTCCTAATGTTCGGAGTTACAATATCATGATTAATGGCTTTTGTAAGAGTAAAATGATCGATGATGCCTTGAATCTCTTCGAAGAAATGCGTCGCAAGAACTTGGTTCCTGACATGGTAACTTACAGTACTCTAGTTGATGGCTTGGGAAAATCAAGGAGAATATCTTGTGCCTTGGAGCTTCTTGAAAAGATGCAGGATCGAGGTCAACCTGCTGATATAGTCACTTACAGTTCTTTACTGGATGCTTTGTTCAATATCAAACAACATGACAAGGCACTTATGTTATTCAATCAAATGAAAGAGTGTGGCATTGATCTAGATATATATACATACACCATACTTATAGATGGCCTGTGCAAAAGTGGAAGACTTAAAAATGCAAAAGAGATTTTTCAAGATCTTTCCATTAAAGGCTATCATCTAGACGTGAGAACATACACTGTTATGATAAACAGGCTCTGCAAAGAGGGCCTACTTGATGAAGCATTGGCCTTAATGTCTGAAATGGAAGACCATGGTTGCTCTCCGAATGCTGTAACTTATGAAACAACTATTCGTGCTCTGTTGGAAAAAGGTGAAAATGATCAAGCTCTGAAACATCTTCGTGAAATGATTGCTAGAGGCTTATGGAAAAGGCAAGAGGAGAAATAAATCAACTCAAATTAATAGATTTTCTGTTGTAACTGGTGGGTTAGTGCTTAAGATTTGTTGATAGTAATTAAGAGCTCATGATTGGTCTGGTGAGCAACTGTGCTTTATTTAACTGAATCTTCCTAGAATTCTTCTGAAAGATATGCAGTGGCAAGATTAATGACGTAGATATATGATTTTCACTGCCATCTTTGAAACAAATACATCTACTAAATGCATGGTACCACTTTTTTTTTGTTGACAATTTCAACATTTTATTATATTTCAAAGTCTGATCACAGCTGAAGAAACCTGTATACTAAGTATATGATTACACTTGATGTTTCAAAAAAAAAAAAGGCTGTGCAAGAAGGAATTTCTAGGAATTTGGCTAATATGGTTCAAATGTGAATTATCTTAAAACCTTTGTTCATTTTCATAATTGATGTTACTGAGCCGTAATTCTTAGAAATCAGTTGAAAATATGTACATTATGTTGATTTTCATAATTAATGTTACTTAGTTGTAATTAATGGTATCTTAAAACCTTTGTTCATTTTCATAATAATGTTACTCAGCAGTTAATGCTTAGTTGAATTATTTCATTATTTCTTGTTGCAAAATCCCATATAGGGATTATTATATTCTTGTTTAAAATCATGTTGAAAAGGTTTTATTATTAAAACATGGTTTGGAGTTTTGTTGTCTGTTATTAGCTACTCCTGTCATAAAAGATTTGGGGATTCTAATTCCAAGTACAATTGTTTCTTCACCTGTTTCTTTGGTTTTTCTAAATCTTCTCTGAAGTGATGACTGGGGTTAGAATAAAGAATTAAAAGTGAAACAATGTTGTACAGTTTGAAATTGCATTTGTTCTTGAAGAATATCTTTGAATGTTAGTACAATTTCTTTTGGGATCAAAAGTTGAACTATTATATAGCCTTACTGCTTAAGTGCTGATTAAGTATTTTGCATTGGTTGTTGAGTATTTTGGATTCTTGACATGGATTTCATCTTTGTTCCATGCTTTCTGATTGCTAGGTGCACTCAAGCATGTTAAGTTGCAGCATGGCAAAGACAATATTGAAGTTCTCTAGAATTTTCCTTTATACTTGGATTTCAGTTTCTCCCTTTGAAATAATTGCGAGACACTTGATTTAATATTTTCTCAGCTTATTTGATTTCTAGTTGAACCCACCATTGGATTTTAAGCTTCAAAATCAGTTTTAAATGGAAGTGAATAATAGCTGCTTTCACAAAAATCACTCTTCAGACTGCACTAATAAACATAAAATGAATTGATCTCAAACTAGATAGAATATGGTTGATGCTGCTATAAACTTTGAGGAATCAATCTTAGCATTATAATGAAATTAGGTTCTTCATGTACTATTTATTGTGTGGGGATAAAGTATTATTTTAGTCTCCAACGTTTGGGCTAAGTCGTAATTTGGTTCCTAATATTTCAAATTTCATATTTCAGTCCCTAACATACACTGTTATGATCAAAGGGCTCTGCAAAGAGAGCTTGTTTGAAGAAGCATTGGCCCTGTTGTCGGAAATGGAAGACAATGATTGCTTACCAAATATTGTGACTTTTGAAACTGTTATTCGTGCTTTGTTTGAAAAAGATGAGAATGACATGGCAAAGAAACTTCTTTGGTGATTGCTAGAGGCTTATTGGATGGTTTGAAGAAGCATTGGCATTCTTGTCAAAAATGGAAGACAATGATAAAGCAGAGAAACTTTGTGGTAAAAAGATATCTAGAGGCCTACTGCAAGGGATATATTGTTATTTCCTTTTTTATTATATTTGTGCATTAATGTTAATTTATTCCTAAGCTAACTTTATTTTGATTTAATCCTTTAAAAAGTGAATCACTTGTTAAGCTTCCCTGCACTCTTGTTATTGTCTTTGAATCTCTTCATTTACCCATGCGGCAACATACTTGCTGATGTAGCCTTCTAATGTATTTTGGATCGTCTCCAAAGTTAGTTTGCAAACATATTCACATTTTGTGTTCATGCAGTTGCATATGTAAAGCTTTGCCTGAGGCATATTCTACAGATGCGATTAACTTGGACAAAACAAGATCATTAGTTTTCTTGTCATATAGAGTAAATGATTTTTTTTTAAAATAAATTCAAGGTCCAATATCTGTAGGTTTCGAAAACCAAGCTTTGATTGAACTTCTATTGATTGACATATATGAAACACACAAACTGTTTGCTTTCTGATATTTAAAGTATGTAACTATGTATACACTTTATATGAAGCTCCATCTAACTTTTTTCACATTCCGGTTATTCTATATTTCTTTGGATCTGATAACTGCATCTTATCATTTATAAATAGAAATGCGGAATTAGAGATAAGAACCTGATGTGCTTGTTTATCTGAATTCTAGTTTTTTTTTTTTTTTCTCTCAAGTATTTCAAAGTTTCCTCTTAGATTCTGACATTTTAATTTGCTAAAACACTCTTGGACTTTCCAAAACTATGTAGTCATTCAAATAAATTGTAATAATATTTGGCTATATCGTATGAGTGTTAGATGCCAATGAGTTTATAATGATCATATTCCTTTTTTCTTTGTTTTAAGTTGTTGTTGTAATATATGAAAAATTTGCTATTGTTGAAATCATAGGTGATCATTTTTCTTTGCAGATTTTCAACGTGCCATAGTACAGGTACTTGAACCAACCAACAAAGATTGAGGAAGCTATTGCGCTGGATATATGTTTCCGTACAAAATATTTGAGGGGTGGATTGATTGTAATTAGAAAAAGTCTAGGAACCAACTACAATGTAAGCCAATTCAATCAATTTTCTTTTTTTTTTTTCAATTTTGAAATTCAAAAATTTTGGGTAGTGGGGGGTTGGCTTGCATTTTTTCTGTAATTAACCTATTTTTCAACTAATTGGCTCTAATTTGCTACACTCCTAGTTAGTTCTCTAGCGAAATCGAATTAATTATTCTTTCTCCTTTATATTTTGAAATTCAAGTTAGATGGTCCTCATTTACCTTTGATGATTGAAAGTACCCTATGGTAAGCTTTTTCCTTTGGAAAAGGGATGTATTTTATGTTATATGAAGTTACTTCATGTGAGTTCAAAGGGTTTTCTAGTTTCTTTGGTGTTTTTCCTTAAATGGATATATTCAAATCAATATAATACAAATTCCAGTTGTTGAATCAAATTAGACTAGATTGAAAAATAAAAACAAATACAATTTAAATCATAATAAATTATATCAATTTTATTTTTTAAATTGATACAAAATGTATTATCAACATTTTTTTAGTTGTCTAATAGCTTGATTTAATTGTCATTGTTCGCATATCTCGTTTAAAAGAGAGAAATAATATAATTTAGTTTTTAATAGCTTGATTTAATTGCTGAGCTTTTTTTTTCTTCTCACCTTTATAGTGATTTTGCAGTATTATGTTTTTTTTTTTTATTCTTGTTAAGAGAATAAAACAAGAAGAATTAAGAGAAGGTAAAACAAGAATGGAAAAGATGAATAAGAAAAGAAAAAGAATATGATGATGATAATAAAGAAGAAGAATGAGGGGCCAGGAGAAATTTGTTTGAGTGTCATTATTATTAAGTAATTTCGGTGCATTCTGGATTTAAATAAGGTGCACTTGATCTGTACTTGTTTTGAACTGAGTTTGTTTGTGTGTCGTCATCATTAAGTAATTTTGGTATATTCTGGATTTAAATAAGATGCACTAGGTCTGTTCTTGTTTTAAACTGAGTTTGCTTATGTGTCATCATCATTAAATAATTTTAGTTTATTTTGAATTTAAATAAGATGCATTTAGTCTGTACTTGTTTTGAACTGAGTTTGTTTGTGTGTCGTTATCAATAAGTAATTTCGATACATTCTGAATTTAAATAATGTGCACTTGGTCTGTGCCTGTTTTGAATATGGGTTTGTTTGTGTGTTGTTATAATTAAATACTTTTAGTGTATTTTAGATTTGAATTGTTATACGTATAAAAAAAGACGACGATGATGACAATAACAATAACAATAACAATAACAATGATGATGAAAAAAAAAAAGAAAAAGATCAAAGAAATTCAAATGAGAAAAGAAGGAATAAGAGGAGAAGGAGATGAAGGTGGTCAGAGACGGATTTACTTGCAAGTATGTGGAGCAATTGCCCCTATTAAATTTTTAAAGCCAAATAGTAAGTATATATATAAGTATAAAATACCCCTTTAAAATAATAGGTTTGCCTCCATAATTTTCTTTTAAATTTATGTGTGAAAAATCTAAGTTATTAAATAACAACACAATGATAAAAAATTATCGAATTATATAAATTTAATCTATTTATATTAAAAAAACAAATATGCTCGAATAAATAATAATAATAATAATAATAATAATAATAATAATAATAATAATAATAATAATAATAATAATAATAATAATAATAATAATTATTGAAGGATTACTATGTGTTCATTACACACGCAGCGGAAAAAAAATAAAGTAATCCTTAAAGATCTATTTTGTGCTTAAATTTTATTCTAATAATTTAATATATAGATCAGATCTAAATACCTTTAGACGCTTTAGTAAAAATCACTTTCTCCTTCGATAGTACGAAGGCGCTATGCGTATCCACACTAAGACCAACATTTGCTGTCAACTCCTTGACTAATGGACATCTGATCTAAATTGAGAAACCTCTTGCAACTCTTTGCACGCCATTAAATTCTTCTCCAAGAATCAGGCTCACATACATTTATGTGTGTAGAGGTAAAGGAATAACAACCCTTGTTATTCTCTCTGTCTTTCTTATGTTTTCTTCTATTCTTGGCATACATATATATAGTATGAGATTTGTTTCTGATTTTAAATTTGAATTTCAATTCAAATTTAAATCATATCTTGTTATTTTAAAGTTGAATCTTTCAAATTTTTGAATCATATCATAACTCAATTTAAAACAGAATCAGTTAGAATCTCATCTAAATTTAGAATTCAAGTTTAGAAATAGAATAACTAATTATTCTCAAATCTCATATAATATTCTCAATTATCATACTATTATTATATTCTTGGTGCTAGCAAAAAATATAATAATATTCCATTTGAATTAATATAATTATTTATTTGATCAAATCAAATTAATAATTAAATAATTCTACAGCAAAGATTAGAACACTCGTTAGTGTGTGACCCCATAGGTTCAATACTAAGCGGGTAGTAAATTAGTCATACTAAATTTACTAATCAAGGTTGGCGTCTAGCAACACTCCTCAACGACCCAATAGTATGAAGTAATACATTTTTACTAAAAACCTTAGAAGAACAAAGTATAATTCCTTCCATCTTTTCAGCTTTTGGTTAACCCTTAGAGTATGGTTTAATTGTCAAACTCTAACTTGTTACCATTATTATAATGAACTGTGAATGACCTAAGAAACTCATTTCTTCATTCATTCAATCCCCTTGGCCAAGGTTCTATTCATCTCAGTCATTATAATCATAGAGCTCAAACTCTTTATCGAGAGTTAACGGATTCCTTATTGACTAATCACTAATTCTACAAGTATTTAAATCATACCCAATATCCATTCAACTAGCACCCTAGGGTATTAGGTGTCCCGAATCAAAGTATAATAAATACATTGTTAATTACTATGACAGTCGCAGGTCAAAGGAAACTCTATTACTGTGTTCATCTTGAGAATATCCTATTGACAAATATACGTAATTATAACCATTAGGAATTCTCAAAGTGAGTCAGTTCAATGGTCATATCTCTATATGCACCATCTATATATATAATTTAATAAACGAGATCTATTAATCTTCATCCAATGAAGACCATTATATATATATTGATCTTTCCGGATTATTAATGTCCTTTTTAATAATCCTATGACCAAGAACAATTTAGATTAAATTATAAAAGATTTATCCCTTAATATTATGATCACTATCACAATGATAAATCTCTAAATTTAATCAAGGACCTTATTATATTAACATTTTAATATAATAACAATAACGAATTATTTGACACGTGATTGATTGGATTGTGGTCATACTACTTATTCCCAACAACAATAATAATAATAATAATAATTTAATTAGTTAATTATCCAAAGTCAAATTTAGTTTCTCAAATAAAAATGACACTATTAGTATTTAATAGTTTTTCAATTTAATTGAGAAAATATATTATATATCGTTATAATTTTTACTATTTTATTATAATTAATTTTGTCTTAATTTTTTACTATGAATATTATAGAGTGTCAACTCTCTAATTAAATAATAAAAAATATTTGAATAATTATTTAATAGAAAAAATTATTTATATCTATATATAAAAAAAATTGTGGTAGTTTGATTTAAAATTTTATTTTTTTAATTATTTTTGTATTTTTTCTTTAGTCTTATATTTTTTATAAATTATTTAATTATTAAGCTATAATTTTTTTGTGTTTTATAAAAAATAATCAATAAAATATGAGTTGATGAATATAGAGGATATTTGACAAAAAAAAATACTTTTAAATTAGTATAGAAATTAAAAAAATACTTTTAAATTAATATACTTTTTGATGTGTTAATTAAATTATTTAAAGTTTGATTAATATATTTTGAATTTTTAATATTTAAATATATTTATGTTAATTTTTTATTATTTTTATATGTTATTTTTGTCCCCACTATTAAAATTTTTTAGATTCATCACCGGCAGAAGGTAATGGTGTGGTGATAGTGGTGACGACGATGATAATGAAAGAAAAATATGAAAAAAAAAAAAAAAGAAAGAAGAGAACAACACGTACAACAAACAATACAACATAATTTTAGATCCTTAATTCTAAATTCTAGACACTAAACTAATACTAAAAAAAAGTTCACAAATTTAGAGATTAGAATTTAAGATTTTACGCATAAGATTTATGTTTTACGATATCTGAATTAAACTTTACGGATTATGATTTATGTGTTATGGTTTATAAATTTAAGGTATATCGATTTATGGTTTACAATTTAGTGTTTATTATTTAGGTTATTGGGTTCATGGTTTGCAGAATAGAGTTTACAATTTATCTTTAACAAAATTATTGTTTATGCTTTAGAACTTAGAATTTACGATTATATATTTTTGATTTATAAATGATAATATATGATTTATGGTTATTAGTTTCGTGTTATCAGGTGTCATATTATACAGTTTATGTGTTATAGTTAAAAAATTTGTGTGCTATGTATAAAAATTTATATGCTATATTGATAAATAAATTTGTGTTATGTGCAAATTTTAGTGGGCTATACTTTAAAAATTTATATGCTATGCTTCAAAATTTGTGTGCTCTCCAACAAAAATTTGTGTGTTGTAAAAAGTGTAGAAGCAAACTATTTAAATTGTGCTCTAGTAAAGCACTGGAGCGTGCATCACGCGTTTCATTTTGAGAGTAATTTCTATTGTAGTTGAGTCAATTTGGTTGAATTTGGTTGCGAAAATGACTTGTATATATAGTATTTTTTTAAAAAATATATTAAAATATTAAGATTCAACAAGTAATTCTACAAATCGATTTTTCAATTATTGAGTTCTACCATATAAATTAAACAATAATAAAAGTTATAATTTTAAAAAATTTAAATCTTTTAAATTTTAAAATAACTACTATATTATTCAGTGAGATTTAAAATATTAAAATTTTAAATATATAATCAACAATAATTTGATAAACTCATTTAAATAAAAAAAATTACTATAAAAAAACAATTTGAAAATATAAAATTTTAAAATATAAATAATAAAATAATTTTATAATAATTTAATTATTTTTATTATTTTATGTAAAGAGAATTTTATTTATTAAGATCTAAAAAATAATATTAAAATTAATATTATTAAAAAATATTGTAAATTTAATATTATAAAAAAATAAAAAAATTTATATAAAAATTAATTTGATTAATTTTTAAAATTTTAGGAATGAAAAATAAATTATGTCTAGACTTTCAAAGGTATTTTGATTATAAAAAATTTCTTTATATGTCAAGTGACATGTGTCGTCTTAGGTGTCCCTGACATGTCAACTAATCACCTTAAGACACGTGACATTAACTTATTACATCATCATGTCACGTGACACTTAACATGATACGTTATTATCTAATTAATAAAAGCATCAATTTGACTTATGTTTTATTTTTAAAGACTAATATGACTAAAAAAATCTTTTAAAAACAAATTTAAAAAATAAATCATCTTTCTATGACGAATTTAATCATAGTTGTCAGAACCGAACTGGTGAAGTTATTGGGTCACTGGTTCAACCGGTTGGTCACTGGTCGAACCGATTAACTCGGTATAATTAAATAATTATATAAAATTTAATTATCTTTTTATTATTAGTATTTTTATAAAAATAATTATTATTTTTAAATTTTAATAATTTATTAATTAGTTTATATTTATTTTATTATTATATTATTATAGGTGAAAAGTCACATACAATTGTTTTTTTGTGAAGTTGATATTTAAGAACCGTTGACTAGTTTAACTAAATATCATCTAGCGATATTCAACTATCAACTTCATATGAATACAAAAAATAAAATAATATATTAAAAAAATAATATTAATAGATATCAATTATCATATAATCATGAAAAAAATTGTGATTAATTAAATTTTTTGTTTATCTTTTTAATTTGTATATATTTAATAAAATTTATAGTTAAATAAAATGTAATTGATTTAAAAATGAGTGACTTTGAAATTAAAATAAATTGAATATAAGTGAAAAGAAAGAATGCTATATGTATTATAATTTGTATATTAATTGATGAGAATCGCTTCAACTTGGTGGTAGAAGCATGCTTGCTTTATGCTGTAGGAAGGGTTTAGAACCCCTATGGAAGCATTTTGAAAAATTTTTCAAAAATTATCACAAGCCTTGACGCCTTGACACTTGGCAACGTTGGAGGGTTTAGAGCACAATAGAGTTGCAGATCGATAGTCCATTGTAGATTTACTTTCAAACCGAGCAGCTCGGATCGGTCCGGTTTTTACCAGTTCACACCGGATTTGACCGATTCTCTACCTTAGACGGTTAAAAATTTAGATCGGACCAATATTAAATTCAGTTTATTAATTTTTCCGGTCGAACCGGCCGATCCGATCCGATTCTGACAACTATGAATTTAATTATTAACCCAAAAAAATTTCTCTTTTTTATTTTTTTATATCCAAACAAAAAAAATTTATTTTCTATTCATTTTCTTTCTCTCATTTTCTCTTGAACCAAACATAGGGCAAAGGTCGAATAAGTGAAGAAGTCTTCAATACAGCACATTCCTCTTGAATCTTGATTGCAAACATGTTGTCATCGTTCTCATCCTCACCAATCAAATTAAGGTATGCTCTTCAAATCCCAAAGCACTCTCCATATTCTGTTCCCCACTCTGCTCTCCGTCTTTGCTTCCCTTCCACTTCATCCGTACCCTCTCATTCTCAGCCCCAATCACTTGATGAAGCTGTTGATTCCTTCACTCGCATGCTCTCTATGCGTCGTACTCCTCCCATCATCCAATTTAACAAGATTTTGGGATCCCTTTCTAAGACGAAGCATTTCCACGCCGCCGTTTCCCTTTTTCAGCAATTGCAAGCCAGGGGAATTGCGCCCAGCATAGTCACTTTGAATATCTTAATCAATTGTTGCTGCGGCATGGGTCGTATGACGCTTGCTTTCTCTGTGTTGGCCAAGATTTTCAGAATGGATTATCAACCTGATACGGTAACATTCACAACAATCCTGAAAGGTCTCTGTCTGTGGTAGTGTTGAAAAAGCAGTGTGCTTTCATGACACAGTGCTGGCTCATGGATTTCACTTCGACCAAGTCACTTATGGGACCTTGATTAATGGGCTCTGTAAGACCGGACACACATCAGCTGCTATTCAAGTGTTGAGAAAGATCCCACGGTATGGCATTGCTCCTAATGTCTTCATGTACAGCTCAATTATTGATAGCCTCTGCAAGGATACACTTGTAAGTCAGGCTTTTCATTTATTTTCTGAAATGCTTGCTAAGGGAATTTCTCCCGATGTTATCACATACAGTCCTCTCATTTTTGGATTGTGTCTTGTGGGTCAATACAACGAAGCCGTTGATTTACTAAATCATATGATGCTTAAAAACATTACTCCAAATGTTTATACCTATAGTACTTTGATCGATGGGCTATGCAAGGAAGGAAGGATCAAAGATGCTAAGAATGTGTTGGCTGTGATGACAAAACATGGTGTCAAACCTGATGTGGTTACTTATAACAGCTTAATGGATGGGCATTGTTTGGTTAACGAGGTAAATAAGGCAAAATATGTATTCAACACAATGGCTGAGAGTAGAGTGTTTCCTAATGTTCAGAGTTACAATATCTTGATTAATGGCTTCTGCAAAAGTAAAATGGTCGATGAAGCCTTGAATCTCTTTGAAGAAATGCGTGGCAAGAACTTGGTTGCAGACACGGTAACTTACAACACTCTTATTGATGGCTTGAGCAAATCAAAGAGAATCTCTTGTGCTCTGGAGCTTCTTGTCGAGATGCATGAAAGAGGTCAACCCGCTAATGTAGTCACTTACAATTCCTTGTTGGATGGGATATTCAATATCAAACGAGTTGACAAGGCGCTTATGTTATTCAAGGAAATGAAAGAGAGTGGCATTGATCCAGATATATATACATACAACATACTTATAGATGGCTTGTGCAAAAGTGGAAGACTTAAAAATGCAAAAGAGATATTTCAAGATCTTTCAATTAAAGGCTGTTCTCCAAATGTGAGGACTTACAATATTATGATCCATGGGCTCTGCAAAGAGGGATTGTTTGAAGAAGCAGTGGCCCTACTGTCGGAAATGGAAGACATTGGTTGCTTGCCAAATGCTGTGACTTTTGAAACTGTTATTCGTGCTTCGTTTGAAAAAGATGAGAATGACATGGCGGAAAAACTTCTTCGGGAAATGGTTGCTAGAGGCTTATTGAATTGATAAAAGAAGGTAATATACATCAACTCAAATTGAAATTACATCTCATTGTTGCTGAATATGTATCATAGTTTTGTAAATTCTGTGTCTGTTGGGTCAGAGGACTTTGGCAATGCCATAACATTAATTAATTTTGCACTTTCGATTTTTGCAATTGCTATCATCCTTTTGAATTCCACTACTTTATTGATTCTTTAGTTGATATTCCTAGTTATAGCTTACAGATTTAGTGTTTAAGATCTCTTTATAGCAATAGTGTTCTTTACTGTTATTCTATGAGATCATGTATTTATCATGCTACAAACTAAGCAAAACTAAAAAGATTGAAAATTTGTTTTGTTGTTTGTTGTTTGTTCTCTGCTATTCTGTTGTGCAACTTATTTTTCCGTATCTTTGTAGGTACCATATATATATATATATATATATATATATATATATATATATATCAAACTAATTCCTATGACTTTTTATCATAAGCAACCATGAGCTATTGTTTATTTGATTGAATCCTCTGGGAATTGTTGTAAAAGGAATTTAAATAGGTACTAAGGATTTATTTTTAGGCTATATAGTTTTCACTTCCATCTTAAAAATAAACCCACCTTCTAAAATGCATGTCCCCTCTTTTCATCAACCTAAGCAACATCGAGTCAAGGTTAATATGGTTCAGTTATTTCAAGATTTTTGGCCATTTTCTTAATTAATGCTACTCAGTTGTATTGCTTGGAAATTGCTTCTGCTGAAAATATGTACATTATGAAATACTTTTTCGGAGAATGTTTTTCTGTTAATTCTTAGATAAATTACTTCATTATTTCTTGTGTAGATATTATTCCATTGTCTCTAAGTCTCTGTTTATTAGCATTTTAAAAGAAGTTACTGGCTTGGAGTTTTGTTATGTGGTGTTTGTGATGGGGGTGTTAAAAGTGAAACAATACAGAATTCTCTGAGTTTTCGCTAATATTTGCCTCCAAATACTAATTTTCCCTGCACATATCCTTCCAATTCCTAATTTTCGATCATCATCATTCAATCATAATTTTTCTCTCAAATGAATTTTTTTATTACCATCATTCAACAATAGCGAACACTTTCAGGACTCCAATAATAGTACGATAGCTCCAGCATCGTTGTACTTGTTTTGTTCTTATCAAATTTAACACTCATGCTTTACTTTAAAATTTTTTGTTTGGTAAAGTTTTATTTCAGAAGTCAATTACATTATTTTTTGTCAATGTGACTTCTTCAGCCATCATAACCTATACGTATAATATACATGTTATGTAATTTTTTTGTCATTATAGTACAAATTCTATGTTATTATTTTTATCGTATTTGTTACGTATATAAGGGCATTTAAGTAAATTCTTCTTCACGGGAATTTCACATGTTTCCGTTGAGCGGGTACCTCAATCCCAAAAGTAGAGTGTCAAAATATATATTCAACACAATGACCCAAAGTAGAGTGTCACTTGATGTTCAAAGTTACAATGTCATGATTAATGGCTTGTGCAAAAGTAAAATGGTAGATGACACCTTGAATCTCTTTGAAAAAATGCGTCGCAAGGACTTGGTTCCAGACACGATAACTTTTAGTATTCTTATTGATGGCTTGTGCTAATTAGGGAGAATATCTTGTGCTTCAAAGCTTCTTGTTGAGATGCATGATAAAGGTATATAATCACATACAATTCCTTTCTTGATGCTTTATGCAAAAACCATCATGTTGACAAAGCACTTGTTTTATTCAACACAATTAAGATCAAGGCATTCGCCCAAATATATGTACATACAACATACTTATAGATGGCTTGTGAAAAAGTGGAAGATTTAAAAATGTAAAAGATTTTTCAAGATCTTTCTGTTAAAGGCTATCATCCAAATGTGTGGACATACACCATTATGATCAATGGGCTTTGCAAAGAGGGCCTGCTTCATGAAGCATTGGCTTTCTTGTCAAAAATGGAAGATAATGGTTGCTTACCAAATGCTGTGACTTATGAAATAATCATTCGTGCTTTGTTTGAAAAAGGTGAAAATGATCATGCGGAGAAACTTCTTCGTGAAATGATATCTAGAGGCCTATTGCAAGGAGAAAAGTAGGTGAGATTCTTCTTGTTAGACATCACAGAAGGTTGTTTGTATCTCTTTCTTTTTAACTTGTCTTTTGTTACCTTCTTGCTAATCATCTATCTATTCCATATTATTGATGCTTCTGATTCTTTCTCTACATGATGGTGATTTTTTGTTCTGTTTAGCCACACTGATATTTTCTGTCATTGCTTATTTGATGTCTTTTTGTGTCAAGGTGGTTGTCACATGTGTCTTGTTGGGGGGGGGGGGGGTATATTGTTATTTCCTTTTTTATTATATTTGTGCTTTGATGTTAAGTTATTCCTAACTAAGTTTGTTTTGATTTCATTATTCAAAGGGAATCACTTGTTAAGTTTCTCTACACTCTTGTTATTGTCTTCCATTCTTTTCATTTTCCCATGCAGCAATATACTTGCAGATGTAGCCATCTAATGTATTTTGCTGATGTGTTTTAGTGATTATTAGTTTACAGAGGTTTTCTACTTAGTTTTTGCTTCTTCTTGTTGTTAGTAGATTAACCTTCTGAGACTTACCTAAACAAGTGAAAATGTAGATGTTCTTTCAAGAGTTTGTAGTAACTAGCATGCAATGCTTTTTTATGTGTTCAACCTTTATCGTATTTGCTTTAGCTCTACTATGCAGATGGTGAAGATAGAGAATCATTATGGACATGCGTATGTGATACCAATGGATTCCCTAAAGCGGCAGTAGGTGTTCATAGCTCTAGTTGCTTTAATCTTGCAACTGCACCTGGGGTGTCTTCCTTATTCCGTTTTGCTTCCAACTTGAAAGCTTTTCAATGCTGCTACTGCTAAACCAATTATTATATGAATTAAAGACATCATAGCGACGTGTGGTCATGCATTGGGATGCGACATTGTTTTATATTGGTTGTTGCAGACTAAATAACGCTCTTCATTTTTTTGGATTTGGGATGTAAACATAAGCCAAATTAAATTATCATATAAATTAGAAATAATTAAATAATTTTATTTTTAAAAAAATAATTAAAATATCTAAAGAATTGCTCGTCAGGCCAACAATATTTGTGTTCTACTTTCATGTTCTTATGTTTAAAATAAAGTACACACAAATCTCATTCGTATAAAGTTATGGACCTAGTAAGAACATTAAGAATATTTCTTTTTCGGTTTTCTAAGAAAAAAACACAATGACTAATCTTTTTGCTACAAATCATCCTATTAAGAACAAATGACTAATTACAAGATGCTTTTCTAACTTCTTAATCAAGGGACCGAATGATAAAATACGAAACAGTTATATCACCAATAATATGATCACACATAGCAATGTAATGTCCAAATAATCCATATCACATTTATATCACTTATAATAAGCGAGACTTCTCCCATATGAAAGTCTTGTGATTTTGGACAATACGGGGTGTTAGAATATTTGACACCACACTCAGTTAAAAGTTAGAACATTGTTTAGCTCGTGTTTTGTTGCTTCTACGGGTTTGTTTGCTTTTATAAATATGTAACACAAAATTTTATTGAAATTTTTGCTCATGATTGTTTAATATCAATATAGGCTTTTAATTTTAAATTATTTGGGACTATTCACTAGGATCAATTTCACATCATCTTGAGTTTTCTGCTATTTAATTAATAAAATCCTAAGCTATGGTCTAAATAGAATAAATTGTTCTTTAATGATTTTGCTAAAAATGTTTTTTTTTTCATGTATATTAGCCCGCAAAATACAAGTGTTACAATGGATAAACATTCGTTTCTAATTAAATATTTTTGTGAACCACCAGCCTCATTTTCCTCAATTCCATTTCTTCAGTTGTTATACAATGCTCTCTGGATGAAACTGCACCTCCTGCAATTTTAAAGACTAAAACTTTAGCCTAGACTTACCAGTTAATAAAAGTAGTGAATTCCTACTTTGATAATCCGAAAAATGCTCTATCTTTTCCTTTCGCATCATAATACACCGAAGAACTTACATAACAATTAGTCTAGTTAAGAAATTTACATCATAACAATTCATTAATAAACATGATTGATATTATGTCATTCTCAATATACTAGTTGACCTTGAAGAAGCTAAATGACAAGATATTGCAAAATTATAAAACACTTTAGAAGAAATGCAAGGTCAGCTAGATGAAGGCAACAAAACTAGCAATTGAGCAAGCACCACAGTAATTAAATAGGATTCTATTGTGGACAATACTAAGCTAGAGTTACTGGCAAATAAAAGTGAGGAATAGAGGTAAGTATAAACTTCTGTCTTAAAATGGTATGTTTTATTGTCAGAGAAAAATGGTGAAAACAATAGAATTATTTTAAAAGTTCCAATACATTTTGCAGATAAAATTTTCACCCAAAAAATTATATTATATTTTTAAATAATATAATTTAAAGAGAGGAGTATACTTTTAACTTTGTTTTTAAAAAGAATGTTATGCCATTTATTACTCGAAATTTAAATTACAAAAAATAGAAGCAAATGTGGGGAATGAAAATTATAAAAGGATTCCCCATGAAATAAAATTGATGATTATTTACAGAAGAATAGAATTACAGAAGAATATAAATTCCAATCCAACATGAATAATATCAAATTCAATATCTGTCTACTATACTTACATATATGCAAATATGTACCAAACTAAGAATCTATTGATCCTCAAACACAATATGAATTTATATACTTATCATCATCATTTAGTTATAGCCACCATGAAATCAATCGATCAATTACCTATCCACATCGTCAAAAACAAGACGTAATTTCTAATTACAAGAACTTCATCAAGACTCCATGTAGTTTTCATAGAAAAAGCGAAAAAAATGGAACCTGATGTGTTTGGAGTAGGTGCCAGAGGTAGAGGCGGAGGAAAAAGGAATGAAGTCAGAGTTGGTGGCGAGGAAGAGAAACAGGGCGATGACAGCGACACACATTGCACAAACAGCTGCGGAAGAAGACAGACTGCCCAAAACGTGAAGAAGCCTAGCAGAATTACAAATTATGTTTAAGGGTGGAGAGGGGAAATTTGGAAACTAAAAATCATAGGGGTAAATGTAGAATTACAAAAAAAGAAAACAGAGGGTTCAATTTGAAATTACTAAAATCCGTGGCCTAAATAAAGATAGTAAAAGCAGAAACAATAACCTCGAACAAGCTTGATTCTACCCTCACTCTGTTGGTGGTTGCAAGAATGTTGTCATTCCTCTCATTCTCACGAATCATGTTAAGGTATGCTCTTCAAATCCCAAATCCCTCTCCTTATTGTGTTCCCTATTCCGCTCTCCGTCTTTGCTTCCCTTCAACTTCATCCCTACACTCTCACTCTCACTCTCAGCCCCAATCACTTGATGAAGCTGTTGATTCCTTCACTCGCATGCTCTCTATGCGTCGCCCTCCATCCATCATTCAATTCACCAAGATTTTGGGATCTCTTGCCAAGACCAACCATTTCCCCACCGCCATTTCCCTTTTCCAGCAATTGCAACCCAGGGGAATCGCTCCCAACTTATTTACTTTGAATATCTTAATCAATTGTTGCTGCGGAATGGGCTGGATCACTCTTGCTTTCTCTGCTTTGGCAAAGATTTTCAGGATGGGTTTTCAGCCTGATACCGTTACGTTGAATACACTCATCAAAGGTCTCTGTCTCAGTGGTAAGATTGAAAAAGCACTGCACTTTCATGATAGAGTGTTGGCTCATGGATTTCACTTCGACCAAGTCACTTATGGGACATTGATCAATGGGCTCTGTAAGACCGGACACACATCAGCTGCTATTCAAGTGTTGAGAAAGATCCCACGGTATGGCATTGCTCCTGATGTCTTCATGTACAGCGCAATTATTGATAGCCTCTGCAAGGATACACTTGTATGTCAGGCTTTTCATTTATTTTCTGAGATGCTTGCTAAGGGAATTTCTCCCGATGTTACCACATACAGTCCCCTCATTTTTGGATTGTGTCTTGTGGGTCAATATAAGGAAGCCGTTGATTTGTTAAGTGATATGGTTCTTAGAAACATTACTCCTGATGTTAGTACCTATAGTATTTTGATCGATGGGTTATGCAAGGAAGGAAAGATCAAAGATGCTAAGAATGTGTTGGCTGTGATGACAAAACATGGTGTTAAACCAAATGTGGTTACTTATAACAGCTTAATGGGCGGATATTGTTTGGTTAATCAGGTAAATAAGGCAAAATATGTATTCAACACAATGGCCGAGAGTAGAGCGTTTCCTAATGTACGGAGTTACAATATCATGATTAATGGCTTTTGTAAGAGTGAAATGATCGATGACGCCTTGAATCTCTTCGAAGAGATGCGTCGCAAGAACTTGGTTCCTGACACGGTAACTTACAATACTCTAGTTGATGGCTTAGGAAAATCAAGGAGAATTCTTTGTGCCTTGGAGCTTCTTGAAAAGATGCATGATCGAGGTCAACCTGCTGATATAGTCACTTACAGTTCTTTGCTGGATGCTTTGTTCAATATCAAACAACATGACAAGGCACTTATGTTATTCAATCAAATGAAAGAGTGTGGCATTGATCCAGATATGTATACATACAACATACTTATAGATGGCCTGTGCAAAAGTGGAAGACTTAAAAATGCAAAAGAGATTTTTCAAGATCTTTCCATTAAAGGCTATCGTCCAGACGTGAGGACATACACTATTATGATAAATGGGCTGTGCAAAGAGGGCCTACTTCATGAAGCATTGGCTTTCTTGTCAAAAATGGAAGACAATGGTTGCTTACCAAATGCTATGACTTATGAAATAATCATTCGTGCTCTGTTTGAAAAAGGTGAAAATGATAACGCGGAGAAACTTCTTCGTGAAATGATATCTAGAGGCCTATTGTAAGGATAAAAGTAGGTGAGATTCTTCTTGTTAGCATCACAAAATGTTGTTTGTATCTCTTTCTTTTTAACTTGTGTTTTGTTCTCGATCATCTTTCGATTCCATATTAATGCTTTTAGATCTTCACATGATTGTGATTCTTTATTCTGCTTTACCCACACCTAAGTGTTTTCTTTGTTGTTGCTTATTTTATGGCATTTTCGGTGACTAGATGGCTGTTATATGTGGCTTGTCGGATCTATCATTATTTCCTTTTTTATTTTTGTAATTATATATGTGCATTGATGTTAATTTATTCTTAAGCTGAAATGGTTGTGATTTTCATCATTCAAAGGGAATCCTTGTTAGTTGTGAAGCTTCCCTGCACTCTTATTGTCTTTCGATCTTTTCATTTCTCCCATATTTAAATTAAACTCCCATGCAGCAGCATATTGTCTGATGTAGCCTTAGATGAAATCTCAAATGTTATTTTGCAAACATCTTGTCATTTTTCTGCGTTCATGCAGTTATACCTGAAGCATATTGTACCAAAGCAATCAACTTGATAAAAAAGATTACTGATTCAAACTTCAAAGCCAAAGGATTTTGATCAAACACTAGCCTCTTGCGCATTCTCCAAGCACCCCAAAGAGTAGCAAGAAACATTTGCACAGGTTAATGCTCAAAAAAGTTGGAATACTCTATCATGAATTGCATGTTCCCATATAATCATGTTGAGAAAAATAATAAACCTATAAACTTTACAATTTAAATGGGAAACTTTGGTGGTATATCCGGGCTTTTAAGTTCGAATCTCAATAAAGCTAAAATACTGTGTTAAGAAACATTTGTGTGATCAAATCTGGCTTTAATGAAACAATTATGGTAATTTTATATGATAGGAATTGTTCAGTAGAGAGTATTTTCATTTGTTAGCTGAGCTAAACTTTCATCTTTATGCTGGCTCTACCATAGATCAATTGATTCATTTGAAGCGTTCTTGGAGTTATCATGAAAAACGTTGGTCCATTTGTTTGTTGTTTTTCTTTTTCACAAAAAAAAAATGACATTAAAAATTTTGAAAAAATGGCATTTATCATTGTCTTTTTGAGGTTTTTTTTTTTTTTTTTATAAAGATGGAAATAGAAAATAACTAGTTTGTTTACAAGGGCAAGCAATAGCAGAAAGCCATTGGATTTTATTCAGATGCCATTAAACTAAGCAGCAAGAATGCAACATCCTACAGTAATAGGGCCCAAGCATCTAAGTCTTTATGTATTAGAAAGCATCTAAGTCTAGTAGGTAGATACTGAATATTACTAGCTTAGACTATACAAGATGTGGATATTACGTTTATCATATTGGATTGAAAATTTGAAATGGCTTAACATTCACAAGTTCATTTCCCTGACATGCACATATGCAGTTGAGCAGTGTTAAGGTAGTTCGAGGCAGGTGTTGTGCAGCTGTTTGTGTAAGATCAAGCTTTGCACTTTTAGTTTTGTTCCATTTATATCTTTGTACCCTTTATTGCTGAGATTGTTAATTTATCCATCAGTGGCATTTATTTTTGTAATTAAAGATTGATTAATAAATATGATGATAGTTGCTGAATGACAATTTTAAGTGCATTTAGGTGAGGGAATGATGAGGAGCTTATGTGAATCCATTGGTGGATATCAAAGATTGAAAGAGTGTTAAACATCACATGCTGCTGCTGCTGGAATTGACATATAATCATAGCTACACTCTCACTCTCACTACACTCTCACTACCCTTCCACTTCATCCCTACACACTCACTCTCAGCCCCAATCACTTGATGAAGCTGTTGATTCCTTCATTCACATGCTCTCTATGCGTCGTACTCCTCCCATCATCCAATTTAACAAGATTTTGGGATCCCTTTCCAAGACGAAGCATTTCCACGCCGCCGTTTCCCTTTTTCAGCAATTGCAAGCCAGAGGAATCGCTCCCGACTTATTTACTTTGAACATCTTAATCAATTGTTGTTGCGGCATGGCTTGTATGACGCTTGCTTTCTCTGTATTGGCCAAGATTTTCTTTGTGTCAGAGTGGTTGTCATGTGTCTTGTCGGGATATATTGTTATTTCCTTTTGAGAAAATTCGACTCCCCTATGCGAAATGCTAAAATGACACTTCTCTCTATTTTATAAATGTACATTTTTCTTTTTTTTAATTTTTAAAAAACCTCCTCTTTAATTCATTTAAATTTTTTATGTTAATTAATATTAACTTTATCCATTTTTTAAGAAAAAATAAATTATTTTTTGAAAAAATATCCATTAACAAAAATTTTATTTTTTATCATTAAATTTTGTTTATCAAAATATCTTTTTAATAAATTATTTTTTTATTGATTAAATTATATTTTTATTAAAATATTTTTAAAAAAATTAATAATTAAATTATTTTTTTCTAAGATACTTACCTTTCAATAATTTTTTAATTATTAAATTGTGATTTTATCAAAATTTTTGTTAATAATTATTTTTTTTTACCAAAGATAAGAGACTCAAACCCGCAACCTCTTAATTAAATATGGAGAGACTATGCCATTTGAGTTATAACTCATTGGCATTGTTAATAATTATTTTTATATTAAATAAAAAAACGTACTACTGTTAATATATATATATATAACAATTAATATATATTGATATTGAAAAATAATGTTACTAAAATTTTTTATTTAATTTTAAAATAATATATATAGATATTGAAAAATTAATAGTAAAATATAAAAAAATTGTTAACAAAAATTTTGGTAAAATTATAATTTAATAATTAAAAATTATTAAAGGGTATTTTAGAAAAAAATTTATATAATTATTAAATTTTTAAAAAAATACAATTTAATCAATAAAAGAATAATTTATTAAAGAATATTTTGGTAAGCAAAATTTAATGATAAAAAATAAAATTTTACTAATGGGTATTTTTAAAAAAAATAATTTATTTTTTCTTAAAAAATAGATAAAGTTAACATTAGTTAACACAAAAAGTTTAAAATGGATTAAAGATGAGATTTTTTAAAAGTTAAAAAGGAGAGAAATGTACATTTATAAAATAGAGGGGGAGGAGAGTGTCTTGCAGGAGAGGGGAGTGTAATTTTCTCTTTCCTTTTTTATTATATTTGTGCATTAATGTTAATTTATTCCTAAGCTAACTTTATTTTGATTTCATCCTTTAAAGTGAATCACTTGTTAAGCTTCCCTGCACTCTTGTTATTGTCTTTGAATCTCTTCATTTACCCATGCGGCAACATACTTGCTGATGTAGCCTTCTAATGTATTTTGGATCGTCTCCAAAGTTAGTTTGCAAACATATTCACATTTTGTGTTCATGCAGTTGCATATGTAAAGCTTTGCCTGAGGCATATTCTACAAATGTGATTAACTTCGACAAAACATGATCATTAGATTTCTTGTCCTATATAGAGTAAATGAATTTTTTCAAAAAAAAATTCATGGTCCAAATATCTGTAGGTTTCGAAAACCAAGCTTTGATTGAACTTCTATTGATTGACATATATGAAACACACAAACTGTTTGCTTTCTGATATTTAAAGTATGTATCCACTTTATATGAAGCTCCATCTAACTTTTTTCACATTCCGGTTATTCTATATTTATTTGGATCTGATAACTGCATCTTATCATATATAAATAGAAATGCGGAATTAGAGATAAGAACTTGATGCGGAATTCTATATATTTCTCATTTTTCTAGTCCCTTCACCAAACTAGTAATGAGAAAAAATTGGTGAAGGGACTAGTTTGGTGCACGACATTCAATTTTAGGGACTAAAATGAGTCACTTAATGTAAAGTGAGGGACTAATTTGGTGCATATACAACGATGGCATAATGGATGACACGTGGACGAATACTGTTGCGACACGTGGCACAACTGGACACGTGGCCAAATAACATTGTGACACGTGGCACAACTATCCACGTCAGCATGCCACGTGTCACTGGTCACCACATCATCCTACCATTACACGTGGCCAAATCATGAAGTGACACGTGTCACTTACAGTCCACGTCACCATGCCATGTCATCACGTCGTTAATGAAAAATGGATCAGGGACTACTATGGTGCATTTTTTTCAATCTCAGGGACGTAATTGGTGCAATTGGAATCTCAGGGACGATTTCAGTGCAAAACGCCAATCTCAGGGACCATTTTGGGGTTTAACTCGGTAAACACCTCCTACTCTTTCACATAATAAATGGACTTATTTATATTTTACCAAAAAAAAAAGGACTTATTTATAACAAAAGAATTATATATTTTCAATGCTTGTAAGTTGTAAGGTGTAGCCAGTGAAAACCAATTAGCGGCTTATTAACAACCAAAGTCTAACAATATTTATTTTATAAATGGAATTTAATTTTGATATACGAGTATCCAATTATACAATGTTATATTAGTAAAAATAATTTTTATTTACATTAACCATGTAAATGGTAATCCAAAAAATAAATATAATTGTAAAATTGTATAAAATATTTTAAATTGTCAGTGCATAAAAATTAAACTCTTATAAATAACTATCAACATTTCGTTAAAGGTTCTTTGCTGCAGTTTCTACCGTAATTCATTCGACACAAAAACAATAAAGTAACAATTCTAAGCGTTAATTTTTCATACTCCAAAATCCAAATACCTTCCAAACGTATTCCCCTATTATACATTCAGTAACATAATTACCTAAGCTATATGCGCTCCTATGAATTAAATGTTAATCTCTCTTTTTTTAATTAGTCTTGAAGATTTTTCTTTCGTTCTTTATTATAATTTTTTTTTTGTCTTTGATGTTTTCCTTTCTAGACCAGAGCCCACAAATCCATTTCACAGAAAAATCAATCCGAAACAACGCTTGAAAGAAATAACGGAAAAAAAGAACAAAAAACAGCACACAAACAGAGAGAAAACTGAAAATGAAAAATGAATCAAAAACAGATATATCCTCTCTTATCATATCATAAAGTCGTAGTAACTGAAAAAACCGACAAAACACACGTTACGTGAGAAGACCGAACTACGTTGTATTCTCGTGATTCCTACTTCTATATACGACAAACCCTAACTCCGGTTGGCCCCACACGCTTCTCTCTTTTTACTTTTTCTTTTGCACAGTTTTCTTCTGAATATTCTTCAGTTCCACCTCAGATTCATTCAAATTAAAGTATTAAATTTAAACCCCTTCATCATCACATAATTGATAATTGTGGAGTTGCATTTTCTTTTCGTGATTTTTGAATTTTTGATTCGCGGTGGTCACGGTGTTCCTGTTCCAGACTCAGATTACATAGTATCCGTATAATATAATATA
Source organism: Arachis hypogaea (assembly GCF_003086295.3). NCBI lineage: Eukaryota > Viridiplantae > Streptophyta > Magnoliopsida > Fabales > Fabaceae > Arachis > Arachis hypogaea. The sequence goes on along the minus strand of NC_092050.1, from coordinate 142,120,096 downwards.
ATATAATATTTTAATATTAAATAGAATTAGTATTTAATTATCAATTTTGCGGAGTTGATAATATAAATTTATAAAGGGAAAAAAGATAAATGGGGGAAACAAATGCACGGTCAAATTCGCATAAGCATTGGCGTTTTGGTACGAATTCGCAGCAGAATATTCAGTTGCGTTCACGGTCGAGTTCGAATTCGAGATCTTCGTCACCGGAATCACCACCAAAGTCTCTGATGGAGAACCTTATGGGACTTCTTAGGGTTCGAATCAAGCGTGGCGTCAACCTCGCCGTTCGTGATGTTCGTAGTAGCGATCCCTATGTTGTCATCAAGATGGGTAAACAGGTACCGTCATCATCATAAATTTTTTCCTTTTTTTGCTTCCTTTAATTTCAGTTTGCTTTGTTACAATTCATTCACCAACCAAAGTTTCTATTTTTGTTTTTGTCTTTGTATTTTTTCCTCTATGTCTTAACTACGGTACACTTTCCTTGGCCTTGTTTCTAATTCCAGGATGATTTTTTTTCTTAAAAGGAATTGATGAAAAAGTTGTTATTTTTATGTTGTCCAGCTATGGGAAGTTCTTGATTTTGGAGGAACCCTTGTGGGTTTCAAATTATTGACTATAAGAACATGACATATTAGGCACAAATTTTACTAGCTGTTTTATGAAATTTCCTAATTTTTCGTATTTTGGCTTTGTTCATGCTTAAATTGGTGGGGTTTCTTTTTTTTTTTTTTTCAACTTGTTTAATTCTATGGTTTTATCGATGTTTACTTGCATAATAGCTTGGGTGATAGGAACAATATAAATGCAAACATTTTATGATATTAAACTAAAGTGGTGTCAAATTATGCACTCTCATGATCATGACCTGTGTTTGTTGTTTTTCGGTTTCAGAAACTTAAGACTCGTGTGATTAAAAGGGATGTTAATCCTGAGTGGAATGAGGACCTCACGCTTTCTGTTGTAGATCCGCATGCTTCAGTCTCACTGGTAAGTGAATTTGTTCAATTACTTAATGCCACATTTTCTCTCTAGTTAGAGGATGCAAAGGCATGTTCAACATATATATTGAGAATTGATGCTTCATTATGCTGGTTGAAATGTATATTTTGAGCCAAAAAATATGTGACAACAAAAAAAAGTAAGGATGAGATCAGAGTCTACATATCACACAGATACATGTGAACAATGTTGCCATGTTGGACTATCTATAATTGAATTATTGAACTACCATATGTATAGCATTTCCTGAATTGCTCTACTTTAACGCAGTAAATTTCATCAACTATACATATCTGCTTTCAGAAGTAGGAGGCTTTTGTGTCATGAGAGGGGTAGTGGCCACCCCCAAATTTTTGCAATTACTTTGGAAGCTCTTGTTCTTTCTCATTTTCTCAGACATGCTAATTAAAACCAAATCTTAAATTAGGGGGAAATTCTGATGGATAAGGTCTATGTATAATTAAACTAATCCACGAAAATTTCCGCCTCATTTTACTCTCCAACCAAACATGCCCTTAACGGTAAACTGTTGTAGTATGATCTTCATAAAGCTGGATACTGGAAGCCATAACTTTGTGTTATTACTTATTAATCAATTGGTATGAATGTAGTATGGATGCTGTGCTTTGTTTAATCAGTTGGAAAACGCAAAACCAAACTAAAATTATGAACTTTTTCGATATTTATTTCTAGTAGCTCTGCAGTGACAAGGTCAAAAAATGTGCAGTGATTTTGTTGGTAGTTGTTTATCTCTGATTTTGCGCTACATCGATTTGTGTATTGGATTGCTAATTCCGAGTCTATCCTTTCCGACTGCAGACTATATATGACCACGATACTTTTAGCAAAGATGACAAAATGGGAGATGCAGAGTTTGAAATCTTACCATTTATAGAAGCCTTGAAGATGAATGTGACAGGCCTGCCAAATGGTACTGTGGTCAAAAGAATACAACAAAGCCGGGATAACTATCTCGCAGATGAGAGCCGCATCACTTATATCAACGGTAAGCTTGTTCAAGATATGATCCTTAGACTGCGAAACGTGGAATGTGGTGAACTGGAAATCCAGCTAAATTGGATTGATCTTCCTGGGTCCAAGGGTTTATGATCTTGTTGGATTGTTGTCTATTAGCAACTCCATGCATATGAGCTGGCTAGTTTAATTCCCTAATATGACATTAAAGTCTGATGAGGCTTTACCTAAGGCTTCTGAGGAACAGAACTGATATATTCAAACTCTGCATATTTTAGTGTGGCCTGTAGTAGCATTTGTACAGTTGAGACAGAGACCTTTTTTTTATGATACTTGTTATTTTGGAGTGCTTTGGTTCTCAATGAGTTAGTTCTATAAAGTTTTGATTGGGCAATTATTATTATCATCATCATTAGTACTGTTCGATTTTTTTGAATCTTGTGCTCCAAAAATGTGTTTAGAAGTACATATTTCAACAAACGATAGTTTTTATGACTTACGACTCTCACAAGAAATTATCTAATCATCTTGATCAGGGGAAAACAATCAAAACATATTTTCCAAGCAGTGACTTATCGGTGCAATAATAGGTGTTACTCATTTTTCAAAAATAAACAAATATATGATTTGGAATAAAATATATATGTAATAATTGGTGTTAAGAACCTAATTAATCACTTCGAAAATTGAAAGATGACGTAAAAACTATTATATGATGAAGATACTTCAATTACTACAATGATGCCAAAGCTAAAAGATTGGTGGGACAAAATTTTCTATGCTAATCAACACCAAGAAGGCAAGTCCAAACATGGCACCAAAGGGCATAAGTTATAAGCAAATGAAATTCAACATTCTCCAAAAACAGTAACATGACAAATAAGATTTCAACAGTTAAAATTGCCCTCCATGGCTTACCAATCATCTTAACTTTTTGATTTCTTCTTCTTCTTTGTTTCACTTGCAGCCTCCACCATTTCCCCATTTTCATCCTTTTTATCCTTTTTTTTCTTCTTTTTAACTTCTCCATCGGCAACACCATTGATAACATTTTGTTCAGCCTCTTGGTCCAATTTCCTCTTTTCTTTCTTTTTCTTCTTCTTTTCTGATTTTTGATCTTCCAATGCATCACCATTTGTGGTTTCTACAGCCATGTCATCACCTTCATCTGCAGCTTTTTGCTTCTTCTTCTTGGCTTTCTTGCCTGAAGCTTCGACAGGCACTTCTTCTGTTTCCATCTCCATATCTGTAAAATTACAATGAATAAGCAAATATCCCCCATTACAAAAGTAGTAAGTATTATATACAACATATACATGGCTTTAGTTTTTTTTTTACCCCATAAAAATAGGCTCATTATATTTTGAAACTATAATCACTGCTAAATGCATATATAATCCATTCAGTCCCACCTTTGTTATCAGCACTTTCAATGGCAGACTTCATAACATCTATGTTCTTACGAGGGGCAACTCCCTTGTCATAAAAATCAAGTCGCTCCTCAACTTGCTCGCGAAGCTTCTCCCCAAATGCAGTAGTTCCCCTTTCTGCATCAGTGTAATGATATAATTTTTACATGCGGCAAGATGTTATGTAACGCATAATATTTCTATAATTAACACTTAGAATAACAAACCAGAAAAGCAGTCAATCCGTGATGCAATAGAACATTTATTTGCAAGATAGCGAGCCATTCGGCCCTTGTTTTTAGCGGATGCTCGACCAATGAAAGAGGAGTGGAATATCAAACCATATTTGGGAGTGTTTCCTCTTGTCTTTAGAGCCCTGAAAACATGCAAAGATGTTTTAACTTACAAGTAATGGTGACACAATAATCATAGCAAAGATATTCCAAACTCAAACTAGCCCCTTTCTTGGCACGTCAAAATGCATATGGGGACTTATGGAGGGAGAACTATTTCCTAAACAGTGATGCAATGATTTATTTATGGAGAACTATCTGACACTGAATTTAACGTGTACAAGTTTAAAAGAAAATGAAAAAGGAAGTACAAGGGATTGTGCCACAATGCCCTAATTTAACTTGCGCCATTGAAAGAGACTAACCAGCCGTACCAGAAACAACAATGGTAAACAACAAACTATTTTCAGTTTTACAACATAAAAAGGGCCTTATTCTTCTTCTATGACCAAGTAGTCCGTTCCAACTTGGAAGGAAACTAACAAGTAGAGATAAAAACCTGAACAATGCCTTCTCAGCACCAAGAATTTGAAGAGTTGAAGAAGGACACTTGGCTAAATTTGTGAGACTACCAGCATGTGAAATTAAACGTGCACCAACAACTTCACCAATCAAAGAAGCCAAATTTGGTGCAATGTCATTCATTTTAGCAACCAAGTAATCATACAGCTTCCGCCTGTACTCAGATAGGTCCATTACCCGCTGTGCAAATTGGTGGACATTAATCAAGTCCACTGGGGACAAATCCTGCCCTGAAAATAAGGAAAAAAGAAGATTTAGATAAAGAATGAAACATAAGTTAAATATGCTATACAAGTGAGAGTTCTACCCATGGAGGCCTTGGCAGCTTCCACAATCTCCTTCGCTTTATCTTCATCTCCAACAATGTCAGTCAACTCTGGAATCTTGTCCTCAGCCAACTTTGCTTTATCCTCAATAAACTTTGCAACTTTTGCATACAGATAATTATCATTTACAATCTTCACCAATTCAGGGAAATGCCAAGAGTACCATTCTCTACACATTATTGGCAAACGACCGAGATAATTAAGCACCTCAAGTTTATTAATTCTATTAAAAGAAGTGAAGTACTTTAATATCTATAACTCTAGATTTAAGATTTTCCGATTCACTGTCACAAAACTACCTGACTCTCATTGAGAATGAATTGATATCCTTATCAAGTGTATCGAGAAGGAAGATTGCTTGAATGACCATATTGTCGACTCGATTAACATTGAATTTCACCTTTGCTCTACTATAACTATGCCCCAGACCAAGTTGTGCCTTTTCCAAATCTCCTGTCTGCATTATTCAAGTAGGGGCAAAAATAATATGAACAAAAATACCAAGAAAAAAAATTTCCAATTGAAATGCATATCCAGCTCATGCATGCAAAAGCACACAAAGAAATGGAAGCAACAGCAAATGCTAACCTTGAGATCACCAACAAACTTATCAAAGTGGAGCCGCACGCCACGAAGCAGCTCACTGACAAACTCATTGCTTTGACAAGGGATTTTAGTCACTTCAGCTATCTGTGAACCAATCTTAGGATCTGACACGCCTAAACTAAACTTTGACTTCTTACCTTCCTTGACTTTAGGTAAGTTAGTCTCCAAAACAGTTCTCAACTCATCGGTCAGCAAGCCTGAACACCAAAGACAACAACGAACATGTGCATGATAACAACAACAGCGTGATAGAATCTTACTCTAAATAACACTCATAACCATAGCTTGAAAATGTGTGTTTTATTAATTAATTAATAGCTCTGTATAATCAATCTTCTATGATCACTGAAGGGAAAAATTATATTTTGAAGAAACCCAATACAATATAAAGCAAGATCATGAAAACTCAGTGAGTCAGCGAAGCGAAGCTGAACCACTATAGCATTTTATTCGAAGATGAACACCGCATTACTTAAAACTTCGCAGAGCATTCATTTTAGCTTTTAAGAAAAGGGGAAGCGGTTATTTTGTTTACCTTCAGAAATGGCGTTGCACTGTTTCAGGGCATCGAGTGCAGAAGTAAAAGGGTTGAAAGAACGAAGCTTGACCACTTTCCCGAACCGGTTCAGATCAGAAACGGAGTTCCGAACCGCTTCAGTATTCTGCCCTATTTCGTCGAGGCCATGAGCTTCGAAGAGCGCGTAACCCGACGCGGATTCGTAGAGAAGGAACAGCGCCATTGAAAGACACGCGGAGAAGGAGAAAGAAAGAGGAACGGAAGAAACCCTACTACTGAGGAAGACGACTTTGAAGATAGCTGCTGACTAGGGTTTTAGTGGAGAAAATTTTTTCTTTTTTTGATAAACCCTAAATTTTGATTTGGATCTGCTGGACATTAATATGCTTATAGGCCTTTTGGAGATTATGGAATTTGGGCCCCTGAGAAATACATTTGGTAATGAATGGTAGACCTTGGTTGTTCAGATTAAAATCTTTTGGCAAGACCAAAAATATACTAAACTGTTTCGGTAGTTAGAGGATTCGATTCATAACCAAAAAACATAAAAGGATTCGATTTGATGATAGGTCCGTCATCCAAAACATTACGAACCCCTAACTATCCATCAAAGAGCAAAAAACAAGAAATAAATCTAAATAGCTACACTCGACCAAAAAAAAAAAAAATCTAAATAGCTACACCAAAAATTAACCGACCAGAAACAAGCTATCCATCAATTTTCAAGGCAATCAGTATGCAATTTGCCGCAAATCTTGTAACCAGCTCTCACCATCTTGGGTTAATTAGCTTACCTCTCCCTTTAAATAATTATTGAGGGTTTAAATTTGATTTTGTATATATAACTATTCATTGATCTGTAGTAAATATTTTAAATGGAGTTTAGATTTATGATGAATTAATTGAGAAATAAAAAATTTGCAACCAGCTCTATTTTCAGAAAAATGATAAATTTTGATGGAGCAAGAATTAGTTACTATTAGTTTATTAGTTTATTCTCAAGAATTATTATTGTTCCGGTCCAGCCCAACAAAAATTTTAATTCGACTGTAAATCGGTGACCCACCGAGTTACTCGATCCAAATCTAAGGGTGATCCGCGCACTACCTCACACTCTACTGAGAAGACCTGGATAGCTAGCAAAAGCTTTCAGACAGATGGGTTCAAGTGAAGGGGTCCACCCGAATTCAAAGTATAAATTAGGAGGGACATATCCCTCCCTAGAAGTACGCCACCTTTTTACCCTAATCAGCCGCCTCAATACGGACACTAACTTTATCATCGGAATGTCCTTGCAAGTGGCTCCACCCGTCGACTCACTGACGATTTAGACAGTCATCTTCCTTGAGAAGCTCGCGCTTAAATCCAGATACTCTACCTCACCCAATTGCTCAATTTCAGATTTTATTCGCACTGTCATTCATCTGAACAACCGAACAACTGGCAAACGATCCAAAAAATATATTTACCTGCGGAAAAAAAGTGTACTAAAGCTTGAAATAATGTATGGGATAAAATATTATCTAATGAATAATTTTTGTCTTTTTACATGGTTTCTCTCTACTAAGAAATGTGATCTTGGTATAATTGTCTTTGTACATTAATTTGATTATCTACAATTCTACATTGATTCTAATCCTATTAGTCTGTTACATTTGGTATGGTCTCGCTTGATGTAGAACCCTATATGAATAATAGTCAACAAAATCTTAAGCAAAGTCAACATTGGATATTGTGTTTGCAAGTTACTTATGTGGATCCACACAAATTTGTATGCTTTTTATCACCTCTACATTCAATCCGATTTCAATTGAAACTGGTCATAGTATTAAGGAGATTTGTAGTAACAGTTATCTTCACTGTCTTAGTTGCCCTTTTTCTTTCCCCAAAAATTGGTTTCCTTATCTGATCTAATGGAATAATGGTTCATCAAAACCACAGCAGAAACATGTCTCCAACAGAATTTATCCCACTGCTTCCTTGTTTTCTGTCTCATTGAATCTCTTCCTGTTTCCTTCCTAAGATGATTTGGGGAACTGTTGGGAGAACACAGGAAAATAGAAATTACATTAATTATATGCCTATTTTGTCTATGTCAACTCTTACATTCATTCATTATTTGTACTAATGGTGTAATCATTGTGTAAGGAAAAAAATTTGAGAGAATACAAAATCAGTCTAAAGCAACACATTATTAATATTGCATATTTTAATTACAATGCAAATATTAATAAAGTTGAAGTTGAAGGAGCACCTCTAAAACAAGTCCAATAATTTTGTGCACATTTGATGTACCATTTTTTATGAATCATTAAATTTTATTTGAAAAATATTATAAAATGAGAGTATTAATAGACTTTAATGCATATATATTTTAATATATAATATTTTAAAAATGACAAGTGTAATCTTTGCTTTAAAATTAATAAATATAAAGCATATAAATATATACACAAATATTTTTTTATTAATATTAATTATTGTACAATAAATTATATTTTATATTAATTGAAAATAATTAGATTATCATTAAAAAATTAAAAAACATTGTAATAGTTAATTTTTAAAAAATATATCATTTTATAATATAATTTTTTTATCCAAATATTTGTAAACATGTATTTTATTTAAAATATTATATACAATCCATGAAAATATTATTTTTTATTTTTCTCGCTTATAAATAAATATTTTTTTATTTATACTCTTAAAAGTTAGAAATAGAAAATAAACATTATTTTTACTTTTTAAATATAAATAAAATATATTTCTACAAAAATAAAAAATTGTGGAATGACATGAAAATTATATAATTATAATTAACATTTTTGTATAATTATATATATAATCTTTATATAATTACATATAGTTTTATTTTCATGAATTTTTTTTTCTTTACATGAAATCGATGTTTAATTTCAACTATTACTACAAAATAAAATCCAAAAAAGGTAAAACTAATTATTTAGCTATAATTTAATAAATAATTGATAACTTTAATAAAAAGAAGTTAAAAATGCATTCAAATATTTCTTTTTTTTTCTTCATTTGTTGTAAATACTACTCATCGTGACTGATACGAGATCTATCTAAGAGACAGAGAATTGTTGTAGTCACCCACACTCATGAAGGGCATAAACTAGTGGGTGTACATATATAAAGGTCCATAACCATGAGTTCGTTTATATATATAATCTTCAGAAGTAATTTTTTACCTATACTTGAAAAAAATCAAAATAATGTGAATCGTTTATTTTCTTTTTTATTTTCTAAGAATATAAATAAAGAAATTCAAAATACTTGTTTAAAAGTGTGAAATAAATAAATAAAAAATCAATGTTTTCATGTATTATATATAATTTTGAGGGCAAATGACGCATATAAACCAAGTATAGGGTGGTTTTACACAATTCTACCAAAGCAAAAAACGTTACAAGGTTCTACCAAGAGCAGTTTTCTATATAGTTCGAATTGGTGCATGTCGAATTACACATGCATAGTAATTTGAATCACATACTTATTCGAATTACATACACTAATACGAATCAACCTGATTCGAATTACACACACTAACACACACTAATTCGAATCACTTTGATTCAAATTAGTCAATTTGTCGTGCCCATAGTAATTCGAAACAGGCTATTTCGAATTACTCCCTATTTTGCATATATAAGTAGTTTGAAGTAACCTCATTCGAACTACTATTCCAAATCTATACCCCCACCAAATTCCAGAGAAAACGACCCAGTACGACTTCAACAAAGGCTTGAGCAGAATATTTAGCTGATGGGGGATAATCCGGACCGACTTTATCGTTTGGATGGAGTAGCACATATAGGTGGTGTCATCAATAAAGAGGTTAGTGCAAACTTGTTCTTTTAAAATAGGAGTGAATAACTTTTTTTAATATATATATTTTTTATATATTTTGTTAGTGGTTTTGATAGTGAATGATGTTAGTGGTTTTGTTAGTGAATGATGTTAGGGGTTTTGTTAGTGGTTTTGATAGTAAATGATGTTAGTGGTTTTGTTAGGGACTTTGTTAGTGGTTTTGGGGGTGAATGATGTTAGTAGTTTTGTTATTGGTTTTGTTAGTGGTTTTGTTAGTGAATGATGTTAGTGATTTTGTTAGTGAATGATGTTAGTGGTTTTGTTAGTGGTTTTTCTAGGGTACTGTTTCATGGCATCCAAGTCCAAAGATGAAAAGTGCGGAAGGTATTGCTGACTCCCAGAGCTAGAACCACCACCAGCCCCAGTTGGATTACTCGCTGCAATGTCATCGCCACTGTCATCAGCAATGAGGTCAGGCTCCACATCATTATCATCCAGCAATGCATCACCTATCCCAGCCGGTGTCCCACACTGCAAAGAACTCGGCACCCTCTCCACGATACCAACCTCTCCGCCACCACTGCAGTTGAGATCAACGACGAACGACGGGGACGCGACAGGCTAGTCCCTAGGTGCATTCACGGGCACGGACGAACATGCACCAACGGGTCTTGAGCTAGAACCGGCTACCGTGCCTAGAGTTTGGGTATTCCGGTTCGAACCTCCTGTGCTAGATACCACATCAACCAACTTTGCCAACAGCTCAGGTGTCCTGACCTCGGAAAACTGCCGGCGACAATGGAACAGGACCTGCAAATTCTCGTCACTCCCTATAATGAAAGAATCGTACTTCGCGTCATCTCCAAGCACTGAGATCGGAATGTGATAGATTAACTTCTGAACCTATTTCATGCCTTGCAGCCCAAGTTTCTGTATTATAGAATTCAAGAAGTCATCGAATCTCGTCGTAGGTCTCATAAAAATACTCAGAGGATCTTTATCAGTGAACTTCACACTGGAGCGTGTCTTTCTCTTAATCGACCCTCTATAATGCGCCAACACTACAAAAGCTCTCCTCACTAGCCATTTTGTCTCACTCAAATGAATTCAACTTACATTCACACCATATTTATACACGTCTGGGGCTTCCTAATTCGAAATAGCCAATTTTGAATTACATACACATAATTCGAATCAGCTAAATTCGAACTATAATTCGAATTCCTCTCCATATAATTCGAATCAGTTAGATTCGAACTGCCCATGCATAATTCGAATTGGGGTGATTCGAACTACCCCTGCATGATTCGAATCAGCACGATTCGAACTATCAAGAATGCAAACTCCCTCACTAATTCAAAGAGCATTGATTCGAATTACTAAGCTTTTTAGTTCGAACAGATTGATTCGAATTACATAGAGACATGCTTTTGGTTGATCCATATTTCTTTTTTCCGTTTGGCTTAATCATGTAATATCTCATACAAGCTGACTTAATACTGCCATTTGCCTTAATTTTGTAAAACATATATTAATATCAAAGGATAACTTTGTACACATTAAAAAATATATTATTATATAATAGTTAATTTTACTAAAATAATATTATATATAACATTTTGAATAAAATTCAATGTTTACAAATATTTGAATAAAAAGTATATTATATTGTTTAACAAAATTAACTATTACAATGTTTTTAATATTTTTTAAGGAATAATTTAATTATTTTCAAGTAATATAAAATAATTTAATTATTTTCAAATAATATAAAGTAATTTTATTATTTATATTTTGTTACTAAAAATAATACTACATAATAATTAATAATAATAAATAAAAATATTTTTATATATATTTTATATTTATTTATTTCAAAGAAAAAGATTATATTTTTATTTTTAAAATATTATATATTAAAATGTATTTATATATATGCATATATATGTATTAATATGTTTTATTTTTATAAAGTCTATAAATACTTTTCATTTATAACATCTTTTGATGTTTATTTAATAGAATTTAATAATTTCTAAAAAGTAGCGTATATAATATATACAAAATTATTAGACTCGTTTTAGTCGGCCCAACTTAAATCATTAAAAGCCCATTGTTACTTACCATATCTCACTGATTTCAATCAATTCCAATTAATTCAATATTTGTTTATTTGTTCAACATCATCAATTGCCCATTATATTTTCATATCTCTTCTTTTGCATCCATTAGTATTTTCTTTCTTTTACAACCTTTAATTTCAGAAATACCCTTAAAGAAATAAATAAAAAGAACGATAATTGAAATATATAACAATTTTTGTATTGGACATTTTTGTCTCTAAAAATTTTTTATTACATTGAGTTTTTTAAACTTTACAAAGTAAGATATATAAGTTCCTACCTTAGTCAGACTCATTATTTTTATTTGGACAAATAAATTTTTAAAAGTGTGACAAAAATTTCTATTAATTGTGTTTGCTTCTACTGAAATCAATACTGAAATACTGTGGTATAGGATTGAAAAGAGACAGGCTGAAATGAGCGTTAAAGAAACTTGGGTTGATGGATCATTGGTTAGTGAAGGGTTTAGCTTACATTATCCTGTTTTGGATTATTAATATAACTAGGGTTGCACATGGATCGAATAATTATCCGCATCCAATCCGAATTTTGTGGATATTATCCGATTCGCACTATGATATGATCAGATAGAGGATTTGGCAGTGATACCCGCGGATCCGATCCACAAATCCGCATATCCATATATCATATAAATAGCCTAGTTTCACCAAGTGTTGTGCTATGAATTTTAGCGTGTTGTCATGAATTTTATGATATCTTGTTTTTAGTTTTTTATGTTGTACTTCAACTTAGAACAATTAAACTTAGATCTTGTGTTATTATTATTATTATTTTTTTTGTTATTCAAGAGAACTTTTATTGATAATATTTTAGGAGTAAATAGGCTTAAACAGGTGAAAAAATAGATTTTCTAGACATTTTGAAAAACAGCCAAACAGGGCCTTAAATCAATTTTCTGAATTATGTGAATATAGCCGATATCCGATCCGACCTGAAAAAACGCAGATATCATATCCGATCCGATCCGATAGGAGTAGTACGGATCAGATAGAATTTTAGGCTATATTTGATCTGATCTGATCCGTGTGCAGCTCTAAGTATAACCTTAGTCTTAGATCTTAATTGTTTGGAGTTTAGAATTGTCTATTGGGTTTGTGAGATTTTACCTCGTCTTTATTTGGAACTTTTACCCTCCTGGGAACCTTTTTGGTTCTTACCCGTTTCAAAAATTTGCTGTTTTTCAGATAGAGGACGTGATGCATCTCATTGAGCGTGTTGGATGCTCTCCTAGAAGCGAAGATTTATTTTAGGAGTTGTATTTTGTACTTAGTTTATATATATATATATCCTCCACTTTTGTATATTAATTTGTATATCCCTTTTAGAGGTTGATTTTGGAGAACTAGAATTTATGTTTATGGTTGTTAGTCGTTTGAGGTTGTACATGTATATTTCTAGCCAGCCTTTGCTTTGTAGGTCAAGACTAGAGTTTGTTATGTCAGGAAATTATTTAATTTTCTAATTTATTTGTGGACAATACATATATTAATTATAATCATAAATTACGCTATTTCAAATTAAATGACTTATATAATGATGATCTCATTTATTGTTATAAATATTAAATTGAATAAGTCATAATTACTTTTGATTTGGAATTAAATGAGAATAAAACCAGATATTGTCTTTTGTTCTTTAGATAATTATCTTTTGTATTTTAGATATATTATCTTTTGGACTTTAGATACTATTTTATTTGGGCTTTAGGGTTTAATGGGTGCCATGCTCAAATATAAATAGTGCCTTTAGGGTTTCGGTCCTCAATATACCAAAGCCGCCTCTACAACTCTTTCTCCATCAGAGGAGTTGTAATTCAGCCGCCTAGGAATACAGAAGGCTTTGGTTGAGGAAGATCGAAAGAACCACAAGATCTAAATTCTTCCATCAATTTCTGACTTTTATGAGTAAAGGTACGCTTCCGCATTATGATATATTTTTGGTGATTCAATATGGATGATCTGGGTTAATAAAATTATTTATTCCAACAAGTGGTATCAGAGCCATCCATAATTTAGTCATAAAAATATTTGATTTTATTTTGTTGGATCAATATATATACATATGCGTTGTTTACATTATATATGAAATTGTTGCACGCTTAATGAAATTGTTCCTGATTGTGTGTGTAACACCCTACCACACAGAGCCTTATGCTTAAGTCATAAGACAAAGGTGGCGAGGTATTATGACCTCTAAAAGTAAAATTTAGTATATATATAGTATTGTGAAAAATGTTGATAACTAGGAGCCTTTGAAGAAAAAGGGATAAAACAAAAACCGTTAAATTGAAAAGCGCAACACTCCGATCGATAGCGTAACAAGACCGACAAAGGATAAACTAACGCAAATCCATAAACAAAAGAGTGCCAAAGATATGAATATCAAGACTCAAGACCCGATTTGTGAAGATAACAGGTCCGAGCATAAAGTATATACAAATATATAAAGCAAGAAACCCAAAGGAAACCCAAAGGGCGAAATACAAAACCTATTCTCCAAAACAACCTCTAAGAGGAGTCAAAACAGTATATATATATATATATATATATATATATATATATATATATATATATATATATATATATATATATATATTTAGTGGAGATAAAATTATTTAAGTGAAAATATGAAGCCAAAGTAAGTCCCAAAAACAAGGATCTTCGCTAATCCGGAAGTCTCCAACATGCCTCAGCGAGAAGCCTCACGTCTTGCATCTGAAAACCACAAAATCCGCATGGGTGAGAACCAGAGGTTCTTAGTATGGTAACAGTGCCCACATATCTAACATGTAATGTCATGGGAAAGCCGAAGGCAATCCTAGAACTTCCACCAGATAATTCAAAGCTTATAAACAGACTAAACCATAAATGGCGACTGACTAAAAATCTTCAGTCTAACTAACATTCTCCTTTCCAAATCCTACAAACCTCCCAACCACCAGCAGTAATATAATATGGCAAACACAATTATATCAGACAAGGAGATATACAAATAGGAAGCAGATATAACATTTAGACAATTAGTAGGTAATATGCAGTCAATTAGGCAATTTCAAACAATTCACATAATATGCATATGATGAATGCCTGTCCTAATGGCTGATGAGTCTCATCTGTCGGTTATAAGGCCAATCCGATAAGTCCTGGTAGCTAACCATTGGACTGTCCCTCTGTCGTGCATCCCCAACTAGAGTTATACTCAATCATAAATCATAATTCATATCCAACACCCTCACTGGTGTATATTCACGGGGGCAAGCTCATCCGAAACTTTCAGTGTCCGGCCACACTTACGACATAGGGTCAGCAGAGTATCAAGTCTCCACCTGGAGCACATGGTGGCTAGCCACTGCTTTCTCCCAGGGAAACTCGTATCTCAGATAGTGGAAGTGCAACATTCACAGTTCATTCAATAAGCATATATGCAATCATAATACGGCAATAACTCAGCCATCCGGCTCATAATTCAACCCATAACTAGCCAATTCATTAACAATTACAGCCCTTCAGCTCATGGCATATCAAGCACTTCCACATTCATCCTCCGTATCTCATACAATGATCCTTGATCATCATTCATCATTAATTCTCCCCTTTCTTCATTCATAAGCTACCACATTTGCTACCCCTTCTCATTGCTAGGCATATCATCAAGTTTTAAGACATAAGGGGTGAGATCGGAGGCTTAGAAGTCTGAAATTTGGCTTTAAAACTCAAAAATCAACTTTGGGATGAACACAGGGTCACGCTTGTGCGTCGCCCATGCGCACGCGTGGAGTGCCTCAAGACACAATGATGCGTACGCATCCCACACGCGCACACAAGGATAGGTGAAAAACCAA
This sequence comes from Arachis hypogaea, assembly GCF_003086295.3. Taxonomy (NCBI): domain Eukaryota; kingdom Viridiplantae; phylum Streptophyta; class Magnoliopsida; order Fabales; family Fabaceae; genus Arachis; species Arachis hypogaea. Next base: position 142,104,627 of record NC_092050.1, on the reverse strand, counting down.
GTGACGCCTACGCGTCAGCCATGCGTACGCGTGGGTGCGTTTTGTGCCCCAAGCACAAAACCAGTACAACTCAGGCACAACTCCTTGGAATTTGGCTGGGCAAATTGAATTCGCTCATCGACGCGTACGCATAAGCCACGTGCACGCGTGGGTAGTGAAACTTTGAAAATGACGCGTGCGCGTCTGCCACGCCTAGCGTGGGAGTGCATTCTGCCAAAAATTTTACTAAGTTAAAAAGCTGCAGAATTCACAGTTTCAAACTCCAATCTTCCGACGGGCATAACTTCTTCGTTTGAAATCATTTTTTACCCGTTTATTGAACGTCATAAACATCCCGGATCCAATATCATTTCTAAATAAGTTTGGCACAAAACGGGAATCTGGAGTCCAAGTTATACTCCATCAAAGTATGACCAAAAATCACATTTTCATACAAAACCACAAAGTGCCATTTTCAAAACAAATCAATTCCAACCCCTTTTGAAATCAACCAAAACATACCAAAAATCAACTTCAAGCCTCCTCAACTCAAATGTTAACATTTTTATCAAAATTATAACCATCAACCCACTATATCAACCAATCTCATCACATAATCCAATTTAAAACACAATACCAGGTCATATATATTTTCCTCATTCCAATTTCCAACAATCAATCATCAATACATAAATCTTCACCACCCTCATTCTCAACATGGTTTCACCCACATTTCAACCTCAACCAATCATCAATCATATATCAAAGCATGCATATCTCTCATGCATCACACCACCAAATTATCAATATTCATAATCACATATACGACCATACAATTTATTTCAACCATTCAACAACATCAACCATTCAAATCCTATCTTAGGGCCTCTAGCCTAAGTTTTCACACCACATTACATTTTAGATACAGGAAACTGAGACCATACCTTAGCCGATTTCCCTGCTCAATCCGGAGCACTTCCAAATCACTTTTTCACAAGCTCACCAAGCTTCAACACCTCCAAGAACAGATTTTTATCACACCAAAACCTTTTTCTAAGCTTTCTAAAATCTCAATCAAGCTTCAATATCCACATACACACTACCTAAGCCACAAATATCACATTTAAACACAACAACTCAATACCCAACATCATAAACCAACAAGTTCCACTAGAGTTGAGAATCTTACCGCACTCAAGGGTCAAGGAGACAAGATTACTCTTCTTCTTCAAGCTAGTTGGGTCCTATAACATCAAAGAGCCTAAAATCTCAACACTTTTCACCCAAAAATTCGAATTTAAGGGACGAGGAACTGAACCAAAATCGTGGATTACCTCAAGAACAAGGTAGTGGATTTTGTAGAGCTCTTCGCGGTGAACACGTGGATGCAAACGGTGCGGCAATCGGAGCTTCGGATCAAAAGTTATGGTGGTTTGAAGATCAAACAAGGGTAGAACTTTGGAGAAGTGTTCTTCCCCTTTCCATTTCTTTTTTCAGCGTGGGTGAGTGCTTTGTGAGGAGAGAAAGTGCTAAAATGAGGGTTTTAGGTTTAGTTTGATTGGGCTAAGGGCCCAATATGGGTCCGGTTAGCCCGGTTTGGCCCGTTCAGTCCAATCTTGGGTCGATTTCTATAAAATTGGTATCAAAATTCTTGTCTCAATCTCCTCTATCATATTAAGCCATAAAAAAATCACATTTTTGGATTTCTAGAATAAATTCTCATTTATGGGCTATTTAGTCGTTAATTAATCAGGTTTTACATTCTACCCACCTAATTGGGAATTTTGCCCACAAAATTCGAATTCAATTACCTGAGAATAAGTGTGGATAGTCAGTTCGCATCTCCGACTCAAGTTCCCAAGTGTGGTCCTCAACACCGGCTCGACTCCATGCCACTTTGACTAATGAAACTTCTTTTCCACGTAAATGTTTGATACTTGTATCGTCAATTCTGACCGGAGTTACCGGAAGCGTCAAATTTTCCTTTAACTAAACAGACTCAGGTTCTAACAAATGGCTAGCATCAGGAGTATATTTCTGAAGCTACGACACGTGAAATACGTCGTGCAGGCTCGAAAGGTGGGGTGGTAGAGCCATCCGATATGCCACTGGCCCAACCCTCTCCAGGATCTGAAACGGACCGATGTATCGAGGATTCAACTTCTTCGCTTTAATTGCTCTACCTACTCCTGTGGTTGGAGTAACTTTAAGGAAAACATGGTCTCTCCTCAAATTCCAAGGGCTTCCGCTTCTGGCTGGTGTAACTTTTCTGACAACTCTGTGCAATGAGTATCCTATCTCGGATTTTCTTGACTCGTTCGGTAGTCTCAGCTATCATCTCCGGCCCCAACAAGCTTTTCTCCCCAGCTCCATACCAACATAGCGAAGATTGACTTTTCCTCCCATACAAGGCCTCATACGAAGCCATTTCGATGCTCGCATGGTAGCTATTATTGTATGCAAACTCTACTAACAGCATATACCGATCCCAACTCGCTGGTTGGTCCAAAACACAAGCCCTCAACATATCCTCTAGTGTTTGGATCGTCCTCTCGGATTGACCATCTATTTGAGGATGGTAAGCCGTACTCAAGCTTAATCGGGTTCTGAAAGCCTTCTGAAATGCACCCCAGAACCTTGAAGTGAAACGAGAATCTCGATCATAAATTATAGTAGTAGGCACACCGTGAAGTCTCACAATCTCCTTTATGTACAAGCATGCTAACTCCTCAAGAGTGTAGTTCATCCGAATGGATAGGAAGTGAGCCGACTTCGTCAATCGGTCCACAATCACCCAGACAGCATCAAAACCAGCCTAGTCCTTGGCAATCCAGACACAAAGTCCATCACAATGCTCTCCCACTTCCATTGCGGAACTTCTAAAGGTTGCAACGTCCTTGAAGGTCTCTGATGTTCGATCTTCACCTTCTGACAAGTTAAGCACTTTGAGATGTATTCTGCCATATCATTCTTTATACCCGGCCACCAAAACATCGCCTTTAAATCATGGTACATCTTAGTACTCCCCGGGTGAATAGAGAATCCGCTTTTGTGTGCCTCCTTTAAGATATCTTGTCGCAAAGTGCCAACATCCGGCACAATGATCCTATCCTTGAATCTTCATAGCCCATCTTGATCCCCTGACACTCTCCACCACTTTCCTTGCTCAATAGCTGGCAACACCTTCGATAACACGTCATCGTTTTCATGAGTCTTTAGGAGTTCGGATTTAAAGTCACTTGAGATCTGCAATCGAGTCAAACATAGAGTTCCAGACACTTCTTGAACACCAATCTTCAGAATCTCGAATTCCTTGAGTAACTTCTCTTCTTGAAGCATCATCCAAGAAGCGTACAACGACTTCCGACTTAACGCATCCGCCACTACATTGGCTTTTCCCAGATGGTAATTCAACTCAAAGTCGTAGTCCTTCAATAACTCCATCTACCTCCTCTGTTGCATATTGAGCTTTTTCTGATCAAAGAGATATTTCAAACTCTTGTGATCAGAGAAAACTTGGAACTTAACCCCATAGAGGTAATGCCTCCACACCTTTAGCGCAAACACAACCGCAGCAAGCTCCAAATCGTGCGTAGGGTAATTAACTTCATGAGGTCTCAACTGCTGTGAGGCATACGCCACCACATTATGATGCTGCATCAGCACGCACCCTAAACCCTTCAGTGAGGCATCATAGTACACCTCAAATGATTCGTTTGGCTCAGGTACCACCAACACAGGCGCAGTGGTCAATTTTTGCTTCAATGCTTGAAAGCTCTCCTCACACTCAGGAGTCCAAACAAACGGTGCATCCTTGTGGGTTAACTTTGTTAATGGCAAAGCTATTTGTGAAAAGCTTTTGATGAATCTTTGGTAGTAGCTAGCTAAGCCCAGAAAACTCCTTATCTCAATAACTGAGGTTGGTTACTGCCATTCCATCACTGCTTCCACCTTAGAAGGATCTACAGTTATCCTCTGTTTACTCACCACGTGACCCAGAAACTTCACCTCACTCTTCTAGAATTCATATTTAGACAATTTCGCATAGAGTTTCTTTTTCTTCAGTATCTGCAACACGGTCCTCAAGTGTTCCGTATGCTCCTCTTCAGTCTTAGAATAAATCAGTATGTCGTCAATGAAGACAACAACGAATTTATCCAGAAACGGACGGAAGACTCTATTCATATAGTCCATAAACACTGCAGGAGCATTTGTCATCCCAAAAGACATTACAGTGTACTCGTAATGACCATAACGAGTCCTGAAAGCGGTCTTAGGGATGTCCTCACCTCTCACCCTTATCTGGTGATAACCGGATCACAAATCGATCTTGGAGAAAACCCCAGCTCCTTATAACTGATCCATGAGATCGTCAATTCTTGGCAATGGATACTTATTCTTTATTGTGACCTTGTTCAGCTATCAGTAATCCACACAAGGTCGCATACTCTCATCTTTCTTCTTCACCAGCAACGCTGGTGCTCCTCACGGAGAAACACTTGGTCGGATGAAGTTCTTACCCAACAGATCCTCTAACTGAGACTTTAGCTCGACCATTTCCAGTGGTGACATCCTATAAAGAGCACTCGAGATTGGGCCAGCCCCAGGCACCAAGTCAATAGCAAACTCAACCTCTCGATTAGGTGGAAATTCATCAATATCGTCAGGAAACACCTCCGGAAACTCACACACAACCGTAATTTGTTCCAATCTTTGATCATCACCCGAAACACCCGCGGTTAATAACAGAATACCCTGACATTCGGTTCTAGAATAATATACCATTATAGAGTTCAAGTAATAATTATTCAACACAACCGGCCCTTCTGTATCTTCCGGCATAAAGTACACCGACTTTGCAGAACAGTCGAGCAAAACATGGTTCTTAGATAACCAATCCAAACCCAAGATAAGATCAAGACCGGTCATCGGCAAACAGATTAAATCATGGACAAAATCACGTTGCTGGACCCTAAATGAGACTTGCGGGCACCCTAGCCTAGTTATCATGGCTTCATGGGTAACATTATACACCTTTAGGTCATAACCTAAGACTACAATCTTCAATCCTAACTCGCTAGCTTTTTCAAATGCAATGAATGAATGCGTTGCTGCCAAATCAAATAAAGCATTTAAAACTTGACCAGCCATTTCACAGTTACCTCGGATAAGTGTCTCAGATCCCTCGGCACCAACAGCTGAGGTGGTGAACACCCGACCAGGCTGCTGTGCTCTCCCTGCACCTTGCTTCTGCTTTTCTGGACAGTTTACAGCCTTATGTCCCGCCTTACAACAAGAATAGCACAAGCCACATCTGGCCTTGCACGAGGCTCCCGGATGGTGACTTCTGCACCTAGCACAAGTTTGCTCATTCTGAGACTGCTTCCCAAACCTTTTCCCTTGGGAGTTGTTGTTGTTGCTGTTGGGCCTCCTGAAAGAGCCTCCCCGCTTGAAAGGCGAACCTCTAGGAGCAAGGCTCTTCCCTCGGTTCTGTGGAATGGTCCCCTATGGCTTCCTCTCTCAGCAGCTTCTTTTTTCACACACTCTTCAGCAACTCTGCTCTTGTTTACTAACTCTGAGAAAGTTTTGATCTCCATTGGTCCCACTGAGCTAAAGATGTCGCTCCGGAGTCTTCCTTCATACTTAATGTACTTCCATTCCTCAAAGTCTCCCAGAGCTCCCTGACACATACGGGAAAACCTGAATAGCTCCTCAAACTTGTTAGTATACTCAGATACGGACATAGCACCCTGCTTCAGCTGCAGTAACTCGAGTTCCTTGGCCGTCCTGGCAGAATTGGGAAAGTACTTCTTATAGAACTCCTCCTGGAAGGCATCCCAGGTGATAGGGTCATCACCCTGCTGCAGGAGACGTCGAACTCCTTGCCACCAATGCGATGCTTCCCCAGTGAGCAAATAGGTAGCAAATTCAACACATTGCCTTTCAGGTACCATTTGCGCTTGCAATGCTTGCTCCATACCCTGAAACCAGGTATCGGCTTCAGTCGGGTTAGTGGTTCTATTGAACTTAGGTGGATTAATCTTCAAGAAGGTTGCCAGTGTCATCGGGCCCTGAGCTTCACTTCCGTCATGGCCATGGTTGTTCATCTATTGCCCAAGGGCCGCAGCAGTGGCCTGCATAGCAGCAGCCATATTCTCCAACACCACCATAAAATCTACCAGGTTATTTGGGTTAGCTCCCGGTCCCTAAGTACTAGTACGACCTCTCCCGCAACCTCGACCGCATCCACGAGGCACCATCTGGTTCCTATACACACCAAACAATCTATATTAAGTTGATCAATCTCAATATCGGAAGTCTAGTGCTTCAAAGTCCCAAATGCATGCTTATGAACGTTTATGCCAGTTATATCAATTAGATATCCTAATAGCACATAACACACATACAGAGAATGCACAGAAGCATAGTCAGTCCATCCCTCAGGCTCTACAAGAACGAACTGCTCTAATACCATAATGTAACACCCTACCACACAGAGCCTTATGCTTAAGTCATAAGACAAAGGTGGCGAGGTATTACGACCTCTAAAAGTAAAATTTAGTATATATACAGTATTGTGAAAAATGTTGATAACTAGGAGCCTTTGAAGAAAAAGGGATAAAACAAAAACCGTTAAATTGAAAAGCGCAACACTCCGATCGATAGCGTAACAAGACCGACAAAGGATAAACTAACGCGAACCCATAAACAAAAGAGTGCCAAATATATGAATATCAAGACTCAAGACCCAGTTTGCGAAGATAACCGGTCTGAGCATAAAAGTATATACAAATATATAAAGCAAGAAACCCAAAGAAAACCCAAAGGGCGAAATACAAAACCTATTCTCCAAAACAACCTCTAAGAGGAGTCAAAACAGTATATTTATATACATTTTTAGTGGAGATAAAGGTATTTAAGTGAAAATATGAAGCCAAAGTAAGTCCAAAAAACAAGGATCTTCGCTAATCCGGAAGTTCCCAGCATGCCTCAGCGAGAAGCCTTACGTCCTGCATATGAAAATCACAAAATTCGCATGGGTGAGAACCGGAGGTTCTCAGTATGGTAACAGTGCCCACATATCTAACATGTAATGTCCTGGAAAAGCCGAAGGCAATGCTAGAACTTCCACCAGATAATTTAAAGCTTATAAACAGACTAAACCATAAATGGCGACTGACTAAAGATCTTCAGTCTAACTAACATTTCTCTTTCCAAATCCTGCAAACCTCCCAACCACCAGCAGTAATATAATATGGCAAACACAATTATATCAGACAAGGAGATATACAAATAGGAAGCAGATATAACATTTAGACAATTAGCAGGTAATATGCAGTCAATTAGGCAATTCCAAATAATTCACATAATATACATCTGATGAATGCCTGTCCTAATGGCTGATGAGTCTCATCTGTCGGTTATAAGACCAACCTGACAAGTCCTGGTAGCTAACCATTGGACTGTCCCTCTGTTGTGCATCCCCAACTCGAGTTATACTCAATCAAAAATCATAATTCATATCCAACACCCTCGCTGGTGTATATTCACGGGGGCGAGCTCATCCGGAACTTTCACAGTGTCCGGCCACACTTACGACATAGAGTCAGCAGAGTATCGAGTCTCCACCTGGAGCACATGGTGGCTAGCCATTGTTTTCTCCCAGAGAAACTCATATCTCAGATGGTGGAAGTGCAACATTCACAGTTCATTCAATAAGCATATATGCAATCATACTCAACCATAATTCAATAATAGCTCAGCCATAATACGGCAATAACTCAGCCATCCAGCGCATAATTCAACCCATAACGAGCCAATTCATTAACAATTACAGCCCTTCGACTCATGGAATATCAAGCACTTCCATATTCATCCTCCGTATCTCATACAATGATCCTTGATAATCATTCATCATTAATTCTCCCCTTTCTTCATTCACAAGCTACTACATTTGCTAGCCCTTCTTATTGCTAGGCATATCATCAAGTTTTAAGACATAAGGAGTGAGATCAGAGGTTTAGAAGTCTGAAATTTGGCTTTAAAAACTCAAAAATCAACTTTGGGATGAAAACAGGGTCACGCTTGCGGGTCGCCCACGCGCACGCGTGGAATGCCTCAAGACACAGCGACGTGTACGCGTCCCTCCACGCAAACGTGGATAGGAGAAAAACCAAGTGACGCCTACGCGTCAGCCACGCGTACGCGTGGGTGCGTTTTGTGCCCCAGGCACAAAACCAGCACAACTCAGACACAACTCTCTGGAATTTGGCTGGGCCAATTGAATTCGCTCATCGACGCGTACGCGTGGGCCACGCACACACGTGGGTAGTGAAACTTTGAAAACAACGCGTGCGCGCTGGCCACGCTTACGCGTGGGAGTGCATTCTGCCAAAAATTTTACTAAGTTAAAAAAGCTGCAGAATTCACAATTTCAAACCCCAATCTTCCGACGGGAATAACTTCTTCGTTTCAAATCATTTTTCACCCGTTCTTCAAACGACCTAAACATCCCGGATCCAATTTTATTTCTAAATAAGTTTGGCATAAAACGAGGATCCGGAGTCCAAGTTATGCTCCGTCAAAGTATGCTCAAAAACCACATTTTCATACAAAACTACAAAGTGCCATTTTCAAAACCAACCAATTCCAACCCCTTTTGAAATCAACCAAAACATACCAAAAATCAACTTCAAGCCTCCTCAACTCAAATGTTAACATTTTTATCAAAATCATAACCATCAACCCACTATATCAACCAATCTCATCACATAATCCAATTTAAAACACAATACCATGTCATATATATTTTCCTCATTCCAATTTCCAACAACACCATTTCCAATCAATTATCAATACATACATTCATCACCACCCTCATTCTCAACATGGTTTCACCAACATTTCAACCTCAACCAATCATCAATCATATATCAGAGCATGCATATCTCTCATGCATCACACCACCAAATTATCAATATTCATAATCACATATACGACCATACAATTTATTTCAACCATTCAACAACATCAACCATTCAAATCCTATCTTAGGGCCTCTAGCCTAAGTTTTCACACCACATTACATTTTAGATACAGGAAACCGAGATCATACCTTAGCCGATTTTTTCGCTCAACCCGGAGCACTTCCAAATCACTTTTTCACAAGCTCACCAAGCTTCAACACCTCCAAGAACAGATTTTTATCACACCAAAGCCCTTTTTCAAGCTTTCCAAAATCTCAATCAAGATTCAATATCCATATACACACTACCTAAGACACAAATATCACATTCAAATACAACAACTCAATACCCAACATCATAAGCCAACAAGTTTCACTAGGGTTGAGAATCTTACCGCATCCAAGGGTCAAGGAGACAAGATTACTCTTCTCCTTCAAGCTAGTTGGGTCCTATAACATCAAAGAGCCCAAAATCTCAACACTTTTAACCCAAAAATATGAATTTAAGGGATGAGGAACTGAACCAAAATCGTGGCTTACCTCAAGAACAAGGTAGTGGGTTTTGTAGAGCTCTTTGCGGCAATTGGAGCTCCGGATCAAAAGTTATGGTGGTTTGAAGATCAAACAAGGGTAGAACTTTGGAGAAGTGTTCTTTCCCTTTCCATTTCTTTTTTCAGCATGGGTGAGTACTTTTTGAGGAGAGAGAGTGCTGAAATAAGGGTTTTAGGTTTAGTTTGGTTAGGCTAAGGGCCCAATATAGGTTCGATTGGCCTGGTTTGGCCCGTTTGGTCCAATCTTCGGCCGATTTCTATAAAATTGATATCGAAATTCTCGTCTCAATCTCCTCTATCATATTAAGCCATAATAATCACATTTTTGGCTTTCTAAAATAAATTCTTATTTATAAACTATTTAGTCGTTAATTAACCAGGTTTTACAGTGTGTGCATCAATACATATATATACATTATATATGAAACATATTCCTTCCATACCGTTTTGGATTGCTTTTATATATATTACATGTTATGCATATATGTATACTGTTGGCCATTTATTATACACATATATATTATTATTCTTTCGATATATATATATATATATATATTTTGATACTCATGAAATTAATGATTTATTCTAAAACATTAATAAAATATTGCTAAATTTGGATTGTCTAAAGATTTAAATTGTGTGTGTCAATAATTTGCTGTAAAGTTAATTGATCATCTTTTAGGATATAAAGATTATTATGTATATGTCACTTATGCGAATATTAATCTATTCAAAGAAAGATTTATATTTGGCCAAGTTATGGGTACATATTAATAATATTTAGAAGATAATGCTCATTAATTTTATCGGATCAAGAATTTTTGGCACATGAGTTATAATCATATTTTCTTTAAGGTCTGAAAAGACACTATTAAGATTTAATTCCTTTTGGGATTTAAGCATTTTTTTTATTGTTACATAAGAAAACTAGTAAAAATTTGGATTATTATACCCACCTATTTTATAAATATTTAGTTTTGGAATAAATTGATTGAAAATTATGTTGCCAAAGTAGCCCATTTTGTGAAAATTGATTTATTTAAAACATTAGAAATATGGTGATATGTAATTCATGCGAATATTGGTCAATCCAAAAGAAAGTCTATATTTGGCCGATTTACATACACATATTAATGGTAAATATATGTTTGGGTAACTAATTAAGAATAAAGTAATGCTTATTATTTATGCGGACAATAATCGACCCAAAGGAAGTTTATTGTTCGGCCAAATAATAAGCATTGCACACTTCTGTTTATTTTTTATTAATTATGCGATCAATAATCGGCTCAAAGGAAGGTTATTGTTTGGCCAATTAATAGAAAATATATGCGGTAATAAATAGGTTGCGAAGTTTAAGTTTCCATGTGCGCATTCAGTCGGTACAAAGAAAGGCTTAATGTATGACAGAAATTTTGACAATATTTGATTACTGCAATGAGAGTATCACTTACAGTTAATTTTCTATCCAAAGATAAAAATTAATGTTGTTCTAGATATCTCAATATGGATTTTTCTCATTATTTAACTAATATTTACTGCATGTTCTTTTGTTCTAATACAGAAACTATGTTTTCAGCTACCAATGATTCTGCACAAATTAGCAGTATTCCTATGTTGAATGGTTCAAAATTTAAGGTTTGGAAGGATACCGTGAAGATTGTCCTCGGTTGTATGGATCTGAATATAGCTCTTTGAGAGAAGAAACCTACTTCTACTCCGAAAAATCTCAATGAGGTTAAAATAGAGAAGTGGGAGAGATCCAATCAAATGAGCATTATGATCATGAAGCGCTCAATGCCTGAGGCGTTTTGGGGCTCAATTACTGAGGATAAAGATACTAAACAGTTCTTAAAAGATGTTGAAAAATTCTTTACTAGTAATGAAAAGACGGATGCAAGTAGCCTTTTGAGCAAACTTGTCTCCATGAGGTATAAAGGTAAAAGGAACATAAGGGAGTATATTATGGAAATGTCTCATCTTACTTCAAAATTGAAAGCACTAAAGTTAGAGTTGTCTGAATATTTACTCGTGCATTTCATTTTGATCTTCCTTCTTGCACACTTTGGGTAATTCAAAGTGAGTTATAATACTATGAAGGACACTTGGTCCTTAAATGAGCTTATATCTCACTGTGTGAAGAAGAAGAGAGGCTACAGCAAGATAAGACTGAAAGTGCTCACATGGCTTCAACTTCTCATTATAAAAGAAAGCGTGATACTACTGCGGATGTACCTTCTCAGCAGAAAAAGGCTAAGAAATAGGATCAAGTTTCAACCTGTTTTTTCTGTAAGAAGGTGGGACACATGAAGAAGGATTGTACCAAATATGCCACCTGGTGTGTAAAGAAAGGTATAATTCTTACTTTCGTTTATTGTGAGGCTAGTTTAAGTTATGCACCGGTTAATACTTGGTGGGTAGATTCTGCTGCTACTACTCATGTAAGTATTACTATGTAGGGTTGCCTGTGGAGCCGACTGCCAAGTGATGCTGAAAGACACATCTATGTGACAGACGACAATATAGTTGCAGTCGAAGCTATATGAACCTTTAGATTATATTCCACGAGTGGATTTCACTTAGATTTATTAGAGACATTTTATGTAACGTCATTTAGACAAAATTTGGTTTCTGTTTCTTGTTTGGACAAATCAAGTTATTTTTGTTCGTTAGGAGACAATAAAGTCAGTCTCTTTTATAATTCGAATAATATTTGCTCTGGTCATTTGGTGGATAATCTATATAGGCTTGACCTAAATTCCTATAATAATGAAATACTGCAAACAGGTACAAAACGAAAACTAAATGAGAATTCGGCATCATTATAGCACAAATGCCTAGGTCACATCTCTAAACAGAGAATTCAAAGGCTCGTATCGGATGGAATTCTTGGACCCCTAAATTTGGCAAATTTTGAAGTTTGCATTGAGTGCATAAAGGGAAAAAGGACAAACGAAAGGAAATTAGGTGCTGAGAGAGTTAAAGATGTCTTAGAACTGATACATACCGATATATGTGGTCCATTCCCTACTGTCTCTTGGAATGGATAACAATACTTTATTATGTTCATAAATGATTACTCTCGTTACGGGTATCTGTATTTAATTCATGAAAAGTCCCAAGCCTTGGATGTTTTCAAGTCTTTCAAAGCTGAAGTTGAACTTCAACTTGAAAAGAAAATTAAAGCTGTCAAATCTGATCGTGGTGGTGAATACTATGGAAGATGCGACGGTTCAGGTGAGCAACATCCTGGACCTTTTGCTCTTTTCCTAGAGGAGTGTGGTATTGTTCCGCAATACACCATGCCAGGCAAACCTAGCATGAATGGTTGCAGAGTGAAGGAACCGAACTCTTAAGGACATGGTGAGAAGTATAATTAGTCATTTTTCCTTGTTTGAATCACTTTGGAGAGAAGTCTTAAAGACCGCAGTGCACGTCCTTAATAGGATGCCAAGCAAAGCAGTTAACAAAACTCCATATGAAATTTAGACTGGGAAAAGGCCCAGTATAAAGCATTTGCATATTTGGGGATGTCCAGCTGAGGCGCGACCTTATAGGCTGCATGAAAGAAAATTGGACTCAAGGATAATTAGTTGCTAGTTGTTGGTTACGCTGAGCGTTCACGGAGGTACAAGTTTTACAATCCTACATGAAGGTCTATTTTTTAAAATGGTAAATGCGAGATTTCTTGAGGATGTTGAGTTTGGGGGGAGGGGGGAAGAAAATACTAGGAATGTTGCTTTTGATGAGGATTTTATAACTGATAATGATCCGGTCTTTGTACCTATTATTATTCAAGACACAGTTATAGTATAAGAGCACAATGAGAATCCTACTGTAGATCCAGTTACAATACTATAGAACAATGAGAATATCATTGTTGCTCAAGATACTGCTACAAGACAGCAAAATAATGAGAATCCTCCTCAATCCCAACCCATATAGCAAGCTCAACAACCTCAAGAAGTGACATTAAGGAGATCCAACAGAGAAAGAAAAAAAATCCATCTATGGTCTCAAACAAGCTTCCTGCCAATGGTGTCACAAGTTTAATCAAGTCATTATCTCATATAATTTTGAGGTAAATATTATAGATAAATGTGTATACCGTAAGTTCAGTAGGAGTAAATACATATTTTGGTCTTATATGTTGATGACATTCTACTTGCCAGTAATGATATAGGCTTGTCGCTTGAAACTAAGAAATTTCTATCGAACAAATTCGAAATGAAAGATCTTAGTGATGTCTCTTTTGTATTAGGAATCAAGATACTAAGAGATCGCTCTCAAGGTATTCTTGGATTATCACAAAAGAACTATATCAAAAAAGATTTTAAGTAGATATGTCATGAAAAGTTGTAGACCAATGGACACACCCGTAGCTATAAGAGACAAGTTTAGTCTCAAGCAATGCCCCAAAAATGATATTGAGAAGACACCAATGCATGATAAACCTTATGTATCAGCATTAGAAAATTTAATGTATGCTCAAGTCTGCACACATCCCGATATATCATTTACAGTGGGAGTGTTGGGTAGATACTTGAGCAATCCGGGCATAGATCATTGAATAGCTGTTAAACGCGTAATGCGTTATCTAAAGAAAACAAAGGATTGCATGCTTACTTATCGGAGATCAGAAAAATTTTGGAGATCATTGGGTACTCTAATTCCAATTTCATGGCATATAGTTGTGAAACTTTGTCATTGAGCTTCGTATAATAGATGACATTGAAAGGCCATTAAAGATATTTTGTGACAATAAGTCAACAATATTATACTCCAACAACAATAAGAACTTGATAAAATCGCAAGTTCTTAGTTGTCAAGGAGAAAGGTTAAGAAAAACATATTTCTATAGAACATTGATAAGAGAATTATTGTCGTTTTAGAATCAATCAAAACAAGAATCAATTCGTTGGTAGCATAGTCCAAACCAATAATGAATTCTCCTAATCAAATGTCAAATATTCAAATTCAAAGTAACCAAGATCAAGAGTAATTCAACCTTGGGTCGTTCTTCCCTAGGAGTTGTAATGAAATGTACAATTATTGGCTATGAGAGAGAGCAGGGGGATTGGGAATGAAAGCAAGAGCAAGAAATGTAAATAGCAATGAATTGAAACAAGCATGCAAGGAATTTAAAGGAAGGCAATTAAAGGACTCTTGGCAAGAAGTGGGTAATCTAGGTTTCCTATCCTAGTTGTGGACCACAAACATGGTAATTGTGTGGAATCAATCCAAACTAGTCAATCCTCCTTGAAAATTTGTCAAAAGAGCATAATTGATCTCAATCCGTAAGTTCTAGTCAACTCACTAATTACTTAGTGAAAGACTAGCATTAATGAAAACCAAACCAATTAACTATTTTCACACAATGCGGAATGGATATCCACAACTCAATTCCACCCAAACACCCAATTTCTTAACCAAGAGTGAGAAAACTTAACATGCAAGAAATTAAAAGTCAAAAGCAATAAAAGTCAAAGCAAGTAAAATTAAAGTGCAAGAAACCTCTTGGCAAGTAATTGAGAACTAAGGCTACCTATCCTAATCATTGACCACAAACATATGATGATTATGAAGAGTTAATCCTACTTAGTCAACCTTACATCGAAGATAAGTCAAATAGGCATAGTTAATTTCAATCCCTAAGTCCTATGTTAACACTAAGGGGTCACATAGAGTCAAGGGAGACCAAATCAACTAACTACTCTAATGTATCAAACAAGAATGGACATCAATGACTCAAGGATCACCAAAGTCAACAATTTCAAGCCAAGAGTGAAGAAAAACTAAGTAAAGACTAAGCCAAGCATTTTATCAAATACTTGGTGTGCATGAAAATAAAATGATATTTAATTACATTAAAAATAAATTCTATCACTACCAAAGCAAGAAAATAGCAATAACAACTAAAGAAAGCAATAAATGACATGGAAACATAAATTTGTATTAAATGTAAATTAAAATAACAAGAGTGTCATAAAACATAAAAAGGACAAAATAAAGAAAATAATAAGAGAAATGAAGAACAAAGAAGCAATAACAATAAATGACAAGGAAAAGTAAATAAAAACAAGAATTAAAAGTAGAAATTACAAGAAATTAAACTAATAAACCCTAATTCTAGAGAGAGGGGAGAGCTTCTCTCTCTAGAGAACAACCTACATAATGCTAATCTAACCCTATTTTTTCCCCCTTCACATGGAGTGAGGCCTTCCTTCATATAGCACTCAATCAGCTTCAGAAAGTCCCAAAATTGGGCCCTAGAGGCCCAAAAATCACCCCCAGCGATTTGCAATAAATGAGTCATGCGCTGGGACGTGTGCGGATGAACAGGTGTGTGCGTCCGCACACATGCTGATTTTCTTCTTGTGCGTACGCACAGGTTGTCGTGCGTACGCACACAAAGTTTTGTGGCTTTTGTGCGTACGCACAGGTGGTTGTGCGCACGCACACTCCAACGTGTGCTTCGCCTTTGTTTCCTTCATGCTTTCTCGCTTTGTACATGCTTCCTTCCACTTTTGCCTTGCCAAACTTGCCTTTAGGACCTAAAATCACTCATCAAATATGTCATGGCATCGAATGGCATAAAAGTGGGATTAAAAATAACTAATTTAAGCACAAAAACACATGTTTTCACATTTAGGCACAATCTAGAGAGAAAACACAAAGCATGCTATTTGGATGAATAAATGTGGGTTTATGTGATGAAATCCACTCAAATCAAACCAAAATATACCGAAAAATATGGACTCATCAATTCTCCCACACTTAAACAATAGCATGTTCTCATGCTAATCACAATCAAAGGAGAAGGATAAGGAGGGAAAGCAATTTATTTAATGCAACTAACCACATGCATGCAACTATACTAAATACTATCTATCTATATCTACACTATGGTTCCTATTGAGTTTGGTAAAAACAAACAAAAGAATCTCAATCAATCCAAAATAGGAACTTAGGGGCAAGACAAGAAAATATAGCAATATAATCAATGTCCAAGGATTTGATTTGAAATTTTCAAATCAATTTCAACAACTTGCAAGAAGATACAAGATAAGCAATGGAAACATAGAATTGAGCGATTGAACCCCTCACAGGATGTGTTTACACTCTAGTCGCTCAGTGTTTAGTGCTTAATCACTCAATCCTCCTTTAATCATGTTTTCAAAGATTTTCAAGTCATCTAACAATCAACTAATATTTGATGAATGAATGCAAATATCATGAGGACTTTTGAGGGCTGTAATGGGGCTTAGGTAAGGGTAGGATTAATATGGTTAAGTGGGCTAATAGATTGGATCTTTGATTAGCTCAAGTATCCCACTTGATCCTATATCATCCCACATACATGACAAAACAACCTAACTTTCCATCCATTTCTTTTCTCACATTCACTCATGCATCCTTTTTCCAATTCACACACATATGCATCCTTTATTTACATTCTTATTTTCTTTTCTTTTTCTTTTTCTTTTTATCTTTTTCTCTTTTTTTTATATATATATACTTAACATCAAAAAGAGACGCATATGTTTCAAGTATAGAATGCATGAGTGTTTACCCATTTTTCCAAGTTTTCAATATAAGAACCCAAAATACTTACTACCAAAGTTTCCCACAAATTCCCCCCACACTTGACTAACACACACGCTCAAACCCAAGCTAATCAAAGATACAATTCAAGGACAATATTGGTTTTTCACATAGGGCAAATGATGTGCTTAAAATTAGAACAAAGGGAAATTAAAAGGCTCAAAAAGTGGCTTACAATGGTAAATACAAGGATTGGCCATATGGGTTAGTGAGCTATACAAAGATGGCCTCAATCATACTAAATGCAATCTAAAACAACAAATATAGGACATAAAGATTTCAAGCAAATCAAAGATCACAATCATAAAAGGAGTTTATAACACACAAGAACAAAATTTTGTGGTTGGAAAATATGCAACCACACAATTAAAGCTCAAATCTCACTTGGTATTTGTTCAAGCTCTTTTCTATGTTCCATAAAAAGATACTTCAAGCAAGTTCAAAAAAATAATTTTCAAATCTAATCAGTGGAATGACCAAAAAGAGATTTCTTGAAAATTCTTTGTTGTTTTACCAAAACTTATTTACTATATGTATGTATGTATGTATGTTGTGATGGATGCAATTTCAAAATCTCTCCTAGTTTTATTCCTAATTTTCAACAAGCAAAAATTAACATGAACAATTAGGACAAAATTGACTAGGCATTATACTATTCACATCATCCAATCACTACTTCTATCTATAAAATATATACTAAGGAAAAGATGCAAAAATGCAACATGCAATAGCTAGATATAAACTATTATATATATATATACCAAAGGAAAATGCGATGCAACAGTAAAAACACTCCAAATATATACAAGAAACCTACTAAAAGAAGTAAAAATAAAGTGCAAGGTGTTTGGGAAAAGAAAGTTTACACCACAAAATGGCGAATCCTCCCCCACACTTAAGCGTTGCACGGTCCTCCGTGCACAAACAAAATCCGAGGAGAATGTCTCTCAAGAGCTCCACCTTCGGTTGGCGGATGCGGGGGCATGGATTGTGTGGAGATTTTCGAGTCCATGTATGCTCGGCATCTCCCCCCTCCTCAGTATCCTCCTCCTCTCCCGGCTCCTTGCCTTTATGTCTCATCCTCAAAAAGAAGAGCAAAGTATAGTTAGGACTCATAGGGCAAGTAGCACAAAAGGGTAAAAGAGAAGAGTGAATAAGCATCTAATTGAGGAAGTTCGCATAGTGGTATGGAATACACACAACGGCCGGCTAACGTGGCATCCACACAATGAAAAAGTAAGCATGAGTTCCTCAACTAAATGGCCTAAGAAGCAAGCAATAAATGAGCATCAATCAAACACAAGTAAACTTAGGCAATTGCAACAAGAGTGAATTGAATTAAGAATATTGGATATTGAAATTGTGCAAGTGAAAGCTCAAGAGTGATATAAAATAGCACAATAAACAACGCCCGATCCATTAATAAAAAGGAAACTACTTATTCATCATGAAACATAAGGAAAAAGTCACATGGTATAGGTACTTGTTACAAAAAGTGATACACTTGATAGCAATCAAGTTAAGTCACTCAAACAAATGCAAAGCATTAAAAACAAGTACCGGACATGTGATCCATTTGATATGAAAATCAAGATGAACAAGTAATTTCAACTCAATTCACCAAAGTGAAAGTGCACAATTCAAGATGCCAAACAAGGATAAAGTTTAATGCATATGGTAGCTACAACATATGAATCAAACTCACAATTTATCTAGGCCTTTAAACAAGGATTTTAATGCTCAGTGCACATATTTATCAAATTTGAAACCAAATTCAAGCAAGAAGCAACCCAATCAATGTTAAACAAACACTTGCAACTTATTTATTTGTCAAACAACTAAACTAAAGCTAATATAATTACCAAAATAAAAACGGAATGCAAACAAAATGAACAAGAACAAGTAGAAAATAGGGTGAAAGAGAAGAAGAAGAGAGGAGAAAAGAGAAGAAGAGAAGAAAAGAGGCATAGTGAGAAAACAGGGGCATGCGCACGCACAGGGGTGTGTGCGTGCGCACACTATGAGGAAAGGGGAAGGTTTGCGAGCGCACCCGCTGATGCGTGAACATCTTTCTTATTTTTTCCTAGTGAATTTGCACTTAATTTGTTAAATTTAATCAAGAATTTATTATCTTTTAGCAACTATGGATGCTACTTTGAGTCTTGTGCAATTCTACTTATTTTAGGTAGCATTTGGTTGGATTTGATGGAGCTTCCGCAGGATGGAAAGGAAGCTTGCACAAATAGAATTAGCACAAAAATTAAAAGAGATAACCAGCGAGGAGCGACGCGTGCGCGTACCTGACGCGTACATGTGAAAAACGAATTTGCTCAGTGACGCTTGCGTGTACCTGACGCGTACGCGTGACATGCGAAGAAGACCATCGACGCGTACGCGTGACATGCGCTACATGCAGAAAACGCTGATTTAAATTCTGATTTAAACTTTATTTTTATTTTAAAATAGGAAAAGATATTATTTTAGTTTTAGAAAATAGATTTTAAATTAATTAGGATTAGATATAAAAGGGAAAAGCAACTTCCCTTCTGGGGGATTCCATTCCACCTCTACCAAAATACATTTTATTAGAATCCTTATTTTTCTCTCTGAACCATGAGCAACTAAACCTCCATTGTTAAGGTTAGGAGCTCTGTCTATTTGTATGGATTGATTTTATTATTATTTTTATTTTAATTCATGTACTGATTTATAATTCAAGAATTGTTTTCGTTATTTATCTTATGAATTTGGGTGGAACGGAAGTATGACCCTCTTTCTAATTGAGTTCTTATAACTTGGAAAAGCTCTTTACTTGAACAACAGTTTGAAAACATATTCTCCTAAGTTTCTAATTATCTGGATTTAACGGGATACGTGACATATAATCCTCTTATATTTGGGTAATTAGGATTTTTGTGGTATAATAACTAGAATTGAACTTTACCCTCTAATTGGAATTAATTGACCAAGGAATTGGCAGTTGATGAATTTTAGAGGAGACTAAAAAGGTCTAAGAAATTAGGGTTTAGTCATATATAAGTTGCCAGGAATTAAATCTTGCATGATTAAAATATATTAATAAGAAAAGTCAATCCGGAAAATAGATAACTCTAAAGCCTTAACTGTTTCTCCATACATATTTCACAACCTGTTTACTGCTTGCTTTATTAAATTTCTGAATTATTATTTAATACTTTTGAATACCAAAACACCCTTTTCTGTTTGTCCAACTAAGTAAATTAATCAACCATTGTTGCTTAATCCATCAATCCTCGTGGGATCAACCATCATTCACTTGAGGTACTACTTGGTACGACCCGGTGCACTTGCCGGTAAGTTTGTGGTTTTAAATTCCGTATCAAGTTTTTGGCGGCGTTGCCGGGGATTGACTGTGATTAACAACTATCAGTTGTTTGATTGCTTAGATTACGCGTTTTAGTTTTAATTTTTTAATTTTTGCTTAGTCTTTTCGAAAAAAATTTTTAATAAATAAATAGCACTAATATTTTTCCTTAATTTCTGAAATTGAGTTTGGTGTCACCTAGTTAATTTTATTTTAATTTGCTTGTTTATTTTCCCTGTTAATTTTTGAAATTTTCTGTCTAATTTCAGTTATCATTTTCGAAATTTATTTATTTATTTTATTTAGTATTTTTATTTTATTATTTTACACAGGTTACCTCACAGGGACTTTTCTGTTCTCTGACATAGAGAATCCCATCTTTTCTTGTCTTTTGTTTGTTTATGCGCAGGAACAAAAACAAGGAACATCTCTTAGACTTTGATCCTGAACCTGAAAGAACTCTCAGGCGATGTTTGCAACAAGCAAGACTTTACAAGGCTGCAGAATCCACTATGGATCCTAATAATGCTGTTAATGCCAATGTGGCAAATCCGAATTCGAATGAACCACAAAGGAGGGTGCTTGGCTCTTACTCTGCGCCTACTGCAGATCTTTATGGAAAAAGTATTGTGGTGCCTCCTATAGCTGCGAACAACTTTGAGCTGAAGCCACAATTGTTCACCCTGGTGCAACAAAACTGCCAGTATCATGGTCTTCCCCACGAAGATTCAAATCAATTTATTTCTAATTTTCTGCAGATTTGTGATACTATGAAGACAAATGGAGTGAACCCAGAGGTGTACAAACTCATGCTCTTCCCGTTTGCTCTGAGGGATGGAGCAAAGCTATGGCTAGATTCCCAACCCAAGGAGAGTTTGGATACTTGGGACAAGGTTGTTACTGAGTTTCTTACTAAATTTTTCCCACCAAAGAAGCTGACTAAGCTTAGGGTGGAGGTTCAGACCTTTAGACAGAAGGATGGTGAAACTCTCCATGAAGCTTGGGAGAGGTACAAGCTACTGACTAGGCAATGCCCTCTGGACATGTTCTCCAAATGGACCCAACTAGACATCTTTTATGAAGGCTTGGGTGAACTATCCAAGATGTGCTTAGATAATTCCGCAAGTGGTTCATTGCACAAGAAGAAGACACCGGAGGAGACTATTGAGCTGATTGAATTGGTTGCTAGCAATCAATATTTATACTCATCTAACAAGAATCCTGTGAACTCTGAGGCTCCTCAGAAGAAAGGTGTTATGGAAGTAGAAGCTCTTAATGCTCTTCTTGCTCAGAATAAGCTTATGTCTCAGCAAATAAGTCTACTTACTCAACAGATGGGGGCATGCAAGTCTCAGCTATCAACACCCAAAACTCATCCCAAGAGGTCCCTTATGACATGACAGGTAATTTTGTGCAAAATGATAATTATGATTATGCTCAATGCTCTTCTAAACAGGTCAATTACATGGAGAGTGGTCCTAGAAAACCCAACAATGATCCATATTCTAAGACATACAATCAGGGGTGGAGAAATCACCCAAATTTTGGGTAGAGGGACCAACCTCAGAGAGCTCAGAATTTCAACAATAATTTTCAGGGCGACTTCCAACAGAACAATTACAATAACCGCCAATTTCAGTCTCAGCAGCAACAACCACCTCAGCAGGCAAACTCTAAATCCCAAGAAGATTCTAATTGGGAGATGATGAGGAGTTTTATGCAGGAAACCAGAGCCTCCATTAGAAACTTAGAGGTGCAAATGGGCCAACTGAGCAAGAAAATACCTGAGAGGTCTGCAAATACATTTCCAGGTGATACAGTGGTGAACCCAAGAGAAGATTGCAAGGTTATTCAATTGAGAAGTGGTAAAATAGCTGGCTCTGAGACAAGGGCCAATGAAGAGCTAGTTGAAAAGAAATCTCCAGAGGAGAAGAAGGAAGAAGTGGAGCACGCCCCTCCAAAGCATGCAGATAACCCATTCCCTGACTCTCTTGACACGTATCCTACATTGCCAAAGGCTCCTGAATACAAGCCAAAAATGGCATCTCCTCAGAGGCTTCAGAAGGCTTCCAAAGAAAAACAGTTCTCTAAATTTTTAGATGTCTTCAAGAAGCTACAAATCAACATTCCTTTTGCAGAGGCTCTTGAGCGAATGCCTCTTTATGCTAAATTTATGAAAGAATTATTGACTAACAAGAGGAATTGGAAAGAGCAAGAAATTGTGGTGTTAACCAAGGAATGCAGTGCTATTATTCAACATAAACTCCCTGAGAAAATGCAAGATCCAGGGAGCTTTGTAATTCCTTGCACCATTGGAGATGTCACCATTCAGAGAGCTTTATGTGATCTTGGAGCTAGCATCAATCTCATGCCACTTTCAGTGATGAAAAAGCTTCAAATTGAGGAGGTAAAACCCACTCGTATTTCTCTTCAACTTGCTGATCTTTCTATTAAATTACCTGTGGGTGTTGTTGAGGATTTACTTGTGAAAGTATGACCATTTATTTTTCCTGCTGATTTTGTTATATTAGACATGGAAGAGGATGTAAGATCCTCTTTTATTCTTGGTAGACCCTTTTTAGCTACAGGAAGAGCTCTGATTGATGTGCAAAAGGGTGAATTAACCTTGAGGGTAAATGAAAAACAGGTGGTCCTTAATGTTTTTGAAGCTCTCAAGCACCCTAGTGATTCTGAAGGGTGTATGAGAATTGATGTTGTTGAACCGCTTGTTCAAGAAGTACTGGAAGCTGAGGTACTCGATGACATTCTGGATCCTATTTCTGAGTATGAATTAGTTGAAGTTGATGATTCACCACCCCAGAAGACTATGGTACACACGCCTAAAGCAGAGGAGGAAGCCCCCAAGCTTGAGCTCAAACATTTACCTCCTTCTTTGAAATATGTGTTCTTGGGTGAAAATGATTCCTATCCAGTGATTATTAGCTCTTCCCTGAAGCCTGAAGAGGAAGAGGCGCTTATTTTAGTGCTCAAGAGCCATAAAACAGCTCTTGGGTGGACCATTAGTGACTTGAAGGGGATTAGTCCAACCAAGTGTATGCACAAGATCCTCCTTGAAGATGATGCTAAACCAGTTGTGCAACCACAAAGGAGACTCAATCCAACTATGAAAAAGGTGGTCCAAAAAGAGGTAGTCCCAAGAAAGGAGGGATGACAGTGATTAAGAATGAACAGAATGAGCTTATTCCTACAAGAACAGTCACGGGTTGGAGAATGTGTATAGACTACAGGAGGCTCAACACTGCTACAAGGAAGGATCACTTCCCCCTGCCTTTCATTGATCAGATGCTTGACAGGTTAGCTGGTCATGCTTTTTACTATTTTCTAGATGGATATTATGGATATAATCAAATTGCAATGGACCCTCAAAATCAAGAGAAGACAGCATTCACATGCCCCTTTGGAATATTTGCCTACAGGAGAATGTCTTTTGGACTTTGTAATGCTCCAGCAACTTTTCAGAGGTGTATGCTTTCAATTTTTTCTGATATGGTTGAAAAGTTTATTGAGGTATTTATGGATGACTTTTCTGTTTTTGGTAATTCTTTTGAATCATGCCTTAAGCATTTATCTCTGGTCTTGAAACGGTGTCAAGAATCAAACCTTGTTTTAAATTGGGAAAAATGTCATTTTATGGTTACAGAAGGTATTGTTCTTGGACACCAGATTTCAAGTAAGGGAATTGAGGTTGACAGAGCAAAGGTGGAGGTAATTGAAAAATTACCACCACCAGCTAATGTTAAGGCAGTCAGGAGTTTCTTGGGTCATGTAGGATTTTATAGGAGATTTATAAAGGATTTTTCTAAAATTGCTAAACCATTAAGCAACCTGTTGGTTGCTGATGTTCCTTTTGTCTTTGATTCTGATTGTCTGCATGCTTTTGAAACTCTGAAAGCAAACCTTACCTCTGCTCCCATTTTAGCTCTTCTTGACTGGGATTTACCATTTGAATTGATGTGTGATGCCAGTGACTTTGCTATAGGAGCTCTTTTAGGACAGAGGCATGATAAGCTTGTACATGTCATTTACTATGTCAGTCGTGTGTTAAATGATGCCCAAAAGAATTACACAACTACAAAAAAAGAATTATTAGCTATTGTGTATGCTGTTGATAAGTTTAGGTCCTATTTACTTGGTTCTAAGGTCATTGTTTATACTGATCATGCTGCTTTGAAGTACCTTCTAACTAAGAAGGATTCTAAACCAAGATTAATCAGATAGGAGTTTGATATTGAGATAAAAGACAGGAAAGGGTCAGAAAATTAAGTAGCTGACCATCTCTCCAGGATTGAGCCTGAAGCAGGAGTACAACCACCCATAGCTGTGACTGAGACGTTTCCGGATGAGCAATTGTTCCTCATTCAGCAGGCTCCATGGTTTGTAGACATTGCAAATTATAAGGCCATAAATTTTATTCCAAGGGAGTACAGTAGGCAACAAGTAAAGAAGCTATTGACTGATGCCAAGTACTACATTTGGGAGGAACCATACCTTTTTAAAAGGTGTTCAGATGGTATCATCCGGAGATGTGTCCCAGATGAAGAAACACAGCAGATTCTTTGGCACTGCCACGGTTCTGATTATGGAGGCCACTTTGGTAGTGAAAGGACAGCTACAAAGGTCCTTCAGAGCGGGTTTTACTGGCCGACTCTCTTCAGAGATTCAAGAGAATTTGTGAAGCACTGTGACAGATGTGAAAAAGCCACGAATCTCCTTGCCAACTATGAAATGCTACAGCAGAAGATTCTTGAGGTTGAGTTGTTTGATGTGTGGGGTATTGATTTCATGGGACCTT
Source organism: Arachis hypogaea (assembly GCF_003086295.3). Taxonomy (NCBI): domain Eukaryota; kingdom Viridiplantae; phylum Streptophyta; class Magnoliopsida; order Fabales; family Fabaceae; genus Arachis; species Arachis hypogaea. Next base: position 142,079,371 of record NC_092050.1, on the reverse strand, counting down.
TTCCACCCTCACATTCAAACAACTATATTCTAGTGGCAGTAGATTATGTGTCCAAATGGGTGGAAGCTGTGGCTCTGCCCACCAATGATGTCAAGGTGGTAATGAGCTTTCTTCATAGATATATCTTTAGCCGGTTTGGTGTCCCAAGGACACTCATTAGTGATGGAGGAAGTCACTTCTGTAACAGACAGCTGGACTCTTTTCTGCAGAGATATGGAGTCCGTCATAAAGTGGCAACTCCCTATCACCCTCAGACAAGTGGACAGGTTAAAGTTTCTAACAGGGAACTCAAGCGGATTCTAGAGAAGACCGTCAGTGTTTCAAGAAAGGACTGGTCTAGGAAGCTTGATGATGCTCTCTGGGCATACCGGACAGCTTACAAGACTCCTATTGGCATGTCCCCTTATCAGTTGGTCTATGGCAAAGCCTGTCACTTGCCAGTTGAGCTGGAGCATAAAGCTTACTGGGCAACCCAGTATCTGAATCTTGATTCAGAAGCTACAGGAATCAAGCGAATGCTTTAGTTGAATGAGCTTGATGAATTCAGATATTCAGCCTATGAGAATGCCAAGCTTTATAAGGAGAGAACCAAGTTATTGCATGACAACAAGATTGCCCATTGAGTCTTTGAGCCAGGACAGAGAATGCTTCTGTATAATTCAAGGCTCAAACTCTTTTTCGGGAAGCTGAAATCCCGGTGGTCAGGACCGTTTGTGGTTACCAGAGCTTCACCATATGGTCATGTGGAAATACAGGAAGAGAATTCTGACAGGAAATTTACAGTGAATGGCCAGAGGTTGAAGCACTATCTTGGAGGCGAGATCGATCGCCAGAGGTCCACTCATCTGTTGAATTAGCAGAACAGACCGTCAAGCTAGTGACGTTAAAGAAGCGCTTGTCGGGAGGCAACCCGATAATTTCGTATCCTTAGTTATTTTTCGTAGTAGTAGTTTTCCTACTTATTTGATTTTTATTGAGTTTTTACTGTTTTTCTGATCATGCAGCTATTTTAGAACAGGAACCGAATACTTCAGGCGACACAAAAAAAAAAAAGCACACGACGCGCAAGCGTCGCTGACGCGTACGCGTCATATGTGTGTGCGTGAAAAATAAAAATGAACAGAGAGTTGAGCAGGAGTGGCGCTGGAACTATGTTTTGCGCACAAACAAGCTGACGCGTACGCATACCACACGCGTGCACGTCGATTGCACAAATGGCCACCTACGCGTATGCGTCCCTGACGTGTACGCGTGACCCTGAAAAACAGCGTCAATGAGTGTATGGGCAGAGAGTTGTGATGGCTTGGGGCTGGAAGTGTGCTAGAGGCACAAACTTGATCACGCGTACGCGTCCCTGACGCGTGCGTGTCCTTTCCACAAATGGCCATCCACGCGTGCGCGTGCATGATGCGCATGCGTCATATGAAAATTTTGATTCCCAAGCCACGCGAACAGAGAGTTGTGCGTGTGCGCAGCTGCCTTTGCGCGATTCGCACAAACCAAGGGCACGCGTATGCATGCCAGACGCTTATGCGTCACTATCAATATCGGGCGACCCACGTGTACGCATGCTGTACGCATACGCGTCGCCTGCGCCGCACACTCCACTAGTTCGCCGTCCAGTTTTAAATTTTCATTCTCTCTCCCTCCCAAATCCTAGTTCTCTCTTGTTCTTTTATCCTTTTATTCTTCTTTCATCATAATAATATTTTTTCCTTGTTTTCAGTTCTTCTTTGCTTGAGGACAAGCAAACCTTTAAGTTTGGTGTTGTCGCTTCGCTTATGGCTTTTCTGTTTATTTTAATAGCACCAAAGGGAGATGAATGTTCTTCATGGAGGAATGAGATGGCCACTAGCATAACTGAGGTGGTTGAGTTCCTTTCATTCTATTTCTCTTCTGTTCTTATTTTGTTGTTTTCTGTTTTCTGTTGCTTTGATTGCCTGCATGGTCTTTAGTACTTTCAGTTCTTAGAATTAGTTCCATTCTGTTATTTGTCTCATGTACTGCTCACTGAACTTGAATCTAAAAAGAAAAAGAAAAAAAGTGATATATTGCATTAGAAATTGAGTAGTGAATACATGACATGAACAGAGTATATTTAAATTAGAATCAAAGAATGTTAATGTACAAGGAATAGGGATTTAGAGAATTATTATGACTTCTCTGAAATAAACAAAAATTTAATCCTTGAAGCAAAAGAAACAGCAAAAAAAAAAAAGAGGAAAAGGGGATATAAAAGCAAGGTCCAAGGCTCTGAGCATCAATGACTAGGGAGGTCAGACATGATTAAAAGCTCAAAGAGTTGTTTCTCTAGTCATATGCTTGTGGTGTTCTTGTGTCAAGTAATCCTTGAGACAAAATATTTAGAGTCGAGATCAATTACAATCAGCAGAGTATGCCAAAGGCTTTGAGCACCACTGTCTGGGAGTAGTTGAAAGAAAAATCAGAACTTCAAAAGAGTTCCCCAGTTAAGTGCTTGTGGTATTTCTGTGTCAAGTAAAGCTTGAGACAAAACATTTAAAGTCACGACCAAGATCAAGGTGCAAAGCACCAAAGAAAAGAAAAACTGCTGTGTTCAAGGGTTAAATTGAATTACAAAAGATCAGAGAATTCATAATATTATCCGGATTCTAATTCCGAATGACACTGACATCCTTCTGATTCAAAGGAGAGTGAGATGCCAAAACTATTCAAGATTGCAGTTGTAAACCCCACTTCAAGAAGAGACATGAGCTTAATTGAACTCTCACTTCTCATACGAATTCACATCTTAATCATGTACTAATTTTGGTTGCTTGAGGACAAGCAACAATTCAAGTTTGGTGTTGTGATGCGTGAGCATCTTTCCTATCTTTTTCTAGTGAATTTGCACTTAATTTGTTAAGTTTAATCAAGAACTTATTATCTTTTAGCCTCTATGGATGCTACTTTGAGTCTTGTTTAATTCTATTTATTTTAGGTAGCATTTGGTTGGATTTGATGGAGCTTCCGCAGGATGGAGAGGAAGCTTGCACAAATAGAATCAGCACAAGAATTAAAAAAGATAACCAGCGAGGAGCGACGCGTGCGCGTACCTGACGCGTACGCATGAAAAGCGAATTTGCTCAGCAACGCGTGTGCGTACCTGACGTGTACACGTGAAATGCGAAAAAGACCATCGACGCGTACGCGTGACTGATGTGTACACGTGACATACGCCACATGCAGAAAACGCTGATTTAAATTCTGATTTAAACTTTATTTTTATTTTAAAATAGGAAAAGATATTATTTTAGTTTTAGAAAATAGATTTTAAATTAATTAGGATTAGATATAAAAGGGAAAAGAAACTTCCCTTCTAGGGGATTCCATTCCACCTCTACCAAAATACATTTTATCAGAATCCTTATTTTTCTCTCTGAACCATGAGCAACTAAACCTCCATTGTTAAGGTTAGGAGCTCTGTCTATTTGTATGGATTGATTCTATTGTTTTCTTTATTTTAATTCATGTACTGATTTATAATTCAAGAATTGTTTTCGTTATTTATCTTATGAATTTGGGTGGAACGGAAGTATGACCCTCTTTCTAATTGAGTTCTTGTATAACTTGGAAAAGCTCTTTACTTGAACAACAGCTTGAAAACATATTCTCCTAAGTTTCTAATTATCTGGATTTAACGGGATACGTGACATATAATCCTCTTATATTTGGGTAATTAGGATTTTTGTGGCATAATAACTAGAATTGAACTTCATCCTCTAATTGGAATTAATTGACCAAGGAATTGGCGGTTGATGAATTTTAGAGGAGACTAAAAAGGTCTAAGGAATTAGGGTTTAGTCATATATAAGTTGCCAGGAATTAAATCTTGCATGATTAAAATATATTAATAAGAAAAGTCAATCCAAAAATAGATAACTCTGAAGCCTTAACTGTTTCTCCATACATATTTCACAACCTGTTTACTGCTTGCTTTATTAAATTTCTGAATTATTGTTTAATGCTTTTGAATACCAAAACACTCTTTTCTGTTTGTCTAACTAAGTAAATTAATCAACCACTGTTGCTTAATCCATCAATCCTCGTGGGATCGACCCTCATTCACTTGAGGTACTACTTGGTACGACCCGGTGCACTTGCCGGTTAGTTTGTGGTTTTAAATTCCGCATCACCCGCTGTGCGAGCGCTCCTGGCAGAAGAGGGAGTAAGAAGTGTGCGTGCGCACAAGGGTGTGCCCACGCACAGAAGAAGTTTTTTTTAGGAAAATGATCATGTGTGCGTGCGCACGCACAAGAGCGTAAGGGTAGGGGTTCACGCGCACAGGCTATGCCAACGCTCCCACCAAAGTGATTGCAAGTTGGCGTGCGGACGCACAAGCCTGTGCAGCCACACATACAACGCGAAAAAGGGCATGTGTACGTACGCACGAGTGGGTACGCATGCATAGGTCGCAGAAAGCAGGGGAACGCGCGCGCACAAGGCGTGCTGGCACTGGGAACAGAGGGCAAAATCATGCATGTGTGCATGCACAGGTCGGTGCGCACACACAGGTCGCAGAAAATAGAGGTTGTGTGCGCACGCACGGGAAGGTGCGTACGCACAGATGCCCTGTTTTGCAAAAATTTTTTCTTTCAAAATCAAGGTACCAAGCCTTAGTTCAATCAAATCAAACACCAAAACATTCAAGAACCCATAAATTCATGATCCAAACTAAAATTAACATATTTAAACTCAAAATTAAACTAATTTTAAGCTAACCTAGCATAACAAAAAGCAAATAAGTCAAAATATATACAAAAAGAGAAGAGTTAGAACAATGTTACCAAACACTTTTATTTAATGTCTTTAAATTAGACAATTGGGAGAGCCCTTGCTATGGTGGCTTGTGCTTGACTTCCCCACCATTGCTAGAATGTCTAATGTCCTCTAGAATCCCAATTCTAACCATCAACAAAGACAACCAAAAAGCAAGCTATTTATATATTAACATATATACAATAGCCAAAACATACACCATTGCAACTCTCCGGCTACGGCGCCAAATTTGATAATGAGAATTATTGTCGGTTTAGAATCAATCAAAACAAGAATCAATTCATTGGTAGCATAGTCCAAACCAACAATGAATTCTCTTAATCAAATGTCAAATATTCAAATTCAAAGTAACCGAGATCAAAAGTAATTCAACCTCGGGTCATTCTTTCCTAGGAGTTACAATGAAATGTACAATTATTGGCTATGAGAGAGAGTATGGGGGATTGGGAATGAAAGCAAGAGCAAGAAATGTAAATAGCAAGGAATTGAAACAAGCATGCAAGGAATTTAAAGGAAGGCAATTAAAAGACTCTTGGCAAGAAGTGGGTAATCTAGGTTTCCTATCCTAGTTGTGGACCACAAACATGGCAATTGAGTGGAATCAATCCAAACTAGTCAATCCTCCTTGAGAATTTGTCAAAGGAGCATAATTGATCTCAATCCATAAGTTCTAGTCAACTCACTAATTACTTAGTGAAAAACTAGCATTAATAGAAATCAAACCAATTAACTATTCTTACACAATGCGGAATGGACATCCACAACTCAATTCCACCTAAACACCCAATTTCTCAACCAAGAGTGAGAAAACTTAACATGCAAGAAATTAAAAGTCAAAAGCAATAAAAGTCAAAGCAAGTAAAATTAAAGTGTAAGAAATCTCTTGGCAAGTAATTGAGAACTAAGGCTACCTATCCTAATCATTGACCACAAACATATGATGATTATGAAGAGTTAATCCTACTTAGTCAACCTTACATCGAAGATAAGTCAAATAGGCATAGTTAATTTTAATCCCTAGGTCCTATGTCAACACTAAGGGGTCACATAGATTCAAGGGAGACCAAATCAACTAACTACTCTAATGTATCAAACAAGAATGGACATCAATATTTCAAGGATCACCAAAATCAACAATTTCAAGCCAAGAGTGAAGAAAAACTAAGTAAAGACTAAGTTAAGCATTTTATCAAACACTTGGTATGCATGAAAATAAAATAATATTTAATTGCATTAAAAATAAATTCTATCACTACCAAAGCAAGAAAATAGCAATAACAACTAAAGAAAGCAATAAATGACATGGAAACATAAATTTACATTAAATGTAAATTAAAATAACAAGAGTGTCATAAAACATAAAAAGGACAAAATAAAGAAAATAACAAGAGAAATAAAGAAGAACAAAGAAGCAATAACAATAAATGACAAGGAAAAGTAAATAAAAATAAGAATTAAAAGTAGAAATTACAAGAAATTAAACTAACAAACCCTAATTCTAGAGAGAGGGGGGAGCTTCTCTCTCTAGAGAATAACCTACATAATGCTAATCTAACCCTAATTTCTCCCCCCCCCCTTCACATGGAGTGAGGCCTTCCTTCATATAGCACTCAATCAGCTTCAGAAAGTCCCAAAATTGGGCCCTAGAGGCCCAAAATTGCCCCCAACGATTTGCAATAAATGAGTCACGCGCTGGGACGTGTGCGGACGCACAGGTGTGTGCGTCCGCACACATGCTAATTTTCTTCTTGTGCGTACGCATAGGTTGTCGTGCGTATGCACACATAGTTTTGTGGCTTTTGTGGGTACGCACAGGTGGTTGTGCGTACACACACTCCAATGTGTGCTTCTCCTTTGTTTCCTTCATGCTTTCTCACTTTGTACATGCTTTCTTCCACTTTTGCCTTGCCAAACTTGCCTTTAGGACCTAAAATCACTCATCAAATATGTCATGGCATCGAATGGCAAAAAAGTAGGATTAAAAATAACTAATTTAAGTACAAAAATACATGTTTTCACATTTAGGCACAATCTAGAGAGAAAACACAAAAGCATGCTATTTGGATGAATAAATGTGGGTTTATGTGATGAAATCCACTCAAATCAAACCAAAATATACCGAAAAATATGGACTCATCAAATATATAGAAACAGAGTATATGCTAGCAGACCCATTACCAAAGGATTAACCCCTAAAGTCTTTCATGAGCACATTGCTTAGATTGGTGTCAATATTTATGATGCCTTGATTTAGTGGGAGTTTATTTTATGCTATATGTCCCATGACAGATAATTGAATTATTTTTCTGCAGAATTAAAGTTAGTGGTTTATTTCATGTTATGTGAAATGTTCATTTTGCAATATTTGTTTTGTGTTTGATCTCAATAAAATTTTAAAGTTAAACCAGCTGGAAATAGACATGCATGAGATCACTTGGTATGTAATTTCCATATTACTCTTCCAAATTTGATCTATGTCGTTAAGTATATTAGGATGGTGATTCTCATGGTTTAGTCACGACATTAATGTGATAAAAGCTGCGGTGATTTCATATCTAATATATGAGACGGACTAGATTGTTAAAGTAATAAGGGAAATAGCATTCAGATGCGCGCATAAAGTTGATAAGATGTGATTATGTCAAGAAAGAATATATGTATAGCTCAAGTGGGAGATTGTTAGGAAATTATTTAATTTCCTAATTTGTTTGTGGTCAATACATATATTAATTATAATCACAAATTACGCTATTTCAAATTAAATGACTTATATAATGGTGATCTCATTTATTATTATAAATGCTAAATTGAATAAGTCATAATTACTTTTGATTTGCAATTAAATGAGAATAAAACCAGATATTATTTTTTGTTCTTTAGATAATTATCTTTTGGATTTTAGATATATTATCTTTTAGACTTTAGATACTATTTTATTTGGGTTTTAGGATTTAATAGGTGTCATGCTTAAATATAAATAGTACCTTCAGGTTTCGGTCCCTAATATACCAAAGCCGCCTCTGCAACTCTTTCCCCATCAGAGGAGTTGTAATTCAGCCGCCTAGGATACAGAAGGCTTTGGTTGAAGAAGATCGAAAGAACCACAAGATCCAAATCTTTCCATCAATTTCTGACTTTTATGAGTAAAGGTATGTTTCCGCATTATGATATATTTTTGGTGATTCAATGGATGATCTGAGTTAATAAAATTATTTATTCCAACATGTTATATATAATCATTTTCATTCTATATGTATATTATGTCTCTTTGGTTTTTTTCTATACCAAGCTTTCTACCTTTATCGTTTTCAAGCACAACGCGATTCTCGCTTTTACCTATCTTTTCTTTAAGGCTCCTAGTCAAAATATCCTTTGAATATATATGTATATGTATGTATTTTGCTTTTAGATGTCGTAGCGTCTCACCACCTTTATTTTATGACTATAACGTAAAGTTCTGTGTAATAAAGTGTTACAATGAGTAGATCTTTAATAGAAGCGGAGTTCAGGTGTCTTGCAGATGCTGCAGCAGACATCACTTGGATGCAGAATCTTCTAATGAAACTCAGAGTACCCTCTTCAGTTGCTCCCACAATATTTTGTGACAATTTGAGTGCTATTCTTTTAGCCGCAAATCCTATTTTACATAGCCGTTCTAAGCATTTTGAAGTTGATTTACATTTTATTAGAGACATGGTCTCCAAGAAGAAATTGATTGTTGTGCATATATATTCCTGTATCTTATTAAGTGGCTGACATCTTAACTAAACCAGTCTCCTTTGCACTCTTTGAGAAATTTTGCAGCAAACTCAAACTTCAATCCTTGGAAGTCATGAGTTTGAGGGGGAAGAGGGATTGTAAAACATAATACTGAATTTAATCGAGAATTGATTAAAGAAGTGTGAATTAAAGAAGTGTGAAGTGTTAGTAATAGAATTAGTTATAGTCTTGGTTTTCTTTCTCTCTTATAAGATTAGGCATACATGTACATACCCTTTTTAGTGTATCTCTGCTATATAAGGCTGAGCCTTCTTTGTGTATAACACACATTTGAATTATACATTAATAAAAATATATCAGTTTAGTTTCTCTATTTTCTACATTAGCGTTACAATTCTTTAATTGTTCTTCATCTTTTATAATCCGATTGTTTAATAAGTTTGAAGAGAGGAGTATTAAGGATATTAGTGTATCCAATATTATTATTTGAAGAATGTTAGAAGATTATCAAAATTTATTATTTTTTATTATTAGTTAATTATTACTGTTTAAAAATATGAGATAAAATATGTTATTAAATTATTAGACTAAAAAATTATACTAAAAAAATTAAATTAATAGATAAATAATAATAAAAATAATAAATTCTGATAGCTCCTAATATTTTTGAAAGAGGGTAATTATGTTAGTTATAGTTTTGAAATATTCACATTCCTTGAAAAGCAAGCAATTCGATTTATTTCTCCGCTTCATGTTTTGCTCTTGTTTGCAGCAAATACACCTGTTACATACATCTCATGATTTTTCAGTGAACAACTAAATTGTTTTCTTAGTTCTTAGTTCTATGTTCACAACTTCTTTTGCTTTCGAAATACCTAATCCAACACAAATCACTTCTATCAAAAGTAATCATTTGAAAACTAATTGTTAAAATTCATTATTTTAAAAGTAATTCCTTCAAAACCTAAATGATCAATCACATGTGTCATTTCTTGAACATTAAAACCTTGAATTATATTATTGCAACTGCTTAGAAAAATATAAAAGTTTATAATTTGTTAATCTAATTGAATGAAAGTATAAAATTAGTTTGCACACTATTATGCACACGCATGCATAGATATACAAAGTATTTTCATATAATAGGGTTCCATGTATTTTAATTTCATGCTTACTTTTGGTATATGCATACGTATATATTTGTTGACTATAAGACTTCATTTTTTTTAAACCAAAGATAGAAAGACTCAAACTCGCGACCTCTTAAATGAATATGAGTCTCATTCTTTGATTTATCTTATTACGTACTATGTTAATTATATAGTATAATTTGTTTGCATAGATTGAAGTATTCCCAAATTTTTGCTAAATTCCATGTTAACAATTGCAGTATATATATATCCGTTATCCGTCATCGTATAAATGTGATTTGTTAGCCTCCCAAATCTTGTTAGCAAATTAAAATATTCAAAGGGCACGAAATCTTGAAAAGAAGATAATTTTGTTTTGGATAAAAAATAACTAAAGTGGTTTACACATTCATGCAAGGGGTTAATAAGACAAAAGAAGTTCATAGATACTGAAGAACAGTAAAAATAAATAAATAAATCAAATGCATGCATTCCATTTCATGCTCTTAGGAAACACAAAAACCTATTGCAGTGCGTGCGGCTAAGCATAGTGTTTGGGGTTTTTGAATATAGATAGTTAAAAGGGTTTGTAAGACTGACATACCAATCACCATTATTTACCTTAATTAAGTTATTTTTAGTTTATCATTATTTACCATTTTATATATATGCTAATATATATTGCTCATGGCCTCCATCATTGACTTCAACGCATGCTCTAGTTAACATTTTCTAGGAGATGAATATATGTTTATATATCCCAAATGAATCAGGCTAAACTAATAATTAAACTTGGTGTATGATAATAAGTAATTAAGATAATCACTACAAAAAGAAATAGTTTTAGTGACAATTTATTTTACATTTAGCCACTAATATATTTAGCAACAATTAGAATTAGTTATCTCACGATATGTTACTAAAAAATTTTAGTAAAAATTAGGGGTAAGTACGATTTTGGTCCCTTAAGTTTAGTGCCAGAATCGAATTCGTCCCTCTTGTTATTTTGCCATTAAAGTCGTTCGTAATGTTGCATTTGTATTTAACTTCGTCCTTTGTAATTAAAAATTTTTTTTAATGACAATTCTACCCTTTTCATTTCGCGGGAAAGGCTTGGTTTCTTTCCTTGGATGAGAAACCCTTGACGTTTCTTATTCACAACGCTTGGTTTCTTATTAACAAGGCTTCGTAAAGGAAATCCAATACATTGTGCCCTAACCCAGAATCGGAGAGGACCGTAGATGTTGATGGACTGAAACTGAAGAGAGGAGGCGAGATCGAGGAACTGGAAGAAAGGGACGTGAGGAGTCGCTGGAGCATTACCAATAGGGTTTGAGTAGGTATGTTTTTGTTCCTTCTTTTCAGTTTGGTAGCTCTCGCTGCAGTGGGTATTCTCGGGTTAGATTACTTAGGGTTTGGGGGTGTGTTTATCGTTGGAATGAGGCCATGTGTGTGGAGAGTAGGGATTAGGTAGGTCCGTCTGTTTCATATTCTATATTAATGTGTATGTGTTGTTGTACTCTGTTTCAGGGTGTGGTAGAAGACGATGGGTTATTTTAAAGTGAAGGTTTACCATGGAGGATGGTTTACGTATAAGAACAGTCCATTAGAGTATGTGGGAGGAGAAACAACGGTGATAGAAGAGATTGATGGTGATCGGTGGTCTATATTTGAAGCGTATGCTGAGCTAAAGCAACTTGGTTACGTCGAGGAGAATATCCCATCATTATGGTTCAAGGATCCAGTTGCTAAAGACATGGAGAAAAATCTGAAATTGTTTAAAACTGATGCGGATTCCATTGAGATGTGTCGAATAGCAGAGTTGAGAGACCATGTAGAGTTATATGTTGTCCATAAGGTTTAGGACGAAGAGATGTTTCTTGATGTTGGCTACATTGATGTTGGGGATAAAGATGGGATGGGTGACATTAGTGAGGGGCAGGAGCTGGTTCCGTATGGGGGAGTAGATGAGGGGGGAAAGCAATCTGAACCATTTGCTGCTGACTCTGGGACGGAGGACGACAATGAAGTTGGGTATGATAAATCTAGTGACAGTGACAGTCTCGATTCGGAGTACAATCCATCTGGGGAAGAGGACGATAGTGAAGATGATGTGCACTTTACTGATAGTGATGATGATGTTGATCCTGAGGTAAGTGGGTTTCAAGATGTGAATGTGATGAGTAAAAAACCTAGGGCTGTGAATAAGAATGCTTGTGCAAATGAGCAGTTTGAGAATGTTGAGGGAGGAGAAAGTGATGACTTAGATTTCGATCACCAGGTTGGGTCAGATTCAGAGCATGAGGGCTTCACATTTCCAGTTCACAAGCTTCAGAAAGATATGAGTCAATACAAATGGGAAGTTGGCACTTTGTATGCATCTCGGGAGGAGTTCAAGGACACTGTAACTGCTTATGCTGTGCATACGGCAAGGTCAATCAGGTTTAGTAAGTGTGACTTGCAGAGGGTTACGGCTGTTTGTTCGGGTGATTGTCCTTTCTGGGTGTATGCTGCAAAGGTCAGGGGTGAGGAAACTTGGCAGCTACGCAGCATGAACTTGACACACACATGCACACAAGCACACAAGGTGGGGATCTTACATTCGAAATGGCTCGGCAAGGCGTTTAAGAAGAAGGTTGAGTCAAATCTAAAGGTGAAAATAAAGGAGTTGGTTTCGAAGGCACAGAAGAAATGGAACTTGACTGTCACTAAGTCACTGGCCACTAAGACCAAGCAGATTGCACTTGATCAAATTCAGGGAACCTTCCGAGAGCAGTATAAAAGAATTTACGATTATGGACAGGAGCTGATGAGGGCAAATCCAGGATCCTCCGTTCGCATACAAGTGCAGAGGTCCCCAGATCTTGACAGTGAAGCACCAGCAACATCAAGGACCAGTTACTGCATCTTTCAGAGGATCTATGTGTGCTTGGAAGCATGCAAGCAGAGCTTCCAGCATTGCAGGGATTTCATTAGCCTAGATGGCTGCTTTTTGAAGACACCCCAGGGAGGACAGCTGCTAACTGCAATTGGTTGGGATCCCAATTGGCTGCTTTTATGTTTCTGTGAACTTTGCTGGGAAAGTGCAGTGTGACTTGTTAGCTACTTCTTGATATGTTATGTTTCTCTCAACTTTGCCTATGAGCATCTATGTGTTGTACTTGGTTGCTGGATTGGACCAGCCAACCCTTTTGGGATTACCTATGTGCCTGAAACACTTTTTATTATCTATGTTATTATGACATTTACCATATTCACATGAGGTTGTCTTTGATTCAAGTTTGTTATATTGTTAGTAATTTAGTCAGTAATGGAAAACAGGTATTTACCAAGCAGAAATCAAATTACATAATTGTCATTTATACAGAGAACCAATTCCACATAATACATTCATACCAGGTACATCATTGTCACCTAATAACTTACCACCAACACACTTCTCACCAAAACACAGTCAACAAAACCAACCCTAAAAGAATTTACCAACAACAACAACAGCATCATACCCAAACACCCTTTTCATACCAGGTTCAATGGAATTACACACTTAGGCCTAGACATAGAAAAATTATGCAGCAACAGAAACAGGAACCTAGCCCACCCAACAAACCCTAACAGAGCAACGACCATTAACTTCCACTCTGCCGCTTTCGTCCTTGATTTCAGGGAGGCAACCTTCTTCTTCATCCTTGCAATTTCTGGGTTTCCCACCTTTGTCTCCGGATCTGCCCAACGAAAGAAGTTGCAGCCTTCATGCACCTACACAAAATCACCGTCTTCAATCTCCACTCCTCAACCCAAATAACTCAACTCAGAAGAAAAGAAAGAAAAACAAACCCCATAATAAACACAGCCCCAAAATCTGTGCCCGTAGTTCTCCTTCGTCCCCGAGGTACGCAGCACCGGCCTCTCACCATGGGAACAGAGCAGCAACGCACCATGCGAGGAAGATTTGCTCCGTGACGACATCGGGCTTTCGGCAGCCATGGCGTTCTCCCTCCTCGACGTGGACGACGGTGGTGTCGAGGGCACTTCCAGTGTCAACCAACTTGCCCTTCTTTTTGGGAGTTAACATATGCCTATTCCCTTTATTTTTATATAACCATTCTTCTAACTACCCTAACGATGCAAAGGGCATTTATGTCCGAAAAAAATTTTAAGGGCGAAGTTAAATACAAATGCAACATTAAGGACGACTTTAATGGCAAAATAACAAGAGAGACGAATTCGATTCTGGCACTAAACTTAAGGGACCAAAATCGTACTTACCCCTAAAAATTATAACAGTCTTTGATTAAAAAAACTTTTTAATAGTAAAAAAAGCTTATAACATAACATTATAACATATAATAATAGCAAAAGTATACTTGTCAAAAAATTAACTAAAAAATAGTAGTCATAATATTATTATCACTAAATATTTATTATTTGTTATGAATTTTTTTAAATTTAAATTGATAAAAAGAGACACATAAATAATTATATATTTAATACACTCTTGAGAACAAAGTCTTTTTTTTATTTATTTACATGAATTCTCTTGCATATGTTTTTTTTTCTTTTTTATTTGAGATTTAAACCAAAATCAAACTCTAAATTTTTTTTATCATAAAAACTATGATACTATTTATAAACTTATTTTTTCAAAAATTTAAATTGATAAAAAAAAACACACACATGAATAATTATATATTTTGCACTAATAAAACTAGTATTTTTTTACGGTGAATAGAAGATATATATACATCTGAATTTTATCACGGTTTAAATTTATACTATTGAATTACTTTAATAAATTTTATACTAAGTTCAACTAATATTACGTGCGTCATAAGATTGTATACATTTTTCACTTAAATTATTTTGTTCTAACAAAATATACGGGGTTAATAGTTAAATCAATCTTTGAAAGATAAGATATTCTCTAATTTTGTTCCTAAAAGATTTTATTAATTAAATTAGTCCTTCAAAAATTATTCAATTAATAATTTCTGTCAATAATTGATAATGTGAAATATTAATTGGTAGTATATATATGATGCCTAACATATTTAATTGGACGCTGATCAAATATGTTTTAAAAATCAATCAATTTAATTGGTTAGATCATATTGGGAATAGGGTTTATGTAATTAGAGAACAGAACTAAATTAATAGATTTTCATAAATATATCTGATTAATATTTAATTAGACATATCAAGTATCATGTATGTTGTCAATTAATGTTAATTCTGTCTCAGGCGATATTGTTGGAGGAGGAATACGAGCGACATCATTTTCTCAGACCACCTTCTCTATGAACAGTAGTAACTAGCACTTTAGAACTTCTTTCTTTCTTAATTGTTTTCTTTCTCTCCTTTACCCATTAGATAATTTTTATTTAACATCTCGATTGAAAAATTCCTTTGTCTTAACAATGTACTCCAGGAGAACATAATGTACTCCAAGTATAAAATTTTTTTTATGCAATAAAAAGTGTATTTTAAAAAAAATTATTAATAAAGTAATTAAAATACAAATATAATTAAATTTTAATTTTTAATAGACTAATTTAATTAAAAAAATTTAAAATTAAATTTTAAAAATATTTTATTTTTTATGGACTAATTTAATTATTAATCTATACGTATATCTTAGTCTTAAGATACTACTATACACGCTAATGAGCCCTAGCCCGTTTATTTTTACAACACAGGCTATATAGTTTCGCCAATGAAAGAAATGAAAGTGTAAAGTAAAAGAAGATAAAACGTGAAATCTCTGCTTTAGTTTTTGTCCTGCAATGCTAAAAGTGAAGAAAAAAAAAAAAGTATTTTCCCCGTTTTCTTTTTTTTTCATCATGCCTCCTGCATTCTCTTAAATTTTTGTTGCTACTATATATTGCTGACTAGTAATCGATAGATGGTTGATTTATATGATATAGCATAATAATTATAAATGAGAAATGCACTATTAGTAAAATTTATTATTTTTGTCAGTAATATTTAAAAATATAAATTAAAAATAATTGTTAAATTATTAAACTACAAAAATTAAACTAATAACTAAAATTGTTAATAGAAAATAATAAATTTTACTTGTTTTTAAGCTTTTATAATTATAAATTATTGGCCAAGAAGGACTAAATAAATAGGCTTATAGCTAAATAAAATAATATTTTTTTATAAAGAATTAATTCATGATTTTAGTACGATTGATCCTAAACACTTTACCCACGAGAGCCATGAAAGGTATTGATACTTTTTCTTAGGTATTAATCTCTTTTTTGTTAATGTTGATTCTTTTTTGTCTTTTGTTTGTTCTCTTTGAATCACTCTACTCAAGAAAAACAGATAAAAGGTTGTGTGCTTTTCAGTAACATTCTCTTTCCACAGCTAGTGCTGCTCATATCAATGCTCGTTTAATTATGTTTCTTTCTATATATGATTATATTACAAATGTTAATAATAATCTTTTTTTTTTTTTTAGAAAAAAAAGATATAATTATGTGAGTGTGCTTGCTATTACTTTAGTTCTTTCATCTTCATTTTTCCCTCTTCAATAATCCTAAGGGCAATTGGCTTGAAAGTAATATTGAAATGAAACCATAGGAGACAATGACACTTTTCCTTTTTGATATTATTAGATCATGCACTTATTATGACTAAGGTAATTAAAATTGATATTTTATATAAAATTATTAAAATTTAACCATGTAAAATATAAAATTGTACGTAACATTATATTATCGTAAAATCGTCTAGTATAATATTATAAATGAGCATAATAAATTAACTTATTTAAAATTCTAATATCAAAATATTTTAAGAATTAAATCAAAATTTTAATTACCTTATTATTTGTAGCTGTGCTAACATTTCTAGTTACTAATAAGGGTGTAACTTTTTTTTTTTTTCAAAATATGTTTGGTTGTAATTCTTGTTATGAAAAAACAACCATTTGAGGGATTTGATAGATGAATAAGATTAATTTTTGTATTGACTAAATGCAAAATTGACCATTTGATATAGTCCATCGAAAAATAAGAATAATATATAATGTTTTTTTATTAATAAAATCAATAGGTATATATTGGCATAAATCACTTTAATTTGTGCAATATATTAGTATAAAATGGGACATCTCCACATGTTTCCATTTAAATCAAAGACATTATTGTAATGGTAGACACACTAGACACACTAGTGTACTCCTTATCTAAAAGCCCATATAATTGTTATTATTGTTGTTGTAGAATTGTTGTGAAATTTTTTGAGTATGTGACCAAGATATTTAACCCTTAGGAGCGTATTAAAGTAATTCTGAAATTAATATTAGGGTGTATGAGTAGTTTAATTAGCATGATGATGTTGTTTGGGAAAGGCCATGAAACACAATGATGGTAACTCAGCATATGCTGCTCCAGACCAATATTCCTTCAACTTACTTTTCGTACTTAAGACATTATCATTAAATTAAACAACTGCTTCTTTCTATTTAACTTCTTCTAAAATAAAGAAATGTGATGTAAGTAGTAATCAGGTTCAAATTAAATGTTTAACCTATTTTATTAGTTTTTAAATAATCAAGTTCAATTAAATTAATCAAATAATTTATTAGCATAATAAAAACTAGTTAAAAAAAGAAGAGAAGACGTATAAAAAGAAAGAAATAAGAATTAATTGAACTTGTTTTACAAAAATAACTTGTTTTGCTGATATTTTTCACTAATTGTTATTAATTATAAGAAGTATTAGATTTTAAGATTTTTTTTTCAATTAACTTATTTAGAGACTTCTACATTTGAATGAAAAAAATCAATTCCCAAGTTCTTATTGAAAAACAAAGAAATGTGTGTTTAAAGGTAATTTTTTTTGAATAATTATTCAGTGAATTATTATTTGATGCATGAGGCATTTATTAATCTAAAAGTTATTTTTTTAATTTCTTTTTTCTTTTAATTTTTACTTTTAAAAAGTAAGACATTAAAAAGAAATTTATATATTGAATTGATTAACATGCCAAGCTGCTAAAAAAAGCAGAAAGATTTAGTACTACTTACTGGTGTTGTGTGTGTCATAATAAAATGAGCATTTTAATTGGGTTCACACTTTCACTGCTTTATAGATTCGAGTAAACAATTCTGGAACAGTTTCAGAAGTCAGAACCCTACTATATACATTCTTTTTTGAATTCCTTTTTCAGATTTCTGAGTTCAAAATAAAGAAAATCTTTGGGTTGGGGCAACAGTAACATGCCAAAGGTTCTTCACCTAATAACACCACTCACCCTGTTTTTTTTTTCCCCAATGATTTATGAATTATTCAGAATTTAATAATCTCGAAGAATATCATCAATATATTTGCTTGTTTTGTCATATATATTTTTAGCGGTCTTAAAAGCCGTGAAATAATTTAAATGTTTCCGGAATATTTCTTTATATTTGCTTAATAAATTTATCTTTCTATCCTTGATTTTTTTTTTAAATCTTGGTGTCATTGGACATAATAAGAAATTAAGAAAAGAATAGATAGCGAGTGAAAGTTTTAGGAGAGTTGAATTAAAAAAGCATTGTTTATAACAAATAAAGTTAATTATATTGAATTCGCAAAACAATAGATTATTTTGTGGAGCGAATACTCAATCCGATTTCTGATCATTTTTTTGAAGAACTACGAGACAAAAAAAAAAAATTCTTTTTGACCCTTGAAATTAATTTTATGGGGCTAATTAGTCCCTCTGTTGACATATGGACTAATCAGTCTCATAAAAAAAATAAAAAATTAAAAAGGATATTCTTTTTTTGTTAAAGACTTTTTTATCTTTTAAAATAATTATTAGGGTCATTTAAAAAAAATTTATATTTTTTTTGTGTGTTTTATTTCGTAGCAATAATACAGAAAAAAAGAAGAAGAAAGATTGACACTAATATCTTAGTTCAATCACAAAATAGAATGTAACCTACATTTAGTAGTCTCAATTACAAATCATAATAAAATTTTTACTATAATCACATTTGATTAGAATTACCAATTCAAAGAATCTCATCACTCTTTCCACACTTAAACTATATTTAGTTCGTTGAGGGAATAACTTCCTCTTTTAGTTGAAGCAGTCTTTGCACAATTCATCATGATTAAGATCATTAATATTGAAGGGGAAAAAAAATAATTCTTCTACTTGTTAATTAGTGCAGCAGCTTGCCATAATTATATGATATTGGGAAGATATTCCTCACTTATTGGTGTAATAGATAAAGTTAGTTGTAATACACAATTTTAAATCTGTTTGTTATCACAAATGTTAATATGTAATTACTGACTCAACAGAGAATAAAAGTGTAAACATCAAAGGTCGATAATTATAAAGTGTTAAAAGAAAGTGAATATTTGTACGAAAACCAAAACATGCCTCCTTGGTTTCTATTTTCTTTTTTATTTTTAGTTTTTAATATTTTTAAGGAAATTAAATGAAACAAAAATAAAAATAGCAAAAATAATCCTTCTTATCATTTTCTTCTTCAAAAAATTTTAAATAAAAAATAAACAAAGATATATATTCTCAAACCAAATAGCCCTTATACTCTCAAACTGAAAGGAATTGCATTATATGGGGGATATATCAATAGGTGTTGGTCCTTTATTTTTAAGGGAAATCGTATGCAATAGGTTTATTAATTGATCTTTTGCTAGTAACTACTATATATGGATTGATTAAAATCATACTCCAAAAATGAACTATAATTGGAAGTTACATATATATAAGAAGCTTTTTGCAAAATTAACTTCACATGCACCTTTCATTTATGTTCCCCTAAAAAAAATCACAATCAATAATACATATCGTGGTACCTTGTTTTCCCTCTACTTTTCACCCCCAATAATTGGTTATCTAAAAACTTAATTGAAGTTGATTATTTGTGCAGATACATGGAATGAGAAGTTGGTTTCTGTGTCACTCGGAAAAAAAAAAGAAAAAAAAAAGAAGGAAGAATATAAGAACAATAATAATACATACAATAGCATGTTGAACATGTAATCTCGCTCTCACCTACCAAAATGAACCCGAAGCTCTTGGAAGTGGCAAACCTATTCTATTAGATATGGTGTGTTGAGATAAAGGACAATTTAGGTCCACGTGATGCTTTTTGCCTTCACTTCACCCTCTTTCATTTGTTTTTTTTTTTTTTTTTTTAATTCTCGCCTTCCCATTTTTTTTTTAAATATTTATATTATTTTTTATATGCATCTCTTTTGTATTTTTTATTATATAAAAACATTTTTTTTCATTTCTTGTTCATCATTTTTAATACTAAAAAAATATGTACAGCAAAATAATGCATATATCCTCTTTTATTAATAATACAAATTTATTATATGATCAAAAATTTTATAAAAAAAAATTAAAGCTCTTTAAGTAAGTGAGACAGCTTGTTTAAATTTAAAATATATATATATATATATATATATATATATATATTGTTATTTAATCACTCATAGCCCCATACATAGTCTCATAATAGAAAGTGGTTTGATTCATCTAACCTGTTTCCAACATGGTTAGTAGTTACTACTATTCAAGTGGGATTTTTCTCTTTTTGCTTGATCCTTTTATTTTTACTTCAGATATGTTAAATAATATTATACCAAAAAAAATATATTAAATAACATGCTAATGGCTGGCTAACTAATTGATCCAAAATTATCCTATTAATAAAAATAATAAATTTTTAGTTAGTGTTTACTTCGATACGATAATGAATTTATACGTATAAGAATATGGACAAATAAAAATACGATACATGAATTATATTATTCTCATGTGCATTTTTTTTTAATACAAAATACATATAATATTGTTATTTAACTAAAATATCCTTACAATTTATTAGAAAAAGACAAAAATAACATTTTATTTATTTTTACAAAAAACCTTACACATTTATTTATTTAGCATATACTCAAAATTCTATTAATCTTAACTTTTGAATTTCTAATTTTTACAAAACGGTGATGCGGCGGCGGTTTGGGGGGGAGGGGGTTGCGGCAGTTTTAACCGCCGTTATTTTCGGGTTCCGTGATCAAAGCGCGGCCGTCGACCAGGTCAACCGTCGACACAGCAGCGGCGATTATTTTGAAGAACCGCTGGAATAACCGCTGCGAGAGTCACTCGGCAAATCGCAGCGGTTTGAAACCGCCACTATATGTTTGAAGCAGGCAGGGCTGGTATATGGCGACGGTTTTGAACCGCCGCAAAAAGACTTACAGGAACCTCTTATATGATTTTCGTGGAATTTTTATACCGCCGCGATACCTACAGCATGTTTTCTTTTTTTTAAATAAACAAATTTATATATAAATTACTTCCTAATCCTTCGATCCTGATAAAAAAATTACTACTACAATATTAAAATCTACAACTCAAAATAAAATAAAAAAATCTACCAAAATAATATGAACATTACATTTCAAAATATAATATATATTTAATAAGTCTTACATAATCATAAATTAAACACAATCAGTGTTTAACAACTATATTTACATAGTATATAAATTCAAATAATGCAATCCTAAAATTAAATTAGAAAAGAATTTTGCTTCTAATATTTAACGAACTATGCTAAAATCTTAAAATAAACAGTCACTTTGATAATAAAAGTCTTCAATCACTTCAATCATAAAATTTTACAACCACTTTATTGAATAGTATGTGACTTTATTTTCATTGGTGAGTCTCCAACCTAAAATTAAAAATAAATAAAAATATGTTAGAATAAAAACAGAGACCATTAAATAATTTAAGTCTAATATTAATAGGCATAAATCATCCGCATAAATTAGGATAATGAACAACAATAAGTAAATCATTATTTTACTAAATCAGTCACAATGAAAGATTCAAAAAAAAAAAGATATAATATTTATCCTATTATAGCGGTAAAAAAGTCATGTAACACTTTTTTACTCATACAATGATTAATAAAAAATGTCGCTTGCACTTATAATATATAAAAAAATTATTGCTTTATTCTCTTGTAATTCTTTTCTCCCTTTTTCCCAGCGATAATGGTGTCCGAGTAATTTTTTTATGTTGGGGGTATGGATTCTCTAATTCCACAAGAATTGTTGAACTATATTAGTGTTCCGAGTCCTAATGAAACTGAAGTTGGTCAATGGATAAGTTCTAGATATCATAAAATGTTTTTTCGTATTACCTTTCTTGTATACTATATTCATTGTATATGAATCTTTTGAGTAGAGTAAATTGTTTTCGGTATCGATTTGAAAATCTGATAACTTTGTGCATTGATGTTATATGCGATATTGGTTAACTAAGATATGCTATTATATATAGAAATTCTATATAGTTTAAACTAAAACCTTCGATGGAGTTGTGGGTCGAACGTAACACAGCAACCGTGGTGATTGAGTCTTTAGGATTGGAATGGGAAAGAAAACGCAGAGCACATCATCATCATTATTATTATTATTATTATTATTATTATTATTATTATTATTATTATTATTATTATCAGATCAGTTTTTCGCTTTTTTGTTTTTTTTTTAAATTATGTGAAATTCAAAAATTAAAGTTAATTAAATTTTGATATTTGTAAAATATTCATAAAAATATTAATTTTTGTGTATTTTTAATAATTATTATAAAAATATTTTTGTATAAATAATAATATAATATATTATCTTTTTAAAAATTAAATGCTAATATTAATAAATAATATAATTTACGTATCATATTTTTATTTGTCTCTATAT
Source organism: Arachis hypogaea (assembly GCF_003086295.3). NCBI lineage: Eukaryota > Viridiplantae > Streptophyta > Magnoliopsida > Fabales > Fabaceae > Arachis > Arachis hypogaea. Next base: position 142,056,968 of record NC_092050.1, on the reverse strand, counting down.
TTTTGAAATTAAATACCTTCTAGTTTATCATTACAATTTTTAAAATTCGATAGATTTAATATCACAACTCGCGATATATATCTATTACAGCTTTTGATACCCTAAATTTAACAAATTATTGATAAAAAAAGAAAAAGTCTATGACCAGTAACTTTATTAAATTTTGGCCAGCATGTAACTAACAAAGAAAAGTGAGCCATTTAGATGAAATTTCATACCAATCTCATACTATTAAAATCATCATTGATGACTATTTGATGACTACAAATCACAAAAATTACTGGTCCCCTAACACTCTTCGATAAAAAAAAGTCATTTGTTCAGATTTCCAGCACTAGGAGGATGTTGCTGGTTTATTCCACTACAGTAATGTTACGCAGTTAAAAACGCACAAATAATAAATAAAAATATATATTCAATAACACTCTTATTTATAAGAGGGTAAATTACATTTTTTTTAATTCAATTGATATAATAAATTTTTTATAATTATTTTTTATTTAATTACATAAAAAATCAATTAAAATTTTATAGGAATTAAATTTTAAAAAATTCTCTTTCATTATTACATCAAACAATTATACAATTTTTTTTTTCAAATAAAAGTTTCAAATCTTTATACCATTAACTCGAAAAAATATTTTAAATCACTACAACATATTTTATAAAAAAAATTTAAACATTTCAAATTTGATTAGCCTCAATTTATTGAAAATAAAAAACATAAAAAATTATTGTTTTATAACATGCAAAATAAAAAATAAGTAAATAAATAATAATAAATCAATATCAATTCGTTAATTATAAATGTTATATGTTTAAATTGTGGATAACTAGGTATTATACATATAAAATTATAAATATTAAATTAAAAATATTTTAACAATTTTAATATACAATTTATATTATATATATAGAGAGAGAGACTATATGCTATAAAATAAAAAAATAAAAATGAAATATAAACAAATTATAAAATAAATTTTTAAATATAATTATCAACTGGTCATATTAAAATCAATAAATAAACATACATATAAATTATCAAATAAAATAATTTAAAATCATGATTTATTAGTGCACGTGTGAGATAATTTGAAAAATACATAATTTAGAATTGGATGATATTAATTATAAAAGTACATTAACTATGAAAATTATATGTATAAAAATTATGGATATTATGAGTATAGAATTATAGATATTATGTATGAAATTAAATGTTAAGTTAAAGATCTTCTTACAATTTTATTATGTAACTCATATTTTTACATATTGTTACAAAAATAAAATATAATATAAAATATAAAAAAATTATGAAACAATTTTTTAATAAGATGGTCAAATTCAAATGCCATAAAACAAAAAATAATGAAATAATTAATACTTGACAAATACTGTAATAAAAAAAATTAAAAAATATAAAACAATAAATAATAAACTAAGACAATGCTTATAAAAAAATACTTATATCTTGAACAGGGATTGAACAGTTATAAAATTGAGATGAATGAAAACTTTTCTGTTAAAAAAGTGTCTTGTGCTCTTTGGAAGTTTTAGTGTTGAAAATTATTTAAAAAAAAAAAAACGAAGAGTGAGCAAATTATATACTATAAAATAAAATTAGCATACACAATAAATATGAAATATGATTTTATTACTATTAATGCAAATTATATACCCAACATGGAAATAAACGTATGCTGGTTTTAAAAGAAAAATAAAATATTATTAATGTCAATTAAATAATATTGATCCATTGGTATTCAAGGAAATTACGGTATTGATATTCATTCAATTAATGAAAATTAATATTAGGTAAACTACTTAGATAAATTAATTACATGAAAATATTATTTGTATCACCCAAAATCAAAATTGATATGTGTATCTCTCAAAGTCTATTTTTATATAAATCGAATTAGGACAATTCAAATTACAATTTCCAACAGTAATTCAAATTAGGATGATTAGATTTACTATGGAATGCTGAGATTGGCATAAATCGAATTAGGCATATTTGATTTATACATAAATTAGGTAAATCGAATTAGGTGGAGTAAATTTATGCATGGTTGAGATTTTTTTAAATAAATCGAAATATCCTAGTTTGATTTATCTTTTTGGAGATCTACATGCATAAATCGAATTAGGTTGAGCATATTTACTAAAGTTTTAGCAACATATCTAAATGGAGGTTGTCTAATTCGATTTAGTAGGAAACAAGTGTGTATAAACAACTGTGAAATGTGAATTCTCCATCATAGTAAGTCCCACAATGGCTAGTGACGAGAGCTTCTTGGTTTTGGTACACTATAAAGGGTCGATTAAGAAAATAACGCGTTATGGAATTAAGTTTACGGATAAGGATCTGTTTAGTATCTTCATTAGACCTTCGACGAGTTTCACAGAGTTTAAGTATAATATAATCCAAAAACTGGGGCTGCAAGGCGTGAAACGGGTGGAGAAGTTATTCTACAGAATTCTGATCTCGGTTTTGCAGGATGATGTGAAGTATGATTCATTCGTCATGGGCAGCGATAAAGATTTGGAAGTTTTGTTCCATTATCGTCAGCAATTTTCGAAGGTAAGGACCCCTAAGCTGTTAGCCAAGCTTGTGGATGTGGTCTCTAGCTCAGGAGGCATAGTTATCAGAACCGAACCGGTAATCAACTCGGTCATATGACCGGATCATTGGGTCACTGATTCAACCGGTGGGTCACTGATTCACCTGGTTAACCCGGTCATAATTAAAAAAATTATAAAATTATATAAATAAAATTAAAATAATATCTTAAAACTTAAAATACAAGTCTTTACAAACATTAATAATCTAATATCAATGTTTAAACATAACTAATGATCTAAAAAAGATAATAAAGTGGTTTCTAGTACAAAATATGTTCTCAATTTAAATCAACAAGGACGAACGAAGAACACAATTGGTAAATCAAGTCCAAGGAGTTGCTGATGATGCTTATTCTTGAGATGGTGGCATTTCTGATGGTGTTTGAGATGAAGACATTTTTAAAATTCTAGCAAAAGAAATAAAAGATTTTCAGCAACAAAAAATTTACCTAAGTGAGTTTTTAAGCAACACAGCAACTACCACCAAAGTATTCAATTCAAAGTTTCAAACATTATCATCCAGCAACAAAATTCAAGTATTCAACTAAAACATTATCCAACAAGCAACTCTGTTATCTAGCAAGTATTCAAATTTTCTCAAGTTCACCAACTCTAAAACCAAATACAACAGCAACATTAACCAGAATCAATAACAATTTTAAGTTTCTAACTTAAATTTTCTCAAGTTCACCAACTCTAAAACCAAATACAAAAGCAACATTAACCAGATTTAATAACAATTCTAAGTTTCTAACTCAAATTTTCTCAAGTTCAATAACTCTAAAACCAAATACAACAACAACATTAACCAGATTCAATAACAATTCTAAGTTTCTAACTCAAATTTTCTCAAGTTCACCAACTCTAAAACCAAATACAACAACAACATTAACCAGATTCAATAACAATTCTAAGTTTCTAACTCAAATTTTCTCAAGTTCACCAACTCTAAAACCAAATACAACATCAACATTAACCAGATTCAATAACAATTTTAAGTTTCTAACTCAAATTTTCTCAAGTTCAACAACTCTAAAACCAAATACAACAGCAACATTAACCAGATTCAATAACAATTCTAAGTTTCTAACTCAAATTTTCTCAAGTTCAACAACTCTAAAACCAAATACAACAGCAACATTAACCAAATTCAATAACAATTCTAAGTTTCTAACTCAATTTTTTTCAATTTCAACTAGGGGTGTGCATGGCCCGACCCGAAGACCCGGTCTGGCCCCGAACTCTTTAGGGCCTATTTTGGTGTGATTTCACCGAATCTAGGGCCGGGTAAGGGTCTCAAAAATAGACCCGGTCATTATTTCAGGTCGGGTCCGGGCCATGGCTCAGGTCACCTGAACTCGGCCCGGTGGCCCGGTCATCATACATAATTAATATTTTGTGTTATTAGTGATGGATAATGCCTATTCTTATGTGAAATTTAAGTATTGTAAACCTTAATATTTTGTGTTATTAGTTATTATAAGACTATAAGTTAATGTTTTATGTTTAAAATGCATAAGATTTTAGACTAATGCATAATATTGTGTTATTTGTATTGATTTAAATATTTGGTGTTATTAGACAATATTAGTATTGATTATGGTTATGCTTTAATTTTAGAGAAGAGTTGGTTCTTATTATATTTTTCTAAGTGAATTTTACCGTGTCAAATAATGGTTCGAGTTTTGGAAATTTGGATATTTTCATATGCTAGCTTATAAGAAGGTATCAAGGTAATGTAATGTTAACGGTCCGGTTTTTATCCGATTTTTATCCTGTATAATCGTGGCCCGAAAGTGTATAGGCTTCATCGGGTCTAGGGCTGAGTTCGGGTCTAATAAATAGACCCGATATATATTTCGGGCCGGGTCTAGGTCACATCAAATTTGGTTTCACCCGTCCCATGCACACCCCTAATTTCAACAACTCAAACCAAATATAACAGCAATATTAACCAAACTCAATAACAATTCTAGGTTTCTAATTCTCTCCAGTTCAACAACTCTAAAACCAAATACAACAGCAATAACCACCAGATTCAATATCAATTCTAGTGAAAGAACAGAGTAGAAAACTTGAAGGGAGCTCACCTGATTGACGGGTTCCAACACTGTGACTGCCGCGACACAAGATGACGACCACCACCACCCGAGGGAGCAGCTGTTGCTTGACTGGCCGTCTGCTTCTGCCGTCGACGAACCGAACGCAGGGGCACGGGACGGCGACGGTGACCGAGGTGAGGGGACAAGATGAGAGACTGAAAGAGCGACGAAGTGAGACCGTGAGAGACTGAGAGTGACGAATCTCAAGGTGAGGGGAGAGACGAGAGAGCGACGAGGTCAAGGTGAGGCCATGAGCCAGGGAGTGAGTCGGAGAAAGCACAGACCACAGAGACGAGGTTGGCGCTTGGTTGGGTGGGGGGTTCCACCTTCCACACTTCCACTCACATTCAGAGTCTCAGATTTGGCATTTGGGCAGTAGGGTTTCGTTGAAAGGGAAAAGAGAAGAGAGGGGGGTTGTGTTCTGAAATGACGGCGTTTCAGGTTAAATGAAAAAAAAATTGGACCGGGTCAAATAAACCGACCGAGTTCATTGCACATCCGGTTCAACGAGTGGCTCGATTCGGCCAGGTGACCGGGTTTCCGGTCGAACTGGCCAGGTTGAGCCGGGTCTGATAACTATGTCAGGAGGTTTTAACCGGATTCCTCTGCCTTCAGCCACGCTGCCAGGTCGAGTTCGAGGCCTGTTGGTGCCTCTTCATCTCTGCCCGTAATTGCTGATGCATGTTTGGTGGCCTCCCTGCCCTTCGTTGCTGATCTAGACCGCACTCGTGATAGAGAACGGGTTGATATTGTGCCGGTAGTTGATGCTGCGTTTGCGGTGGCTGGCATTGATGATGTGGTCCCAGAACCCCGACAGGATGGATTCCCGAATGGTGTTGAAGATGTATTTCAAGATGAGGAGGATGATGATGATGTGGAGCCTACCATGATTGCCAATGATAGCAATGATGAGGATGAGAGGAATACTCCAACTGGAAGTGGTGTAACAGGTAGTTCAGGAACACCGCAGTACCCCTTGCACTTTTCATCTTTAGACTTGGATGCCATCAGACAGCAGGGGGATCCTGCCGTGCCTGTCAGATTTGGGACCAGAGACACACACGATACTAGAGGACTAGCTGAATTTCAAGTTGGTCAGCAGCATAGTTATCAAAACTGAACCGGTAATCGACCCGGTGAAGTTACTGGGTTACTGAGTTAGTGGTTCAACCGATGAGTCAGTGGTCGAACCGTTTAACCCGGTAATAATTAAATAAATATATAAATATAATACAATATTTATTGAAAAATAAAAATTAGTGTTTAATACTCTAATATTTCATATTATTTAAATTTAAATAAATTATAAATAAATTTTATTTGCTCATTGATTTAATATGATATATACATATAATTTATATAAATTATTAGCCTTTAATTTAATGGGTCTAATCTAAAAAGAAAAACTAAAAAAAAAGGTTACATATAAATAAAAGTTACATTTATATGAACTAGTGTATCGTTGTAGGTTTAGAGCATTCTCATGTGAACTTTGTTATTATATATTTTATTATTAGTCTATGATAGTGAAAGAAGTAAGTCTGGCTTAGTGGCAAGAGTGCTGAAGCTTTGCACATGGTTCTTGGTTCGAGTCCCACTGTGATTCAGCACCCCCGCCGGTGCACCCTAGAGACCCGCGGGTCATGTGCCATAATCGCACTGGTTCATATTGAACCATATGATTTTTAACGGATTTGACCACCATTGACCGAGTTAATTACAGAAGCGGTCTGCATCTTAAATCGAACTGGCCAGACCACCGGTTACTGGGTTTCTGGTCGAACCGACCAGTCTAGTTCTGATAACTATGGTCAGCAGTTTCAGGATAAAGACGAGGTCGTGTTGAGTGTTCAGGATAAATATTTTATTTTACTAACCTCCTTATGCGCGGTGCCAGCGATATGTTCGACTCCATCTAAGCGGTAGATTCGATTCGGATCGTCTTCCATGATGATAGGCTGCGTCGCTTTCTTTGGATTTGGTGGGGTATGGGTGGTGAAATGTAATTCAAATGAAGTGAATTTGAATTATATATAGCCAATGCACATGTAAATCGAAACAAGGCAGCTAGATTTATATAGAGCCTCGGTCACATGTAAATCAAATTAGGCTGGTTAGATTTAGTATAGGGTAAATCGAAACCACCTCATTCAATTTACTATGGGCACAAAAATCATTCGCTAATTCGAGCAAGCCTAATTCGAGTTACTATGTGTTTGTGAAACTGTGTGCTAACTAAATCTACTCCACCTAATTCGATTTACCTAATGCATGCATAAATCGAATATGTCTAATTTGATTTATGCCCATCTCAGCGTCCCTTAATAAATTTAATCATTATAATTCGAATTACTGCTGAAAATTGTAATTCGAATTGCCCTAATTTGATTTACATAGAAATAGACTTTGAGAGATACACGTATCAGTTTTGATTTTAAATGATAGGTAATATTTTGATGCATTTGGTTTATCTAAATAGTTTACCCTTAATATTATATATGTGCATGAGGTATATGGATAATAACGTTGCAAGTTATATAAATGAAGTCAAAATTAAAAATTTTTGATAGTTTTAAGTTGAAAATTATTGTCTCCTAATATTTTTGATTTTTTTAATATCATGAATATCATGAATATAAATGCTAAATAATCAAATCCTTTTTTAATTAAATCTAACTAAGTTAGAATTTATGTATTACGTATATTTTTTTGTATGTTCTTCTTCTTCATCGTTGTCTTCAGCGACGTTGTCTTCGGTATCTTCCAAAAAAAATAACAAAAAATGATAGTATCCTATTTTATGCTTTTGCATAATTCTTATTTAATATTGTCGTTGTTTTCTTCTTCTTATTCTTCCAAAAAAAAAACTACAGTATTTTATTTTTTGTGTCACATTTAATAAATTATAGTGTCAAAATTAAAAAATTTCTATGACACAGTTAAAAAATTTGATACTATTTTTTTTATATTTTTTTCAAAACAACTCCTCATCTTTCTTCTTCTTCTTTTTTTTTTTTTGCCAAAGGTATGCATTTTTTATTGATTCAATAAATAAAAGGATTGGTATAAATATGAATAACAAACAGAGATAAATAAAGAAAGGTTCTACCTGAAACTAAAGACTAGCTAATTAGAAATACTTACTGAGAAAGAAAGTTAGAGAGAAAAATCCATTGCACCGACACAACGATAAGCTTCTTCCACCGCCATGGCCGAGGAGAGCTTTTGACCATCAAAGACCAGTGAATTTCGCGATTTCCACAAGCTCCAAGTTAGGTAAGTTGTGTATTCCAGTTTCTCTTTCGCAATACTACCTCTACTAATTTGATTTTAGAGTTCACTCCACCGTTTCCAAGGCTCATCGATATGATTCACTATCAAAAAGTCCACCATCCTCCACGTCGTCTCTGTTTCAAGGCACTCCCAGAGGCAATAGGTTACCGATTTTACAGTCAATCTACACCGAGGATAAGTCAAGTCTACCGATGAGATTTTGGCATGAAGCTTCTACCTAATTGCTAAACCCCTATGAAAAATCTTTTATAGAAAATTTTTCACTTTTGGTTGATATTTAAGTTTTCAAAGATTTGACTAGATCTTTTTATTTTAACATTGTGCAGGCAACAACTCTCATGATGGATGGAAGAAATGGAAGACTACTTTATATCCTGGATGCCACTGAATAGCTACTTGATTTTTTTTTTCAACCAGGTGATTATATCTTTTTCTCCATAGATTTTTGTATTTAGAATTGCTATAGCTATTTATAGAAGGTAATGTTTATGAACAAAACTTGATTTCATTGTCTATCTAAGTGAATTAAATCAGATACCTATTCTGGATAGTAATTAGTGTGAAAATTTAGAATTGCTGTAATTGTTGTGAACTCCTGTATCCAAAAATCTTCCTTAATACGAATAGTGTTATCTCTACCAATTTTTACATATATCCTTTTTCTATCACTTTGTGTCCTTCAATTATACTTTTCCACTCCCATGATAGATTGTTCCTTGACTCGGCTCTCATGAAATTGAAATATATGTAGTATTTTGCTCTTATAAACCTTGCTAATTAGTGAGTTAGGTCGAGTTAAAAGTCTCCAACCTTACTTGGCTAGCATTGCAAGGTTGAAGACTTTTAAGTCTTTAAAGTTATGGTCTTCCTAATCTTTCGGTTTGCTTGAAATCTGCCACCCTATCCAATGCATCCTTCTTTTCATATCTTTTGTCCTCACCAGAAATTAAGCATCACTTTTTGTATTTTATCCGTCAGTAATTCTGGTAATTTGAAGCAACTCAGAGTATATAGAGGTACTATCGTGGGTACGACCTTGATTAGAACTTTTTTTTCACTTGCAAACAATAATGATCTCTTCCAATGTTTAATTTTTGAAAAACTTTGTCTTTGATGTAGTTGAATGTATCTCTCTTTGATCTCTGAATAACCACCAATGGTCCAAGATATTTATTTTGATTTTCAACATGAGGAACTATTAGAATTTCAGTAAGGTGATTACGAGTAGTGTTAGTGGTGTTATGGTTAAAAACGACTGATGACTTGTATAAATTAATCACTTGACTACTGATTTCCTCATAGTTTCTCAAAATCCGAATCAGATTTAGGCAATCATTTTCCATGACTCTGTTAAATAGAATTGAATTATGCACAAAGAATAGATGATTGATCTTAGGACATCTGTGATTAAGTCTCAGCCTTGAAAATTTTAGCCTCTGTTCTCCTTTGTAGAGCAGATGAAAAAAGACCTGCACAAAAAAGAAATAGGTAGGGGGATAGAGAGTTACCTTGATGCAACTCTCTATATGGTTTGAAGAAACCATGAGGTTATCCATCCACTATAACAGAGTAATATAAGACATTTTAGTCACACACTCCTTAATCCATGTCATCCACTTTTCGCAAAATTCTAATTTCTTTATCATCGTCCAAACAAAAGACCATTCCACCCGATCATAAGCCTTACTCATGTCAAGTTTCAGTGCCATGTCATGACTGTCGAACTTCTTATTCTTCAGAAAGTATATAAATTCATGTGCAATTAAAACATTATCACTAATAAGCCTTCCTTGATGAAGGCACTCTGAGAATCACTGATAAGCCTATTTATGACAAACTACCTCCGACAGTCCCCTCTGCCAGCGTCTGCGCCACTAATAGCCTCCGAAAGATCTCCTCTTTAGTATCACTCTTTACAGCGCCGAAAATACCCCACTCTTACTCTCCCAGCGCTAAATCTCCTCTCATTTTCTCAGTTTCTCACATCAACGAAGCTCCTCCCTTTTCTCTGTCGTCGACGCCACTCCACAGCACTCAGACTCGTGTCCCGTGGCGGCACAACCCTTTCCTCTCCATCCCTATCGTCAAAGGGCTTCTCTCTATGTCCTCCTCCACGGAGCCACGCACTAGCAGCTGCCATCGTCCTCCACGCACCAACAGCCACCATCGTCCTCCACGCACAGCAGCAATTGCACTAGACCGTATCTAATTTAGGGGATTTTTTTTAATTCTGTTTTGATTTAGGATTTTTCTTTAATCTGTTTTGATTTATAATTTTTTTAAATTCTGTTTTGATGATTCCTTGTTTGAACTCTTGTTTATGATTATGATTTTGAATTCGGTTTTGATGATTTTGTGCTTATTATTCTGATTTTTAAATCTATTTTTATGATTTTGTTTTAATAATTATGTTTTAAATTTAGGATTTTTTTTAAATTCTGTTTTGATTTATGGTTTTTTTTAATTCTATTTTGATGATTCTGTGTATAAAATTTTGATTATGATTATGATTTTAAATTTTGTTTTGATGATTATGTGTTTATTATTCTCATTTTTAATTCAGTTTTTATGATTTTGTTTCAAATTTGTGATAATTATGCAGTTCAATATCAGTTAAAGTGAGAACATTGGCTACACAGAAGCTAAGGAGCAATATGACCTGGTGTTGCTCATTCGAATGAATTTGCAAGTGTAAGATTTCCAACTGCATTATTCTGATTTTTGTTCTGGTGTTGTTTGGTTAATTGTTTTCTAAGTTAATTAGTTAATTGTTGTTAATTGTCTGAGCTAATCTTAACTTGTTTATTTTTTGAGTTAATTATTGACTTATTATTTATTGTTGTTAAGTTTCTAAGTTTATTATTATTATCTAACTTAATTATTTTTTGAGTTAATTAGTTGATTGTTGTTAATTGTCTGAGTTAATTTTAACTGCTTGTTTATTTTCTGAGTTAATTATCGATTTATTATTTAATGTTGTTAATTTTTTAAGTTTAATATTATTTGAGTTAATTAGTGTTGTACTTTCTGATTATTAGTTTAAAAATTATTAAATTTAAATATTTAAAATTATATATTAATTTTTAAATAATTTTTTTAAAAATTTAAAATTTAAATTTATCGTCGGTTAGATCTATCGGCAGTTATTAATTTAATTATTAATTAATAATATATTACTGTCAGATTTACTAAGAAAAAAAATTACTAGCAAAATTTTTTTATGGTAATTAGCAGTGGAATAAAAAATTCGCATGTAAATAATTACATGCAAAATTTATATTTGTTGAATTTATGCCAACAGTAAATATATTATCGATAAATTATTTTTATTATTCTGCCAATAAATTTGATAGTAATCAATATTTTTTTTTGTAGTACTTTATGAGTAATGTTCTTAGGTCATGAGATTACACTGTGGCTTTAGAACACGACAACTCCATCTTTTAGTATAACCTTTTAATTTCAAAAAAAATAAAAAATAAAAAATAAATGGGCATGCTTGGTAATATTGTGTGTTCAATACTGTGTTTGGTAACAATTTAAGTCCATCTTTTAGTATAACCTTTTAATTTCAAAAAAAAAAATAAAAAATAAAAAATAAATGGGCATGCTTGTAATATTGTGTTCAATACTGTGTTTGGTAACAATTTAAGGTAACAATTTCCACACAAAAACAGAAAATTTTAAGACTGTGTTTATTTGTAAGAATATGATACTAAAATATAGATATAAAAATATAAAATTGTATTTGATAAGTGAAATATAAATAGAAATATTATTTTTTGAAATACTAAATCAGTAGTATATTTTATGTGAAGATGGACACACAGAGATATTGAATAGAGATATAATTTAATTTTTTATTTTTATTTTTATTATTATTATCAAATTTTTATAATTATAATTTTTATTATTTTATTTTTTATTATTCTAAATTTTGTGTGAAGAAAAAAATAAGGTAAATTAAATTATTTATTATTTATTTTATTTTATATTCAATTTACTCCTAAATAAAATACTAATTTTTGTGTTTTTATTATTCGTGCCATGTTTTCAGTGTCTTGTAACTTAAGATATAAATTAAAAAAAGTTATCTCTATCATTAATTTTGTTTGTTGGAGGAATAGAAAAATAAATAAATTTAAGAGAATAAATATTAATTTTTATCTTAATATAACATTCATTTTTAAAAAATACTCTCATACATGTAAATGACAATATTTATTTTTCTATATTTTAATTTGTTTATTCTTTGAATGAAGGCTCGCAATGCTAATATCCTTACTAAATTCCATGAAAAGTGATTTAACAATGTTTCCCTATCATTTTAAATGTTTTAGTAATAAAAGAAGTATATGAATATGAAAATTAACTATTAAAATTAGTTATTATATATATATATATATTATTTAAATTATTTTTAATATATATTTTATATTAATAATTAATTTTATTATATATTTAGTACAATTATTTAGTAATATGACTAATTCTTAAACCAAAACAACTAATAAGGATTAATACTCCTGAATTTCATAAAGTCAAGGAAGAAATATTAGAAGAAAAAAACCTTCAAAAAATCTGGATACAGAGGAAAAGAGTCTCTTTACAAATGTTATAAGTTATAACACTACAAAAACAAGCACTTGGAGACATGTCCACCTCATCCCAAAATGCTTTTTCTAAGCTTTTTGTGACAATCTTAGGACCCATAGAAGGCAAGAGAGAGAGAGAAAGAAAAGAAAATAAAAAATAAAAAAGAGAGGCACACACAAACACAAACCCCTTATAAATATTTTTTCCTTGTTGTAGTTTAATAGTTATCAAATTACAAATAGCACCCCCCATATCCCCATCCTCAAATCCAAACATAAACCCACTCCAAAACAAAAAGGAAAACAACAAATTAAAAAAATAAAAATAAAAAAACCAAAAAAATATCCCCTAACTCACCCCATTTTATTTGCCTTGCACTTGCAGCAGCTCTCTCCTCAAAGCTCTCTCAAATAATATTTGCTGTATTCTTCGGCTGTATACCACTCTCGAAACCCAAACCCCCAAAAACACATGCTCTTCATCACCATCACCATCATCATCATCACCACCACCACCCCCACTTGATACCCCCAACCCCCCACACCTTTCTATATATTCCTTATCTCTCTCTCTTCACTTCCTTTCACCTTATTCTTCTTTCACTTATCTCTCATAGTAGTAACAAAGAAAGAAGGGACCATGATTACCTTGCTAGACTTCTACCATGTCATGACGGCAATGGTGCCGCTCTACGTGGCCATGATCTTGGCCTACGGCTCAGTGAAATGGTGGAAGATCTTCTCCCCGGACCAATGCTCCGGTATCAACCGATTCGTGGCGCTCTTCGCCGTTCCGTTACTCTCCTTCCACTTCATCGCTTCCAACAACCCTTACAAGATGAACCTCCGATTCCTGGCCGCCGACACGCTCCAAAAGATCATCGTCCTGGTCGTCCTGGCCATCTGGAGCAACGTCACGAAGAAGGGTTGCTTAGAATGGACCATCACACTCTTCTCCCTCTCAACCCTCCCTAACACCTTGGTCATGGGCATCCCATTGCTTAAAGGCATGTACGGTGACTTCTCCGGCAGCCTCATGGTCCAAATCGTCGTCCTTCAGTGCATCATTTGGTAATACATGTAACAAACTTGTAAGCTTCTTCAATGTGCAATTAATTCTTAATTTTTAATACTAGTGAGTTTATACATACAGGTATACGTTGATGCTCTTTATGTTTGAGTTTAGAGGTGCTAGGATGCTTATTTCTGAGCAGTTTCCTGACACCGCTGGCTCTATTGTCTCCATCCACGTGGACTCCGACGTGATGTCACTGGATGGAAGACAGCCCTTGGAGACAGAGGCGGAGATCAAGGAAGACGGAAAGCTCCACGTCACCGTCAGAAAATCAAACGCCTCCAGGTCAGACATTTATTCACGAAGGTCTCAGGGTCTGTCGTCAACAACTCCGAGACCTTCCAACCTCACCAACGCCGAGATTTACTCCCTCCAATCCTCTCGGAATCCCACTCCCAGAGGATCAAGCTTCAACCACACGGATTTCTACTCCATGATGGCCGGTGGAAGAAGCTCCAACTTCGGTGCCAACGATGTGTACGGAATGTCCGCCACTTCAAGAGGACCCACTCCAAGGCCTTCAAACTACGACGAAGATGGTGCCAAACCCAAGTTTCATTACCATGGCGGCGGCGGCGGCGGCGGTGGAACGGCAACCGGTGGAACAGGACATTACCCTGCACCCAACCCTGGCATGTTCTCTCCAACTACCGCTTCAGGTGGCGGGTCCAAGAACGTTGTTGCGAGTGCGAATACGAATGCAAATGCAAAGAGGCCTAATGGACAAGCTCAAAATAACAAGCAAGAGGATCTTCATATGTTTGTATGGAGTTCAAGTGCTTCACCTGTTTCTGATGTGTTTGGTGGTGCTGGCCATGATTATGGACTCCATGATCAGAAAGAAGTCAAGCTAACTGTATCCCCAGGAAAAGGTTTGCTCTTTCGTATGTCTTCATTTTTGAATTGTAATAGGCTCCGCCATAACTTTATTTGATTATGATGATGCAGTGGAGAATCATCACAGGGAGAATCAAGAGGAGTATTTGGAGAAAGATGAATTCAGTTTTGGGAACAGAGGGATTGATAGGGAAATGAACCAGCTTGAAGGTGATAAGGTTGGAGTAGATGGAAAGGCGAAAACAATGCCCCCAGCAAGTGTGATGACGAGGCTTATTTTGATCATGGTTTGGAGGAAGCTTATTAGGAATCCCAACACATACTCTAGTCTTTTTGGCCTCACTTGGTCTCTAATTTCATTCAGGTTCATGGAAAATCTCTACCATACCTTCAATCACAATACTAAAACTCATTCTTTCTTTCTTGCTAATTCTTCAATCTTCAATTTGCAGGTGGAATATTGAGATGCCTGCTATCATAGCAAAGTCTATTTCTATTCTGTCAGATGCTGGACTTGGCATGGCCATGTTTAGTCTTGGTCAGTATTATACGTTATACTTCTTTCTTCTCTTCTTTTTTATTTTGCAAAATTAATTTTTAGATAGGTGTTCAGAGAATTGAACATGTTCTGGCATTTTCTTAATTAGCTTGAAAAAAGGTTAAAAATGGAGAGAGTATGAAGATTTCTAAAGATTGATGATTATTTATAATTATCAATAAATGCTGTGTTTGAGAAAGCAAGCAAGCAATCAAGAAAGGGCAAATGAAATAATAGTGTATGATAACCAGAGAGAATAAAAAGCAAAAAAAGAAAAAGAAAGAGAGTCAAGTGTAGTGTAGTGTTATGATAATGTGTTGGTTCCTTTATGAACCTTTTTCATTCTTTTGTGATCACTTTTTGCACAAGCCTGTGTTGTGTGTTGTGCGGGGTGGTGGTGGTCATGATGATGAAAGGTCTTTCACAAAAGGATTGACTGACTCAGTATGTTTGTGTTTCTGTGGGAGAGAGAACACAACAAAGTGTGACACTTACTTGCATGCTTTGTTCTAGAGATTAGCCATAAATTCTTTATTTAATTCTTATCTTAAAATTAAATTTACATTTCGTAAAAATGATACATTTCGATGCTTAACTATTTATTTGAAGGGGAGTGCTAGGGGAACAATGAAAATTTTGAACAACATGAACAACTACCAATCAAATGAAAATACACTACACTCTAATTTAATGCTACTAATTAAATTTACTCTTTTAACCCTATTAATTCACATTGTTTATATATTGTTCAAAAATCTTGTTTGCTACCTATACTTTTCCTTATTTGAAATATAAAATGTCTCTTTATAATTCAAAAAATTTCGATTAATCTATAATTATTCAAGTAATTGATTTAATTGGTCTTTGTAAATGATAGTCTGATATGCTAATGTATTAGGGACCACTTAAATTAATAATTAGATCTATTACTTAAATAGTTGCTTTGTGATTAAAAATTTTTGAAAAATAAAAAAATACTTTATTTTTTGAATAAATATTTTAAGATTGAAAAGGACATTTATTTATTTAAATTTCAAAGGCTGTTTTCTTTTGGATTAGGATATGTTTATGTTTGATATGCTTTTGAGGTGAATGACACAAATACACAACAACACAGGTCTGTTCATGGCATTGCAACCAAGGATCATAGCATGTGGGAATTCCATAGCAGCTTTTGCCATGGCCGTGAGATTCCTTACAGGTCCAGCTGTCATGGCAGCTGCTTCCATTGCTGTTGGACTCAAAGGTGTTCTCTTACACGTTGCCATTGTGCAGGTATCTTTGTTTCTCTGGATTATTATTATTATTAATTTCTATTTTAAAATTATTTACTGTAAATAAAAATAAGTAATTAAAAAAAATACATTTTTACATTATTTATGAAAATTTAGAAATTCTCTACTTTCTCTCTCTTCTGTCCCCTCCAACCACAACCAATAACAATATTGATTTCATAGGCTCCAAGAAATTCTACTGCATTAATCATATTAAAATATTACATGTGTCTACCTCTGCCAAGATAAGCTATTTTATTGCCACCTAAAGTAAAAATATTATTTCATTGGCTCAAATTTAACTAGTACTAGTACACTATATGATATAGTTTATGAATATCGGAATTCTACCTATCTCTGTGGACTGACAAAAACAAATATAAAATTAAAATATCTTTAATGTTATTATTTATTTAACATTGATGAGAATTTATGTCTTGAGTGTTAGTAAGATTGTAGAACAACAAACATTTGAAACAAGAGTTTGATGACATGTTTGGTTTGTTTGGAATCTAATTTCCAAAAATTTTATAGGCAGCTCTACCACAAGGAATTGTCCCATTTGTCTTTGCAAAGGAATATAATGTACATCCTGATATTCTCAGCACAGCGTGAGTACAATAAATAAACCCTTTCTCTTTTTTTTTTCTTTTTCAATATATAAGGGAATTTTATTTTATTATTTTTAAAAATTATTTTCCTATTTATTTATACTCTTTTTATGCTAACCAATAGAGCTTCTTGAAATTGAATGCAGGGTTATTTTTGGGATGTTGATTGCATTGCCAATAACACTTGTGTACTACATCTTAATGGGGCTATGAGTGAATGGAACATGATGATGGATCATGCATTAGATTCAACATGTGACATGCATCCATTCAAATCAAAACTAAAAGCTCGCTTGAGGCTTGTAGAGGAGAGCATCAGAGAAAGAGAAAGAAAACCAAAAAAGAAACAAGTTCTAAAGAATAGAGAGAGAAAAAAAAGAAGCATAACCAGAGAATTCAATAGTAGGAAACCCAGGATGAGATTTTAATTTTATTATTGTCTCTTTTTTTTTTCCCACTTGAATGAATTGCCCTTTTTTTTTTCTTCCTTAATTATTTAGTAAAAGATGTAAAATCAATGTTTGTAGCTAATTTAGTTTACAAAATGGTTATGTCGTTAAATTTTAATTATTATATTGTCATCGGATTCCATATTTAATTTAGTACTCATTAAATGAAGAATTGAAGATTGGAAAAGGAAAAAAAGCAATGGGAGCTTTTGTTGAAAGAAGTGTATATTCTATATGTGATCGGTTTTTCTAAATATATAAGCTCCTACTATTTTTTTAATCCTTCGTTATTTTATTTTACCCGTTCCACACAATTGTCAAGGTAAAAGAAACGTTCTCTGTTAGGGGGAAAAAAAATAGTGTATATATGTTATATGAGAAATAGTAAAATCTATCTTCAAATTTTGAACAAAGAAAAAGTAGTTAACCTATAAAAGCAAAACTCGTTTAAACGGCCAAAAGTGTCAAGTGTTGCAAGTTTGCAACGATCCATATTGTTTCATGGGAAATAAATAAATACAACCACTCAAATTGGTTTTCAAAAAATTTTAGATCAAATATTTTATTCTTCAATAAATTTTTATTGCTCTAAAAGTCATTGATAAAATCTTATCTTCAAATGGATTAATTTTTCTATTGTTTTCAAAAGTAGATTAATTTATCTTATAATTATTTTTTTATCTTCTAATTATCTTATAATAAAATTTGTTACACTGCGTTTGTTTCTAGAAATTAGGATTGAGACGGAAGAATTGAGATTCAATATTATATTTGATGACTAATAAGAGTGTTTAAAATCGATCAAATCCAAACAAAATCGAACAGCTAAATCGAAAAAATGGGTAACTGAATAAAGTGAAAACTAAAAAACCAAAAAAAAAAAAATGAAAATTTGCAGTTTTTTTATTTAGTTCGGTTCGATTTTCGGTTCTAACTCCAAAGATCTGAACCAAACCAAACCAAACCGTACCTGTAAATGTAAATATTTATATCAATTTTAGATGTTCTAACTTAACCTAACCCTAATACAGTACTCACTCTCTCCCTCTCTTCCACTCATTCATGTTGCACACACACATTTGCGCTGTCTCTCTCCTCTCCTGTCACATCACAGAATCACCACCTTTACTCCTCTCTTGTCTCTGCTGTCGCTGTCCAGCCTCGCAACTCTCGTCGTTCTCATCAGTCTCTCTCTCCGCATCATTCTCAGTCTTTCTCTCTACGTAGTACTTACTACTAGGGGTGTTCAAATTCAAATCGATCCAAATTAAATCGCTCATCCAATCTAATCCAAACCGAAAACCGATTAAAACCGCACTAATTCGGATTTGATTGGATTCTATTTTTTGCAAACCGCTGGATTGGATCGGATTTTGGATCTATTTTCCATAACCGATCCAATTCAATCCAAACCGCACAATGTGCTATAATATTATTATTTTATTATTATATTTACAATTATACTTATAACATGTTCAATTTGTTATACATTTTTCTATTATTCATATATTATTATTATTTAATAAATATTTTATGTTCAAAATATTATTTATTTATTTATTTTAACTAACCTATAATTTTATTTCTATTGTTATGTTATCGTTGGCTTTTTAAGATATTGTTAATAAGACTTGTTATGTCATTGTTGGTTATTTAAAATTTGATGTTGAGACTTGTTATATGTATTTAACTTTTTTTATTTAAAAAACCGCAAATCCAAACTGATCCAAACCGCTTGTAATCAGATCGGATCGGATCGGATTTTCAAAAAAAGGTTCATCCAATCCAAACCGCACCGCACATAAATTAAGCGTTCGGATCGGATGACTTTTTCCCTTAAAACCGAACCAAACCGCACTGCGAACACCCATACTTACTGCTTCTCTCAATGTCGTCCTTCTAAGTCTTTGTGGGTCGTTCTCTCTGCCATCGCTGTGGTGCACCTGCTTTATTCTCGCTCGTCAGCGTCCTCGTTCTCAACAGGCAAAAATGGCGTGGTTCTCAGCGTCATTCTTAGCGTTGTGCCACTGTGGTGCTTTGTTTCTCCCCTTCATCGCTGCATCTTTCAGCTTCCAATGGAGTCTCAACCTCAGGTATGAATATGATTCATTGATTTCAGTTTGATTTTTATTATGTTTATTTCTTTCCTCTATTTATTTTTTGTTATATTTATTAGGATTTTTATTTTTCCAGTTCTATTTCTATGATTCTAATTCTTGATGTTCTGTTTGTAAGTTAATTGTTATGATTCTGATTTTTTTAATTTCTGTTTTTATGTTTCTATTTTGTTGGTATCATTATGAGTTTTGAAGATTTTTATGATTCTGTTATAATTTTACTATTTTGAATGGATATGCTTTTTTAGAGCTTAGAATCAACTAGCACATTTGGGGGAAGAGGTGAAAGGGGAAAGAAATGCAGCAGCTGAAATCAACTAGCATTTTTATTCTATTAATTTTGATGTTGTTGAATTTGTTCTATTCTGATTTGTTTTTGTTCTAATTTTATTTGTTCTTTCTGATTCAGTTTGGTTCTACTTCTGATTCAATCTCTTCTTACTTTTTTGTTTGCTTTTTTATTTTTCCTAAGTCAGATTGATTATTGTTCCATCTGCTTTTGTTGTTTTTGTAAAATTGTTAATGATTTTAGTTTGTTGTGCTTCTGCTAATTTATTAGTGATTTCTGAGTCATGTTGATTATTGTTAGTGACTTTGTGAAATAGTATGACAGGCTTTTATTTGAATTAATTGAAAAAATTAAATAAATCGAATCGAACCAAACCGCAATTTGAATAAACGATTGGATCGGATGACTTTTTTCTAAATAACCGAATCAAACTGCACCGTGAATACCCTAGTGATCAGAGAGAGATAATAAGCAGGGAGAGAGGCAACGACAACGACGACGAGCAGGAAGTAGTGTTGCGATGAGATGAATGACACTGCGAAGAAGAAGAACGACGATAGTGACGACGACTAGTGGCACCGCAAGCAGAAACAACAAAGATGAATGGATTGACTGAGAAGGAGAGGGAATGAGATGGTGTCGTTGATGGAAGCTTGACCGTGGGTCTAAGAAGAGGATGAAAGGCCTGACTGCAGAGGAGTAGAGGAGATAGTTTGTGATGAGAGATTGAGAGTATGATGAGAGTAGGATAGATGGTTTGTGGTCTCGAGGAATAAGAAGTGAACGGAGATAAAGTGAAGGTAGACAGAGGGATCAAGAAAGTGTAAAAGGGAAAGGAAAATAGGGTTTGGTTTTTTTTTTTTATTTAATAAAGATATTTAAGTAATTTTGATTATTTCACTTTCTATATTTATTTTAACCTAAATAGGATATTAAAATATAACTCAGTTATGTAGTTTATATTAAGCATAATATAAAAATTTAATTTAATCTTTGTCTTTTAGTCTTTATTTTTTAATCTGTGTCTTTTAATATCAATTTCTTTTCTAAATACAATCATAAAGACATATAATCAAAAAATTGAAAGATCAAATAAGTCATCCTTAATAGTAATAACTTACATGATGATCGCCCGAATAGTGGATTGCAAGTTCGCAAATTACAACAATAGTTAGAGAATAGAGTTTTGTTAAATCTCTTTTATATATATACTTAACTATTTGTAAGATTATTCACTAATTAAACAAATACTTAAATTAGTTGCTGAAATTACATTTGTAACTAAATTTGATCCTCGAAATTTTAATTTATTTAATTTGGTTCTTTAACTTAGTATTTGTGATTCATGTTAGTCTTTGATTTTATTTTTATCATAAAACCGTTAATAATACGTTAAAATGAATTGATGATTATTTTGTTCGACTTCCTAACGGCTATGTGAAGTGACAATTAAAATTTCTTTTTTTTTTTTACCCCAATTTGTTCTCCATAAAGCATTTAAAATCCAAATCCTAATTTCAGTTAAGGTTTTTAAAGGCTTTTTAGAAAATAAATTGAGATAAAAAAATTTAATTATCGTATTGAATAGTCATTAGAAATTCTAACAAGGTAGTTATTAGTCTATCTTAACGCATCATTAACACTCTGTAATAAAAATAGAATTAAAAAATTAACATGAATTACAAATATCAAGATAAGAGGCCAAAATAAATAAATTAAAATTTTAAAAATCAAATTAAAATGCAAGTATAATTTCTTTGATGAATTTGAATATTAACTATTTCCTAATCATAATCATAACAACATTTTCTCTTTACCTTTCATTTTCGTTCATTGGCTTCCCCCCCCCCCCCCCCCAAATCTCTTATTTTTCTTCACTTGTTTCACCGTACTTAATATCTAACAGAATCTAACGAGATAACCACTAGATTATCATTTTTTTTAAAAAATTTTTTCTCTTATATATAATTTATATTAATTAAAACTAGTGTCTACATATCTTATCACAAGCAGTGATTTTTTTAGTGCACTTTCTATCAAGTAGCTGGGGTACGTTGAAGAAAGTAGTTATCATTTTTCACCTAAATGATATTGAGGCATTTAACAACTAATAACTAACAAATAAAATAATTATTAATTTACTAAGGTTTTATATATTTAGTATTTCTATTTCTAGTTTTAAATAATTTTCCAATTTTAATTATACACATAAATTAAAAAATTAAAAAATTTTAAATAAACAAAATTAATTATTTAATATAATTTTTTTCTTTTGGAAAAATAAGTTAATGAAGTGCTAAAAGGGACCCCGCTAGAAGATAGGGATTTTGATTTGAAATAGACAGCTTTGGAATATTGGAGACAACATTCATGATCTAAAGTTTCTACTACTTTATTTTTTGCTCTCACTCTTTTCCTCTTGCTCCTTTCTTCCTTCCTCTATATTCTTTTAGTTATACACACATTGCCTTTTTGTCACACCTTTCCTTTTCACTCTGCGTCTCTAATTGCATGACACCTTTTTAGTTTAACCCTTCTAATAATAATCTAAACTATTTGTAATAATAGAAACCTAGAGAGAGGGTTGTTCTTAATTAAGCAATCTATCTGTCCCCATTATTCATCATGTAATGTAATTTATATTAATTCTAGTTGATTTAATACTTGTACACTTCCTTATTTTGATTTTGTTAAACTTGATTAAATATAATTTAAAAGAAAGCTAATGAAATAATACTATATATAATAAACCTACATAAACTGAATGCATACGTTAAGTTTAATTAACTAATGAGCAATGAGCACCTAATAAGTATAGTAGATAGCATTGACATGCTTCCTTTGTTACATATATTTAGATTTTATTATTAGTAGCCAGTAATAATAATGATTTTTCAGAGTATATGAAACATACTGTTAAAAATATATTGAAAATGAAGGTTGCAATTATGAGAGGCGTACAATGCAAATAAATTGATACCAAATCACTGCACATTTTATGAAGTGGAAATTTATTTGAGTATTATTTCTGTCATTATACACCAAAAACTTTTTTATACTAAGAGCATTTTTAATATTAGTTCTAATTTTAATTTTATTTTAAATATTATAAAAATATTTATGAAACTATATATTATAAATAGTAGTTTAAAATTTAAAACAAAATTTGTTCCTGTAATACATAATCGTAGTTTATTTAAAATTTTATATTATTTTTAATTATTTTATCAACATAATTATACGAATATTAAAATTTTATTAGTTTTTCATCAAAATGATACTATATCTTTAATAAGATAATATCGGTTTTATTTCATATATCACTTTAATATAAATTTTAATTATAAATCAATTTATTTTTTAAAAATATTAAAAATAATACTCTAAAAACACTCTATTAGAGATGTTCTAAGAATCGTATTATTAAAATTAAACTCTTAATTAATTAGTGTAATCACCAAAAAGACTTCTTAATTAGTTAAGTAATAATATATAATAAGTACATTTATTTTGTATCATATATTAAGTTGAACTATATCTAATTTCAATCAATAACATTAATTTGATATATAAGTCTATAACCTTATTTTAAATAAGAGCCACACTACTTTATCTAATATCTAATACATAAAGCGAAATGGTGACACAAATTTCTGATTAGTTAGCATGACATGTTTGAATGGAAGGGTAAGAATTAATATATAGTCCCTACCTAATAATAAGATGAGAGGGTGAGAGACATGGAAGGTTCTTAAATTCATGAAGTGTGATATATGAATGACAGTGGGGTGCCAATAGCATGGGTTAAGGGGTAAAGAGTGCAGTGTGGAACCATAACATGTCACCCTTTCATTGTGCATATTTGTCAGTGCATTATTATTTGTATTATTTGTATTTATCACTGGTTCATATATCCCCCACTGGAATAGGTCAAGATTCCACTCCAATGCTATTCATAATTATATAAATACATATGATAAATTCATGTTGTTTAATTTGCTTTCGGGATTCATTAGGCAACATCGTACGTCAGTTTTCTAATTCAATGAATAATATATATAAGAATCAAATTGAAGATAATTATGCTATTGACGTTTCAATAATATATAGTGCATAGTGCATTTATGTGTGTCATTGTACAATTAAGAAAATCCCATCATGTTATTGCACAATAGTGAATTTCATCATATCGTATAAAATGAGAATTAAGTCTCCAATTACATATGTGTGAAGAACTTTTTAAGTAAATATTACCCAATTTTTTATTATAAAATTATTTTTTTAACTTTATTTTTTGGGAGAATTTAACATTTAGGGTTAAAGGTTAAAATTTAATATTTAAAAAAAAATAAAAAAAATTAGCTGATATATTAACTGAAAGTAGTTGATTTCTTATTTGATCTCTAAAACTAAATTTAGTTTAGAACCCAGAACATAGTGCTCCTCTAGTTTTTATTTTAAATTTTACACACCATCAATAACTAATTAACTATAACTGCGTTTGTTTTTGAAAACAAGACAAGACAAAATATTGAAAACATGACATAAAGAACAGAGACATATATTTTTGTGTTCTTATATTCTATTTAATGATAAATTAGAATAAATTATAAAAATTTAATTTATTCTCATTTTTTCTATTCAAAAAATTTGAGACAAAAATATAATAATAAAAATATAATATGAAAAATAATAAGAATAAGAAAAGAAAAAATAAAAAATAAATTATGTCTTTTGTTAGTGTCTTCGTGTCCTTCCTGTCACGATGGATACAAAATACATTATCTCTGTCCATGTCTCCTTTATCAAACACAATTTTATATTTTTGTATTTCTGTTTCAATATCCTGTCTCTGTAAACAAACGCAGCCTATCTATGTTCAAATTAGTACTTTGGCGCAGCAAATGTAGACAATGGTGCCAAACACTTTTTACATGAATTTGACAAAACCCACACAAGCAAGCAAAATTCAGTTGCTTTATTATGAGTAGACTACAATCCTACACCACCAACACTAGCTGCTACTACTAGATTCCTTGGAAGAAGAATATCCAAAATTGCTTAATATTGCAAAACGTTGAATCATTGCTCAAGTTGAATAATGTGGAATTTTTCGGGCATTTCTCTGCTCCAAGATATATAAGCTAGAATATAAAAAAAAAAAACTAATAAACCTTTAGAATTTATTGTTTTTGTTTATTATTTTTAGTCATCAATTCAATTTTTTTAGTCTAATAATTCAACAATATATTTGAACTCATATTTTTAAATATTAATAATTAATTAATAATAAAAAATAATAAATATTGATAATCCACTAACATTCCTCTTAAAATATATGTCACACAATAATATGCCTGGATGGAAATATTAGCTAGTTAAGACCACATGCTTGGAAATTTTGGTTCTGTTATATCAAGTGTTTAAGATTTTATTATTCTCAGGTGAAGTATTTATAGGAAGTAAATTTTTATAGTTAATTTTAGGTTTTTTTTTGTTAAAAGTATTTTTTTTTAATTCATATTTTGTTTCATTCACATTTACAAGATATAGCTTTAATTATAAACACATATTACTCATCTCTTATAACTTTCAACAAAAATATCATTAACTTTGGACATTTTATTTTATTTATTTATTGATGTTCATTTTTAATAGGATTTTTTCTGATCACTTACTTCTTTACTCACATTTATCAAGATGTGACTTCAATTTTAAACACATATTACCTATTCCTTTTTTTACTTCTACCAAAATCATCACTGACTTTGGGTATTTTGTTTTATTTTCAGATTTTTTAATGAGATTATTTATATATTCTTTTGATATGTCATTTTTGAAGTTCATTTGTCGCGAATTAAGAATAAAATTAAGTAATAGTGGCTGATAATGGTTAGCTTCCTAGTTAAATTTTTTCCGAATTATAACTGTTAATGAAAATGCAATTTTTTTACTTATTTAACTACTTAGGTATTAGTTATCCAACACCATAATATGGTTTGACTCCGAGAGGACCTCATTTAGTGTGAAACTTACCAAATTAAATAGAGTGCAAGCCTCCGGCAAAAAATAAAAGATATTGGGGTTTGTTTGTGATTTTTTTTAAATAGTGGTTTTCTAGTATATTTTAGAATATGGGATGATTTATGAAAAGCCAAACAAAACATAGGGCGCAATTCATACTTTTTCAAAAGAAAAAAAAAAGTAAAATTCTTTTTTTGGTTCTACCTTTTTTTTTTAATTTAGACTACTCACACCTTAATGATTGGACAATGACAATTTCCTTCTTATTTTTTTTATTAGACACATGAATCTTTCTATGAAAATTTGACAAAAAATAGCAGAAAATACTTATGTGTCACGTTAATTTGTATGATCTAATCTTCACTTCTTCTACATGGATGATAACTATTTGATTGAAATTGTTTATTACCTATAGTCATCACAAAGACATTGCAAAGGGATGATAAATGTTTGATTAAGACATCGTTTGAATAAAGACCTAATCTTGTCCTTGTTCATTTTCACGAATGACAAGACGATTCCTGTAAAAAAAAAAAAAGGGACACTTTGGTCCTTATTCTTTTCATTTTAAGACAATACAATTCCTCTATTAAAAAATCTGTTAAATAGTAACGAAAATTAGTTTTGTGAGGATTTTATTTGTAATTTGTGAGGAGGAGGTTTAATTCCCACATAATTCTTTTCAACAATATGTCTAATTCTTTGACCACTACTACCACCACCTTCCTCATCCTCATCATTATCACTTCTACCTCTATTATTTCTGTTGTGTAACCATAATTTATCATTATCATTATCTCCTCTACCATCATCAACACTAATACCAATACCATCAACATTAATGTTCTCTTGTTTCATTTATTATTCGATGCCATTTTTTCTCTTTAGAAGGTCTTCGTACTGCAATTACTTTTTTCGTTGCGATATCATTTCCGTCAATGGTCTTTCTCCACTTGACAAGCATTGGCGAACAAATTTTTCAAAAATAAACTTAATTGTTGGAGTTTAAAAATTCCACAAATTACAAATAAAACTCCCACAAAATTAATTTTCGTTACTATTTAATAGATATTTTAACAGAAGGATCGTATTATCATAGAATGAAAAGGTTGAGGACTGAAGTGTTTCTTGTTTTTTGGACAGGAATCGTCTTGTCCTTCGTGAAAATAGATAAGAATCGGGTTGGGTGTTTACTAGATATCATTTTAATGATTTTGCAGGAGCTAAACAGTCCCAATCAAATGGTTATCATTCACGTAGGATTGATGAAAGTTAGGTCATATAAGTTACATCACATGTAAGTATTTTTCGTCATCCTTTGTCAAATATTATCATAGAAGGGCTTATGCGTCTATTAAAAAGGAAGGACAAGGGACAGATTGTCATTTTTTTTAAATTGAAAAAGGATAGAGGTTGAAAAGATATTTTACTAAAAAAACTTGTAATTGCTAAGGGAGATTTATGTTTTCTTTTTTAAGAAAAAACGTTAAAAACCATAATGAACCGGATCGATTTGTGCTTTTCTAAAACAAATTAGATGATGTCAATTTATGTTTTTTCAAAAACAGAAAAGGCATAATAAGGCTAGATTATTTGTGGGCTTTTTTATTTAAATAAAATAAAGAGAAACCAAAATTACATGAATTCTCTAAACTAGAATCTAACATGCAAATTCCCTTTTTCAATATTTATATAAATTGTTCCAGACAACTAAGGTTTACATTAGTTATACACTACAACCTGGAATGATTTATGCTTGCAACTTCTTTCAAAAAATGAGCATAAATCATCCCAAGGTGATAATGGTTTAGCTATACACGTAAATCATCTCAGAATACTAGGTTTTACGTGTTTTGAGCTTAAAACACAAAAAAGTGGTGCAATTAACATGTAAAATGATAAAGCTCAGAGGGATGACGTGATTTATGTGTTAAAGGCAAAGCACACGAGACTGGCGCAATTTATGTGGGAAGAGGAAGCTGAATACCTTCTAGCGATTAACCTTTTCTGCCATTTTCACTATTGTCACAGCAAAGTAACTTTAGATGAGCAGCAAATTGGTGAAGAAGAGTGGGTCTACGGTGGTGAAAGATGATTCTAGGGCATTAAGTGGCGAGGCAAGGCACAACATTAAAAGGGATGGTTTAAGGCGCAGTCAGAGGCAGAGCACGATGAAGTTAGTGGTAGAGAAAGGTTCTACAAGTGGCGGAGGCCGGCGTAGCAGGGAGGTTGACAACAGAAAATGGGGCAAAGGGATTTTTGAAGAAAGATGGTTAGCAATGAAATGGATATGTACCATTTAAACGGTATTGCGTGAACATGTTTATCTAATTTGTTGATGAAATTAATTTAATTTCACATCTAATGGGATAGTATTTTAGCTATTAGTAATTGAGGATAAGTGTAT
Organism: Arachis hypogaea; assembly: GCF_003086295.3. Taxonomy (NCBI): domain Eukaryota; kingdom Viridiplantae; phylum Streptophyta; class Magnoliopsida; order Fabales; family Fabaceae; genus Arachis; species Arachis hypogaea. The sequence continues at coordinate 142,028,728 of NC_092050.1, read as the reverse complement.
TCATGTGTTAAAAATTTTTTCTTATGAAATTTAACTAATCATGTGATTAATAGATATTGGTTCTTTATCTATATTAAGGTTTAAAATATTTAGAAAATGTTGATATTATTGCATGAATATGAAGGATGTTAGGGTTGGTAAATTATAAATTTGATGTCATCTATTAGGGATAATAATGAAGTCTTCTAATTAGGCATCATTTACATTAAAAATTAAGTTTATAAACTTTTTAGTAACTCTCAATATAATTTGTTTTTTGTTATTATGCCTTGTTAACTTGCGACTTTTATATTTCTATTTTCTCAGCTAACTCGATGTATAAGGAGCATTCATAGACAACAAATGATGATAATGCATGACTATATTGTGCCCTACTTAGAGAGTGCAAGATTACTATGTAAAATTCACAAAATTACTTAGAGAGTGCAAGATTACTATGTAAAATTCACAAAATTAATAAATGATTAGCCAATAAATTAATAATTATTTGAAGAAATTATAAATATAAATTTTATAGTTTAATGAGGTAGAGCTAATTAAAATAAGAACTATGACACTAATTTTAAAGAATTTGGCCCAAAATTAAGCCAAACAAGCCGAACGGATCGAACCGGACCCAGGGCCCAAGCCTATAGCCACAACCCACATACAAGCTAAACATTCAACCTCCTTCCCCATTATTCATTTCAGTTCACGGTGAGAGAGGGAGCTAGCAGGAAACACAAACCCTTTGTTCACTATTCACTCCAACATTCAATCTTCTGTAACTTTCAATCCAAAACTCTGATTGACGAGCTGTTTGTGGCCACACGTTTGTCTCGGAGTCCTCTTCAATTCTATCTAAATAAAGTGGTAAGTCTCTTTATAATTTTCTTCCATTTCTCTGTTCCCCTTTCTCCATGAAATTAGTTTGAGTTTTGAATGATTTTGATGATTTTTGTGGTTTAGGTACAATCTAACATTGAATATTATTGGATTATGCTCCAATTATCAATGGGTAAGATAAAAAAAAACTCTAAACCTTTGTGGTTTGTCCAATTTTGCATACCCTAGTGCTAATTTAGTGAATTAGGTCTTGGTGGCTGGAATCATTGGAGTTGATTAGGTCTTGGTTGCAGAATTTTGGGTGTTGGAGGCTTGTGAGCTTGCTTAATTGTGTTGCCTTGGGTTATACGAAAAAATCAGCCAAGGTATGATTTTGGTTTTTTGAATTTAATATATAATGTCTTGTGAAGACTTAGACTAGAAGACCCTAGGATATGCTGGAATGATAGCGTATGTTAAATGCTTAGTACCTTTGATAATAATTTGTTGGTGATTATTTCTATGATGAAAATAGAATGCTAGATGATGTTTGAATGATGATTGATGATAAGTTGATAATAATGAATATACATAGATGATGGATTGTTGATTATCTTGTTGGTATGATTGTGAAGTTCATGTATGAGAATTGTTTAAAATTGAGGTATGATGGGTGATGGATAGGTGTAGAGTTGTATTGCTGTGATATTGTGTGTTGGTGCTGATTTTGAGTGTAGGAAGTTGACTTAGAATGGTGGATTGATGAAAAATAGAGGTTGGAGCATTTTGTGAAAATTTGATTTTTGGCTGAATTTTGGTGAGCCATAACTCGGCTTCCGAACCCCAAAATTGTTTCAAACTTGTTTCATATTAAATTTAGGTCTGTGACATTGATGTCGTTCAAAGAACGGAAGAAAAATATTTTAAAACGAAAAAGTTATGCCCGTCGAAAGTTCAGAGTGCAAAACTGAAATTCTGCAACATTTAATATTTTTGCCACTCTGCATATCTTGCGTACGCGAGCAGGGTGCTTGCATGCCCGAGCAGGGAAAAACTTACCCACGCGTACGCATGACCCCAGTTTTCAACAAAGTAGATTTTATGTTTTAAAACCTAATTTCGAACCTCTAAACCTCTATTTTTTCTCTTTTAGCCCCTAAACCTTAGTTGTGTGTTGATTGATGAGAAGAAGTTAGGAAGGGTGGTAACTTAGAGATGAAGAAAGCTTGAGAAGTGATGAATTGGGTATGTGGAGATAGGTTGTATATATATATATATATATATAAAAGCTGATTAAAGAAAGGAATAATGTTACATCTGAGCACTCTTTCTTGAAAGTGTGACCCCAGGAGATGGTGGAAGGTGAGGATCCCCTTCTTTGTTCCTCCTGGTATTGTAAAATCGCCCCAGCGAGATGGTCAGAGGTTAGGATCCCCTCCTTTGTTCTTCCTGGGCATATGAGAATGTACCTGTTGGGTAGACGCAAGGGTTGTGGTTTCGTCCCACTTGCTCTAGGTTGGATAGTATAGAGGCTCCCAGGGTGGATGCAAGGGTGTGATTCGCCCCACTTGCTCCGGGTTATGATTAATTATGTATAAAAGTACAAATATATGATGCATAAGTGATGTTATGGCTATAATAAATGATTATAAAATGATTATGAATGAATATGAATGAAATGAGGCTTATGCACTTATGTTATCTGAGATATGAGTTTCCCTGGGTAAAGAGCAGTGGCTTGCCACCACGTGTTCCAAGTTGAAACTCGATATTCTGTTGACCCTATGACATAAGGGTGACCGGGCACGTATAAATTCCCGAGAAGGATATCCCCCAATGAGCAAAATTTACATATATGAATGAGAAAAAGCTATGCATAGATTCTTGGGGATGCACGTCGAGGGACAGTCCAGGGTTTAGCAGCCGGGCTTGTCGGGTTGGCTTGATAACCGACAGATGAGACTCATCAGCCATAGGATAGGCGTGCATGATATGCATATGTTTGAATTACTTTCTTATGCTCTAATTGGGAGTGCCTATGTGATTTTAATATGCTTAATTGTCATACATGCTATCTGCATTACTTGCATCATAATTGTGTTTGCCATTGTCTGCTTGCTTGTCTGTGTAATTCCACCGGAGAAGGAGGTTTTGGAGGAAAGTGGATGATGGAGGGTTAGATTAGATTTTTGGTTAAGTTTAGGAAGCCTTAGAGGACCACCCTGGTTTATGGTTTCTATTTTAGTTCTTTAAGTATTATAATCTGAGTGTCGGGGTTCTAGGATTGCCTCTGGCTTTTCCGGGACCTTATATCTTATGTATGCGGCACCTTTACCATGATAAAACCCCCGGTTATCATTCCATACAGATATTTGTGTTTTCAGATGCAGGTCAAGAGGTACCTCGTTAGGCATTTGGAGTTCTCTGCAGCGAAGTATGCTTTTGGAATTTGATATTTTGTTCCATTTTTTTTATATCTATATCTGTATGCTCTCCCTATATATATATATATATGCTTTACTGTTGCATCTCATAGAGGTTTATGAAGAACTAGGGGTACTTTTATATATTTTAGGTTATGGTTCCTTATATGTATATATATGACTATTCTCTGGCCAGCCTTAGCTTCGCAGGCAGAGTTTGGATCTTGATATTTTGTACTCTTGACCCTATATATGTGTGTGTGTGTGTGTGTGTGCGTGTGTGTTTATGAACCTTAGCTTTCTTCGTACGCAAGTAATCATTTTTCTTGAGCGTTGCGCTTTTAATTTTACGATTTTGCTTTAGCTATTCTTCAAGGCTCCTAGTATACTATGTTCTTTCAATTCTTATGCGTATATATATATATATATATATATATATATATATATATATATATATATATATATATTATTTTAAAGGTCATAATACCACACCATCTTTGTTTTACGACTTAAGCATAAAGCTCTGTGTGGTAGGGTGCTACATACTACATGTTGCAAGGCTGAATGATCATTGGTTTAAACTTGATGAGTCTTTGATTAGTGCATTTGTTGAGTGATGGTGTCTAGAAATCTATACGTTTCATATGTTGTTTGGAGAGTGCACGATCACCTAACAGGATGTGGCATATGACCATATCGTTGGCAGCCATCCCAATGTTGGGTCCACAACTCTAGGCCGATCCTATTGCACTAATCAACCATTACCGGATCTTCCCGCTTCAAGATATCCATATAATATTCATGATCAAGTTTAGTCTTCACATATGTTGCATTTACTAGAATCTTTCGTGCATCCTTAGACTTGAAATTTAGTTTGCCGCTATAGGTCTTACACAGGAAGCACGATATGCCATCAGCGGATGCCACCCACTATCGTCAATCGTTCAAGCAGCCTTGATTGTATTGTGTCGGTCGGAGATAACTACAATTCCCTGTTAAGGAGTCATGTGTTGACGAAGGTTACTCAGGAAAACTTCCATGAATACGTGTTCTTGCCTTCGACTAACCCAAATGCAGCTGGTAGAATGTTTGAGTTTTCATTTTGTGCACTTGTCATTAGTAAAGTCTCTCCATACTTGCCATACAAATAAATACCATCCACAGATATTAGTGGCTTGTAATACTTAAATGTCTCAACACACGAAAGAAATGTTCAAAACAATCGATGAAAAAACACCCTCGACTCATACACTATATTACCAGCTCTAACAGGAAAAGTACGCAACATAGCTATAGTGCCAGACATATACATTTGAACCCCAATCACCATCTTGGAATCAGATTGTAAGACTCTTCTCAATCCTATATATTTGTGCAATTGCCTTTTACTTAGCAAGTCACACCTTCTTCTAGCTTGGCTTGAAACCAAATTTTGATGCCACCACATTCTTCAAAACCTTCACAGAGATTAATGCATCCGTTATAACCAATGATAGTATCGATACACACATATGACATGATAATCAAGCTTCTTGTATTCAGAAGATATATATGTTGCTAAATATGTGTGCAACCAATTGTACTTTCTGACTTCCTATTAGTCTTTCCTTTGTCTCATAGTTACATGATCATCCAAATTACATCCATTCCCAAATTGCATGTACTTTCCATGATACTTCAATTGATCAAACTCAAACACTTTATATTTAACACTTCAACAAATATTATAATTCTTCACTGTGAGTACAACCTCCTTTTTGCTTTGGAACCAATGGCCAATTTCAAACTCGTATGTGCCAAGCATTGCTGTCCCTTATCCATGAATAGCAGAGAGCTATTGATATGGAAATGTATGTTGGTTCATGACATCAAGATCCAAATTAGAGAAGTGAGGAGGGTACTGCTATGTTTGAGAGCTTACTGGACTTGAGATCTTTTGACAGGTGTTATGTCTCCCTTGTCATTGTTATCATCACGAATAATGGGTGGTTCCGAATCCGAATCATCATCTCCTAGAGCTTTCGCAAATGGATTCCTATCTCTAACCTCTATGAATGCAGGTGCACCTTCTAGTATAGGTACTGTTCTCATTGCATTTGCAAGTTTTCCAAAGGTATGCACATAACCAAGCTTATCTCTGTCATCTGCTTTGGCATGCAAATCTATTGCAAATGGTGAGGACGGCACGTAGGCAGTAACTTATTGACCTGCTTGAATGGCACTAGAATTACCCTCTATCCCACCAGTTCAGGGATTTAGATCATATTCACCTGAGCTACCATCGCATCAACCATCCTCGCAAACAATTTCATGGCGTCCAAATTTTTAAATCTAACTTGACTGTGAAATATAACTCACATGCCGTCATTTCTTTGAATTTCATACTTTCCAAATTTAACATAATATTGCCTAAGTGAGATAGGAATCTTAAAAATTACTTGCTTCACACGTTTTTTTCCTACAGTTTTCTAATTTCTAAAATATACTATTTTGTAAATCCATCAAACTCGTTGACGGATTTACAAACAGACCAATATGCTTTTTATAAATTTATAAGTAACACCTTCACTAGTGTCTTTATCAAATTTTTCTCAGTGATGCACTAACAAAAATACGCTCTCAAATATTTTTTCCCCTTCCTCTTTACACTTATGAATACGATTTACGTCATACCCTTTAATTTATAGACTTTCTCTCCACATAAATCGCGCCAGTCTCGTGTGCTTTGCCTTTAACAAATAAGTTGCGCCAGCCTTTTGAACTTTATCATTTCACACGTTAATCATGCCATCCTTTTGTGTTTTAAGCTCTAAATACATTGAACCTGATCCTCTAAGACGATTTACGTGTATCTGAACCATCATCATTGTGGGACGATTTATACTCATTTTTTGAAAGAAGTTGCTAGCATAAATCTCCCCAGGTTGTAGCTTTTAACTAATAAACCTAAACCTCAGTTACTCGAGATGATTTATATAAATATAGGAAGAGAAAATACGCATGTTGAAATTTGGTTTAGGAAATTTATGTAATTCTGGTTTCTCTTTATTCTATTTAAGTAAAAAAACTTTATTTATGTTTTACCATATTTTATAACACCACTACGGTACCATTTGATGCTCAAGAGAAATCGTTGTTAGCAATTTCATTCTCCAGCTGCTCAGAACCAAATTGTTTCTAGGCTCTAGTAATTTTCAGAAGACCTACTATATCATTTCATATGTGTGTAAATGCACCCTGCATCAGTAATTTACCATTTTATCAATCATATTAAAACTAATTTATGGCAAGCCTATTGTCATGATGAAGTTTCATAAAAAAAAGTTGTTACAAAAAAGTTTCATAATATTAATTTTAATGATATTTAGACTATTAAAACTATATAACTTCTAGGATAAATCATATTTTTAAATTGATTGATATCTAATATTATTAGATTGTCCTGTTTTGATTTTTGTTCTCAAATTGTCTCTGTATAAATTGATGTAACCTAAAACGATTTATTAGGCTAACGATTTATTAGAGAAGCCTAGTAAATCATTTTAAGTTAAATTGATTTAGTATATCCTACTAAATCATTCTAAAAAAAATTGATTTAGTAGAAAAACAATGTCTATAGTAATTCGGTTGATCTTAAACCGATTTATTAGAGTAAAAAAAGTGGAAAAATCAATTCAACTTAAACCGATTTACTAGAAAGCTTAATGTCTATATTAAATCAATGTTAATACAACAAGTCGGCTACATCACACGATAATTATTCCACAATCAATATGTCATACATAACTAATTAAAAGCAGCATTCAAACCATACAAAATTGTTATATTCAATCATTAAATTTAAAAACTAATCTAATTTGATAAATACTAGTTATATAATAATAAGACTATATATGTATTTGATCAGAACGATGAGAAATCTTTTTATCTATAGTTTATTTAATTCGATTATATTCAATAATTTTAACACAAAAAATAAAATAAATTTAAATGCAATTATTTGTTTGCATGTTAAAAAGCAATTATTTAAAGGGCAATTTACTTAAATAAATAGAATAGAAAAAATGTTTACCCAAATGTGCAAAATTGGTTCTTGTTACCTGCATGGGCAAAAAGTCATTTCTATGTAATTCGTGGCAACCCACCACGGTTTCAAAACGTGCATAAACCGTGGCAGGTCCCAGCGAATTATGGCCAAAAGATATAGAGTGTAAACCGTGGTAGGTCACCACGGTTTACTAAGGAGAGATAGCGTGCATAAACCGTGGAGAGTCACCACAGTTTATGAAGAAACTTGTTTGCACATAAAACCTTGTGGGTCACCACGGTTTATGTGGGTTTATGTGTGGTAAATAATGGCCAAAAAACCTTGTTAATTTTATGTATTATTGACTAATATATACTATAAAATTTTTAGGGCAATTTACTTAAATAAATAGAATAGAGAAAATGTTTACCTAAATGTGCAAAACTGGTTCTTGTTACCTGCATGTGCAAAAAGCCATTTTTATGTAATCCGTGGCAACCCACCACGGTTTCAAAATGTGCATAAACCGTGGCAGGTCCAGCGGATTATGGCCAAAAGATATAGAGTGTAAACCGTGGTAGGTCACCACGGTTTACTAAGGAGAAATGGCGTGCATAAACCGTGGATAGTTACCACGGTTTATGAAGAAACTTGTTTGCACATAAAACCTTGTGGGTCACCACGGTTTATGTGTGGTAAATAATAACCAGAAAACCTTGTTAATTTTATGTCCAATAGAAAATGAATTTATTAGCACAATAAATTTATGAGCAGAATCTTAAATTATGTCTTATCAACAACAGCTTTTTATAATAGAAAGAGTACAATAGAAAAAAAATCAGATAATACTAAGAAAATGATTTTTATAGTGCTTAAAAAATTGATGTCTATTTACTAAAAAATAAAAAATTAATATTTAATTTAAAATGATGAAATTTAATAAATTTAAAATATTTAAAATTTTTTATGTAAAATAAATTAGAAAAAATTAGACTCCAATAATAAACACCATGAAATTTTTGGATTTTTTTTTTATTATAAAATAAAAAAATATTTTTAAAAATAAATTACACTAACATTAATATTTGGAATCTGTGTTTTTATTTTTTATTTTGAATTTTTATGAATTTTTCAAAATCTTAGGCGAACTTATAAAAACTACTCAAAAGTTCGTTTAAGCTTAAGGTGACCTCTCTCATTATATTCATCTTTATTTTTTCATTTATAAAATAAAGATTCATTACACTATAACATATTAATGAGTACAATAAAATAATTACTTGTTAATATTGGTATATTAATATTCATTAACATGCTTATTGATTAAATCTTTTATATAGATTTAATAAATTCACATATAAGTGTATATTGATACATTAGTATTTGTTAAATTTAAAATAAAAAATATTTATTATATTATAAGAATATTAATGAGTACTCTAAAAATTATTAATAAGTAATTATTTTATTATGTTCATTAATATTTTTTATAGTATAATAAATATTTAAATATAGTGTAAAATGAAAAATAGGGATAAACATAATGAAAAAATAATTGATAATACATGTAAAAATTTTATAGTATATATTAGTCAATAATACATAAAGAGAACGAAAAAATTTTATTATAAATATTCAATAGAAATAGATGATTTTTTTTCTTTATAAAATGTACTATATAGTGTGTATTTATTAGGCTGCCTTTGTTTTCAACAACAAAATAGGATAAGACACTGAAAATAGGATAGGACAAGACACTGATGGACAGAGACACAAAATTTTGTGTTCTTGTAATTCTGCTTGGTGATAAACTAGAACAAATTATGAAAATCTAATTTATTCTCATTTTTTTCATTAAAAAAATTTGAGATGAAAAATATAATAATAAAAAATATAAAAAATTAACAAGAATAATAAAAAAAATAAAAAATAAGTTGTGTCTCTTGGACATAAAATTAACAAGGTTTTCTGGTCATTATTTACCACACATAAACTGTGGTGACCCACAAGGTTTTATGTGCAAACAAGTTTCTTCATAAACCGTGGTGACTCTCCACGTTTTATGCACGCCATCTCTCCTTAGTAAACCGTGGTGACCTACCACGGTTTACACTCTATATCTTTTGGCCATAATCCGCTGGGACCTGCCACGGTTTATGCACGTTTTGAAACCGTGGTGGGTTGCCACGGATTACATAGAAATGACTTTTTGCACATGCAGATAACAAAAACCAGTTTTACACATTTGGGTAAATATTTTTTCTATTCTATTTATTTAAGTAACTTGCCCGTATTTAAATTTATTTTATTTTTTATGCTCGTATTGAATATAATCGAATTAAACAATTCTTAATAAAAAAAATTTCATCGTTTTCCATATATAGTCTCATCATGATATGATTAATATTTATCGAATTATTTTAGTCTTTAAATTTAATACTTGAATGAAATAATTTTTTATGGGTTGAATGCTTCTTTTAGTTAGTTACATGACATATTGATTGTGCAATAATTATTGTGTGATGTAACTACTCATTATATATTAACATACATTAATTTGTATAAACATTGGGTTTCCTAGTAATTCGGTTTAAGTTGAATTGATTTATCCATATTTTTTGGCTTAATAAATTGGTTTAAGATAAATCAGATTATTATAAAAATTTGTTTCATTACTAAATCAATCTATCTTAAAATGATTTAGTATAAGATATACTAAATCAGTTAAATTTAAAGTGATTTACTAGACTTCTCTAGTAAATTGTTTTAAATTACATCGATTTATATAAAAATTATTTAGTAACGAAAATCAAAAGAGGATAATTTGATAATATTGGATATTAATCAATTTAAAAGTGTAATTTGCACCAACTACTATAACTATCATAATATAATATAGTTATTATATATTCCACTTATAGTTTGCTATAGTATTTATATATAGTTGTTTAATTTATTAAAAATATATAAAAACTAATATTTAATTTAAAATATATAAATAAATTATTTTTAAATATTTAATATTTATCATAAAAAAAACGGGACATAGTAGTGAGAAATTGTCGGCGTCTCGCCAAATCGCCGCAAATCGATGGAGAAGTTGCGGTTCTTGTAGCGGATTCTGTCTCCATCAAAGACCGGTCAGAATAGCTGCGGTTTTGTGTCTCAACTGCTCCAAATTACATAAAGCTCAAATTGATAAAGAAATCGAAATTGGAAGAAGCCAGATCCAATAATCCTCGTTTACGCGCGAATCCAAAAGGGGGCAAAGGCGCCAATCACCAGGTTCAAGACTAGGGTGGCAGTAGTACCCACACCCGCGGGTACCCGACCCTCCCCTGCCCGGTCAGGGCGGATTTATTTAAACCCGACTCGGAGCGGGGTGGGGTCAGACGGAGAGGGGTGTTGAGCGGGGCGGGGCGAGGTTGATGGGTTCAGGATAAACCCGCTCCTACCTGCCCCGGAGTGCACGCGCGCACGCGCGCACACACACACATACACCCACCCCTACTTGCCCCGGAGTGCGCGCACACACACACACACTTTGGGAGATTAGGTCATTAGGGTTCAGATGTCACCGTCACTCACACTTTAGTTCCCAAATCCCAGACCCTCAACTCCCCTCTTTAGCTCTTCTCCAAGCCTCCAAAGACGACCGCTTCTGCTCAGCTACACTAGACCACCCGTCACAGCCCGCCCGTCCCTGCAGCCGGTTGGAGTCCTCACATCCATCGAGCTCACCTCTTCAGCTCTTCTCCAAGGACCACAGCCTCTGCTCAACTGCTTTGGTCACCTCGCCGCTGTCCCTCACTGAGCTAACGTCGGCGTCGCTCCCACTTCTCTCCTCGCCGTCACTGTCCTCGCCGGCTCGCCTCTCCCATCTGCGGTCTCTGGTCTCTGCTCGCCTTTCTCTCATCGTCTCTCTGCTAACTGGTAAGCACTCCTCTCCGGCTCGCTTCTTCAGTTTTTATTTTAAGTTAATTTTGTATGATTTATTTTTTATGTTAAAATAGTTAAACTAAATTCATAATATTACTTATGATTGTCCACACTCCTAACAAAAGGGTGGCGTGCCCCATTTTTATTAATATTAAATTAATATTATTTGTTATTTTGCAAAAATAATTTTGCTGTGCATACAAGTAGATATAGTAGCACCATGAATGAATGATAATGAATTGATAATGTGATGAATGACTCAATTTTAAGTTGCCTTACAGTAGTTTCTCTCAAACTCACATGTCATCCCCCAAAGATTTATATTGACGAAGATAAGTCCCTCCTTTGATGAATGGCTGAACTTATCGGCTACCGTGGACCAACTCTAATTTTAGTTTAGACCACGTTCCCTTAACAACTAAGTAGCAAATTAGTTAAACAAGAATGAACAACCACCCTAATTTTTTTTTTACTTTACTTTTAAAAAGATTGACTAGAAACGTGGAACTTGAAACAGTCTTGTAGAGTTTGCACTTGGTCTTTCGATATAATTGAGAAATTTTTGTTGGGGTAACACTTGATTGGTTGTGGTTAATAGGTAAAGGGTGGTGAAATTGGTTAATAGGATTCATTTTTTATATATTCTTAGCATGATGCATTACTAAGATTGATTTTTTTATTTATTCTTTTACAGAGTTAGAGTTAGAGTAAATATTTCTGCATAGTTATACAGTAACTTTTAATTGCATCATCATAACTCTAGTTATTTTATTGGTTGGCCATGGAAACTATACCTATACAAATTGTTCAATTCTGAAATAAGTGTTGGCTGCTTCTATTTTTGTTTACCTTTGCTTTGGAATTTCAATTTGGTGTTACTTTCTTCTCAATGGTATTGCTGTTATTTCTGAAAAATTATTTCACCTTTTTTTCAAAAATTGTGCCAAGTTATTTGGTAAAACTTTGTGTTTATTAATCATAATGCTTAACTTAACTAGTTTATATGATGTGTTTTAAATGTAGGTTTGTTAAATGGTGGAAGAATAAGAATAATGATTGAAGATTCCTTTGATGCAATTTCTTTGTTATGCTGTTAAATTTGTAGTGATTAAACATGAATCTTTTTCTAATTTCAAGTTATTTGACATTGTATGAATCTTATGTTTGTATTTTAATTTAGTTATGAATTTTAAGTTTTTATCTTAATTTATATATGAATGTGTAAAAATTAAAATGTTATTTAATTTTTATAGGGGTAGGTAGGGACGGGACAGATACCCGTGGGGGCGGGACAGGTACCCGTGGGGACAGGTTAGGATAGAGCAGTCTACTACCCGCGGGTAGGGGTGGGGCAGGTAGTAGTGGAGTGCAAGAACGGCGGGGTAGGGTCGGGTAGGGCAAAAACCCGCCCCTATCCGCCCTACTGCCACCCCTATTCAAGACTCCTCTCTCGCGGTATATATTCTGTCTATCAGCTGCAGCTGCTACATCGTTTCTCGTCACGAATTTGGTCAAGTTGTCGTATATCTCCCGCGCGAGAAAGAAAGGTGGAAAGGCACATCCGTTGTTCGTCTTTTCGCTGTTAATCGAAGCACTGATAATTTGTTTTGTGGCAATTTAAAACCGTCGCTAATTCTTATAAAAACTGCAGTTAAATCCTATTTTTCTTATAGTGAAAGGAACTAGAAAATTTAATTTGTCATACAATTTTTATGGTATATATAGGTGGTTTGCAACCTATATCTTGTTTTAATTTGCTGCTCCTTTTTATGTGGAGATCAGAATCTTCATCGTTGTCTATCTATTGGTTAAAAAACAAAGTAATTTTAGCTAATTAAAACAAATGTTTTTCTTGACCAGCCAACTCTTCATCCTTCGCCAAAAGCCAACCACAAATATTTAAACCATCTACTTAGTTAGCTCATATAGGTCATATTTAATATCCATTGGAAATCGATATTTATTATTTATTTTTTTTAATTAAGAATTGAAGGAAGTCTATTTGATATTCAGCATTTATATAAAAAAAAAAAAAAGAACATGCATGATGCATAGGATCAGGCTCTTGTCAAGAAAATCAAATCAATTATAAAAATTATATTCAAGGTTTATAATTAGGTAAATTTTATTCGACTCTTTCTTAAATAAAAGATAAATTATTCTATATAATAAATTTAATAATTATTAAATAAGGTTAATTATATCATTAAAATAATTAATATTAACTCTTAATTTAATTTGAATTTTGATAACCAAACTAATTAATTATAGTAAAACTATTGAACTTTATACCTACAAAATTACATATTTTTATATCAATTCCATTAATAACTATGGAATTCATCCTTATTCAATTAATACTTTATCTACTTTTTATTTATGTATTTTAAATTTGTAATTTAGCCTTTTAATTTTTCTTTTCACGTGTTCTTTTTAGTTTTTTAGTTTTTTTTTTTTTTTTTTTTTTTTGTGTTGTTAGATCTAATTAATATATGTGTAATTTTAAGAAAAATTATAAAATAATATCTCTTTTGTAACTCTTATATAGTTTACAAAAAAAAATTACTATATTTAATTAGTTTAATTAGTTGTCAAAACTTAAGTTAAATTTAAAATAGTTAATGTTAACTATGATAACATAATTCATATTATCTAATAGTTATTAAATATATTATAAGAAATAACTTACTTTTTTATTTAAGAAAGAGTTGAATAACATGAAATTCAGCCAATTTACTATAAAAAAAAAAATATTTGTAACAAAAAAAATTGTTACAAAAAATTAAAATTTTGAAACAAGAATTTTGTAACAAAAAAGGGGTTGTTGGAGTATGTCCTGTTACAAAAAGTTTTTGTAACAAAAAATGGAACTGTTACAATTCAAAGTGATATTTTATAACAAATTTTTCTGATACAAAAAAACAAAAATCGTTACAAAAGTGATTACAAATTTTAATCTTAAAAATTTTTTTGGTGACAATATATTTTTCCTATCATAAATTTTGGTTACAAAATGTAACTTGATTTTGTAACAATTTTTTTAATACAAATTACATACATAATTTACTAAATTATTTTTTAAATTAACTAATATATTAACTATTTTACTAAACAAGTCTACATTTATATAATATGTGAAAATATACATAATTCAAACATGCCTTATTTAGCTAAAATTATTTTAAAATAAAATAACATTAGTGAGTACATTGATTAGTTATAAGTTATATTTCTTGCACAAGTTCAACCATAAGTTAAAAGTTTTAACATAGATTAGTGTATTTATAAATCAAAATATTCTTGAGCCCTCAAGGTAGCATGTGGTCACCATTTTAGCACTCCTGTAAATAAGAAAAATCGAAACAAAAAATTAGAAAGAAGATATAACACTAACTATAATTTTTTTTATTAGTTTTATCCAAAATATTTAAAAATATTTTGGCAGAACCTCCCTTAAAACTTGGATATTTTCACCGTCTATGGTTCCAACAAAAACAAACAATTCACAACTTATTTCTCAGCCAATACACAACCAAATTTATCAAACCAAATAATAGGACATTTGTCATTTGTCAACCATGACACAAGTAAAATGTGATAAATAGATCCATATACAAATTAAACTATACTAATAATATAGGAAGAGGAATGCTAGGGGGCCAGCAATTTTTGTGATTTGTAGCCATCAAATAGCTATCAATGATGGTTTTAATTGTGTGAGATTGGTGTGAGATTTCATCCAATGGCTCACTTTTCTTTGCTGGTTACATGCTGGCCAGAATTTAATAAAGTTACTGGTCACCTAGACTTTTCCATTTAGAAATCATCTAGGAATATGTATTAAAACCATAAGCAATTTTAGGAGTACCTTTAGTTGTCTAGTTTCTTTCATTGTCAAAGCGCGCTATGAAAGAGTTCACAACGGCTTGTTGAGCTTCCAATTGAGCTTTCATTCGAGCTAATTCTTCCTCTTACTGTGTTCGTTGCTCTTCAAATTTTTTTGAGCACATCTATTTTCTTTATTAGCTCCTCACGGTCTTGCATTGCCTCTTGAAGTTGTGCTTGAATCTTTAACTTAGATTTTGAAGCTTTTATGCCATAACTTTCACCACTTTTCTCACCTCTCACAAGTAAAAAAACTTCATTTGGAGTGATAGGATTTTTCGAATCATAAGATTCATTGATCATACAGCTAATATCATCCTGTACAATCCAATTTGTGATTTGAAAATAAAGATAAAATTTAACTTCCATGCAACAGTAAAAGGAAAAGGTTAGTAATGTTACATCAATTTGTTTAGCTTTTTCATTGACCCATTCTACGTTATTCTTTTAATGAGTAATTTGCCATAATTCTTGAATGTCAGGCTCGACACCAGTTTTAGGATGGCGCTACAAAATTTTTAAAGTTTAAAATATCACATGTAGTTAAGTGCAAACATGACATAGCAAAAAATATAACACCAAATTAAAACTTCAAGACTATTTACCTGATCACGTCTAACAACTTGAAATGTTCTTCGCCAAGCAATATGTGGTACAACGTGATGCTTTCTATTATCTTTGTTTCTTAAACTTTTTTTCTATAGAAGACCAAACCCACAAAAGACAAACGGAGTTAAGTTATAATTATTTCATTGACCTAAAGTAGCAAAACAACATAAGAATACCTCAATTGTTGTCACAATGAAAAATTCAAACCTGAAAAGAAGGACTTCCAAAGTAGCACACCAAATTGTCCCATGTCTCCGGAAGAACATTGTTCGGTGAATTTTGAAGGCGCTCCTCATAAGTTTGATACAACTCATAGTCCTCACGCAATCTTGAGCGCCAACTTTGAGTTTGATTTTTCACACCGCGTTGAGAGAAGGCAATATTCAAATTATAATTCATCGAGGCACTTCCTAAACTCAGGAGTATGCCTATCAAAATTGATCTAATATTTCTGGTAATTGACCATTGGACTAATTTCTGCAGGAGACGAGAACGGATAAAAGAATGTAAAGAGTGGGAAAAAAAGAGCAGCATGACATAACATAGCATCACAGCGACTATCATTTTCAAAGGGCTCTATGTAAACTAAATTCTGAGACGGTTATCTATAACTCCACAATACAAACTATCCTAATTCAATGCATTGTAAAAAGCACAAATTCAATAACAAAATTGAATTAATATTTCTATGTTAATAATGATGATGTAGTTACCTAACACACTCAATTCACAAATACAAAAATTTAAGAAAAAAAAAAGTATCAAAATCACCAAAAAAAAGTGCAAAAAATAGAATCAAAATAATAAAACCCATAAACAAAAAATAGAATAAAAATATCAACTCTCCAAATAATAAAAAAATAAGGTTATCAACCATATTACACACCAATATTTTCAACAACAACAACATATACATCAGCAGAATTAACTAACAATATAGTTAACAATACTCAAATAAACTGCACTTACCTTCAGCAGAGAAGCAGTCGGACCAGACCAGACCACCAGCAGAGGGAGGATAGCCGAATCAGACCAGCAGAGACAGTGGACGAGGCAGGATGAGCAGAGGAGCATAAACTATCCTAAGACACTACATTGTAAAAAAACACAAAATTACTAACAAAATTTAATTAATATTTCTTTGCTAATAAGGATAATGTAGTTACCACACTCAATTCACAAACACAAAAATTTAAGAAAACAAAAGGTATTAAAATCACCAAAAAAAAGTGTAAAAAATAGAATCAAAATAAAAAAATCCAGAAACAAAAAATAGAATAAAAATATCAACTCTCCAAATAACCAAAAAAATCAGATTATCAACCATATTACACACTAATATTTTCAACCACAACAACATCAGCATAATTAACTAACAATATAGTTAACAATACTCAAATAAACTACACTTACCTTCAGCAGAGAAGTAGTCGGACCAGACCAGACCACCAGCAGAGGGAGGATAGCCGAATCAGACCAGCAGAGACAGTGGACGAGGCAGGATGAGCAGAGGAGCATAAACTATCCTAAGACACTACATTGTAAAAAAACACAAAATTACTAACAAAATTTAATTAATATTTCTTTGCTAATAAGGATAATGTTGTTACCACACTCAATTCACAAACACAAAAATTTAAGAAAACAAAAGGTATTAAAATCACCAAAAAAAGTGTAAAAAATAGAATCAAAATAAAAAAATCCAGAAACAAAAAATAGAATAAAAATATCAACTCTCCAAATAACCAAAAAAATCAGATTATCAACCATATTACACACTAATATTTTCAACCACAACAACATCAGCATAATTAACTAACAATATAGTTAACAATACTCAAATACACTGCAATTACCTTCAGCAGAGAAGCAGTCAGACCAGACCAGACCACCAGCAAAGGGAGGACAGCCGAATCAGGCCAGCAGAGGCAGCGGACAAGGTAGGATGAACAAAGGAGCATAAACTATCCTAAGACACTACAATGTAAAAAATACAAAATTACAGACAAAATTTAATCAATCTTTTTTTGCTAATAAGGATAATGTAGTTACCTAAGACACTCAATTCACAAACACAAAAATATAAAAAAAATTAACAGAATCAAAATCACTAAAAAAGAAAGAAAAATATAGAATCAAAATAATATAACACAGATACAAAAATTAGAATTAAATATCAAATCTCCAAATAACCAAAAATAACATCATTAACCATATTACACACTAATATTGTTAACCACAACATCAGCAGAATCAACTAACATAGGGTTCAATATTTCAGCTAAAATCAGCAGTTTAACAACTAAAAATGTAGTTAACAATACTCAAATAAACCAAAGCTTACCTTCAGCAGATAAGTTATCAGACCAGAGGCAGAGACAGAACACGAAAAGAACTACGCAGAAAAGCAAAGCACGATGAACTACACGGAGAAGCCGAGCTGACGGTGACCACGAACAGTGACGGCGACTACCACTACGAAGACCACCACGACGAAGACCACACGGTGACGGTGCACACGACGGGACGAAGACCACTGAAGACCACGAGGCCGCCGCACACGACACAACGGCAGAGGAGACGGTGATAGTAGACGAGACAACGACGAGGAGAACGTTTTTCGGGGGACTACGCCGGTGCTTCTTCTTCAATTCCCGCAGGATCTCCATTGCGCTTCATGGAGTGGTAGACGACGCAGAGTTTTCGTGGAGTGAAGCTCTGAGGGGTTGGAGACTTAGAATTTTTTATTGCACTCTATTACTTTTTACACTTCACCTTTTAGTATCTTGGTTTTTTTTTTCTTTTATATTTAGTTACTTTTATTTATATTTATAATTTAATAAAATTTCTTTAAGTTACATGAATTAATTTTTAGTTAATTTTAAAAATCTGATTATTAATAAAAATTATATATTAATTTTTTAGAAGAATATAAAATAATATTTATAATTTTTAAAAATTAATGAATACATACTCTATGTAAAATATTTTAATTTTTGAAAGAAAATAAAATTATTTTGAGACAAAATAAAATTATTTTGAGAAAAATATATACACAATTTTTTTACTCTTAAAGTGTTTAACATTTTAAAAAAAATCGTTTTAAAATATACTTACATTTTGTGACAAATAATTAACTTGTTACAAACAATATTAAATTTTGTGACAAATTAATTTTTTGTTACAAAATAATTAGAGTTTTAGAAACAAAAATAAAATTTTGTTATAAAGTATTTTGAATTTTTGTAATTAGTTTTTTTTGTTATAAAATATTACAATATTTTATAATAAAATACCATCTCGTTACAAAAACTAACATAATTTATAACAAAATAAAATATGTTGTTACAAAATATTATTCTTTTGTAACAATCACTAACTATTATTATAAAAAATTATTTTTTTATAACAATTTTAAATTTGATATAATTTTTTTGTTACAAATATTCTATTTTCTTATAGTGATTATTTTAAACGTGAAATATCATTGAAATATAAGAATTCATGTCATCAAAATATTTTCTGTAATTCTTTCTAATATGAAATGAGTCAATTCCACTGTTTCGATCTTTTTTTAATAAAATCATCACCTAATAAATTAATAAAATTTAAAATAATATCTCATTTTCTGTCAAATTTATCTACCGCGGGCGTGAATATGAATTCACTTTATAACTAATGGGTATGTATTATATATTTTAATTTACTTATGCATATATAAAAGGCGACAATACCCTCGAAGAAATAATTTTTTTAATGAAATATATAGCTAGATAGATCATATATGATACCATTGGATTGTACATAATATTAAGGATAAAATGTACAATTAAACTAAGTTGAATATAAAATTATACAATTCTATTAAATTTAAAAATGTGACCTAAATCACCTAAAAGTATATTCATATGTAATTCAACTGAGACTCATTCGAATTAGGAAAATTAACACTAATTCGAATTAGGAAAATTAATACTAATTCGAATTAGACCAATTCGAATTAGTATGATGCCTGTAATTTGAATTTGGCCAATTCAAATTATGCATACATGTAAAGAATTAAGATAATCTGTGAATAATTCGAAACAGGATGTTTTAAATTACTATGAATATCAAAACGGTGAACTAGTTCGAAACAGACTGATTCAAACTAGTATGAACTAGTGTGTGTAATTCGAATCAGGGTAATTTCGAATTATTCTTATGTTTCGATGCATGCATATTTCGAATTAATCCAATTTGATTTAATGTGATCATATGTAATTCGAATTTATGTGATTTAAATTATTATTGTTTGGTGTAATTCGAATGAGTCTCATTCGAACTACATGAAAATACCCTTCTAATAGATTCTTATAACTTTTTTTTAGTAGAATTATATAATATATGCTTCCATTTGATTTATATGTGTAATTTGCCCTAACATTAATATATAGCATGGCATATATACAAATTTTAGTTTCTATTAATCTTAAATTGGAAAAAAAAGAGAGAGAGAGAGAAAATACTACTCTTTTCTTTGCAAATATTGATTATTTTATTTTTTTCTTAATTTTTTAACATCCCCATCTGATCATACAGGGAGTGATGTCATTAATTAATTATACCAAGGTGATGAGTAATAGTCCACCTGATATATAGTGGATACACCACATGGTGTCCTATGTATAAAATTAATTTAATTAATATATTTATTCCAAACAAAGATATTGTGGGCCTAATAAAGCCTATGATAATAAATTAATAAAAAATAAATAAATTAAAGGAACATATAATGCATGATAACGGAAAAACACTTCCCTATCTTCTTCTTACTAAACCCATATATACCTACCTACCATACCTAGCTATAATGGAAAAACACTTCCCTATCTTCTTAGGTAGAGTGCATATGTTTAATAATACTTTAATTTTTCTTATTATTATTGTGAAATCAAAATTGGTGTCCCTAGTTTATTTTTTTTTTAGATTTCAAATAAGTGATATTGTTATATAGATACAAATTAATTTTAAAGATATAATCATTCATTTATTTTTTTAATTTAAATTTAAAAAAAAATATATGAAATAATATTAAAATTTTTATAATCTAAAAATCTAAAATTTAATTATTGATGATCTTAAAAAAATTTAGTATAAAATAAATAAAAAAATTTACAAAATTCAAACAAATTCAAAAATAAATCTTATTTGAGAAAACACTTTAAAAATAAAGTATATTTTTTGTCCCTGAAATTTGACAAAAGTTTCAAAAATATCCCTAAGTTTTATTTTGTTTCGATTTTGTTCTAAAGGTTTTCGATTTACATCAAATATACCTTCGACGGCTAAATTTTTAAAAAATTTAAGACCAATCTATCAATAATGCATGAAAATTATACTTGATTTGCTTGTGTTGAAGGTTGTTCTTATGAAATTATTGTCGAATCGGTCTTAAACTTTTGAAAAATTAGCCGTAGGGGTATATTTGATGCAAATCGAAAATTTTTGGGACAAAATTTAAACAAAATAAAACTTAGGGATATTTTTAAAATTTTTGCCAAATTTCAGAGATTAAAAAATATAATTTACCCAAAATATAATTATTAATGTATTTTTTTATCTGTTTAAATTTTTTCAAAAAAATAATTTTATCACAATTACATACATGCGAACAATGACAGAAACTAAAGAAATATAAAGTATTATTTTTTTCACTAGCACTAATCATGTCTAAAATATATAATGGCTGGATTGGAAAACGACAAATTAAAAAGGTTTTGATAAAAGCTATAAAAGTGATCTGCCCATGCAGAAGAATAATAACATATTATACGAATGTGTATGTATGTCCGATAACCAGATCTTCTTCCAAAGGATTCTAATTTTTACTTTGTTAATTAATTTGATTATATCATATGTTGTTCATTATTCTTTTAAGGAATACAAATCTTTTAATTTAGGTCAATGGGCACTATGGTAGAACTTTAATTAATTACGTCATTGTGAATGTCATCCCCATCGTATGCCATACAATTATAACTATTAAGTTACTTTTTGCAAATACACTTTACTCTTTTCCCCCTCCTTTCAGATCAAATTTGTTTCTAGTGCTCATTTGAATGACATACACAATTGATTAGTAAACACCAAATTCGGTTTCTCCTCATTTTCACAAAAGACAACTTAATTTTTTATGAAAACAACAATATTTAGATTTTTAATATTATGATTTTAAGATCCTATGAATTATCCATTAAAAATTCTGTTAAATAATAATAAAAATTAATTTTATATGATTTTATTTATATTTTGTAAAAATTTTAAATATTTATAAAATTCTTTTTAATAATAGGATTAAATTACTACCATTATAATTAGAACCTTTTTCATTCTCATTATTATTAAAATTTCTATTTCTATTATTTTTCTATTATTTTTATGATGTAACTATACTTTATCATCGTCATTATCTCTTCTATCAATATCAACACCGATATCAATAGAGATGGCAACACTACCCAAACTCACGAGTACCCACCTTGCCCCTATCCGCTCGAGGCGGGTAATTATCCGCCCCGCACCGAAATAGGTTTTTAGCGAGTCGGGTTCTTGGGCGGAGCGGGACCGGGTTTAGGTACTACCCGTCCCGGTATATATATAATATATCATTTTAATATATAATATGTATAATATATATAAAATAATTAGTAAAATAATTGATAATATTGTATTATATTTAAATTTTACTTTAATTTATGTTATGTATGTGATGATAGTTATATAAATTTTGAAATTTAATTTTATTTATTAGATTTTAATAATTATAGGAGCGAGACGGGTACTCGCAGGAATGGGTTAGGGTTTAACTGTTTATTATCTGCAGATAAAAGTGGGGTGAATTTTATGTGGATTATTGTAAGGCGGAACGGAGTCGGGTAGAACAAAAATTCACCCGTACCCACTCCGTTGCCACCCCTAGATACCAACACCATCACATCATTGTCATTCCTTCTCTTATTTTTCGTTTGATGCTATTTTTCTAAAAGATTTTCGTACCGTAATTTTTTTTTTGTGACATCATTTTTCAACAATAATCCTTCTCCACCTAATCATCACTAATGAACGAATTTTTTGAAAATAAAATTACTATTAATTTTTGGTATTGGTGGAAGAGAAGTTTTAAAACTCCATAGATAATAAATAAAATCTCTATAAAATTAATTTTATTATAATTATTTGACAAAATTTTTAACAAAAAATTTATATTGTTCTAAAATAATAATGTTAAAGAATAAAATATCATTTTTTTTTTATAAAAATCGTATTATCCTTCTTAAAAATGCACAAAAGTCGAGTTGAGTCTTTATCCCCTAATTATTGATCATAATACTTGAATCTTCCCTCCCCTCCAAAAACAAAAACCTAATGGAGTAATGGTAATTCTTTTTCTTGATTAAATTTTAATTAAAGATCTCGTGGCTTTTTATATTGAATTAATTTCTAAACTCATATATATTATTAGAATGTTTCTAATAAAAAATTCTTGGTGTATCTCTCTTTTTATGTATATCTTAAATTTACTTTGCTAATAAATAAATTTACATAAAAAAAGCTCTCCGTGCAATTCAACTATATATCCAATAAAATCATTAATTTTACAACCTTTTCTACATAAAATAAAAAAGATTACAACAAACACATGCATATATTTAATGTTTGGTAATTCTCTTTCCAATATTTAAAATATAAATTAAAAAATCTTAAAAATTATTTATTTAAAATTAAATTTAAAAATAAAAATATACTCTAAACAAATCTCAAATTATCAAAAAAAAAAATCAAAATCAAATAAAAAATTCTAAACCCGAACGCCAAATCCTAAATTCCTAAACAAAAATACTATTTAGCTCTAAAAATCAGTCATAATATATTTGTATATAAATATAAGTAATGTTTAACTAATTTTTAATATACTATATAAATGACTAATTTGGTGATTAAATTTTAATATATACTTAACATAGTTATATCCTAAATTCTAAAGTCCTAAATTTTAAAACCTTAAATCTTAAACCATAAAACCCTAAATTTTAACTTTTAAATCCTAAACGTTAAACATAAAATTCTAAAATCCTAAATCATAAACTAATCATCACTTAATAAAAAAAATGACTCTATTATAAGGAATATGAGAACAAGAACGAGCAGCAATCACTCGAACTTCACGGGCAGCAAAATGACTACACAGGCAAGTAGTTCAATAAAAAATGACAATAACACACAAGTAGATTTCCTAGGAAAAAAATAACTTAACAAACTGAAAAAAGTGGGTAAAAAGTGATAAATATTTTATTATCAAATTCGAATTAAATTTAATTGGTCATAGTTTTCTTAAAAGTAGGAAAATGTGTGATTAAAAAATTTTAAAAGATCATATGTAAAGGCTGGACAAAGACTAATTTATTAAGGGAAATACTCAAATATACAGATAAAAAAGATAAATAAATATAGAGTAAGCACAAAATTATTAAAAAAAAAAAAAGAAAAAGAGAAATGTGGAAACTCTGTTCGGTTGCAGAGCGTGGTGGTGAGGCAGAGGAGTTACTCCACGCAAGAGAGGGAGACTCAGAAAATGTGAAATAGCAAAGAGAGGCAAAAAGTGTGATTTCATTATTGTAAACTGATATATATACACTCAATGTGAGCCACACATTTGATAACTGCCTGAATAAATTCCTTACTCTACTCTAACTAATACTGATGTTAATTTACTAAGTGGGACAGCTTGTTATACATGCTGTTAAACTATTAATCTACTCTACTATAATCTGGCTACATCCCCCACAAGTTGGGAGTGTGAAAATTGATCAGACCCAACTTGACTTCACAAGATAAGAAAGGATTGGGTGCTAGAGGCTTAGTTAAAATATCAGCAACCTGATTTGCTGATGAAACAGGGAGCAGCTTCAAAATGCCTTCTTGGACCTTCTCTCTCACGGTGTGGCAGTCAATCTCGATATGTTTTGTTCGTTCGTGAAACACAGGATTGGCTGCGATATGTAGTGCAGACTGGTTGTCGCAGTACAAGGTAATTGGCTTCGGAGGTGTTGCGTGGAAATCTCGAAGAAGGAAAGAAAGCCAGGTACCTTCACATGTGGCGAGCGCCATTGCTCGATACTCCGCTTCAGAAGAGGAGCGCGCAATAGTTTGTTGTTTCTTGCATCTCCATGACACCAGGGACTTGCCAAGGAAAAAACAAAATCCAGACACAGACCGGCGAGTATCGGGACAAGCTGCCCAATCGGAGTCAGAGAATGCTGTCAAGTTGAGGTTGTCTGAAGTTGAGAATAGAACACATTTGGCTGGAGCACCTTTGAGATACCGCAGGACATGGAGTGCTGCCTTGAAGTGGGTATCAGTTGCACAGTCCAGGTATTGACTTAGCTTACTTACTGCAAAACATATGTCCGGGCGAGTATTTGTCAGATAGATCAGCCGCCCAATCAGTCTTCTGTATGCAGAAACATCCTGCAATTGATTCCCTAATGACTTTGACAATTTTGTGGTATAATCCATAGGTGTGGTGACTGGTTTTGCATCTTGTAGTCCAAATTCCTCAAGGAGGTCCAATGTGTATTTTCTTTGATACATTGCTATGCCTCTATGGCTTCTAGCGAATTCGAGCCCCAAGAAGAATTTTAATTCCCTAAGATCCTTGATTTTAAACTTGTCATCAAGCAAGTGTTTCACTCTCTCAATCTCTCTAAGATCATTCCCGCCTAAAACCAAGTCATCCACGTAGACAAGGATGCAAGTGAATGATGCAGCGGTGGACTTAGTAAACAAACAACTATCGGCCTTGGACTGAGAGTACCCAAACTGAATGAGCACGCAACATAATTTCTGGTGCCATTGGCGGCTGGCTTGTTTGAGGCCGTACAAAGAGCGTTGTAGTTTGCAGACAGAACCAAGTGGGGCTTGAAGACCTAAGGGTGGCTTCATGTACACTTCTTCGGGCAAGTCACCGTGTAAGAATGCGGTATTGACATCGAGCTGATGCACAAACCAGTTTTTAGTCGAAGCAATGGTGAGCAAGACTCTCAAAGTAGTTAGTTTAATCACAGGACTAAACGTATCGAAAAAATCGAACCCAACAGTTTGGGTGAATCCCTTTGCCACCAATCTGGCTTTATGTCGCTCAACTTCACCATTGGACTTAAACTTGGTCTTAAAGACCCACTTACAACCGATCGCCTTCTTTCCTTCGGGTAGAGGAGTCAGTGTCCATGTCTTGTTTTCTTCAAGAGCATTGAGTTCATCTCTAATTGCCTTCTTCCAACAACTATGGGTGATTGCCTCCTCATAACTTCGTGGTTCAATGTTAGCAGATAAAGCAGTCGAGAAGGCCCTGTGACCTGCTGAAAGGGAATTCAAGCACACATAATTGGAGAGAGGATATTTTTTGTGGTATTGACTGGAGGACTGTTGATCAGTGGTGGTGAATCGCATACAATGGTAGTCTTGAAGGTAGGCAGGTTTGTGTTTAATTCGAGTGGATCGGCGCACCTCTGGCTGCACATCAGGCAACGCTGAATGCTGCATAGGTGAGTGTGATGTATCTAAATTGCGACTGTGTGCAGAATCTTGTGAATGTAAATGTGGTGAAAAATGTGAATTAGTGGTAGGTGATGATGCATGAGGAATGAGTTGAGGTGCTGCCATTGGTGTGTGAGTGTAAGCAAAATCCGGGGACGGATTAGGGGGCGAATATAGAGCTGCTGGCAGCACCATATTATCCAGCCGCTGTGTATTAGTGCAGGGATGCGAAGTGGGATCATGGTAGAGAAAAGGATCATCATGTTCATGTGACTGATAGTTAGTAGTCATTTTTAAAGAAATGGGATCAGCGGTATTTTTGAAAGGGAAGAACTGTTCATAAAACTTCACATTCCTTGAGATTATTATTTCTCGGGTTTTTGTGTCTAGCAGAACATATCCTTTGGTTCCTGACTTAAATCCTAGGAAAACACATTTTCTAGCTCTAGCGTCAAGCTTTCTTCTACGAGAAACCAAAGTTGATGCATAAACCAAACAGCCAAATACCTTGAGGTGTTTAATATCCGGTAAGGTATTATATAAGATCTGATAGGGACTACAAGGTGCTATCTTAATGTGAGGTGTTCTATTTAAAATGTGGACGGCATGAGCCACGGCATAGTGCCAAAAACAAAGTGGTAAGTTTGAATTAAAGATGAGTGTCCTGGCTACGTTCAAGATTTCTTGATGTCGCCTTTCTATCACCCCATTCTGTTGTGGAGTTTCCACACAGCTGGTTTGGTGTAGAATACCCTTGGTTTGGTAGAAGGAGGGCATCAAAAATTCTTGACCGTTATCAGATCGAATGCACTTAATGACTTTATTGTGTTGAGTTTCAACAAGTTTGACAAAATTTTCAATCAATTTTTTGACTTCAGATTTGTTTTTCAAAAAAAATAGCCAAGTAAATTTACTTTTGTCTTCAACCACTGTGAGGAAATATTTGTGGCCTGAAATAGATGGTATAGCTATAGGTCCCCAAATGTCCATGTGCACTAGATCAAAAACATTTTCAGATTTGGTGTGACTTTCATTAAATGGCAAGCGTTTTTGCTTTGCATAGTGGCATGGAGAACATGGTACATCACTATTATGATATGTAATGAATGGATATGCAACTTTCATTTGTTGTATCTTATTACATGAGATATGTCCTAAACGATGATGCCAAAGTGTTGCATCATCTAATGTATGAATGATATTGTGTGTGTGTATAGGAGTCACAGATTTAGCTACATCACCCTTTATTGTATGCATCAGTTCCGGTGCTGCTGCCAAAACAGGTTTGATCCGCATTGTATACAATCCCCCCTTTTGATCAGCAGCTCCAATCGTCTTCAAGGTAAGTCGCTCCTGAATCTCACAATCATGTGCATTGAACAAAAAGGAACAAGAAAGTGCATCAGCTGCTTTTGAAATTGAAATGAGATTATACTTGAAAGTAGGGATATATAAGACGTCAGTCAAGTAGAAGCTTGCTGAAAAGAAAATTGTCCCACAAATGGTTGTGACAACTTTAGAACCATTTGGCATTATGACTTGAACAGGTTTTATTGTTTTAACAGATTGAAAGAAATTGAGTGAGAATGACACATGAGCACTAGCTCCTGTATCCAAAATCCAGTCATGACAATTTAAAATATGGCTGGAAATTGATAAAAGATAGAAGGTACCTGCGGATGGTGCATGTACAGATGCCAAATTCCCATTATTTGGGGGGTCACTACATTGTTGTTGGAACAAGGCAAATAGGGCTTCCTTTTGCTTATCTGAAAACAACCCATCAAGACTGACTCTTTCATCCTTCTGGATTAAAGGTTCAATGCTGCTCTCTTCATTACACGCAGCAGTTATGGAATTTACTGAATTCATGGCACTTGGGCCATCAGTATTCCCTTTGAATTGATTCCTTTGCATGTGTGGTGGGAATCCATGCTTGTAATAACAGGTGTCTACTAGGTGACCATTCTTGCCACAGTGAGAGCACAATTTTGGTGTTCCTCGGCCATGCCCTTTACCTCTGCCCCCACGGCCCCTACTTCTTCCTCTAATTGAACTACTTCCATTGTTCTGATAAGTTCCAAATGCATTCGTATTGACAGCATTTGCCATTATTCTTACTTCAGGATCTATTGAGTGCATCAATTGTCTCTCTTGCTGTAAAAGCGAGGAGAAGGCTGCTGCTACAGTTGGGGGGATGTTACAAGCATGAGTTGGGAACGTACATTCGCGTATTGATCATTCAATCCTCGAAGGAACCTAATTACATGGGACTGCTCTCTGTACTCTTTAATCATTTCTAGATTCTTTCCACATTCACAGTTATGAAGGCAAGAACACATTGCAATAGGTCTAAACTCATCTAATTCCTCCCAAATACTCTTCAACTTAGTATAGTAAGAAGTGATGGTGAGTTCACCTTGTCTCAACGAAAACAATTCTTCTTCCAGATCTGCTATTCTGAACAAGTCCCCTTGATCGAATCTGTGCTTCAGGTCCATCCATAGCTCGTAAGCGTTGTTGCACCATAAGACGCTCTGGAGAATTTCTGGACTGAGAGATCTGTGTAGCCATGACAGAACAAATGTATTACAGCGATCCCAGGCTCCGAAGGAAGGGTCGTTCCTCTCTGGCTTCACTAGGGTTCCGTCGATAAATTGGAGTTTGTTCTTCGCATTGAGTGAAAGTGTCGCTGACCTTGACCACGAATGGTAGTTCGAGGTGGTTAATGGAGCATCGGTGAGTGAAATTCCAGGAGTTTCACTAGGGTGCAAATAGAAGTGACTAGACGAATCTTGCAGCAAATTCGTGTTGGATCTTGATGCTTGTGCTTGAAACGCGTTGAATTGGGCCATCATGCGTGCGAATTTCTGCATATCGCTCGCCGAGAATGCTTGGTTCTCCGAATTCGCCTCTCCGTCATGCACGTTCGATTCCATTGATGATCGAATCGTGTAAGCACTACTTCACACAAATCTCCTCAAAGATGTGATCTTGCGCAGGGTGGTTACACTCTTTTTGCAACTCCACGCTCACCGCACCGTGTGGAAACTCTGTTCGGTTGCAGAGCGTGGTGGTGAGGCAGAGGAGTTACTCCACGCAAGAGAGGGAGACTCAGAAAATGTGAAATAGCAAAGAGAGGCAAAAAGTGTGATTTCATTATTGTAAACTGATATATATACATTCAATGTGAGCCACACATTTGATAACTGCCTGAATAAATTCCTTACTCTACTCTAACTAATACTGATGTTAATTTACTAAGTGGGACAGCTTGTTATACATGCTGTTAAACTATTAATCTACTCTACTATAATCTGACTACAAGAAAGAAGAACAAGAACAAGAACAAGACTTAACGGTCATAATTCCAAAATTCTCTAATTGCTTGGACTTGTAGCTAGCTAGGATACATTACAACGTAAAGGTTTAATGGTGCGACTTTTTTAAAATTAAATAGCAAATTTTTTTTTACAAAATATAGGGAAAAAATGGATCTTAGACATATGATAAAGAATTTAAAACTGTTATTTGTGGAGAGCCTTAACAAATTCTTCAAAACTTATCCAAAAACGAATGATTATTTAAGGGTGGGTTACTTTTATACGAAATATCTAAACGTAAAATTATTTTTTTTAATTTAAAAAAATAATTCAATTTTTTTAAAATTTATCCAAATAAATTTTAATTTAATCAAATATTAATATGAGATACTGTTTACTACGGTCTTGTCCGATACTTTATATTATGAAGTCACATTTTTATTTATTATTTTTTATGTAACACAATAAATAATATAAGGGAAAAAAAAGAGTAGTCCAATAATTAGAGTATGAAGTATAATTTAAAGGGATTGAGAGGCATCTTGTTATTAAGTGGCACATGACAAGAACACGCTAGATTCACTGAAGCATCTTAGCCAGCATGACAAAAAGAATGTCAATGTAATAAAACGGTAATACGTTGATAAATGATTAGAAAATATAGTATTTTAATAATTAACTCTGAAAACATAGACACATATGAATCCAAATACAATTTTGTAATTTCAATAAGTCCACTGTTGTCCGAAAATAATGAGCATAATAAAAAGAATATGCGTTTGGGGAAGTAGTATAAAATTGTAGAACCCATATCCCTAGAGGATTATTACTTATATATATATATATATATATACATGTTGTATTACAAAAACATAAAGCATGCCCGCACTTGTATGGGAAAAGCAAGTAGCTTTAAAAATTAGTATAGCAGAGAAAAATGCCAAAATATGTATGTATAAAATATAAATTTAATTTCGTTTGCAGACAATATCATAAATTCGAATTAGAAAATAGTTAATGGTACACGAACAATAATTTCATATTACCATTAAAAGTCGAGTTAATTTGAACATTTTGAAAATACCAATTAAATTATTAACAGAGCTGGAATCTTATAGTGAGATAGGAGGACAATAACCTCCTAAATTTTAATTTTTTTTATATAAATTAGATACAAAATTTAGTTTACTTTTTATTTAAATTTTTATTTTAATTTTATTTTATTATAAAATTATTTTTTATTTTTTTAATATTCATCTAGTTCTGTTCTTGGTTATTAACCTCATGGGAATAAGTGTCAATAGTAATATTTGGAGAAATTTTTTTAAAATGATGCACAAATAATGTGTGTAATGCAAAATTATAATAGTAGAATAATAATGAATTGCACAACTATTATATATATATATATATATATATATATATATATATATATATATATATATATATATATATATTGAGAGAGAGAGAGAAATCAATTGCTCCAATATCTTTTGGATACTATCATATGTATAGTGATATGCAGAAATCTTACCCACCGATCTGAAAAGAAAAAGAAATTGGATCTTTTGGTTTGAAATTTTTAAAATTTTAAAATATATTTACATTGAAATCGAACTTTTTAATTTCTGTTTTTTTTTTTAAATAAAAAATTAACATCAGACCCTCTAATTTTATTTTTTTCGCAAAGTCAAACATCCCCATATTTTTGTAAAAACAAAAAATAATAATAAACTTAAAAATATCACATTCTAACCTCATATTAAATTTTTTAGCCATAATATTTGTATACGGCAATAATAATATCCAAAGAGAGATATATGTAAATTGATCCAAAAAGAATTTTTCATGAGATACTTAGTTGATAAAACCTATTATTTAAAGAAGTCTACAAGGATTGTTCTCATCGGATTGACAAGTCGTTTCATTAATGTGTTGTGTTAATTATTAACAAAATTATTTTACGTGGTCGTTATTTGTCACATGTTAAAAGAGGATAAATTAATCTCTATTTCAAGTCATGAAAATAACGTTATTTTATAGGAAAATAAAAACATATCGTTTCAAAAGATGACTAATTTGTTTTATAATAAATTTTTTAATATAATTGTCTTATAATAAAATTTATAAAAAATTTATATATATCTATTACGTATATACTAATAATTTTATTAAAATTTTGTATTTTTGGTAAATAATAAATAGATATAATGGATAAATGTTTTATCACACGTATTTATAATATCTACTTGAATCAAATCTTGGTTCTCTTGTCTACATGACTTTGTATATTTTTTTTAGAAATATTCTTTACATACAAATTGTTTTTCGATATAAGCTCATACAAGTCTCTTTAACCTAATTCACCTCACGCGCTACTATCTAACCAATTTTTCAATCACCGCACAAATATATAATTGCTTTTTTTGAAAGAATTTCGTTTCCGCTTTCAAATTTTCTCAGCATTTTTTATCTGCATTCTCTTCCATCTTTGCGTTTCTCGCCGTCCATTGTTTGCATTCTCTTTTTTTGTTTTTCGCAATTTATTTCATTCTCTACGTTTTTGAAATCAAGTTCTGAAATCAGTTTTGAACATTTATCTCATTGTTGAAGATAATGAATGATTCAAGTTCAAATTGTCAATTGAACTAAAGCGAAAATGGAATATTGTTTTGAATCTAATCAAGTGGCTGAGGTGTAGTTCGATTCTAATTAATGTTTTCGTTAGTAGTTTATAATTCTGTAGGTGAATAATATTGTTTTTGTTTGTGAAAATTGTTGTTCATTGTTGATGGTTTGAATTCAATGTAATGTAGGAGTTCCGAATTTAAAAAAATATTTTTGCGTATTTGCAGCAACTTTTGGTGTAAAACTAAGATATTATTTATATGTATTGTTTAAGAATTTTCGATGTATGTATACTGATGGTTCTACATAATTCAAAACTCTTCTTCTTCTTTTTCATCATCATCATCATCATCTTCTTTTTTTTACTTATTCATCTTTTTTTTCTTGTTTTACTCTTTTAACAAGAATAAAAATAAAAAAATCAAATAAAGAAGAAGAAGAAACACATAATGCTACAAAATTACTTGGAAGAGGATAAACTTACATTCATTCAACTAAAAGAAAGAAAGAAATAAGAAGAAAAGGAAGAAAAAAATGCAATATTAAAGAAAATATTTTTGGTATTTGCAGCATACATTTCGGTGTAAAATTAAGATATTTATGCGTACTGTTTAAGAATTTTCGGTGTTTTTGTACTGATAAATTATGCATAATTCAAAACTCTTCCTCTTCCTCCTCCTCATCTTCTGCTGCTTCTTCTTCTTCTTCTTTTTTTCATCATCATCACCATCTTCTTCTTCTTTTTTTTCTTATTCATCTTTTCCTTCTTGTTTTACCTTCTCAAGTTTCTTCTTGTTTTACTCTTTTAACAATAATAAAAACAAAAAATCAAACAAAGAAGAAAAAAAATATATAATGCTGCAAAATTACTTGGAAGATGATGAACTTACATTCATTCAACTAAAAGAAAGAAAGAAAGAAAGAAATAAGGAAAAAAAGAAGAAAAATATACAGCATTAAAGAAAAAATTTTTGTGTATTTGCAGCCAATTTCAGTGTAAAACTAAGATAATTTATGTGTATTGTTTAAGAATTTTCGGTGTTTTTATACTGATAAGTTCTGCATAATTCAAAACTCTTCCTCTTCCTCCTTCTCATACTCTGCTGCTTCTTCTTCCTTTTTTTTTTATCATCATCACCATCTTCTTCTTCTTTTTTTTTCTTATTCA
This sequence comes from Arachis hypogaea, assembly GCF_003086295.3. NCBI lineage: Eukaryota > Viridiplantae > Streptophyta > Magnoliopsida > Fabales > Fabaceae > Arachis > Arachis hypogaea. The sequence goes on along the minus strand of NC_092050.1, from coordinate 141,995,344 downwards.
TCTTTTCCTTGTAACACCCTAATATTCAAATCCTTATACTCGAGTCATAAGTCAATGATAATAAGGTGGTACGACTCTCAAGGTAGATCTTTAATACATAGTTTATAAGTATAATTGAAAGGAGTATTAATCGAGAAGTCTGAAAAGGAGTAAAAATAAAATCGCAAATTCGTAGCACTCAAGTATTGACAACTAAAAGATAAAGCGTGAAGTCGAAAGCGTTATAAGAATAAAGTCATAAAGGAGAATAAGAGAAGGACAGTATATAGATATATAACATAAGTAAATAGCCATTAGTCGCGACCCGCGAAGTTTAGGCCGGCTAGGATATAGTATAAAAGTATATGACAATGGTACCACCTAATCTCTCCCAAATGAAACGTGAAAGCCTCTATAGGAAAGTTCAAAAGAGTTCAATACATAATATAAGCTTTTCAAAATAAATGTGGAGAGATTCTAAGCAAAATATAAAGTAGAGAATATAAAGATTTTCGCCATCTCTCAGATGAACCACAGTTCACTTCTGAGCACCTGGACCTGTATTTGAAAAACAATAGATATGTACAGAATGAGAACCCCTGACCCATGGGTTCCCAGTACGGTAAAAGTGTCAAATAAATACAATGCATTGTAATAAAAACTCACTAAGCATCCTAAACTTCCTTTCACCAAATATTCATCCTATGTTCTCGCTAATCCATAAATAGGCAACTGTCATAAGGGAATGCTAAATCTAATTCATATTTCTCGTACTTCCCAACTTTCTAACTCTCCAACAAATCAGAATCAGAATCATAAGCCAAATCCATCACCAGTTATTCTGTCTCAGCAATTCTATATCAATACTTCATATCCTCACCTGAAGCAAGTGAAATTACTTCACTGCGTCTACCCAAGGAGCTCAAATTATCTCATTCAATAATCATCATTTTAAATTAATCATATCATCATTCTATTCCAACAAGAACAACCATCAACGTCAATCGACACCAACATGAGAGAACTCTCAGTTGTACAAACACAAGCAATATAGGCAAGTAATACACAATAAGGTACAAGTAGAACAAGTAGCACATAATCAGGTAACATAGCATATATGATATAGCAATCCAAAACAAATAGGCAAACTCAAACAATTCAAGCATATGCAAATGATGAATGCATGTCCTATGGCTGATTATATCATCTGTCGGTTATCAAGCAAACCCGATGTGTCCGGTAGCTAACCCGGACACCGTCTCTCTGTTGTGCCTTATTACCATTAGAGGAAATCCGTGCCCTGTCACCATTAGAGGGTATCTGTCCCTTGTTACCATTAGAGGATATCTGTGCCCTGACACCATTAGAGGGTATCTGTGCCCTGTCACCATTAGAGGGTATCGGTGCCCTGTCACCCTTACAACCAGAGAGAAAACACAAGCGTACTCACATTCAACATTTTCCATCATTATTTATTTACCACATTCATTCATAAATCACTCTTCATTATTACCAATTCTCAAACAATGACCCGGAGCAAGAGGGATGAACCACGACACTTGCTACTACCCAGGTATTACAAATACACATTCAAAACTCCATAATTAAACTTATTTATCATAATTCTCCTCTCCCATCTCATACCCGGAACAAGTGGACAACGCCACTGCCTACTACCCGGGGTCACACGTCATATTCATTTTCAAACCATCATTTCTGCACTTCTTCAATCACAATTCATTACTCCAAGCCTTTCTTCATCAACAAGTTATCACATTTCCTAGCCTCTTCTCATTACTAGGCATACTATAAAAATTTAGGACTTAAAGGAAGACAATAGAGGCTTAGAAGTCTGAAATTCAGTTTTAAAAACTCAAAAATCAATTCTTGCTGAAAACGGGGTCACGCGTGCACGTCGCCTACGCACACGCGTGAGAAACGAAGAAAAGCGGGTGATGCGTAACCGTTGCCCATGCGCACGCGTGGGAGGTAGAGAGGTAGTGTGACGCGTGGATGCGTTTTGTGCTCCTCGCACAAAACCGGCACGCTATTATCACAACTCTCTGGAATTTATACCACGCACCTGCATCAATACAGCAACGCGTACGCGTCGGCCAGGCACACACGTGAGAGAGTAAAAATCGTGAGTGACGTGTGCGTGTCGGAGTACGTTTTGCAAAAAATTTTACTAAGTTTAAAAAGCTGCAGGATTACATTTTCAAACCCCAAACTTCCGACAGGCATAACTTTTTCGTTTCAAATCATTTTTCACCCGTTCTTAGAACGGCATAAACATCTCGGATCCAATTTTATTTCTAAATAAGTTTAATACAAGTTGGGGATCTGGAGACCAAGTTATGCTCCATCAAAGTAAACTAAAATCACAACTTTCATAAAAATAACAAAAAATAAATTTTCAACACAAACCAATTTCAAACCTTTTCAAAACCAACTAAAACTTACCAAAATTAACCTCAAGCCTCCTCAACTCATATTTTCAACATTCTCATTAAATTCAAAATCCACCAATCCACCATTTTGACTAATCTCAATCAAATAACTCAAATTCAAACAAAATACCATATCATATATTTCATTCCACATCTCAAGTTCCAACAATACCAATTCCATTAACCCCAATACATATAAATCCATATCATCATATACAACCCACATGTATTATCAACAAAGACATCAATTCCTCCCTCAAAACCAATAACCACATAATCTATTGTAACCAAATAACAACAATCACAATTCCATTCAATCTCATATGACATCACACAACACACACATCACTTACCTTCCTTACCTCTTTTCGGCCTCCAGCCCAAGATTCATGGTCTCCGGCCCAAACTCACAATTTAAATGCATATTCCACAAACTAATATTCATTATCCAATTCATCAAATTATCAACACACCAAACATACAAATTCACACAATTCTCAACCCAATCATTAATTTACATTACATATCAACTATACATATTAGTACCAACTATTTACACAATCCAAACCTAATCCTAGGGGCATCTAGCCTAGGAATTCTCATCATACTACACGGTACTTAAATGAAACTAAAACCATACCTCTTGGAGCCAAACCAATTGAGCCTCTTCTTTGGAAGTCTCCACCAACCTTAGCTCCAAGCCTCACCAAAGCTCCACAAGCAAAGCCAACCTCCCAATTGTGCACCAAAATCAACCAATACTCTAACATAACCAATTTTACGCTTACAATCAACTTAGGGTTCATGAAAATGATAAATCACAAGGGTTGGAGGGTTTCTTACCTTAACCCACTGAAGTTTTTTATGAATATCACCCATGGCTCATACTAGAGCACTCCTAAACAACCAAAATCATAAAATTACTCAACACCCATAACCAAACTCGAATTTAAGGGGGAAAACGAAAACTGGGCAGAGGACAGTAAAATAATCATCACAAAACTTAGATAGAATTGTAGAGAATGAGAAGAGCGATACGTGACCGCAAACGGCTCGTCAATCGGAGTTCCGGGAAGAAAATTATGATGGTTTGAAAATTAAGAGGGGTTAGAGTTTTCTCTCTTTCTCTATCTTCTCTCGAACGTGTTTCACACAAGAAGGGGGTGGCTGCTGAATGGCCTTAATTAGGCCATATATATGTTGGGTCTTAGACCCGGTTCACTTGTTTTAGTCCGTTGGCCTAACTTTAGGCCAAAACATTTAAAATTAGAGTTTTAAGTTGTATTTTAAATATTTCTATCTTCCCAAATTATAAATTATTATTTCTTAAAATTATTCACTTCTAATTAATTTTCTCAGCCACAATACCGGATAGATCGCAGTCGGTACTGCCGGTCAAATTTCTAATGCGAATTTTTTTTAGAAAACTATGTTTTTCGACTCAGAAAAATTCACTGAGTCCAAATATCATATTTAAATTATCAAATTTCGATTGCTAAATTTCTAACCATATCCGCTCCTATTTAATTTATTATTTAATTAATTAAGATTTTACCGGATTTTACATTCCTTCTTGTTTTACCTTCTCAAGTTTCTTCTTGTTTTACTATTTAACAAGAATAAAAACAAAAAAAAAATCAAACAAAGAAAAAGAAAAAACACATAATACTGCAAAATTACTTTTAAGATGATGAATTTACATTCATTCAACTAAAAGAAAGAAAGAAATAAGGAAAAAAAAAGAAGAAAAATACAGCATTAAAGAAAATATTTTTGTATATTTGCAGCAAATTTCAGTGTAAGACTATGATATATATATATTGTTTAAGAATTTTCGGTGTTTTTATACTGATAAGTTCTGCATAATTTAAAACTCTTCTTCTTCCTCCTCCTCATTTTCTACTACTTCTTCATCTTCATCTTCTTATATCATTTTCTCATAATTCTTTTCGAATTAAGTTTCGAAACTTCCTTCACTTTTTGCGACAATTTTGAGAGATTTTCATCTTCTTAAATATAGGTTTTGATTGAGGGAGAAGAACCGTATGTCATAATGATTTTTGTACTATTTAAGAGTTAGAAAAACGGGTATTTACATGTAATCTAAATTGAAGGTTATTTTTATTGAATTTGAGCTAACTTGTATATATGAACTTATATGTCAAAAAAACTTGTATGTATAACAAACTTTTTTTTTATTGCTGTAGTGTTATTTTGCATACTTTTAATTTTCCAAGACTATGGTTGAGTTAAATAGAAAAAAAAATATTTTTGATTTAATAAGATTAATTCAATAAAAAAAATGTGTTAAGATTTTTATTATAAAAAATTATTTTAATATTTTTACTTTTCACTAAGACCGCATAAATAATTTTACTATCTTCAAAACAAGATACAAAAACGTCACAAATTAATGCATAAAATGTACATTTAACTAGCTAAATAATCAGAGAATCAAAACTTACACAAGTAGTGAAAAAATGCCTTTAATCTTAAAGATTTGAACTATCAAATCAAGAACCTGGTGTTCTAAACACGTCTAAATTTAAGCTCAAGCAACAATTAAAACATTTATAAGGGATCAATTTATAGTGACAATTTTGTGCTTGTGTAAACACTCCTTTTTTTTCCCCTCTTCTTTCACAATAATTGCTGGTTTTTCCTCAATGATATCTCTCGATTAGGGGTGGATATAGACCGGCCTTTATCTTTAACAAGCTAAACCAATAATGTTACCAACTGGCATAAACCTAACACGCAATAATCTATTATATGCTATTTTATAGATACTAAACTTGACTTATTATTAATCTTGACCTAGCCTAAAATTTGTTAGAACACTTGAAATTATTTTTTTTTTTGAAAAAACACTTCAATTTAAAACAAAGCTCTGCAATAATAAATAATTCAAGATACTAAGAGAAAAATACACAAGTTTCTTATACTCATTGATTCTCAAAAGTTCAAATCGCACTCGTTGCATTTTTAAATTGTAATAATATAACTATTTAATGAGGGTTAATAGTTAAATTTATCCTTAAAAAATTAATTTTTTTTAAATTTATTCTTAAAATGTTATCTATACCAATATATAAAGGTAATACTAGAGTTTGGTGTCCAATTTTTATAGACACCATTTGCCCTCAAATAATTCATTTTACAAATCAAATTTATGGATAAAATAGTAATAATACATTTTTGTTTATAATTAAAAAAAATCATTAACCCATTAAATAACTGCTGCAATCGTGAGGAAAATAAATAACTGCTCCACTTACAAATATTTCTCACTGTTGTCGATCCTTTTTTCTGCATCTAGCTGCTATCTTTTGGTTCTGACATGTATTTACTAAGAAAGGGACACCTGCAAATCATCGTGAGAGAATTTGACAAGGAAGTTGATACAATTTCTATGCCAATTCCATTGCCAAATACAGGTACCTTTTGAAAAATAATAATAGACGTTATGAGTACTAATTTTTAATTTTTAAAAAAATTCAAAGGACAAGTACTCTTTATCTTATTCCATTTTTACATCTAAAGTTTGTATTTTTTTTGTATAATTATAGATCGAGCACTACTACTCAAATATATTCTATAGTATTAAAATTTATCTATAAATATATTCTATATTTATTAAAATTTATCAATATTTTTTTTGCATTGTTTGATACGTATTATCAAAGTCTATGTTTATTAATTGATACGTATTATTAAAGTCTATGTTTATAATTTTCTAAACTATCTAAACTATTAATTATGTAGAGTATTAAATTTGACATTTATTTATTTATAAAGAGTACTAAAATTGACATTTACTAATTTTTTAAATTATTGTAAAAAATTAATTAATTTAATATTATTCATCTGTCATATGATTGGCATATAAAAGATGTAAAAAAATTTATATTTACCAATGGTAGAATGAAAAATCTCTACGTATATTTTGTTAATTTTTTTCTTTATTTTTAATATATTCTATATTAAAAAATATTATTTTTTATTAATTATTAGATTCACATATAACACAATAAATATAATAAATATAGTGAGATACAATAAATATAGTAAGATACGAACTTTGTTAATTGATTTTTTAAATAATCTGGCAACTTAAGATAAGAACTTTGTTAATTGATTTTGTTAATCTCTTTCTTATTTTTAATCTATTTTACATTGGATAATATTATTTTTTATTAATTATTAGATTGACATATAACATTTAAATGTGTTAAGATAAAAACTGTGTTATATATTTTTTGTTATTTCAACTTTCATGATTATTTCGTTCTCTTTATTTTTCTATGTCATAGACCAAGTAAGTTTAAATTTATTATTTTTCTTATATATATATATATATATATATATATATATATATATATATTCTATTTTAAAAATTATTTTATTTTTTTAGGTTTTCTAATATGTTTTATTGTATTTTTATTTTACTTTAAAGATTTTTTGGTCTGAAGATCTTCTGTTAAACGATTCTAATCACATGATCAAGGAAGAAGTTCAAGATAATAAGTTTGAATTTTGGTAATTTATTGAGTCTAATTGAAATAAACACATTGAAATATAATAAATAGAATCGTTAATGCAACATTTATTAATGAATAATTACTAAAAAAATATTATCTATACCAATGTATAATAATTGTGGTATCCAATTTTTTCTTCTTATTTTATCCCTGTTTTTTTTTTATTAAAAATTGGCTTTATCATATGACAGGACTTAAAATTTAAAAACATACTCAATTCTTTTTATTTTATTTTATTTTTTTCAAAAACTGGCTTTAACCCCGACAGATTTAAAACTGATTCACTTTCAACCACGACAGAATTTAAAGTTGATTCACTTTCAATAAAAAAAAACTATTAATACGTACTCAATTTAAATATCAATTCACTTTCGATAACAAAAATTTTTGCGCCTTCAATTGTACTTTATTCACTCTCGATAACAAAAACTTCTGCGCCTTCAATCGTACTTTACTCAAGAGAGTTAAATATCTGTTTCACTTTCAATCATGCTCTTGCAACCTTATGTTCTGACAAATATAATTGGAAAATTCAACGAATCAGCAATCATATTATATCAACTAATATAATTCCTATTCCAAATCCATTGTCAAGTACATAATTAACTACAATTAGACAAATGATAAGAGCCACCCATCATCATCATCATCATTTTGTTTCAGGTAACATAAAACTTAACATGTCTTATGATAATTTAATTTTTTTCGACTATAAATTCAATTTTTGCTTAAAATTTGTATTCTACTCTTTGAAAAATCTAGAATTGAAAGCGCATGATAATGAAATTGGTCCAAATAACAGACGACGTCATAGTAACATAATTGGTTGGTATTCTATAACAAAATTAATTAAATTAATATACACTATTTATATATTTCTGATGCTTATTATTTAACTTAAAAAAAATTACATATATAACAGAGCACTCCTTAATAAAAAATACAAAAAGTTACTAGAATTTGGTGTCCAATTTTTTTTAGACTTCGTATATCCTTACATAATTTATTTCATAAAATAAATTTAGTGGACAAAATAATAATTTTTTTAATATTTCATCTTTATCATATAGTATATAAATAATTAAAAAAATCAAAATAAACAATGTATTCATAAAACTAATAATAACAAATAGAATAAAGAGAAAAAATATTAACATATCGCTTATTTTTTTGCCATGTGTATTTTTAAATTTGAGTGATTAAATATATTTTACAAAGTAATAACTATAAAATAAAAATAATTTTTTTGCTCTAAATTATTAAAAGAAGTATTGAGTACTCTTTAACTAAAACTTTTATTATAAATTTATTACAAAAAAATATATTTATGTTTCAAATTAATGTAGATGCTTGGGATAAAATATTAAAAATAAAAAAAAGATGCATTTGCATTCTCATATTAAAAAAATAAATAAAGTCATTTTAAATACAAAAATACTACGTTATAAGATAATTATAAAAAGTTGTCAAACATAATAATTTTATTATCAAAATAATATTTATATATTGTGTTAAACTAATGTAACATAATGATTTTTAATATACTTTAATTTAATTTTTTTAGTTTTTATTTTAATTTATATATTTTCATATTTAAAAATTTTGGTAATAATATATATTTTTTATAATTTTAAAATAAAACCAGGAGAATTCTGACTTAAATACAAACATAATAATAGAAGAAGAATATAAGAATATTGATATTTCATCTCATGTATTTAAATACATGGCATAAATAAAAATTAATTCTTTTTATTATAAAATTATTTTTCATTTAAAAATTTAACAAATGCCAAAATTTGATCACGGTAAAATGGGTCATAATTTTATAAAAAATCTAAATACTATATTAAATATTACAAACAGTGATTGGATAAATAATTTTCAAATTCTAAAATTAAAAACATAGATAACGCTCTACATATTTATATGAGTTACTGAATCAATTTTTATTGAATAACTATCTTAAATATCAATTATAAAAAAATGCTACTATATCAGCCAATAATAATAATAATCATGAGACACGTAACATTATTTTTTATTAAAAATATATTAATTTAATAATATTAAATATGTAATAAATTTCTAATGTGAAATATTAAAATATAAACACAAAAAATAAAGATAAATTAGAGTATAACAAATAAACTATTTTTAAAAAAATATTTCTGCAATCTTAACGGACAAAATACTCATCATGTTGTTAATTTATCATAATAAATTTAAAAAATAAATTTAAAATGTCACAGATTAATGGACGATATTCAAACTTTGAAAAAAATCAATGAAAAAAATATAATAGAAGAATATTATTTTTAAAATATTCTCTGTTTCAGAATAAAATTAAACAAATTTAAAATAATTAAAATCACCTTTATACGCGACATAAAAGTTAACTTTAATCATGATAACTAATTTTAATCTTTTGAATTCAAATTATGCTTATTATCTGTATTGCTCTTTAAAAATATAGGTCTGGAATCACATTATAATGAAGTTGTTCAAGTAAAAGATGTGGTGATGTCCGAACTGGTTAGTATCCTATATATTCAAAACATGTAATAACGTCGTTTTAAGTCATTTTGCCTATACATTAAATCTTAATATAGAAGATTAACAAAATTAATTAACTTAATTTACGCGATTTGATTTGATTTCTGAGAACTAATTTTTAATTCTTTTAAGATAATCTACAACATATTAAGTTTGTATTTTTTTTGTATTAGTGTAGGTCGAGACATACACCACTGCTACTAATTCAATGCCTCAATCAATCTCTTATAATGAACCAGTTACAAATAATACTAAAAGCCATGCAAATATGAAGTTAGTACTCACTTACTCTACTTATATTTTTAATATTTTATCTTCATCGCATAATATTCATTTAAAATATTTTTTGTATTGAATAAATTAAGAAGTTTGATATTGTGCACTATTATATAAAATGCCTAATGTTAAACAAAATTATGAATTGTATAATAAAAAATAAAACAAATAATTAACAAATACTATAAATTTTAAATAGGCAATACATTCGTAAGACTAATAATAACAATAACTTTGTAATAAAATTTTGGTAACAACATATATCTTTTAAAATTAAATAGTAAAATTAGAAAAGATCTACCTTAAACACAAAATAACAACTATTGTAAAATAGTACAAAAAATATGTCTAATTTTATCTCATGTATTTATTAATGTATTGTATAAATTATAAAGATCCTTTTTATTATAGAATTTTTACCCAATTAAAAATTTAATAGATAGTAAAATTTGGTCATGGCAAAATGTGTTCTAATTTTTTAAAAAATATCAAAATACTATATTAAATATTATAAGTCAATAGGTAACTAAACTAAAAATCCTCAAATTAAAAATATAGATAACATTGTATATATTTTTATGAGTTATCGGACAAATTTTTATTGAATAACTAATTTAAGTACAAACTAAAAAAATGCTACTACAAATATTATTTAATGGCAATAACCGTAATACACATAAAATTATTTAGTGATAAAAAATAAATTTTAATTAAATTACAGTAACTAAATAATAAGTCCTTGATGATAAAAAAATTATCAAATTAAAATTTAATAATGTATAGAATATAACATAAACACCCAAAAAAAAAACAAAATAAAGTACAATGAATAAACTAATTTTTAAAAATATTTTCGCAATTTTAGCGGACAAAAACTTCATCATATCGTTATTTTGTCATAGAAAATTTAAAAAATTAAATTAAAAATATTATAAATTAATAGACGACATTCAAAACTTTTAAAGAAATATAATAGAAGCATTATCATTCTGAAAATACTTTTTGTATATTTTAGAATAGTTGAGAATAAAAATTTACTCTATCGAATATTTCACCTCATATATTACCTAGAACTTTCACTATGACGATTTTATATTATCTCTTTATTGTGTGGTTTTATAATTTAACATTTTAAAGTGTTTTATAGTAATTTTAATTTCAACAAAATATGATATAAATAAGATCACGTCAATATTAAAATAAAAAAATATTTATCTAATAAATTTGAAAAGTAAATAATATATTAACAAAAAAATAAAATTAATTTTTTAAAAACAATAGAAAAGCTTGAGCCGTTAGTATTAATAAGACTAGTCCTTTAAAAATAACTTAACTGACAAATCAACATACGACAGTTTTGCTTCATAAGAATTGCTTAGGTAAAAACAACTCCGTTTTAATTTTATTGAGGGTAACTATTCAACTTTTATTGTGTTTGGCAACTCTGTTTTGGTTGCCATTAAATTGATAAAATAAGTTATTTTTTTAGTAAAAAATATCTCTTTTTATTTTATAATATGTTTGATAAATTTTTAATAATAAAAGTAAAAATAATAGAAAAATAAAAAATATTTTTTTTTAAAAATTATAATTTATATTTTTTTTAAAAGATTTTTTTTAAAAAATAGATATTTTTCACATAATAAATAAACAAAAAAGTATTTTTATCTTATTTTACATAAACATAATTGATAGATAAAAAAAATTTACATAAGATATTCAAACATAAAATCATTCTTACTTTTGTAAAAAATCTTTTTAAAAAATATCATTAAAAAAAAATCTTTTTTAAAAATAGCGTCCAAACAAATCCTTAGTCTCCTATTTAGCAAAAAGTTTGACAGTCCCATAACATTTGGACTATTAAATGATTTTAATAATAAAATATATTTTTTAATTTTTTAATAATTATTAAATAATTTTTATTTAATTTTATTTACAATTTAATTTTTATTTATTATTTAATTTTAAATTTTATTTTTTATTTTATAAATTATTATTTTATTATTTATCTATCTTATTTTTAAAATTTTATCTTTAATTTTTCATACTCTGTTTAATTGCAAAATAAAAAATTTTATTTACTAACCAATCGACTTCGAATAAAAAGGTAATCGATTGTTTTCTGAACGACGTAAGATAAAAAAAGATTAAAAAATTCTTTCAGGAACTAATCGATTGGATCTCTGTATAAGAATGAACAAAAATTATTAACCGAGAAGATGGATAAACGATGAACAAATTAAAAACGATAAATAAATTGATAATTAAGGAGATTGATACGATTATAATTAAAAATTAAATAAAATTAAAAAAATTATTTTTTTTAAAGTTAAGAGTGAGACTCAAATTCACAACCTTTAAATAAATATAAAAAACTATAATTATTAAAAAAAATATTACCTATCATCATCAAAACGATGAAGACAAAACACTCTTTGTTCGTTCCAATTCCTGCAGTGGTACTGACCCTCTTTTACTATTTGCTACCTTCGCTAACTCACCAACCAATTACCTCTCTCTCTCTCTCTCTTTCTCAAATTCCACTATTTCCAAAAGAAAACATTACTTACCAAAATATGATTTTTCTTTTTATTTTGACGAACTGATTTGGCAAACTATAGTCCAATTTAATATAATTTGGTGCGATTTGAATTATATGAATATATTTTATTTTTTAATAAATTTAATTTTATTTAAAATAATTTAAGATTTTAAAATTATGAAAATAATCCTCCTACATTGATAATAATTTTTTTTTGGTGACTAAACAAGGAAAGAAACAAAGTAAAAACTATTCTAAATCCGAGCGGATGATTCGTTGGAGATCAACACCAGGCTCAGACCAAATAACATGATTAGAGTTACTCTTGGCACCATATTTAGCCATTCAATCCGCAGCTCTATTTGCTTCTCGGGACACCCATTCAACGTGAACAAACCAAGGACGAGATAAAAGCTCCTGAATCTTGTGAACCAAATCTGTTACTTCAGATAGATACCTACTTGTAAGCTCATGCATGATGGGCAGAATATCAAGGCAATCTGTTTCACATATAATATCCCTCAAACCACAATCCCAAGCTAAAACCAACCCCCTCCAAGCAGCAAATAATTCACATCTGATTATAGACCAAGGGAGAATGCTTCCAGAGCAGCCCGAGATCCAATCTCCCTTAGAATCTCTAATAATACACCCAAATCCCGCTAAATTTGAATCCATATACAAGCTTGCATCACAATTAACTTTAAAACTATTGCCTACCGGTGGTTCCCAACACAGGCAATTTCGGAGAGACCTAAAGGCATTGCTTCGATTCCTGTAAACCTGTAAGTCCTTGGCGGTAATTCTGGCCAAGGCAACAACCTTATGGTCTGTCCAAGGGTTGTCAGTGTTGAATATGTCATTGCACCTATGTCTCCATACCCACCAAAGCCCTGCACCAAAGGACGCCTCATTGTTAGCCAAGGCCTTCCGAAACCACTCTTCGAGAGCAGTACCAGCCGTCGAGTCCAGGATACTCGGATCCAACATATACCAGATTGCTTTTGATCGTTCACAGTCTCTAAGGCAATGCTCCATAGTCTCCTGCGCCTTGTTACATCTCTTACACATATCTGAAGAAGCTAAATGCCGCTTGAATTGAAAGGTCTCAGTTGGTAGAGCATTATGTAAGCTAAGCCACATAGTAAATTTGAACTTCTCTGGAATGTTTGTGTTCCACAACCAGTTCCAATTACTATTGGCATTCCAATTTAATGTTTTCTTTAATAACCATTTGTAACCCTCCCTTGCACTATACTTTTTTGTTGCTGCAGGCCACTACTCCCACTGTGGCTTCAACTCAGTCAAACTAGGATATCTCAGACCACAAATAAACTGCTTAATCTCATGCGGAAAAGGCGTGGTAAGACTATCAACCTCCCAAGACACCCCTTTCCACAAGTCAGCCACCATGAAATCTGATTCAGAAATATGTACATAAGGAACAAGGTTGCAAAGCTTACCAAAAGGAGTCCACTCATCATACCAAACTGATTTGTGGACATCTCCAATATTCCAATGAAGCCCTTCCTTGAGATGCTCATAGGCACTAACAATGTTCTTCCAGGTAGCCGATGAAGAATTTCTACTGTTTCCGTTCATACCAGATTGATTCCTGAGATATTTATGCTTCAGAACCTGCACCCATAACTTCTCACTATTATTTAGACAATCCCATACCAACTTTCCCAGAAGCGCCATGTTAGCACAGGAAGTATCCCTAATACCCAATCATCCTGCCTTTTTAGGAGTTATGGCGACCTCCCACCTGACCAGAGGCAGCCCTTTTCCAGTCGCTTGGCCTTTCCACAAGAATTGTCTCATCAAGGAATCAATTTTATTACATGCATACTTCGGGAGAAGAGAAATTTGCATTTCATAAACTGGGATAGAGGCCATAACCGATTTAACAAGACAAAGCCTCCCTGCCTTATTCAGTAGGCGTCCTTTCCAACTGGAGAGCTTTCTCGAAATTTTTTCAATAATCTCCTAATCCGTCTTCCTGGAAGCTCTGGTATGACCGATGTTAATTCCCAGGTATTTACCCAAATCATTGCAGAACCGGATGTTAGAGACCCCTGAGAGAACCTCTTTTCTCCTCTTCGACACCCTCTTGGAACACTGGGCCTTTGACTTATGAAGATTTACCTTTAAACCTAACGCTCTAGAAAACAAGTCCAAACAATGCATGACCTCTATTACTTGAGCTTTTGATGCCTTACAGAAAAGCAAAAGATCATCTGCAAACATCAAATGAGAGAGTCGTGGTCCATTCCTAGAAACCGCAACTGGGTTCCACAAACCTTAGGAAACTCTATGAGAGATAAAGCAGGCAAGTATTTCCATACAGAGTACAAATAGATAAGGAGACATAGGATCTCCTTGCCTCAACCCTCTCTTCGGATTGAAATTTTGGAGCCTGTTCCCATTCCACAAAACTGCCAACGAAGAGGAAGTCACACAATTCAATATAAGATTAATGGTAGCCTTTGGAAACCCAAACTGGACCAAAGTAGCTTCCAGAAAATGCCAGTCTACCCTGTCATAAGCTTTTTCCAAATCAATCTTGAATGCCATGGTCCCTTTTCGAGACTTGGTGTTCCTCATGAAGTGCATAATCTCTTGAGCAATGATAATATTCTCTGTGGTTCCTCTTCCTGGAATGAACCCTCCTTGCAAAGGACCAATGATCTCCGACAGGAAAGGTCTGAACCTGTTAACTAGAACCTTTGTGACAATTTTATAAATTACATTACATAAGCTAATAGGCCGAAACTCCCGTAAGGAAGAGGGAACTTCCACTTTAGGAATTAGAACAATGAGAGTATCGAAAATAGCCGCATTCAGTGGCTCACCCTCAAAGGCTCGCTTGACCAGTCTACACACATCGTTGCTAAGAGAGTCCCAGAACCCTTTGTAGAAAATTGCTTGAAATCCATCTGGCCCTGGGGCTTTAAATGAACTCATGGTCATCACAGCTCTTTTAACCTCTTCAGACGTCACCGGTTCCACTAACTTTTGACAAGCCTCAGTACTAAGAGACGGGCAAGGAAAAGGCCCCATGGCGTCCAGGTCAATATCCTCCCTTGTAGAAAAGAGCTTTTGAAAGAAAGAATTTGCCGCCATTTCTAGAGTCATAGTCTCCGTGGCCCAAGACCCATCCTCCAAAAATAACCCATGAATTTTGTTCCTCTTTCTCCTGATAACTGTCTGCAGATGAAAAAATTTTGTATTTCTGTCTCCACATCTCACCCATTGTTCTCTAGATTTTTGATACCACAACAACTCTTCTTGAAGAAGGACAGCATTCAGTTCCTGATGCAAAACTTGCTCTTTGATCCTAAGCTGTTGATCCTCCCAACTTTCCAGAGTAATCTGAACGTCATTCAAAAGCCTCTCCAACTCCCTTTTCTTAACAAAAATATTGCCAAAAACCTTTTTATTGAAGCTAGTTGCATCTTTTTGAACCTCTAACAAACATTTGACTACATCCGGAGCTCCTCTATTCCAAGCTGTATCAACAACATTCCTAAAAAGAGGATGAGTCATCCACGCAGCCTGGAATCTGAACGGACGATGGCCTTTGGTAGCCCTCTTTGCCATCTTGCACCTAGTGAATAATGGGCAATGATCAGAGTGAAGGCGCGCCAACACCTCAGTATAAGCCTCCAGAAACATTAGTCGCCAGTCCTGGTTGATGACTGCTCTATCAAGCTTCTTGGCCACCTGCACCCCACCTTTCACCTTCCTGTACCAAGTGAATCTTCTCCCAATAGCCCCCATATCAAACAGCCCACAATCCTCCAATGTTTCTACAAATTGTTCTGCTCTGGCAAGTCTAAATTGCCCCCCTCTAACTTCACTCTGCAACAAGACATCATTAAAGTCCCCTAACACAATCCAAGGTCCGTGGATCATATTAGCAATCCTTGTCAAGTCACCCCACAGTTCTTTACGCCGATGTATATGCAGATTAGCATACACCGCACTGCAGTAACTAGATGTATTGCCCATAGTGATTTCAAAATTGATACATTGATCAACTACATCCAATACTCTCACAGAAATATTTGAATTAGAACATAGAACCCAGATACCCCCACTATGACCATTAGCCTCAACAATACCAACACCCTGGTAACCTAGATTATTCCAAAAAGATTTCATCCTCTCGAAAGCAATATGGGTTTCAAACAGAATGAAAAAAGTAGGATGAAATTTATTCGCTAACTCCTTACTATGAACCCGGGCCAATTTATTAGAGGCACCTCTAATATTCCAAAATAGAAAGCTTAAATCTAAATAATCCATAAAACAATTTGTATTGTAAAAAGGACCAACCTCAGCTGAAGTCCCTAACGAGATGATGAAGATCCACCATCATATCCCCCTGAGCCTTGCTTGTCCTTGTCCGGTTTTTGCCCGGTTTGTCTGTGTCCCTCCACTGACAACCCTTCCAATTTGCCGATTTGCTGCTTGCTGGTGTCGCCAAGGCAGTCCGGAGTCGACGGTGAATTTTGCAAAGAAGAAGGGCGCAACCTCTTGTGTCCGTTTTTGATAATGGCAGTGAAAGTCGGCACCGCAACGGAGACAGATTTGCCCTTCACCCCTTGCTGTTTGGAAGATGCCATACGTGCCTTAGATCCGCTAACCGACCCGGTCTTCACCCCTGATTCGGCTCCTCTTATACGTAGCCCAAAGTCACGGTTCTGGTCCAATTTCTGATTTGAGCGCACCGGCATTTTATCTTTAGATGTTTGTTGGGCTTTGTTTGATTGACTCAACTTTTCTCTCCTTTTACCGCTGACTTTGGTCCAGCCAGCCTCATTTTCCAAATGTTGGGACCCCACTTCCTTCCCATGCAACGTATCATCTAATTCCTCCCCAATTTCTGCAACTATCACTGACTCTTTGGGATTGCATCCAAATTCAAAAATTTTCTCTTTTGAAGCTTCCTGTGGCTGCACCACCCGGGCCGCCGTCTCGGTCACTGATGTTTCCTTTCGATCCACCCTTTCCGAATCTATTGGGGTCATTCTGCAGTCAGTTGCTGGATGCCCGAAACAATTGCACTTGTCACAAATAAGGTGTAAGCATTCATACTCCACCTTATATTCAAACTCATCGACAATCACACTCCGGACCACCGGCAAACCAAGATTAATTTGCACGCAAGCCCGAGCAAATTTTCCCCTTTCCGCCAACTTAGTAGCCAGATCCACCTTGACTGGTCTTCCCACAGCAGAAGCGATTCTCATCATGGCTTTATCCTGATAGTACCATATGCTCAAACCAGAGATTCGAATCCAAACCATAGTCTCCCCGAAAGTGTCCTCACAAGGTTTAAAATCCGGTGTCCATGGCTTGACCGCAATATAGTGACCGAAGATCATCCATGGCCCCCTAGTAAAACCTTCTCTCGATCGTCCATGCGATCAAATTTAACGAGGAAGTACCCAAAACCCACATCCAAGATTTCATACCACCGGTGATCCTCCATACCCCTTTCAATTGGTGAAACATGGCCGTGTAACTAAGGTTTTTTCCAAGAACCTTAATCACAATTGCTTCCTTGTATGGTTCAGAAAGGATGTTCCTAGCCTCTTCGGAGAAGCAAACTCTTGGAGGCATAGGATCTCCTTGTTTTCCAGTGACCACTGCCATGGAATCCTCATCTAGAGCTTCAGCTCGATTTATCCCTGTGGCTACCGTAGAACCAATAACCTTGTCACGGAACGAAATCTTGGAAGTCACCCTGGAACTAAGGTCGCCCTTACTTGATCCCTCCTTCACACCTGATGCAAACCCTCCCACACTCTCCCCCTTATCTCTTTCGATGGCATGGCCATCTTCTTCACCGTGTTTCTCCCTCAAATGCTCTCTCCCGCTCTCTCCTTCTCTCATTCTAAACTAATGAACTAACTATTGATAATAATTTGATATCATTGCTATAATTTGAATTATTTTGGTATATTTTTTTTAATTAATTTAATTTTATTCAAATCTTTTAAAATTACAAAATTTTTAACTTAAAAAATTTAAATAAATATAATTTAAATTAATGATATAATTTAGTTTAATAAAAACAAACTTACTCATATTATTATATTCATATGATAAATTATGTTTAGTCAGTTTTAAAAAAAAAAATTAACAATGTGAAACCGTTAATTTTAAATTAAATAAATATCTTAAAAAAAATTTTAAATAAAAATTTTTAATTTTAAAATTTTAAAATTAATACAGTACATTTATTTGAAATAATACGAGTAAAATTATTTAAATTAAAAATTTTAAAATAATATTTTAACCTTTTTATTTAAAAAATACTAGTAAGCTTATTTTTTAATTTAAAATTAATGATTTCAAACTGTTAATTATTTCCAAAACCAAATAAACATCACTAATTTAACAAGATTTTTGTGTATATAAAATGAAAAGGAATACTTAATTTTATTTTCAAGATTAATAAAAATAAAATAATATATTTTATGTAATAATTATTCAATCACTCATAAAAAAATTAGTATAATCTATAAATTATTATAAAAATTCATTCTAAAAATATGTTTAATAAATTAAAAATCTAAAATAAATAATAAATAATTTAATATATATATATATATATATATATATATATATATATATATATATATATACATTGTTGTTAAACTCTCGAGTTAACTCGTAAACTCGTACGAATTTACGAGTTTAGATATGAAATCGAGTTGACTCTGACATAGACTCTATTCTAAGTAAAATCGGCTAGACTCGGTCAAACTCGGACAAACTCGTGAGTCTAGGACCGAGTTAGCGAGTTTGTGTTTTTCTTCATTTTTACTCAAAAAAGCGTCATTTTGAAACAAAAAAAAAATACTTTTTTATTAGGGTTACGATAACACTCCCAAAGAATGAAAAAAAACTCACTCACAACTCACTCATCTGCATCGTTTCTCTCAAGTCTCACTTTCTCCATGTTCTGCCCAGTCGTCGTTCCCTGTCGAGTTGCCGTTGTTCCCCTGCGTTTGCTACCTCTGCTCTGATTTGCGCCATTGTCTTTGTGAATTTTACATATGTATGTTGCCTTCTGCTTTGTATTTCTTCACATCTCCACTATCCGTAACTCCATCGAGCTATCACCGTTCACGAATTCGACTACTCCTACAGTCCTATCTCTGTTCTGGTTTGCGTGAAATTCATCACTATTTGTCGTCGTCGTTTTGTGCTGTTGCTGCACTCTCACCACCGCTGCCTGCTGCATCCTTGTCTTCGATCTGCTATTGCTGGACTTTGCCCCTTCTTTTCTTCTGTATCCTCTATTTTTTGTATGCCTTTTGCCCTTTCTTTGAGTCTTTGCTTCTTGATTTAGTTTTTTTTTTTTGTATTTTAAATTTTATTGCTTTTAATTTTAGCCTATTACTTATCGTTTATGTTAGATGGTTAGATGGTTCATCCATTCTTGGCTGATTAGTAATTAATTATTTTGATTAGAGTTAATTTGATTATTTTAATATTGTTCAATGTTCAATTAAAGATTTAGTATTACAAATTTAAAATTTTTAATTTTGTGTGTTCTATATTGTATTTGTATAAGAATAATTATAAAAAATTTGAATGTGTATTTTAATATGCTATTATTTTAATTTATTATGTAATTTAAGATTGATATTATTAATTTTGAAGGATTAAAATTGAGTATATATATATATATATATAAACTTCATAACAAGTGAACTCGTATGAGTTTACAAGTTAACTCGCGAGTCGAGTCTAGGTTAACTCTACAAGTTTGATAACCTTACGTATATATGTAATTTTTTTAATTGAAAGGGGGGACATGTCCTACGCTGCCCCCTTGCTTCGGCCACTGATTGAAGAGCACTTTTCTTATTCATTGGGCAAACTACATGTAATATAAAAAAAATTATCTTGTTGAATAATGCTTTTTTATTTTTATTTTTTTAAATAATAATTTTTATTTATAAAAGAAAAAACCCTATAACGAGAGAGAATTGAGAGAGAATTGAGCTTCAGAATTTAGAAATAGAAAAAGAGAGAAGTATGAAATTAAAATAAAGCAATTATCCTATAGTTTATTGAGTAATTGGAGGAACCGAAGCAATTATTTGACAGTTCGCCGAGACATTAAGAAAACTATGGTAAATTAAAAAAATAGAAACTCGTAATTAAATTAAGAATAATTTATTTTAAAAATAATATATTTTTTTAATTAATTCTAGAAAAAAACTTATATATACACCCATCACACCCTTCTCATTATTTGTTCGCCTCTCTATTAGATCTAACTACCCACTCCCACCTTCATCAATTTGGTAAATCCCTAGATCCACCCATCTTCCAATCTTTTCTTAATATTAAAGCTTTGATTTTGACGATCCACTCTATGAGGTTCCATTGAGCTCATTTGAAATGGGTTTCCATGGATATCAATGAGATTTTGTTCAGCAAATTTATAGCACATTTGGTAATTCAAGATGAATAATTTATAATTGGGTTGTTTTGCTATTTTGAGATTTTTGTGATTTGGTTTATTGAAATAATTTGAAACAGAAATTACACACAAGAAGATGAAAATGGATCATCTCTAATTTTTTAACACTTGGGAGAATAAAGTGTGATCTTTCACTTTTAATTCTACAAATAAGATCAAAATTAAAGAGGAGAGAGAAAACAATAAAAAATGAGATTAAACACAGATATCATCCAATTTTTATTCACTAAAAAAATCCACTCCCCAAAAAGATTAGAGAAAATGAAACAAAATGGCATAAAGGGAGGAGTTGAAGAGTTATCCTCGTAGAATAAAAATGATATCATTTTTAATTCTTAACGATTCGAGTGTTTCACATTATCAATACTTAACGGCAACTGTTAAAGAAGTGACGAAAAGATAACGTAATTTATTTATAATTTTAAAGCTGTGTTGGAAAGAGAAAATAAGATTGAAAAATAGATTAAATTAAATTTTTATATTATATTTAGTATAAAATGTATATGATTAAATTGTCTTAGTATTATATTTAATTTAAAATAAATATAGAAACTAGAGGAGTAGATATGGAATTTAGAAAGTTAAATGAGTGTATTTTTGAAAAAAAATATTATTAAAATTTCAATCTCTATTTTTAAAAATTTCAGTCTCCTATTCTCCATTTTATGGAGGTCCTAAGAACTGAAATTTTGTATCCCAAAACTGAAATTTTAATTCCAATCTCTGGTCACCAAATATAATACTTAATTCTAATCCTTCAGTTCCAGTCCCAGTCCCAGAAATCAAACACATCTTAGGTAGCGTTTGGTGGAAAGACAGAGACTGAAAAACTTAGACTGAGAGACAGAGACTGAAATAAATTTCAGTATTCTGTTTGGTGTAAAGTGAGAGACAGAAATTGAAATAAGAAAATTTATTGCATGGGTTATAAAATTAAATACTTAGATACTTCAAGTAGCCTTAGACTTCAAACAAACTTGGACTTCAAGTAGTCTTGAATCTTAAGTAGTATTGGACCTCAAAAAAATTAGACCCCAAATAATTTTGGACCTCAAGCAAACTTAGGTACTAAGCATAAGGTAACTTGACCTCATTCTTATTTACTTTAACTCTAACTGTTAAATTCTTTCTAACGTCGACCATTGATGCAAAAATTTTGGCACAACAAAATGTCCATCAAAGTTTTGGATGATTTCGATTTTGATGAAGAAGTATTAAAAACTTTGAAACCACCTCTGAACTCAATCCAAAGTATTAGAATTGATCTTTATCTTCTATATCAACTTTCAAAAACGAGTCTTTTATCTTGACTGTTTATCGACTATTTCTCTTTCTTTTTTGCAATGCACTTAAAGCACATAGGCATATTTATTTTCGTCTTTCTTTGTCGGGTCAGAAAATCTCACAAATCTTCACTAGTCTTAAGGTATATAAGTCATACTTTGAGCATGCTGGTGTCGCACTAAATTTCTAGTTTCATCATCATATTGACAATAAACCTCTCAAATTCAGCAAAATTCGAGGTCAATTCGTAAGGATTTTTGCCAATTTTCGTATCCAGTGCATTGTTAGGAAATCTTAACTTGCTTTTAATAATTTCCTTCTGTGGTTGACATAAAATGTGACTTGTCTTTTTTTCGACTGCAAGCACATAATTTTCGACTTTCAATTTAGAATACATCATACAACCAACAAAAACTACTATTTCTTCTTTGAAAAAATGATCATCTTCTTATTTTTTTTTGTAATTTTTTTGATCTATTAGACATTATCTGTCAATTGAGCAAGGTTAATAAATTATTAGTTAACTAACTTTTTTTTATTTTGGAAGTTAAATTCATTAATCAATATCTTAACCGTTTCAAGTTTTGAGATCAAATTATAGTACTTATTTCTCATATTTTTAAATTGAATAATATAGTCTTCCATCATTTCTGCTTTGGATTTTTTAATAGAGAACAAATAAGAGAGTGTAAGTTTTAATTCTCTTCTAAAAAATTGATTATGAAATCTCTTTTTCAATTGTTTTCAAGAATGATCGACTTGGGCTGTAAATTTGAAAACCAAGTGAAAGCATCCACAGCCAAAGAAGATGAAAGCATCTCTTCCGATTTCGAATGGGTAGAAAGCCACATGCTCAACATTTGACTCTATACTTTTCCCAGAAAACTTAGTCAAAGATTTTGGAGCTTTGACTCTAGGGAGTTCTGCTTGCAATACAAGATCATGAAAAAGGTGATATAGAATATGACTGGTGAGTCAACTTTATGTTGAAACCTATCCTATTTACATATGCTCGACAACTTGTGTAATATTCTACTCATTATCTTGTGCAATATTATATCGGACAAACTGATTTTGTTAAATAACATTCATTACATCATCAAGACTTTTCCCCTGTTAACAATTATGGGTCAGTAATGACCTTACAAGTGAGGTTGGTGACCTCTCGGTCGATTTGGTACCTTATAGTTACCTTCGATTGTCCTGGTCAATTTATTCATTTGCATTGCTATTTATTCAAACTTAGCATTATTATTTTCTATAAAAGGATTTAGGACAGTTGTCATTTGTTGAGTCAACATGTTGACCAAGTCATGATTACTTTCTGTTATTTATTGTCTAGAAATTGCTAAGGATTCTACGATGTTAGTAAGAGTTGTCCCCAATATTGATATTTTTCTCGACCTTTTTAAGAACAATAGGCCTTTATACATTTTTCTAGGTGTCGAAGGCATAACGTGGGTTGAACAAGGTACCTCAATTTGTGTCGACAATTGAATCGGCAAATTAATCTGGGTTGACGTTGCCCTTACATATGATTGCGTCAACATTGACAAAATGCCTTATTGGGATAGTTGTGATATCAGGATCCTTATATCGTCGGTCCTAAATAGGAAGGATTGACCATCAAATATTGATATAAATATGGGTTGTATCTATATACAAACCTTTGGGGATTTATTTTAATAATTGGGTTTGAATGAACATTGGTATATACCCTAGGTATAGGTAGATTAGCCAAAAATGACGAATATTAGGTAATCCATGTAACACCCTGACTACCAGAATGTTATGCTTTCGGTTGTACTACACTGATAGCGAGAAGTATTACAACGACTTTCATATATATTTAATAATAAAATATGAGCATTTAACTCGAAACCGTATCGCTGTTTTCTTTTAAAAACCGAAATTTCTTTTTATTTCAATCAAACATGCATATGTAACTAAAATCACACACACACACACACACACACACACACACACAGAGAGAGAACTCCTTATACAAATAGCTTACAAATATACATACATATATAGCATTAAAACTCTATCCCTCTTACAAAAATACAATAATAACAAGGACGAGAAAAAAGTAATAACTAAGCTTGTACAACAATATCGTATAAGCAAAAACATAAAGATCTCTTCACAAGCTTCTCTGAAAATAGCAGCTCGAACGGCAGTGACGACGGTGGCTAGAAGCAGCTCCTACGGTGGCGACGAACAAGGACCCAACGACGACGGCGAAAGGATGACTCTTGGCTTCGACGGCGGCAGCTCAGCGATGGGGCGACAGCAACACTGCCCTTCCCTCGTGTGCGCGCGCGCTCTCTCTCTCTCTCTCTCTCTCACTCTCTCTCTCTCGTCGACTTCTGTCTCGCGTCCCTCTCCTTCGCGGTTCTGTTTCTAATGGCGACGTGGCATGGTGGCGGCGCGACGGGCGGTGGCGACGGCACAGCAGGGCGCGACGAACAGTGGCAGCGGCACCCTCCCTTGCCGGTGCGCTCATTTTCCCCTCTTCTCTCCGTGCGCTCTTTCTTTCTCCCTTCTCCATATCTTTGTGTGTGGTATTGTGTGTGGGTGCCGTGGGTTTGGGGGGTGAGGGAGATGAGGGTATGTGCGGTTGAGAATGAGAGGTGAGTGAGTGAGTGTGTTGTTAGAAATTAAGGTTACGGTTTTGGGTAAAAGTAGGTATAAGAGTAATTTGGTAATTTTAATAAAATCAGGGATAATTGAATAATAATTTAAATTTAAATTAAATATAAAATAATTATCTTTAAAATACCTTTTTATCATCAACTTGTAATTTATTTTCAAATAAATACTCCAACTCAATAATTTGAGGTAATATGATTAACTTTCTTTATTCATAAAAATGAAAGTATTAAACCCTAAATCTCAATTATTTAAATCAAATAATATAAAATTTTTATTATTTTTTAATTTCTAAACTTTATAATGTAAATTTGAGAAAATTCTCCAATAATTATAAAATTTGGTAAAAATTCTATTTAATTATCAAAATTTGATTTAATTAGGTTTAATAAAATAATTTCTGAAATTAAAGTCTTTAATGAGTAAATAAATTAAAATTGACTCATAAAATTTCTGGGTCTTACAATCCATACATAGACCAAATAGTCGGATTTACTTCGACTACACTCGGAGAAGCCACTAAAATCACATTTGTGTTGTTCATACGTGTAGTCGGGCTTTTAACAAAATCATAGGCACTTGTATCAATTTAGTGACTTGTAGTTATTGATATAATACTATTTCTTTAGAGTCGTGGTCTAACCACTCTATTAAAGAGGACGATTGAGATGACATAGAAATAGATGTATTTCGTTCGCTATAAAGTATAAATTTACCACTTGACAAACGCATACACAACAACCATTCTAGACAGCCAATCTGCTTACACAAGGTCTCACCAGGCCTACCAATTTATTTTACTTGGATTTTATTTTTTAGACCTCGACAGGAGGTGTCAACCAAACTTATATCAATGATCTCAATTCAAGGAGCAGATACAACTCTTTTTTGTGGGTTGTTCTTAGAATTTAGAGATTGTCCCCAATAGAAGTGTAAAAAATAATAATTATAGAAAGTAAGAATTAAAAAAGAATAAGTGCAAAAAATAAAGAATTGAAAATTGCAAGATTTGTAATAAAATGTGTAGAAATTGACAAGAGTTTGAATGAAAATAACAAAATTTAAATAATAAAAAAATAGAATTAAAATAACTGAAAGAAAAATGGAGTCTCCCAATACTTACATGGACTCGTGACTTATGTTTCCGTGTGACTAAGAATTTTTAGAGTGAGTGAGTGTGTGAATGTAAAGAAGTTCTTCTAGCTTATTAAAACTAATCCTATCACTACACCACGAACGTTGAACGGAGGCAGAAAATTAGGGGCCTTTCAACTTGCCGCCGCAATTTGGGTCTGCGGAAGAAGATTCCATTCGTGTGCTGCAACATCAGCGGCGATTGCTTAGTGAAACGCCGCTAATTGAGGATCTACTCATAACTCGATTTCTGTTTTACCCTTTTTTATCTTATAACATTTAATTGATTCCTCCCCAAATTTGCAGAAACCCGCGAAGAGTCATTGGAAGCGCGCGAACACTGCCATCGCTGCTCTACTGCGCCACTGCTGCCAATCCATCATCCTTTGGCCGCCGTCGAGCCTTTGCCTCATCCACAGTTCCTGAAACCCATACTCCCTCGTACAGGGTGTGTGAAATCCCTAAGATCTGCTCCACCCTGCGCTTCTGCTTGGGTTGTCAAGTCGCGCAGCTACCATTCGTGCTTCTCCCACCGGCGTCGATGTCTCCCATCACCTTGGTCGTGAGTGAAACTGTTACACCATCCTCCATCGTGCGCCATTCTGAGCTATCACGACCTCTCCCTTGTCGCTGTTTAGTTCTGACACTCTGATCTTTTCTTCTTGTTTTCATTCTTGGTTCAGAATTTTGAAAAGAATTTATCTATATTTTCCTTTAATTGGAGTTAATTGCTGCTATTTAGACCTTGAGATTTGAAGGTACCACTTTTTTTTATTTATTTAATGGGTGCTTTGTATTGAAAGTGATAGTTAGAGTAGATAAATAAAAAAAGGGTCATTATCATTATTAGAGGAATTAATTGGTCATGGATCGTGCTTCCTATTTTTGGAATTGGAGTCATTAAACAAGAAGGACTTAGGAGCGTGTATAGATCAAAACAAACAAACATTAAGGTGCTCATGCTGATCTCCATTATACTCTTTGTATGCTACTAGCAGTCATGTTCTGCCTCTGAGCTTGGATTTGCTGAGATTGTTCGGTTTAATAGTTGCTGATCTAATGATGTGTGTTAGGGGAATTATGAGCAAATTTTGTTGCTGATTGTTGCTATTTTTTGGTCATTGTGCTTATTATGCTATTGCTATTGGACTACTTTTCATGGTGCTGATTTCTTATCTTTGGTGTTCATATATTAAGTACACAATTATGTTCCTCACAATACTGAGTTGTTACTGATGTGTTGCTTACCAATTCTTATGCTGCTGCTATTGTGGTGTTACACTACTCCTAACCAATTTGGTTCATTTTATGCTGAGTCCTGCTGTTTGGTTGTTACTATGCTTACTATGACAATGGACTGATTCTCTTGATGTTATTCATGCTACTCTACTATGCATTACATGCCAAAAATAATATTAACGTATTTTTATTTAGGACATTGCTAGCTTCTTGTATGTATCATCGTCATTATGTTCATTTTTATCTTGCAATTTATTTCAATTTAATTAAGCCATATTGTTGCACTGCAAACACATTTTCTGCGAGGAGTGTGTGTCAGAATGGTAAGTTCATGCTTATATTCCTTATTTAGATATTCTATTGTTTTTTAGCGTTAATTTATTTTAAAGAGGGAAAACTAGAAATCAGCTAAGAAAGTTTTCAACTAGTTCCTGTTTTTTTAAGTACCCAAGAATGCGTTTCTTTGATTTTCATCTCTCTTGCATAGGAGAAAGTGAAAAACTTTGCACACAATAATCTGAATGTTTTATTTATTGACAACTTTATCCTATAAAGTGCAAGACATTGGTAATTTAAGAAATATATGGATTGTAAGAACAAATATAAGGAAAGAGAACTTGATCATTGCCCTCTTGTGATTCGAATGAGGGACTAAGATGTATTGTTATGAACTTGGAGAAGATGAAGCTTTCTAGGTCTTGCATTTTTTGGTTTTTTTTTTTATTTGGATTGAAAAAAAAAAGAGAGAATTTTATTAAGATGAGAAGATAATACAAATTGGGGGATAAGAATTTCCTGTACAAAACCAAAACAAAATAAAAGATTTATTTATAAAGATTATGAGTTTTACACCAAATAAATTTTAGGAGTCATATGGGAGATAAATACATCATTCTCATATGTCATGGAACTAGAATACTTGTAAGCAGTGATAATATATGATTGTGGCTGATTAATTATGTGTTATTGTGTTAGTAAGTTGAAGTATGCCATTTTTACCAATAAATTTATGTGTTCATGTTTCAGGGATTTATCTAATAACAAGTTGGAAAGACCTCTGCCTAAATTTTTGACAGACTTGTCAAAGGTAAAAGTTCTGTAAATTCAATTAAAATCTTAATTGCATATTTAACTTTGTCAATTTTATGGTGACTATGCTTTTATATTAAGAATCAATTAATAATACTCGTTTAAATTAAAACCGACGACCATGATGATATCAAGCATTTTGATTCTGAATTGTGCGAGTTTTAGCGGGTACTCAAGATGATAATAATCATAATTTTGAAATGCATAAATTTTACATCTTATTAAGACAGTAAAAGAATGTCAGATATAATTATTTATGTATTTTTATCAAATATAAATAGTCTAAGTTGTTGAAATAAATAATTCATAATATAGTACCAGAGAGTTTTTATGCCAAAAAAAAATGTAGAACTCATTTCTACATTATCAAAACATAACATAATTCACATGAACTCTTTTAAAGCTCCGGGTCCTGATGTGTTTCAAGCTTTCTTCTTTAAAGAATATTGGGAGATCATTGGTCTTAATGTTTGGAAGATGGTTAAGCAGGCATTCTCCGGTGTTACTCTTGATCCGAGAATGTTGGAGACTTTACTAGTTCTTATTCCAAAGATTGAATCACCAGTATCTATGAAAGATTTCAGACCGATTAGTCTCTGCAATGTAGTTTACAAGATCATCACGAAGGTCCTTGTTAATAGGATTCATCCTCATCTTGCGGAGATTGTTGGCCCGCTTCAAGAAGGATTTATTCTGGGACGAGAAACTCCTGACAACATCATTATTGCTCAAGAAGTTCTCCACTTTATGAAGAAGACTAAATCAAAGAAAGGCACACTGGCCTTTAAGATTGATCTGGAGAAAGCTTATGACAGAGTTGATTGGAGATTTTTAGCTCATACCCTAAAGAGCTTTGGTTTTCCTATTCCTACAATTAATTTAATTATGAATTATGTCACTACTTCTTCCTTATCTATTCTTTGGAATGGGAATCGTCTGAATGACTTTACTCCTAGTCGAGGTCTTAGACAAGGAGACCCTATGTCACCCTATCTTTTTGTGCTGTGTATGGAGCGATTGGCATGCTTTATTAGTCATCAGGTTGATTTGAGCTTGTGGGAGCCAGTTACTATTTCTAGAGGGGGACCAAGAATATCCCACTTAATGTTTGCGGATGACTTGCTTCTATTCTGTAAAGCTACAAAGAGACAAGTGCAAAATGTGATGTTGGTTTTAGAGACTTTTTGCAAAGCATCTGGGATGAAGATTAATGTGGAGAAGTCTAAAGTGCTTTGCTCCAAGAATGTCTCTGCAACAAGGAAAGAGGTTTTCACTAGAGTATCCTCTATCAGATTTGTCCAGGACTTGGGCAGGTATCTTGGAGTTACCCTTAGCCATTCTAGGGTGACTCGTTCAGCTTTCAATGGTGGCCTGGATAAGATTCGGAGTAAGCTAGCAAGCTGGAAAGGAAATTTAGTCAATCAGGCTGGTAGACTCTGCTTGGTTAATTCTGTTGCAGCCGCTATTTCCACGTACCAGATGCATGTCTCTATTTTTCCCAAAGGAATCATTAGTAAATTGGAGTCTATGATGAGAAATTTTCTTTGGAAAGGACAAGTTGATGGAAGAGGATTGAATCTCGTTAGTTGGAAGGTACTGGTTACTCCAAAAAAATATGGAGGTTTGGGGGTTAGAGATCCTTATTGTGTAAATATTACTCTTCTTGGGAAGCTAGTTTGGACTTTTTTCCAACAGCCAAACAAGCTATGGATCCAATTGTTGGATGCCAAATACCGATCATCTCTATATGACTATTTTAGTTATCCTAAGAACAAGGACTCTCCCATTTGGAGGTGTCTTTGCAAGGCTTGGAAAGTGTTGAAGGATGGGTTTGCTTGGTGTATTGGAGATTTGAACCAGAATTTTTGGTTTTCTAGCTGGAGGAGAGAAGGACGGTTATCTAATGAGATGGATTATGTTCACATTTCTGATTCGAATCTCCAGATACAGGATATTTGGTCAGTTGGTAGGTGGCATTTGGATACTCTTTATTCTCCTTTATCTCAAAATCTAAAAGGTAATATTCTCTCTTACAATTCAGATGAACAAGCAGGTCCGGAAGTGGGTTGGTATTGGTGTGGGTCTGCTGCCAAAGTCTATGACTCACGCAATGATTACTTGTGGTTGTGTAAGCAGCTATTTGGTTGGGAGGAGCGGGAGAATTGGCTTTGGCTTTGGCGTCAACTTGTTCCGGAAAAGCATAAGTTTTTGGCTTGGTTGTGCCTTAAGGAGGCTCTTTCTACTGCAAGTTTTCGCTTTAGAAGAGGGATGTCGTCATCAGATAGGTGTCCAAGATGTCTTTCTAGCCAAGAATCGGTTTTATATTGTATTCAGGATTGTCCAAAAGCTCAGCTTGTCTGGCATAGGTTGGATATTTCTTGTCATCCTTTGGATTTGAAGAACTGGTTCTTGTATCATAGCAGAGAGCATCCGTTCAAGTTCTTTCCGGGACTTTGGTGGATATGGCGAGCAAGGAATAATGACATCTTTAATCTTCATGAAACTTGGCCTCCGAAAAAAGTGATTTGTCTGGCATTATCTTCAGAAAAGGAGCTTAGGAATATTTTTGAATTACAACGTATGTCCCTTCCCTCTACTCTAAATGGTTTTTGGAATCCCCATCTATTCGTACTTTTAAGATTAATTGTGATGCTAGTTATTTTGGTTCGGGTGATAGTGTTGGTTTTGCTTGTGTTATTAGAGATTGTAATGGGAGTTGGCAAAGGGGGTGTTTGGGAATGATTGAGAGTAATATTATTCTTCAAGGAGAATTGTTTGCCATTTGGAGATGATATCTCTTAGCTTGGGATGTGGGTCAACGAGATGTTATTTGTGAGACAGATTGTGTGGAAGCATTTAATCTTGTTACTCAAGATGGTTTTGGGCTTATTGATCCATTGGTGCTCAAAATAAGAGATATCATGCATTGGAATTGGCGTGTTGACTTTCGTTTGATTATGAGAGATGCAAACACGGTAGCAGATACTATGGTAAAGATGGCGATGAAGTTACAACTTTCACATGTGGAGCTAATCTTAAAGGGGACTCTTCCTCTATTTAAGCAGTTCCTTGTTTTGTTTGTTTTGTTTTTCTTTATTTAGTTTATTTCAGTCACAAAAAAAAAACATAACTAAAAAAAATTCAACACAAAATAATCAAAATTAAAGAAAAATAGCCTATATGTGTAATCATTCATGTGCTTCAAATTTAAAAGAGAAATATATTTATAGAGAAAAAAACTTAAACTAATTGGTATAATTTTGAATTTTCAGTAACCTTACACTTCATATAGTCTTGAATCTCAAACAAATTTAGATCCCAAATAATCTTAAATAATCTCAACTAACCTTAAACATTAAATATAAAATAATTTAATCATTAAACTTAACCCATTTTTATTTTTTTCAACCATAATATACTTCATATATATATGATCTTTACTTTTAACTGTTAAATTTTTTTTGCCATCAACTATTTATGCCAAATTTTTGGCACAATACCAACATACTCTCATACTTGTACATTATTTAGATAATTATGGACTGTTATACTTTTTGTTTTTAGAAATTTTAGAGGATGAATGACAACAATTGTTGGCGAAAAGTTGACCATCTCATTGTATCTACTATATCATTCTATCAAATACAAAAATTTAACGACATTTTTAACATACATAATAAAAATATTTAATTTTATTTTATTATAAAATAATTAAATCCTAACAAAATATTGTTATAGGAAAATTAGTCCTTAATCCTTATTCAAAAGGCTATATTTTTACCTTCACATAAAACGAGGCCGTTTTCATGTTTTTGGAGATGGAAACAAATTTATCCTTGTTGTAACCCATGACATGTAACCACAACGTCAAAAAATTGACAATCATGTAAGGACAATAATTCAGTTAATCACTTAATTGTTAACAAAACAAATTAACGAAATGATCTATCTATCTAACGGGACCAATTTTGCAGACGTCTTTGAATATTAAATTTGGAGATTTGAGTATTCAATTCGTTGGAATTATTTGGAGAGGGCCGATTTAAAGTTGAAAATTATTATTAGTTCAGTGCCATTCCAAAGCTCTTTGCTTTTCCGTTCAGCCTCTCATCTCCTCTCGGTCATTGCGCCGTCATTCCGCAACTCCTTGCCGTCGTCGCAATTCTTTGGCGTCACCACTTAGTCTCACTGTTTCTTGCTGTCGTTGCTCACTTCCCGTCTACCGTCGGCCCGTCGCTGCTCAGCCGCACAACTCCTCGCCCTCGCTGTTCAGTCGCACAACTCCTCGCCCTCGCTGCTCAGCTCGCACAGCTCCGTAAGTTCCTCTCTCTCTCTCTCTCTCTCTCTCTCTCTCTCTCTCTCTCTCTCTCTCTCTCTCTCTCTCTCTCTCTCTCTCTCTCTCGTGCTCTCTGTCTCTCCATCATTATGAGATCTAAGTTCTTTTCTTGTTCTTCCACAGATTCATCGCTTGGTCGCCGTCGCTGCGAGCTTGACTGTCGCTGTTGCATGTGAGCCTGTCACCGGAACCCTTTTTCTCTGTCTCTGACCGCCGGTAAATCTTTGAGTCCCTCTGTCTTTGCAAATTTGCCATCCCACAAGTATGTTCTACCAGATTTGAAAAATTAAAGTTGTTTTGATTGACAAGAAGTGCATATTTAGTTTTGATAACAATATTTTTTACTGATAAAAAATGCATGTTTAGTTTTGATTTATCATTTTTATGCATTTTGAATTTTGATTTTAGTCTGATTTTGCAATTGTCATTGAGTACTGAATAGACCCTTCAATGATTGCAATTATGATTTTAGTTTTGATTTATCATTTTGAATTTTGATTTTAGTCTAATTTTGTAATTATAGAAAGAATTGGGCATTTGAAATTAGCAGAATTAGTAATTTGCGGCAGTGTTATCCTTGGCAAGGGAAAAAAAGTGGAACAAAGGAATAATTGCACCAGTAACAGGAGGTTGGTGCGTCAGCTTATTATATTATGAACAAAGGAATATTAATAAATCAGTAGATGAATTTATTATTTTGTGCATTTATACTTTGAATTATGATTTTTATGCATTTTGAATTTTGATTTTATTCTGATTTTTCATTTATGCATTCTGATCTTTATGCATTTATGATATGATTTTAATTTTATTGATATAAGTGTTTTCAAATTACTTCATGGCTAGTAATGCTAGAGAAGACACACAAAGTAACAGTGTTGCTCCTAATGATAATGAAATTATGGGTGTTGCTGCTGTTTTAGACCCTAGGTACAAGATGGTTGGGGTTGAGTTCCAATTTGAAAAAATGTATCCAGATCCAACAGAATGCTCCAAGCAAGTTGATAGAATTCATCAGTTGTGTAATGAGTTGGTTAATGAATACACTAAAAAAATGAGTTCTGATGTGTCACATGTCGGTGTTGGTGTTGGTACAAAAGAAGTTAATGAAAGTGGAAATGCAAGTCTATTTAGGGGTGATGATTATATGGTGTATCTTAAAAGAAGAAAAATGACAAGGAGTTCATATGTGAATGTGGAGTTTGATCATTATCTTGAGGAGAAAATTCATCCTCCAAATGATCCTAATTTTAATGTTTTAAAATAGTGGAAGAACAATCAGATGAAATTTAAGGTTCTTGCAAAAATAGCTAAGGATATATATGCTATTCCGGTGTCCACTGTTGCCTCTGAATCTGCTTTTAGTACAAGTGGTCGTGTTATTTCTCCTCGTCGTGCAAAGCTCAAACAAGACATAATTGAAACTTTGATGTGTGGCCAAAGTTGGTTGTGGGCACCTTTGGGAAGTAAAGGTGATATATTGATTAATCTTCATTTATGTTAATTTTTTACATAGTACCAATTAATTTGTTAATTGTTATATCTTTTGATTTTCAGGTTTAAATCTTGATTTGCAAACTTTTAATGATGATAAAGATGTTGAAAGTGATCAAGAATAAGGATTGAAGATTCCTTTGTATCTAATATTGTAATTTCTTTATCATGGTGTTAAATTTGTAGTGATCTAACACTTTTTTTTTTATTTCAAGTTATTTGAACTAATGACATTGTATGAATTTTTATGTTTGTATTTTAATTTATCTATGAATTTTAAATTTTTGTCTTAATTTAAATATGAATATATAAAAATTAAAATATTTAATTTTTATAGAAACAGGTAGGGGTGGGACAGGGACGGATTTGGATACCGCAATTTACTATCCGAGATTGTGGTGGGACGGGTAATACTTGAGTGACGGAACGGCGGGGCAGAGTCGGGTAGGGTAAAAACCCACCCCTATCCACCCCACTGCCACTCTTAGTATCATATTTCTTTCTTTAAATAATACATTATTCTCTCAAAATTTTAAAATAATATAAAAAATTGTTATTTGAGCTGATTTTTATGACACATTTAAAAGATATATTTTTTAAGTGAAAACATGAGTAATCAACCGTATTTAAATATTTAAAATTTTTATGAGATATAATCTTTTAAGCACCAATTTTGCTATATCCAATATTCGTACATGCACTGACGAATTTGAAAAATTTTTTAGTAAAAGAAAGTATATATAATATGATAGAATAACTTTTATAATAATTTAATATAATAGAATCAAATTTAATAATATAATATAAATAAATATTATTGTTATATATTACTAAAATATTTTTTAAAATTTTAGTAGGACAACTGTCCTCATACTTCATTAAAAATTCATCTCTGTACATGATATTACTTATTACTCCAAAATCCAAATTGATAATAATATTTTAGTTTAATAAAAATTTAATATAAATGTTGTTTGTATTAAAAGTAATATTTTTCGAACGATAATCCAGTCCTAAATGAATAAGATACAACTTTTTTAACAACAAATGAAAAAATATATAAAAGAATGAAACATTTTAAGGTTATTATTTTTTGTGTGAAGAAAATACGCAGATGGAATAAACAACGAGTTACGCATATCCAAGAGCTTGTTCGTACTTTGTAGTGTGATCTTTATAGTTAATGTGGAGAGAGAGAGAGAGAGAGAGAGAGAGAGAGAGAGAGAGAGAGAGAGAGAGAGAGAGAGAGAGAGAGAGAGAGAGAGAGAGAGAGAGAGAGAGAGAGAGAGAGAGAGAGAGAGAGAGAGAGAGAGAGAGAGAGAGAGAGAGAGAGAGAGAGTTGTGGTTAACGTCTAGATTGTCTGCCACTAAGTTTTGTTGGGTCGGCCATTCCGCATACAAACCTTTGTGGCTTTCCCACGTTTCTATTGCCCTACTATTCTTTCCTATATTTTTTTACAAAATGCGATTTTTCCAATAAATATTACGTAATAAAATAAATATTTCATAAATACAAATTTTATTATTACTAAAAAAATAGACGAAGTCCTTGTTGAGACTGAATTGTCCTATTTCATTCAAGGTAAGAGTTCTACCTTTGGTTCGTTCATTCTTTTTTTAGAGTGATGCCTAATTTTGTTCTTGCCTATTTATACGAGGATTTTTTTTTAAATAAATAATTAATTATTTTATTTATTAAAATATGTAATTTGTAGCATAATATTAATTTATATCATATGATTTTTTCGTTTACGGTGTAAACAATATATTATCTTATTTATACCGTAAATGAGATAAATTAAATTTTATTTTATACATATTTTGTTTGCAAACGGAATAATTGTAATTTAAAAAAATACACACAAGATATGGATTTTATTATAAAAAAATATAATTAAAATAATTTAAATTTTTAATACTTCAAAAAGTACATAAAAATTTTATTAAATTTTTAGAAATGAAGACTGAAACTTTAATAATATTTTATACTAAAAATACTCTCATTTTAATTAATTTATTCAATTTTTATTCTTTGTGCAAATTAAATTAGAGTTTCATTCTTGTTTCAATTTCTGTCTCCCATTTTGCACCAAACAAAATACTGAGATTTATTTCAATTTCTGTTTCTTAGTATTTTGTTTGGTACAAAATGGGAGACAGAAATTGAAATAAGAATGAAACTCTAATTTAATTTGCACAAAAGGTAAAATTTGAATTAATTAATTGAAATGAGGGTATTTTAGGTATAAAATGTTATTAAAGTTTCAGTCTCTATCTCTAAAAATTTTAGTCCTCTGTGTCCCCACTCTTTAGAAGTACTGAAATATTAAAATTTTAGAGATAGAGACCGAAATTTTAGTACAAATCTCTGAATCAACAAACATAATACTAAATTTCAATCTCTCAGTCTTTATCTCAATACTTTAAAATAAGCGCTACCTAAAAAACTAAAATATTGGATTAATTTAGAGATTCTCACTCTTCATTCTTCTAAGAAACTGTTTCAAATCCTCATATTCTCGTCTTGCTCTTCGTTCTTTCAGATCCTTCTTAGGAAATAGAGTATCGTTTCAAATTTAATTAAATAATAAAAATAAATTTAAAATTAAAAGAATTTTAGAGTTTAGAAATTTGAATAGATTACAAAAAAGAAAGTTAGTTAGCGAAAGCTAGTGCATTTCAGGCAAAATAAGAAGTGCAACACTCTTTAAAAGTTAATCTATTATCAAAAGTGATCAGGTAAATTAAATTTATTTATTATTATTATTTTTTTATTGTCATGGGCTGAACAAACAAATCGACTCTAACAAAAAAAATTAATTCGCTCGTTTAACATAGGACTATCTTTACACCAGAAAAGTACTCAGAAAAATTTGATCGAATTCTTCCGTGTTATTCTGTTATTGTTGATGTAATATCTTCAAACATTCTCACTGTTTTGTTTGCTAGTAGGTGCTTCAACTGTTGTTCTGTCTAGCCACAGATTTTGACGCCCTTGAACCCACCCCATTTTACCTCTACCATAAATGGACCTTCAAAACCCGAAAAAAATTGCTGCCATAGAAAAGGAAGACGTTGTCTGTCGCCGCTGCTGATTAGCTAACTCCAAACGTAAAACTGATTTTAAAGAAGAATCCGGTTTTCATGAAGGTGCCATGATTCTCAGATGACGACGCACAAAATACATGACAGTTACAACAAGTCCATTATCTTTTATTTCAAATTATCCTCAACTTGTACGTAATAGAATGAAAAATTAAAATACAATTATATTTAAATAATTATTTGTATTATTTTTTATTAATTTATTCAAAAAATAATTAAATTTTAAAGCTAATTGGTATAAAATATTACAGATATAAAACTAAGAAAAAATTTTATTGTATAAAAATGAGCCTAATAAATAATTATTCTATTTAATATATAATTAAGAGTATTTCTTTCTTTGCCAACGAATTATAGTTCAAATGACATAGTCTCTATATTCACCTAAGAGTTGGTAAAAAAGAAAAGAATACTTCTTTTTTTATTAACTTTTTTAAACATTAATTATTTATTTTACATACAATATAGAAATAAATAAATATAATATTTATTGAGACGCAGTTATGCAAAATTTTTTTATTGTCATAGTATTTGAACCAAAGAAAATAAAGTATTATTTTAAAAAAACTAATAATATATTTTTAATAATATTCTTAATACAAAATAATAAATTTTAAATATTTTTTTAAATAATATATATTAATTAAAATAATATAATTATCCCAAATAATATATTATAAATATAGTAAAATGACATATTTCAATAAAAAAATTGTTAATAAAAAATTATATGAATTTTTGTTTGGCATAAAATAAAATTATTATATGTTTGTTTGCTTTTTACATTGTATATATATATTTTTAATTAAATGAATATAATACAAAAAATTTTATCATTCTGTTCATATTTAATGTTTTAATTTTATTTCTCACAAAATAAAATTATATATATAACACAACAATTTTTATCATTGTGTTTATATTTAATATTATAATTTTATTTCACATAAAATAAAATTTATTTAAATTCTAATATTATATATATAATATATATATAACACAATTTTTTATTATTGTGTTTATATTTAATATTATAATTTTATTTCATACAAAACAAAATTTATTTAAATTTTAATATTATATACATAATATATATTTAATATTATTTTTTTAAGATTCTAATATATCTTTCTTTTCTAGATTTAGTACATAAATTTTCAAATTATTTTTTATGTATTATTTATTTTAATTCTAAAGTCCAATAACTTTTTTTTGTACAAACATATTATTTTTAATATTTATATACTATTTTTTTATTTTGAACTTCAGCCCAATATCTGAGACTTACAAAAAAAATCTAAAACTTATAAAAAATGTTTAACCTGATTAACAGGTTACCTTTTTAAATCCAGACCATTCAAATAAAATACAATAGATGAAGAGTTCATATTTAACGAATTTCATACTTAGTAAGGAACGTTTAAAGATGAGCCAGATTAGTTGCTTAAATATTATGGAAAAAAAAAAAAGGAAAAGTTAGTTAACGCACAACATGCAAAATTAGAAAACATGAAAAACCGCACATAGTGTGATAAAGAATTTTGACGCAAACAAAATAAATACAATTTTTGTAATTGCTCCTATATTTAAATTTTTTAAATTAACGATGTAACTAAAACATATTGCTAATGTTTTATTCGATTTAAATAATAATAAAATGTATCGATTTTTATTTTTTTAAAAAATATTTTTATACTCATAAATACTCATATCTTATTTACAATATAAACGAATTAATTATAAGTATATCTTGTTTACACGGTAAAACGAAATATGTGGAGTACGTCAACTTTCACATATCATGTGTACACATGATATGTGTTTAAATTTTTTTTTGTCTTATGTTGTTTACATCTAATAGTGCCGGAATCAGGTGGGGGAGGCAAAATATAGTGCATCACTGTCTCGGCCAGCGTCTCCGATACAAACTCCTACTCATCATCATCTTCACTATCGTTGTTAACGTACTCTTCGTTGGAGTCTTCATTATCTACCTCTATCTCTTCCACTAGACTGGCAACGTGGTGGTGCGAGAGGTAGGTCATCCTGCACAAAAGTCAAGTGGACAGAACCACCACCATCAACATCACCAACCTCGGCGGAAAGCTCCATCACTTATTCCGCCATGATTTTTCCATGGAGGTCAAACATGAGTCGCACATGCTCGTCGCCCTAGAGTCGAAACAGGCGAAATCGAAAAACTCCATTACCCAATGGTGCTAGCAACCTATACCCCACCCTTTCGATCTCTTTTCTCCGTATACCACCAATATTGCTCAATATCAAACTCTTTAACTCGGACAACGAATTCACGCGCCGAGTGCGTAATAATATCGGATTCTCACACTCAAATATCACCTCATTGTCACTTTTTCTTGTACGATAATCGGGATACACAAACAACCACATATCTACCATTATTGGATATTTTTTCCCTATTTTTTGGAAGAAAAACGAAAGAAAAGAAAATATAAAATCTATGTGGAGAATGCCAAAGGTTGCACATCTTTTTGTAGCAGTTGAAAATTTGTCTTA
The DNA here is from genome assembly GCF_003086295.3 of Arachis hypogaea. Classification (NCBI taxonomy): domain Eukaryota; kingdom Viridiplantae; phylum Streptophyta; class Magnoliopsida; order Fabales; family Fabaceae; genus Arachis; species Arachis hypogaea. The sequence goes on along the minus strand of NC_092050.1, from coordinate 141,955,614 downwards.
ATATATTTCGTTTACACCAGTGGCGGAGCTTAGTTCAGACAAGGGGGGCCATGGCCCCCCCAAATTTTTTATAAAAAATTTAGTAGTATTTTTTCAAAAGATAAAAAATAGTTTAATTGACTTAAATACTTTACTATGACTTAAAGTATCTAATAAGTTCAATAAACAACACTCTCTCTATCTTTAAGTTCAAATATAAAAAATTAGATATTTTTATTTATTTAATTTAATATTATTTTATATTTTACTATTTATTTAATTTAATTTTTTATATGATAAAAAATAATAGAATATTCCATAAGTATTATATTATTGTATTTGTATAAATTGATAAAAAAATTCTATAAATATTATAAATTTTAATATTTGTCCTTCTAACTTCTTCTTTACATATTTTACAGGAGATATATTTAAATTTTTATATAAAATAGTAATGAAAAATCAAAGAATTGATACATTTTTAAGAAGAATGCTAATATTTAAGAAGGAGAACATATAACTTTTACAATATCAACACCTGTAGATAGTTCTTCTACTTTAATGAATCACGAAAAAAGTGAGATATAACCTTCAAAAGTTCAAAAAGTTACATCTGATGACTTTAACCTTAACTTTTTGGAACGAGATCTTAAAAAACGGCTTTAAATTTGGCAATATCACCTAATAGAGAGATAAAATTAGACGAACTTATCTTAAATGGGTCCATATCAAAAATATTTTGACAATTATTTTTTATCTGGCCCTCCCAAAATTTTGTTTCAAGTTCCGCCACTGGTTTACACTGTAAACGTTTTAATTTAACACATATTTCGTTTACACTGTAAACGTGATAATATATGCAAATTTATTTCATTTATACTGTAAACGAGATAAGTAATTCCACTCATTTTTGTAATAATTTTTAAAATTATTTATTTCGATAAATAAAAAAATCCCCAATTTAACTGGTGCGATCCTATATGTATGTACATTATTCGATAATTAGGCATGCATGTATGTTACATCTAAAATGAATAATCTTCTCACTAATATATATATATATATATATAGAAAATAAAAATTTTATACAAATTTTACCTTTTTAAAATAACTTTTATTTACTCATCTTTTTCTTTTATTTATATTTATCAAGATCTTACTTCAATTCCAAACACATGCTATCCATCTATCTTATAGTATTCAATAAAATTATCAATGGTTTTGGATATCCTATTTCACTTTGGAGATTTTTTTTAGTTAGAATTTTTATGTGAATATGTGATTTTGGAATTCGTTTAAAAGTTTTATGTAAATTAATATTAAAATATAAAATTTTAATTGATATTAATTTAAAATTAATAATAATTTTGGATATCTTATTTCACTTTTAAATATTTTTAAAATTTTTTTATGTTCTTCTAATACGTGAATTTATAGTTTATTCAATTATTAATACGAATTAAAAATAGTTATTTTGACACCTAAAAAGTTTTAATTTGAACAAAATAATCCACAAAAAATAATAATAACAAAATAATTCCTAAAAAATACACTATGTTTGACAAAATGACTTCAAGATTTGGTCAACAATTAATCTACTAATCAATTGTTAAATTTTTTATAAAAATACTAATTTATAATTGTCTTTTCTTTTAAAATTACTAATTCATTCATTCCCTCTCTCTCATTATCATTATCTACCACCATTTCTCACCTTCACCTTGTCACCACAACTTCTCACCATTGCCATTACTAGTATAGTTCTAAAAATTGAATCAGACCGAACGAATTGAAAGAATTAATCGAAAATCGGTCTTCTAATTAGTTCAATTAATTTCAAGAATCACCTGATAAAAAATCGATATGAAAACCAACTGAATCGGTCTGATTTTTGCAGGATTACCGATTTGAACCCAAACACCTCAAAACGATGTCGTTTTGGTTTTTTATTTTTTAAAACAAATTAGAGTTTAGAGAACTAAATCCCGTCCCATCCCTTTCTCTCTCCCTCACTCACAAAGTTGAAGAACCCTAATACATTTCCCCTCTCTTGAAATCGAATAGTCATCACCCATCACCCACCATCCAAATTTCATCACTCAAATAGTCAATCTCATCGCCAAATCCTTTTCCTTGCCATGGGTGTTGTCGTTGCCTGTGAGGTTTGCTCAACCCTCTTCTCATCGTTCTTCTTCTCCTCGCTGTCGCACGGAGGTCTGTGTTGAGCTCGTAGTGTTATCATCGCGAAGCGTTGCTCAGTCCGTCGGTAGTCATCTCTTCAAGCTCTCTGACTGAGCTCACTTCCCTATTCGAGCTCTCTCTCACTCTCTCTATCCGAGCTCACTTTCTTTCCTCTATCGCCATCACTTCCCATTTCCTTCATCGCCATCACTTCCTTCCACCCTCGCCGTCACTTCCCATTCCTTTGTCACCGTCACTTCCTCCCTCATTGCTGATAAGCACTGGTGCTTCAATTTATTTTTGCTTGTTTTATATTAATTATTTTCACCTTTATCAAACTATTACTTATTTAGAGGACCATAGTGTAACGGAAACAAAACAAAGAAAAGAGTTTGAGGTCCAATTTGTGTTGAAAATGATTGTAGGTAATTGATGACCAATGATTCTAGTTGCAGAAGAAAGCACAATCTGACTTTCTACTAATCCCATAGTGGAAAGAGGATCATGCACTCAGCTCAAGTCTGCAAAAACTATCCTTATGCAATTATCATTTCTCTCGTGTGAAACTAAATTACTTTTTTTAATAATACTAATAATTTTGAGTTGCTATGTTTGTTGATTTTGATGATTCTGAATTACTGGGTTTATTAATTATGATGATTCTAAGTTGCTGACTTAATAATAGTATAATATTGATTTTGTTAATTTTTGCTTATTCTGACTTGCTGATTTTTTGAGTTAGTTTTGTTGATGGTTATTTTTTTTTTGGTTGTATGATTATGATTTGTGATGAGTAGTATCTTTGTTTAGTTGAAAACTTATTTGTTATGTTGTTTCTTTTGGTGGTAGAACATTATGTGTTTGACATCATGTGCATTTTGATTTTTTTTAGTTATAAACTTTGATGTTTGAAGTTGTTTGTGAATTTTTAATGATAAATTATAGACAATTTATTATGTGAAGTTGTGAAAATTTAGATTTTATTAGATTATAAATTAATGAATTTAAATATTTGAAATTATATATTAAATTTTTAATAATTTTATTTAAATATTTAATTAAACCGGTTGAACCCTGGTCGGACCTCTCTCTCTCTCTGCCATTGTTTTTATTCCTCTGAATTTTAATTTGTTTCTAGTTCTCAATATATGCATTTCGATCTATTATTGATGATGATTTTAGGTGTATGGTAGTAATAAAAGAGTTTGGATTGGATGGTGGGTGAGAATAGCAGAAACGGGATACTAAAGCAGTGATAGTAATGATCATGATAATGATATGGTGAGTAAGGGGGGTCTGATAGGTTGGTGGGATGGTGCATAGGGATGAGATATGGCAAAGTAAAGTTGATGGTGTTGATGATGCCAGTGAGTGAGTGAGTGAGGGCAGGAGAATGAAGTGGTGACAAAGGAATAAAATGGGGTAAAGAAATGTGTGTAACACCCTACCGAACAGAGCTTTACGTCTAGGACATAACTTAAAGGTGGCGAGGCGCTACGATCTCTAAAAGTATATATATATGAAAGGAAGTTTAACTAAGAGCCTTGAAAAGAAAAGGGTACGATCAAAACCAAATTGAATATACAACTTTCACGAGAAATAGAAAGACAGAAAACTTATATATATATATATATATATATATATATATATATATATATATATATATATATATATATATATATATATATATATATATATATATATATATATATAAGAAGAGTTCCAAAAAATAGATATATAATCAAGATCTAGACTTGACTTGCGAAGCAAAGGCCGGCTAGATTATATACATATACAACCTAACAGTAATACAACAGACAAAATACAAATCCTATTTCTCTAAAGTCAACATCTCAGAGGGACAAAACATAATATATACACGGTGGAGATTCTATACACATATATAAACATAAATAAAATACAATACTAAGTCCAAAGGATTCTTCGCTTCCAAAGAGTCTCCAGCATGCTTAGTGCAGTGTCTCGTGTCCTACATCTGAAAACAACAATATATGTATGAGGTGAGAACCGGGGGGTTCTCATCATGGTAATGGTGCCCACATAAATAATATATAAGGTCTCGTGAAAGCCAGAGGCGATCCCAGAACCCCGACACTTAGATTTAAAACTTAGAGTTATAATTTAAACCAGAGAAAGGATAAACTATCTATGATACTTAGGTTCCAATCCAAAGATGACTTAACACCTCAATCTCACTCTCCTCCAACTCTCCAAATCACCAGTGAAACTACCCTCAGCGTACCTCCGCCAGCATGAGGGATCTCTCAGTTGCAAGGACAAACAAAAGAGACAAGAAAAACACAGATATGGATAGCATGAATAGCAGATAGGACAAAGAGCAGTTAATTACAGTTAAACACTTAATCAATCCAAAACAAAGCATACTCAAACAAATCACACAAATGCACATGATGCATGCCTATCCTATTGGCAGTAAACTCACGTGTCGATTATACTGCCAGAACCTAACACTTTTCGATAGCTAATCCGGATGCCGCCTCTCGCCTGCGCATCTCCAGGAGGCATAACATCGGGGGATTAGTGCCCTACCACCTTCTCTTGGAGACATATACTAGGAGAAAAATAAATCGGGGGATTAGTGCCCTACCACATTTTCCTAGTGAGCCCATGCCATATCGATCGAGGAATTAGTACCCTACCACCTTGTATAAAGAGAGAGAGAGAGAGAGAGAGAGAGAGAGAGAGAGAGAGAGAGAGAGAGAGAGAGAGAGAGAGAGAGAGAGAGAGAGAGAGAGAGAGAGAGAGAATGTGAGGAAAAATGTCGGGAAATTAGTGCCCTACCACCTTCCTGACATCCCACAAAACACAATCACAAGAAATGTGGGGGAATGAATCAAGGGATTAGCGCCCTACTGCCTTTCCCACATCCAACACATTACAATCACAGAGAATACGGGAGAAAAAGATCGAGGGATTAGCGCCCTACCGCCTTCCCCACATCCAACTCGTCAATATCATCATTACCGTTAATTATGTCTCATTCATTCTCAATTTCTTTATTATTCATTCACATTCATTTGGAATTCATAATTAAACTCAATTCTCGTCATTCTTCTTCCTCATCTCCTTCACGGAGCAAGTGGACAATGCCACTGCCTCTTATCACATATATCGCATCCAATTATAAATCATTCATTACTTCCATCATCCTCGTCAATCTCCTCTCATTTACCGTTACCTGTGCCTCATTAATTCAGTTAATACTTCGCAAAATCCTTCCAAGTATCCATCTCAATTTATTTAACACACTCATCCTCATTCTAAGGCCTAAAGACTCACTAACGGACCTTAAACAAGTGTAAAAGTGGTTTGGAAAGCTACAGGATTGGTTAAATATTCTAAATTCTCATTTTTGGCTAAAACAGGGGGCTCGCGTATGCGACATTCACTTTTCTTCAAAAGCTGTTAAGTCATTAAAAATCAGTTTTATACACCTAACTTTCGACGCTTATAACTTCCTCTACAAAACTCTTATTTTCACAAACTTTAAACTGTTTTGAACCTCTTGAAATTATCTTTAATTTGAAAATTTTTTTATTCAAATCCAAAATCCTAGGCTGAAGTTATGGTCCGCCAAAATTCATTAAAAATCTATTTTTTACCAAAAGAGTTCAAAACCTCTATTTTCAAACTCTGAATTTGAAACTAAAGTTTCACACATCAAAACAACATTACATGCACTCAAGCAACTCCAGAACCATTTCATTCCTTCCACAACATCTCAATATCCAATTTTATTAATTCCAATCCAAACAATTCATAATCAAAACAACATTATTCATAGTTCATCAATATATCATTATCATAACTCATAATCGTTATCAAACCTCATCATCAATCTGCATCAACATCAATAATTCATTATATTTTCATAACATACTCAATATTTACACTATCAAATCTCAAATCAATTGCATATATATACACATTTGTTCACTAATTACATAAACAACCAAATTCAATCCAAACTTATCTTACGGTCAACTAGCCTACGTTTTCACGTTACATTACACATTATTTACGAGAAACCAAAATCATACCTTCGCTGATTCTTTCCTAAGCTTGGAACGCCACAAAATGCACCATTCCACAAATGTCCAAAGCTCAAAATGTACATCAAATAGAAAATTCAGCAAAGAATCAAACTCAAGCTTCCAATGTTCACTCCCAAGCCTCCAATTCCATTAATTTGCCTCCACAACACATAATTTAATCTAATACCATACAAATATTACTAAATCAACATAGGGTTTGTTATACCAATAATTTTATAAGGGTTAGGGGATCCTCACCTTACCAACGAACATTTGGTACAAGACCCAGCAAGTTCATAAAGCTAATTTGATCCTATACACCAAAATTTAACAAAATCTCAACACATTTATTCAAAGTTTTTGAAATTGGAGAAGGAAAAAATGGGTGTGAAATTGAGGTTTTCTCACCAAATTATTCGGCAGATTTTGTAGAGAATTTTGAGACGAACGCATGACTGTTGACGGCTCGTCAATCGGAACTTCGGATTGAAAGTTATGGACGATTGAATTTTTGGAGAGTTTAGGGTTTTAGTTACGTTCTTTCTCCTCCCTTCTTTCAACGTATCTAAAGTGAAAATGAGGAAGAAAGTTTCGTTTGAGAGTTTTATAGGTTGGGTCTTAGACTCGGTTTGGACTGAATTCGATTGGTCCAACTCTGTTGACCTGGTTTTGAGTTAAAATCTTTAAAATTAGTGTTAAAATTCATATTTTAATTAGTTATACTTTTTTAAACTATAAAATTTAATTTTTTAATTACTTTAAATAAAAATTAATTTATTGATTAACTATTTATTAATTATCCAGAATTTACAATGTGGCGAGATAGGAGTGATGGGGGATAATATTGCTAGTGATGCTAGTGGGTGAGGGGATAGAATGGTGTGGTGTCAAAGAGATGCGATGAGGTAGGATTAGAGTGATCGTGGTGATGTGATGATGATGCCAGTGGGTGAGGCTGGAAGGCGGCGACAGAAGATTGAAATGACGAAAAGAAATAAAATGAGGTGAAAATGATGGTGATGATGATGATGTCAATGGATGAATTTAAATTAGTAATTTTTTAAAATTTAACTATTGACGGAATATATTAATTATTGACTAAATGTTTAGGTCATTTTATCAAACAGAATATATTTTATAAAAGGACTTTATTAGATAGACAATGATTTTTGTGAAGAATGTGAACAATGAATTTTAAAATTGTCCAATAAAATAAAAATATACTACATCCCCAAATTATCTACCTAAATCTTAATATTAGGATAACTATTTACACACCTAATAAATTGAACATTTAATATATTTATTATTCACATTATTTAATATGTTCATTGTTTATCTATATTTTTTTTTACTGAACTCTAAATTTATGTCGACCTAATTTTTGCTTTTGATCATCACATCATCTCACGTGTTCCTGTCTAGAATCCAGCCCTTATTTTCATGATCAATGCTGGAAAGATGATATTTATCTTCTTAGTTGTTGGTGAGAAAAAATAAGTGTGAACTCATGGCGATATTCATAAGGCGAAAAAGATATCATATTTGATCATTATTCATTCAAGAAAAAAGTTGAAGCTTCATGACTATTATTGGTTTCTAGACGTAGACTAGAGAAAGATATATACGTCAAACTTTATGAGGAAACCGCAGCCATACATATATGCGTATCACTTTTCTCCTTATTGGGAAACGAAACATTTTTTTTTTAATTTTCAACTCGACGTATTAAAATTAATTTATTATAATTAACTTAAAATTTTTGTAAGACGAATTTGATTAAAAAAAATTTTAAGGACTAATTTAAAAAATTAGTGATCTTTCGAAGACGAATTTGATAATTTAGTCTATAAATTTAATGATGAGAGAATACAAATTATTGACCTTTAGGTTGTTGAAAAAGATGATCAAAGGATTAGGCAACTAAAGACTTGGGCTATATATATGAAGGGCTTAATTCAAGGACTCCTTATATATATATTAGTAGGAGTATCTAAAAAGAGTGATTATTATATATGGAGGTGATGTATGTGATCATAATTCATATAAATTAATTAGTGGAATGTCACTTATCACACACCAACCCAGAAATTCTGCAGCCTTAATTTGCTTTCATAAGTATACTTTTTGACATAATTGATGATCAAGCAGCCTCTAATTTAATTTCTTTCTAGAAAGCTGTTGCTTCATCTTTTCATTAAAAGAACCCACTTTCGTTTTTCTTTGACAATGTAGTGTAATTTATATATTAGCATAAATTCAATTGCAAATTCAGCTTAAAACTCACATTGCTGGCTATACCATAAATAAATAAATAAATAAATCTAACAGCTGATCAGCTACTGTGCCCTATCAACAAGCTTTTTGCGTTTATGGATTGACTTATAATATGTTATAAGCACTACTATTTAATATTGGCCAATGATTACACCACAAAATAAGCCTTGGACAAATTTTATTACTAACTAAACTTTTACTTACTCTTTGCATTGCTTGGACGATGAGGAGAAATTGGAGAGAAAAGAGAATGAGAATATGGACTCTTGCTTCATTCATCAGCGATGTCAAGAGAAAACATATAGGGACGAAGATTGATAGTGTATTATTAGGCAATGCAATTAGTTGATAGTTGTAACCAATTAATTGGTGAGCTGGGGCTTTGTATATTCGATTAAACATTTTACTTTTCATAAGTAATTTATCAAAATTAGTTTTTTAAAAAAATTTAAAAAATTATAACATCTATATTTAGTAAATTAAATTAAGTACGGATTTAATAAATACAAATAATAATAATTATATTTAATAAAATAATTTTTAAATTTTGAAATGACTATAATAAACATGAATATATAGAGAAAGAATTTTGATCATAAATGAAATTTGACATAAATAATTTAATTAAAGATAAATATAAATATAAATATTTATTAATATATAAAATTATATTAGATATTTTAATTTAAATAAGTGAACTTAATTTTTAAAAAAATATCTCTTTATGTGATTTTTTAAAAATATTTCTAAAAAATAAAAATACAAACATATGTTATTTTTTATTTATCAAACACAAAATAAAATACAAATATTTCTCGAAAATATTTTAAACAAATTGTATTATTAACTTTTTATTTCCTTTCATGAGCATCCTATATAACTGCTATAGCCATATATGTAGCTTCATATCAATTTAGTCTTTATTTTCAAATTTATCTTCTTTCTTTCTTTTTGATAAGCTTTAGTGTTATGATTATCTATTGTTATAAATATGCTACATGTGCATTAAAAAATAGTTACTAAATTAGTTATTGATATAAGATATATATTAGAATATAAAATACACATTAAAAATTTATAAAGCAAGACATGTATACACTACAACAAAAAAATATTTTAGCGACGTTTTTTTTAATACTTAGAAATAGTTTTAACTGTCACTAAATATTTTTACAATGGTTAAAAAGAGCGTTGTGGATTTGAGCATCGCCAGCTGATATAGTGACAGTTTTAGACCGAGTGTCACTAAACTATTTGTGATGGTTTTTGAAGTATAATACCGTCACTAATTTGTAACACTTATCAAGGTGTTTTTTATGTTGTATTTCGCGACGTTTTAAAACTATCGTAAAATTACTAAATCCTGTGATAATTTTTTCTTATATTTTGTGATTTTTTTAAACCGTCACAATATTTAGCGATGATTTGAAATCATCACTAAGTTACTAGTTCTTATGACAGTTTTTAGATATATTTAGTGACTATTTATGTAGCATCCTACCACACAAGACCTTACACTATAGTCGTAAATCAGAGGTGGTGAGGCATTACGACACCTAAAAGCAAAAATACATACATAGTATTCGAAAGATAATAATGTAACTAGGAGCCTGCGAAGAAAGGATAAACAAAACGATGACCGTTATCACACACAATGCGTCAAAGATAGAAAACATCGTATACAGAAACAAAAGATATATATATATATATATATATATTTAAAAGATCCATAAAGATACATAATAAGAACTAGTCTTGACCTGCGAAGACAAGGTCAACTAGAATATTACAAAATTAAAAGTGTACAAAATACATCCTGTTTCTCCAAAATAAAAACCTCTAAGAGAAATATACAATACAGTATTCAAAAGCGGAGAAAAGTACTACATAAAACAAAATAAACTCCAATTGTAAAGTCTTTTTCCCTTTGCCAAAAGGAATCCTACACACTTAGCGAGATGTATCACGCTTTGTATCTGAAAAACAGAAACAACGGGTGAGAACCCAAAGGTTCCCAGTTAGGTAATAGTTCTAAACAGAGACTATGTAAAGATACATGAACCCACTAGGCAATCCTAGTCTCCAAACTCACAAAATTCGAGCCTAGGGTTCTTTCTAATCCAAACAGGGTCAATATACTAAATCTCAGCTATTTTCAACACCTCTCAGCATCTTTAATTCCTAATATCACAGTTGATCAGTATTCATTATCCAATTGAGTAGTAACAAACACAATTAATAATCAATGCAAATCAAACATAATTAGAAAGCAAGTATAACAAGTAATACAATTAGCAATTAACAAGATATTCAGATAGGCAAACCAGATACAATATGCACACTCAAACAATAGCAAATAGATGCACATGATGCATGCTTATCCTATTGGCCATGAGCTCACGTGTTGGTTATATTGTTAAATCCGACATAAAATCCAGCTGGCATCACCTGGATCGGTCTCTCAGTGCGCAATCCCAAGAGGAATTAAACAAGTTATGGTACTATTATCTCAATGGAGAGTGTCGTCGCACCTTCTCCTAGAGATACAAATCGTGCCAAGACAATGGAAAATGCCGTCTCATTTCAATGGACGGTGTCGTCTCACCTTGCAACTGAGAGAAGACGGAGTGTGGGCGGAATCAAACCACCATTCCCACATTACACCTAAACCATCGACCTTGCCCATAACCACGAACAAGCGGGATAAAAACCACCGACCTTGCTCGGAACAAACATCAAATTAATACGCAAGCGGAATGGCACTACCGTCCTTGCTAATTCAATCATTCAGACCACAATCAGTCATAATCATTGACTTAAATCAGTTTAATAAGTTATTATGTTCTTTAACCCTAATTCTTTATCAAATTATCAATTTCAACATTTTGTGAGCGGGATAATACCACTGTCGCCTCACTGTGGACAGGATAAATCTTCGTCCCCACAACATTTCCTCCGGTTAACCAAGGGCTTATCTGGGAATTAATCACTTTAGTTCATTAGATTTATTCACACTCTTTTCAGAGCTTAAAAATTAGTTATCGAACATCATATGGGATTTACAAGCTTGCCACGAAAGCTAAACAATCAAAAACAGAGTGAAAGAGTATTTTCGTCGGTTAGGAATTTTCACAAAATAGTTCCGTTGCTAGTATAATTCTCAACCAACAAACAATACTCAATCAAAGTTTTAATATGGTTTTGTCACAAATAAAAACCCCAATAAAAATAAACCAAAATATTTAAACCTCGGGTCGTCTCACAAGGAATTGCAATGAAGTGCTCAATTATTGGCTATGAAGGAGCAAAGGGAGTTTGATTTGGTATTTGACAAGAAAAGTAAATAACAAGAAAGTAAATGACAATTAACTAATAAAGGAAGGAAAATAACTCTTGGTTAAGGCTTGGAAATTGAGATCAACATCCTTGTCTACAAACCATATATTGACAATTATGAGGGACCAACCCATCAAGTCTACTTCTATGCTTGAAGTACGTCAAAAGTTTACTTCTGTGCTTGAAGTACATCAAATAGGCTTGATCAACATCAACCCATAAGTCCTAACCTAGCTACTAATTGACTTAGTAGTAGGCTAGCATTAATGGGTATCAAATCGACCACTAAGGGTTCTCAAATCACCAATTCAATGAGACCCAATGACTCAAGGTCACTGGTGCGCGGCAGAAGTTAGGCCAATTAAGAGATTGTAATATAAGAACAGCGTTGTGAGTATAGCTCTTAACCAGCTAAAATCCGCCTCACCAATTTAGAAAGGTGTCACAAAGTTTAGAATAAAAATACTGGGAGTATGAGTCTCAAGTCGCCTCCCAACGAGTTGCGAGAAAGGGTACTAATTTATTAATCAGTAGTTTTCCAAGAATTTTGAGAGTTGAATAACAGAAATTAAACAATTGTAATTTAATGCAATAAAAATTAAAAGGAATTTATATTATTCAGAATAAAAAGCCTTGATTGGGGGAATGATTAATTGGAAGTTCTATCCTTGTTGGGATCTCTTAAGTGTAGTATCAAAAAGGTTGTTGTTTTCACTTAGTTAACCCTTACTAAATAAAGGAAAGTCAAGTGATTAAGCTAACTCTTATTCACAAATCCTAGTCCTCTCCCTTGGGAAGGTCTAGCGTTAGTAAATACAGAACTAGCCAACAACTTCCAATTTAACCATCACTTAAGCCTTCCAACTCAAGTGTCTCCTTTTAATCAACCCTCATGTCAAGTAGGAAATCTACTCCATTGACATGAATATAACGCTTAGAAAAATATAAGAAGAAGACATGATAATTTAAATAAAATATAGATTCAAAATTAATTAAAAATAAAAGTAATCATTTGCATTAACAATCCAAGAAAATAATCCAATTACCACTCTAAACAAGAATTAAGAATATGGAATAAATAAAAGAGTAAGCAAGGAAACAAACTAGAGTAGTATCTTCAACGGAAGTGATGACTCTTCAATATCCAAAAGCAAAAGCAATAAACTAGGAATGTAAAGAGAACCTAGAGGAAGAGTAATTTCTCTCTAAATTTAGATCTAAAAACCTAAAAACTATCCTAATGAGAATATGTGAATGTGTCTCTGTGTGTGTCGAGTCTCTGCTTGTTCCCTGGTTTTATTCTGTGTTTTTGGGCCGAAAACTGGGTAAAAACGTGGCCCGAAATCGCCCCAGCATTTTCTGTTAATTTTGCAGATCGCGCAGGTCACGCGTACGCGTCAGTCATGCGTGCGTGTCATTTGGCGTTTTTCCTTGTCACGCGTACGCGTCGTCCATGCGTGCGTGTCTTTATGCAGACTCCAATCCACGAACGTGTCAGGCACGCGCACGTGTCGCTGCAATTTTCTCCATTCTGCGCACTCGCGTGAGCCATGCGTGCGCGTCGGTGCTCGCTGGTCATCTCCTTAGTTTCTTGTGTTCCTTCCATTCTTGCAAGCTTCCTCTCCATTTTCTAAGCTATTCCTGCCCTATAAAGCCTGAAACACTTAACACATGGATCACAGCATCGAATGGTATAAAGGAGAATTAAAATATACTAATTAAAGATCTATAGGAAGCAAGTTTTTAATCATAAAACAATACTAGGAAGGGGTTATAAAATCATGCAAATCATATGAATAAGTGGGTGAAGACTTGATAAAAACCACTCAATTAAACACAAGATAAACCATAAAATAGTGGTTTATCAACCTCCCCACACTTAAATATTAGCATGTCCTCATGCTTAACTTAAGGAGATAAACGAAATGAGTAGGGAAAAGTAAGACTCATGCAATGCAATGCAACCTATGTTTATGAATGCAACTATATGCTAAAATGATTTTGCCTACTTGGTAAAAAAAACAAATAAGTTCTTCAAGACAAACATAAATCAAATATCACTAATTAAAATCATATAGTAAAAACAAGTAAACTTGTAAGAAGACAGCTCATGAAAGCAGGGAGCATAGAATTAAGCATTGAACCCTTACTGATGATGTATATGCACTCTAGTCACTCTAGTGTATAGGGTAATCACTCTGCTCTTCTCTAATCATGCTTTCTAAACCTTGTTCTTCACCTAACCAATCAACAAGTATTTAATGTACCAATGCAAACATCATGAGGTCTTTTCAAGATTGTAATGCGGCTAAGGTAAAGGTGAGGGTATATATATGGCTAAGTGAGCTATAAATTGAATCCTCGATTAACCTAAGCTCTTACATATACATACACTTTATACTCTTAAATTCATGCCTAGCTACCCAAAATTTTCCCACTTTTGTATTTCATACTCATGCATCAATTTTTCTCTTAACTTGTATCACACATGCATTGATTTTTCATTAAACTTAACATTGGGGTAATTTTGTCCCCTTATTCATTTATTTAATTACTTAATTACTTGAATATTTTTGGATTTCTCTTTTTTTTTTTGAAGCATAAAAACAAACATAACATTGTTAATGCACATGGATTTTTAATTTTTCTAGTTTCACATGAGTAGGTACGTGGTGCACGAATTTGTATATGTCAATGTCAATATTACTATTTCTTACAAATTCGCACAGCTAACCAGCAAGTGTACTGAGTCGTCCAAGTAATACCTTACGTGAGTAAGGGTCGAATCCCACGAAGATTGTTGGCTTGAAGCAAGCTATGGTTATCTTGTAACTCTTAGTCAGGATATAATATCAATAATAATTTTTAGTTTTAATTGTAAAAAGTCAAAGGGCATAAAATAAATACTTGTTATGCAATAATGGAGAATATGTTGGAGTTTTGGAGATGCTTTGTCATCTGAATTTCAGCTTTTCTCTTGTACTCCTCTTCACGCACGCAAGGTTCCTCCTATGGCAAGCTGTATGTTGGTGGATCACCGTTGTCAATGGCTACCATCCGTCCTCTCAGTGAAAATAGTCCAGGTGCGCTGTCACCGCACGGCTAATCATCTGTTGGTTCTCACTCATGATAATCCAAAATAAAATATAGATTCAAAATTAATTAAAAATAAAAGTAATCCTTTGCATTAACAATCCATGAAAATAATCCAATTACCACTCTGAACAAGAATTAAGAATATGGAATAAATAAAAGAGTAAGTAAGGAAACAAACTAGAATAGTATCTTCAACGGAGGTGATGACTCTTCAATATCCAAAAGCAAAAGCAATAAACTAGGAATGTAAAGAGAACCTAGAGGAAGAGTAATTTCTCTTTAGATTCAGATCTAAAAACCTAAAAACTATCCTAATGAGAATATGTGAATGTGTCTCTGTGTGTGTCGAGTCTCTGCTTGTTCCCTAGCTTTATTCTGTGTTTCTGGGCCGAAAACAAGGTCAAAAGGCGGCCCAAAATCGCCCCCAGCGTTTTATGTTAATTTTGCAGATCGCGCAGGTCACGCGTACGCGTCAGTCACGCGTGTGCGTCATTTGGCATTTTTCCTTGTCACGCATACGCGTCGTCCACGCGTGCGAGTCTTTTGTGTAGACTCCAATCCATGCGTACGCGTCGCTGCAATTTTCTCCATTCCGCGTGCTCGCGTGAGCCATGCGTGCGCGTCGGTGCTCACTGGTCATCTCCTTAGTTTCTTGTGTTCTTTCCATTCTTGCAGGCTTCCTTTCCATTTTCTAAGTCATTCCTGCCTTATAAAGCCTAAAACACTTAACACACGGATCACGGCATCGAATGGTATAAAGGAGAATTAAAATATACTAATTGAAGATCTATAGGAAGCAAGTTTTCAATCATAAAACAATACTAGGAAGGGGTTATAAAATCATGCAAATCATATGAATAAGTGGGTGGAGACTTGATAAAAACCACTCAATTAAACACAAGATAAACCATAAAATAGTGGTTTATCAACCTCCCCACACTTAAATATTAGCATGTCCTCATGCTTAACTTAAGGAGATAAACGAAACCAAAACATAAAGCACTAAATCAACAATATTTCATCAAAACCGAAACATAAAGCACTAAATCAACAATATTTCATCAAAAATTCAAACATAAAATCATTAAATTTCAAGCCACAAATATCCAATCAACAATCACATATCAAGAATATATTTAATTATTACAAAATTACCAAACCCTACATCCGTACAGCAATCACAACAATTGAAGCTCCAGAAAAGGTTTTTGTCCGAACAATTAAAGAAGAAAACGTTGAAAATCGGCTACTCTACCTTCTCCTCACTTTGGATGAACCATGCAAGCTTGGAAGGAAACTCCACCATCAATTTTTCCCAAATAAAAATGACGTCAACGTGAAGAGGAGGAAGATATGAGCACCTTAATTGGATTAGATTTTTTATCAGAGTTACAAAGCTCAAGAAATCAAACTCAGAAGTTCTTAGAGGTTCACAGTTTCTCTCTTCTCTCGCTTGGCTCTATCTCTCTTTTTCTCACCCAAAAATGAAGCATGCATAGTTGATTAGGTGTTAATGATGATGATTTAGGGGTTAAATGACACATTGGGGGTTATGTGTCATAGTTTGGGCTGTTCAAGTTATAAATATCTTAAACGGATAATTATAAAAGTAAATGTATTAAAACACAAGTAATAATACATATAGAGATAAATATATCGAGTTACTAATATAAATGATATTAGTAACATAATGATTATAAGAAAAAAAATATATGATGAAGCATTAACAAAGTTAAATTCATCAAAAAGTTCGATATTTACTCATACCGATAGATTTTGAACTCGATAATAATATTATTAAACAAATCCTTATTTTAATTAAAGCATGTAAAAATAAAATATTAATATAATAATAATAGTAATAATAATAATTTTATCTTCTTTTCAAAAGCTCTCATTATAATAGAGAAGACTAGACGAAGCTAAAGGACTTTGGGATGACAAACTCAGTTCTGTACTCTGGTCGTACGGAACATCACCCCAGAGCTTGACTGGAGAAACCCCATTCAGGATAACATATGGCCTAGAAGCCATTATTCCCATTGAGATCAGGAAACCCATCCCTCGGAGGATCGTTAGAGGACATGACAAAGCATCAGAACGGGACCTCGTCGATGATGTTAAGACCATAGCCCACCTGTGAGAACTCGCCCTGAAACAAAGGGTAAACCTGAAGTACAACTGAGACGTTATGAAACAAGAATTCAAGCAAGGAGATCTCGTCTTACAATGCAACGATATCGGCCCTTCCACACCCGGGGAAAGGAAACTGACTCGCAACTGGGAAGGAAGTCTGCAATCGGGAAAAGAGCCTACAAACTGGAGCGACTCAATGGCACCAAGGTACCAAGGTCATGAAACGCCGCGAACATTCAGTGCTACTACTCATATACAAAACCTACCGAGTTGACAACTTAGCAATTTTAAAGTTTTCTTTTTGAAAGTTTCAATTTTTCTTTCTTTTCTTTTTGTTACGTTCACATTTAGTTGTTCCTTTTTGGGTACTCTTTTCTACCCAAAAACAACGGGAGGTTTTAACGTGGCCTAATCTTTTAATACAAAGTTCATTCAAAAAACTCTCTTTAAAGTTTAATGTTTTTACCAGAACAAAATGGTACGAACAAAACGGCCATCCCAGGGTCCCGATCATCCCGGGGTCAACAATACGAATATCCAAACAAACAAAATAAGCATGCAATTTGGCCCACCGAGTGGCACACAAATAGTTCATAACAAAATGGCCCAGGAAAGGCCAACAAAGCAGTGTAAAGCTACCGAATAGATGGCTTACAAACTTAAGAAATTGTTTCGCTCAAAAAAGTAATGTATATATGTTGAAAAAATGGCTTACAAACTTAAAGAAATTGTTTCACAAAAACAATAAAATAAAAGCTACTCTAAATCAACAATCTCCTCGTCATGCACAGTCTGAAAGGCCCCCAACACTGAAACATCAACCTCGGGAGCCAACACCAGGACCTGGCTTTCAAAGGCTCCTCAGTTACTGAAGTCGCATCTTTAGCATCGGCAAGCAAACCTTCCTTATCATTCTTCAATTGAGCGACCTCGGTCCTCAAAAATTCTACCTCGACAAGGGTACATGCAGCCCCCGACATTGCCTTAACAGACTGCTTCCGCTCTTGAGTCAGCTGAGAAAGAAGCGAGGTCTCCTACTCGGAGAGATGAAGGATCTCCAAACCAGCATCCTCAGCATATTTCACAGCCTTCAGTTGGGTAGTCTTAGCATCCTCCAGCTGCTCCCTCAGCTTACCAAGCTCCGCCTGAGACTGGCGAAACTTGCCATCTAAAAGAAGCACTTGGGACAGCATCGACTTTGCTTTTCGAACAATGGTATGTGCAAAGGAGAGCGATATGTAATTCCCTACCACACTTAATCTTATGCTTAAGTCATAAGATTGAGGTGGTAAGGTATTACGACCTATAAAAGTGAATATATATATATATATATATATATATATATATATATATATATTGAAAAAGATATTTGCTAGGAGTCTTAAAAAAATGGTAAAACAAAATTGCGAAATAAAAACGCAACGCTCAGGATACGAGATATTAGACTTTTCTCTCCTCTCTGGAGTCAAAATCTTTGCAAAATTATCAAAAAAGAAATTTTATATATATATAACATTATTTATTTATTTCAACAGTAATTAATAAATATAAAGTTTTTTATTGTCTTTCAACTTTTTTTTATCATATACATACAGCTGTATAAAACTTGTGTTAATTTTTATTAACAAAATTTAATATCTAATTTTCTTTCAACTAGTTGATGTGAAGGGGCTAAGCATGCTAACTAGCATAACCATTCATATATTATTACATCAACTTACCTTATAAATAGGGCAAAAGAACATGCCCTAACGACAAAAAACTCAATACAAAATAGAACACTATAATTAGGGTACTCTTGGATTTTTGTCATTGGAATTTTGAAAAGTGTATAAAGGAAACAGCTTCTATTTTCATAGGTTCAGCAAATTCCCATACCCTTGTGTCCTTAGAAATTTTAATTTATTTCTTATATATTTGCCAAGCATTATCATTTTCTAGTAAATGTCATGTCTATCATGAAGCAACCAACTTGTCCACAAATATATATCTCATGCCTCCAAAACAAAATAATTAATCACGATCATAATCTCTTTGGTAGCATTAACATTATTCTTCAAGTACAATCATAATGCACCCCAATAAATTAAAGTCCTTTCAAGAGGCTATTATGTGGGCAATGCCAAATTTATTTATTTTCCACTCTAATTTTGCGTGAATTTAATTTAATTTAATTTAATTTTTTATGTATTATTATATTAATAAAAATATTTCAATAAATGATTTATTATATATCATAAGAGTTATTGTATGGTAATTAATTAAATATAAACATGTAATCAAGCAGTGAGAAACTGACAATATATATAAAACTCATTATTCTTTATTTTATCATCATTGCATCAAACTCATTCAATTAATTCATGTTTGACTGCTAATGAAGCACGCGTTAGTTAATTTGAGATTAAGGGACAAACAAATAAGGTAAGAATGAAAGAGGTGAATATCTAAAAGAAGCATATTGACAAGTTCGTGGGGAACACATTGGCCACCACAAATCTTAGTAGCAATAAGGGTATTATGGTCCATATGGTAGTAAGCACAGCCAGCTCCCATGCCTTACCCATTGGGTCTACATGTCACATATACTCCCACTCAATTATTATTCACTAATTTCTTTCTTTCGATCTCTCTTGTTTAATCATTTTAAAGGTTAATTTTATGTTTTTTATATAATTATCCAAGGTTAATTGATATATATACATTATTATATAACAGGGCGGAGTTAGATGAAATATTAGAGGGGTGTCAAAAATATTTACACAATAAAATAAGATTAAAATAAAATTTAAAGAGAGGGCTAAACTGAAATTTACATATAATTTACATATAAAAAATTAAAATTAGGGGGCTATAATTTCTTTGTATCAAAGATAGTATTTATTTTGAGGAAAAATGAGTACATTTGTCAAAAATATAGTACAGTTCTTAGACATAAGAATAAGAAACTGGAAAAACCAAAAGATAAAGAGAAGTTCTACGGTATAGACAAAGAAAAATATCCATATGTATTGATCTTATGTATCTAGCTTGACTAAGCCACACACAACCCCTGTTTTATCTAAATTTTACAGTTGAAACAGTAGCAACTGGTGATAGCAACTGTAAGTGGAAGATTTTGTCTTTTTTATTGATAATTAATTGCTGTAATTTTTTTTTTTGGTAAAATTAATTGCTGTAATTTAATGTTAATTAGTTGACTTTTTTTTTTGTTGAACTTATTATTTTGTTGGGCTATAAAAACATATAAGCTTTGATGGGTTGGTTTTGTCTTTTGTGGACTCTTGAAGATATATTGGTCTCACCCTTCTCTTGTGGTTCTAACATTGCAGGCCTCAATAATGTAAGGAAGGGAGAGGGTGGTTTTATTAGGAACAATCCAAACCTAACTGTTTTCATGAGTTTCATGTTAATTAGGGTTTGAAATTTATACTTGCAATTTGGGTCCAAACACCTATTTTCTCTACCTCCTGTCAACTGAATTATTTCTACCATTTAGTAATTAAAATTATTTTTCTCATTTTTTTAAATTAGAATAATACTACATTATCAATAATATTTATTATTTTTTATAAGTATTTAGCTAATTCTAAATATTAAAAACTAAATTCTAAAAATTAAATTTTAAATCCTAAATCTTAATAGTATAAAAAAATATTGACTAATATTAAATATAAAATATACATTTAAAATATATATATATATATATATGAAATAATATATACATATATTAATCTATAATTACTAATTTTTATATGCAAATATTATTCTTAGTGATAAATCTAATTTTTAGTATAATGACAAATGTAAATATAAGTATCTAATCACATTTTAGTATTTTTTTTTTCTTAAATGCACACTTCATCTGTTAAAGTCTACGATTTATTAACTCAAAATATGTATAAAAATGATTTATTTTGATCTGTAACAAATACTTTTTACAGAATATTAAACAATACTCAATGTACTAATAAATTTTTCGCTGAAGAATAATAAAGATACTCTAGTAGTCGCACATTGAATGTTATTGTTTATAAATAAATATAAGAATTTAAAATCATCAAATTATTCACCTTATTAACATTATGATAAACCCATATTTCATGAGTTCTTTTGTGCTTAATTTGACTGATTTATACAATCCTTCACCTACTTATTCACATTAATTGCACGGTTTTACTTTCCCTTCCTTATTACGTGATGTATGTGAACAACATGTTTCCTAAGCTTTAAAATTAATTATTTTAATTACCTTTATTTCCATTCGATGTCGTGATTAGTGTGTTGAGTAGTTTCAGATTTTCTAAGGCAGAATGACTTAAAGGATGGAAAAGGAAACATACAAAATAGGAAGGAGAAGGCAAAACGGAGCTTTAAAGAAACTGGTATCCACGCGGCCGCATGGACGAAGCGATCGCATGCCAAGCACGAATCAGCAGCGACGCGGCCGCATGACTGACGCGGTCGCATGACTGACGCGACCGCGTGGCAAGGAAAAGTTCCGAATGACGCGACCGCGTGACCCACGCGGATGCGTGACAGAGGCCACGTATCAGAATTTGCAGAAAACGCTCATAGCGATTTCTGAAGCCCTTTTTGGCCCAGATCCAAGTACAGACAGCATAGACCAGAGGTTATAAAGTGTGGGAATGCATCCATTCAAAGAGAGCTCGCATATTTTATTTTTTAATGATTTAGATTTAGTTGAGAGGGAGATCTTCTCCCCTCTCTCTCTTAGGATTTAGGATTTCTTCTTGTTTTAAGAGTGACTCTCAATCCAGGTTTTATGTTTCTTTATTTTAGCTTTCTTTTACTTTTATTTATTCCAGCACTTGAATTAATCATTGAATCTATAAATTCTTCCATGTTGCAGACTGTTATTTGAATTAATGATAATTGAGGTATTTTCAGTTTATGATTGTTCTCTTTGATTTAAGTTACCATTGCTTTCCATCTAAGGACATTTTTATTATTCCATCAATTTTACTTTTTCCCTTTTTGGTCCTGGTTAAGAATTCAGTAACTTAATAGTTATTAAACTCAACATAATTGATAATCGTTATCTTGCTAATTGAGTTGAACTTAAGTAATCCCAACCTTTTCTTAGGAAATAAATAGGATTCAAAGGTCAATTTAATTAGTCCCTTGACTTTCCTTTGCCCTAGTAAAGGTTGACCAAGTGGAGTTTAGATTCAACTTTCATTATAGTTGAGAGAGATAACTACGTTGGACCTCCAACTTCTCTTACCTCGCCAAAAGTCTGCTTTACATTATTTATTTATTTTAATTGCCATTTATTTTACTTGTCATTTAAATTACTTGCTTCTCATCTTCTAAACCCCGATTACAACCTTTATAGCCAATAATAAGAACATACTTCCTCGCAGTTCCTTGAGAAGACGACCCGAGGTTTGAATACTCGGTTAACAATTTTAATAAGGGGTTTGTTACTTGTGACACCCAAAACGTTTGTATGAAAGGACTTTTGTTGGTTTAGAAGCTATACTTGCAACGAGGATTTATCCGCAAATTTCTAGACCACGCAAAAGTTCTCTCGTCAAAATGGCGCCGTTGCCAGGGAATTGCTAACGTGTGCCTTATTATTGGTTATTGTAAATATTTTTCTTTTGCTTGTTTATTTATTTTTGTTTTTCCTTTTTATCTTTATTTGCTACTATGAACTCTCACCCCTCTCGCTTTGAGTTTGGTTCTAATATTGTTAAAGGAAATAGAAGTTACAGCAGGAATGTGCATCAAGGTCAGACCAATCAAGGATGGATGAAACCAAGAGGATCTAATCAACCCTTTTGGCAGCAATACCCTCCGAGATATCCTGGACAAAGACCGTTCTACAGTGCATACCCAGCTGAAAGACATGGTGGACAACCTTGTAACTACCAACAGGCCCCACTCCGTGCATATAAACCATCCTTTCAACATAACCTCGAACCACCACACTCACAAGCTTCTCTTCACCATTCGCCACCATATGATCTTTCCTTACCCCAATACCAATCCAATCACTCCCAATCACCACCACTTTCCTTTGTATCATGTCCAAGTCCAGCAACCCGAGAAGCAGAGGATCGCCTAAAGAAAACAGTACATAAATTTTAAACAACCATTCAACAACTGGAGCAAGCAATAATTCAATGGGTTTCTAGGCGCTCAACCACACAAGGATCATCCACAATCCCATGTGGACAGTCTAATGAAGAGCAGAGCATGAAGATATTGCCAGAAACTCCAGTGGACAAGACAGAGCATGAATTTGTACTAGAACAATTAGAAGAAGTTGTCTTTGTTCAAGAAGAAGAGTTGGTTGAAGACCTAGGAGATGCTGAACTTCTATGGGAATCCAGAATTGAGGAAAACTCCGTCCAGGATGCTACAGTTGATGCTAAGGAGGATACTGTACAATCTCCAAGGCAAGTCGTTTATGAGGAATCAGACGGAATAATCCAAGAAGCAAATTCCCTTGATGATGATAGTCACAAGTCTAGCTCTCTTAGTGATGAACTTGCATCCGCAAGTGAATTCTCTGAGATCGAAGAATCTTCCCCAAGTGAATATGAAGATGATGCGGAGGTAGATTTCTCTCAACCTCCAATCTATGACTCAAGTGATGAGGAAGACATAGAAGACTTTGACCAGGACGCAGATACAATTGAAGATCTTTGCAAAGAAGTGGAGGAATTCACAGAAGAGCACAAGGAAATGGAACTAGCAAAACCACCAAAAACACCTATCCCAAGGCCATTACCACCTAATACAAGCTTCAAGTGGGTACAATCCTTAACTTATAACTTTACTTATTCACTTGAATATGGTTTGCTTGAAACAGATGGCCAGCTTAGAGCTCTCTGTAGCTTTAAGAGTAAGAGGGAAATGGCTCGTACTCAGAGCTGGTGCACAAGGTTCAATAAGGTTCCACGCTTCACCTCGAAATACACGGATTGGTATCAGGCTTAATTACATGGATCACGGAAAACGTTTGGTCACCACGGTGAGATTCTACTTTTTAAACCGCCCGGATGGAGACATGTAGATCAAGACGGAGGCGGATTTAAAAGCAAGGCTTGGAATCCTAGACTCTATCCTGACATTCGTAGTCCCGGGAGCCTGAAAATCTGTTTGGAGCTGCTCAGAAGCTTTGCATGCTTAGTTTGGGACCCCGGAGGCTATTGGCATTCCAAACACTGGTGGAGATTTTCAGACGAATTTAAACATAAGCCGCCATAACAGGATACTCCTCTAATGTCCAACTTAAGGACTTTAACTAAAAGTACTAGGTGGGAGACAACCCACCATGGTATGGTCGCTTCTTTTTCAATTTATTTCTTGTTAATTGCTTTCATTTTTCCTTTTTCAATTTCAATTTATTAAACCTGGAATCATGCATCGCATTCATGTTAATCGTTGCATTCTGCATTTTTCATACATATAAAAAAAGGGGTGCACGACGCGACCGCATGACCCATGCGATCGCGTCATATTGCGAAAAACACCACCCACGCGACCGCGTGACCCACGCGGCTGCGTGATATATATATCGGCATAAGGATCCAACGAACAGAAAGTTAGGCTGGAATTGTGCGGCCCTTGTGCGTTTCGCACAAATTGGCCCACGCGATCGCATGCCCCATGCGATCGCGTCACTTGCACAATACCAATCCCACGCGACCGCGTGAGCGACGCGATCGCGTCGCATGGATTGCACATCACCCCAAAAGGAGACAAAGAGTTGCGCTAAAACGGTGCTGGAGTCGTGCGTTTAGCACGAATTCCAGCGACGCGATCGCGTCACCCTTCTTTCCCCCCTCATGCGATCGCGCGCCCCACGCGATCGCGTCACTCCCATTTTCACCCCAACCCCGCGACCGCGTGCCCCACACGGCCGCGTGGATTCGAAAGTATAACCCCCCCAGCCACGCGAACCGTATCAGTCGCGCAGCCCCCCACCCCCAACCCTCTTCTCCCTCTCTGCTTCTTCTTCCTCCAACCACCACCCAGCACCACCCAACCGCCACCGCGCCACCACCCAGACGCCGCCGCCGTCCAGACACCGCTGCCGCAAACCACCCTCAGCCCACCACCACTGAGACGCCAGCTACCATCCCTTCCAGTGATGACACTCCTTCACACCCGGCTTGATTGAGCATCGGGGACGATGCTTCCTTTTAAGTGTGGGGAGGTCGCCATCTCTGGCGTTTATTTTGGTGAACCACTACATCTTTTTTCTTTTATTTTGGATACTTTTCTGTATTTTTTCTTTTTACTGTTATTTTCTGAGTACTTATACATTGCTTTTATGTATTTTTACTCTATTTTTTGTATTTTGCATTCTTAGTTCATATTTTAGCCATTTTGTTTATTCTACTTATTTAGTTTAGTTTGCAATTCTGATTTATTAGTGGATTAATTAGTATAGTTTACCCTTTTTAGCATAAGATAGTATAGTTTAAAATTGAAAAATATAAAAAGGAAGTAAGCTAGGAAATTGAACATATCAGACTTAAATCCATAAACCTTGTATATAGCATTACATGATGTAGTTAAGCTGACAACATTTCATCAAGGAGGAACATTAAAACTTTAAAAGCTACCCTAAATAATTTTTTTATGAGAATAATGGAAATTTTTAACTAAACCTGCATACAATATATAAATGATATATGATGCTTGAGTTAGAGAACACACAGCCTGTGAGTCTTGAGCTTAATTGTATGGTTGCATTCAAACCATAATTTCATTTCTGTGTGTTTCATTTCTTTTTATTCTGATGTTCTTTCCTTTGTTTTAATCTATATGTCCAATTATAGAATATAGAATAGATACATACCCAGAGAATGATTGAGGCCATCATTTGATTTTAGCTCACTTACCCCAAATTAGTCTACCTTTTACATCACCTTTGTTAGCCCCCTTGAGCCTTTTAAAACCCCTTTATTCTATTTAGCCAAATTACTAGCCTTAAGCAGAAAAACAAAAAAAAATCCCAAGTGAATCCTTGGTTAGCTTAAGATAGAAAATCATGAATAGAGTTAAATGTGGGAAACCTTTTGGGAACATGGATGATAGAAACAAAAAGTAGAGAAGTTAAAAGAAATAAAATAAATTTGGGAAGCATGCTCATGAGAAAATCAAAGTGATATAATTGCCATGTGCCTTGAAAAAAAAATTATTTTTCAGCATTTAATAAAAGGGGATACAAAAGAAATTCCCCAATGCAAAATAAAAGCAATGCACATGGAATAAAAAAAATAAAAAGTGAAACATGAGCATGTAACAATAAGTGGGATAATATGGGAAAATAGGTAAAGAGATTTTTGTTTTACTAAATATGTATGTTAGGTGAGATCTTAGTCTAATTAAGGATTCACTTATTAGCTCACTTGACCCTATACATAAATCCTTACCTTTACCTTGGCCCCATTACAACCTCAATTAAAGACCTCATGACTTTTTGGTATGACTATATTCTATAATTGTTGATTGGTTAGATGAAGAACAAAGCTATAGAAAGTAAGAATAAAAAGAAAAATAGAGTGAATAAACCCAATAAACACTGAGTGACTAGAGAGTAAACACAAAATCCAGTGAGGGTTCAGTAACTCATCAACATATATCTGTGCTTAAATTTACTAATTGTTTTGCAAGTTTGTACAATGTTTTCTTTCCCATCTCATTTGCTAAAATGCTTTATTATTTAAGGGTTGGCTATATATATACATGACTCCTTGAGAATGTGAATTAACTTGGCTACATGTAAGCTTTATATATGAGTGAATAAATTAGAGTTGCATGATGCATCATTCATTTAGGTAGTTGCATTTAAATTAGGTTGCATTGCATGATATTCCATCACTTTAACCTTAATTATTTACCTTGGATTTAGCATGAGGACATGCTAGTGTTTAAGTGTGGGGAGGTTGATAAACCCATATTTCATGAGTTCTTTTGTGCATAATTTGAGTGATTTATACAATCTTTCACATACTTATTCACATTAATTGCATGGTTTTACTTTCCCTTCCTTATTACGTGATGTATGTGAACAACATGTTTTCTAAGCTTTAAAATTAATTATTTTAATTACCTTTATTTCCATTCGATGTCGTGATTAGTGTGTTGAGTAGTTTCAGATTTTCTAAGGCAGAATGACTTAAAGGATGGAAAAGGAAACATACAAAATAGGAAGGAGAAGGCAAAACGGAGCTTTAAAGAAACTGGTATCCACGCGGCCGCATGGACGAAGCGATCGCGTGCCAAGCACGAATCAGCAGCGACGCGGCCGCATGACTGACGCGACCGCGCACCTTAAGCAGAACGCACATGACGCGGTCGCATGACTGACGCGACCGCATGGCAAGGAAAAGCTCCGAATGACGCGACCGCGTGACCCACGCGGATGCGTGACAGAGGCCACGTATCAGAATTTGCAGAAAACGCTCATAACGATTTCTGAAGCCCTTTTTGGCCCAGATCCAAGTACAGACAGCATAGACCAGAGGTTATAAAGTGTGGGAATGCATCCATTCAAAGAGAGCTCGCATATTTTATTTTTTAATGATTTAGATTTAGTTGAGAGGGAGATCTTCTCCCCTCTCTCTCTTAGGATTTAGGATTTCTTCTTGTTTTAAGAGTGACTCTCAATCCAGGTTTTATGTTTTTTTATTTTAGCTTTCTTTTACTTTTATTTATTCCAGCACTTGAATTAATCATTGAATCTATAAATTCTTCCATGTTGCAGACTGTTATTTGAATTAATGATAATTGAGGTATTTTCAGTTTATGATTGTTCTCTTTGATTTAAGTTACCATTGCTTTCCATCTAAGGACATTTTTATTATTCCAGCAATTTTACTTTTTCCCTTTTTGGTCCTGGTTAAGAATTCAGTA
Organism: Arachis hypogaea; assembly: GCF_003086295.3. Lineage (NCBI taxonomy): Eukaryota > Viridiplantae > Streptophyta > Magnoliopsida > Fabales > Fabaceae > Arachis > Arachis hypogaea. The sequence continues at coordinate 141,927,631 of NC_092050.1, read as the reverse complement.
ACTCAACAGTTATTAAACTCAACATAATTGATAATCGTTATCTTGCTAATTGAGCTGAACTTAAGTAATCCCAACCTTTTCTTAGGAAATAAATAGGATTCAAAGGTCAATTTAATTAGTCCCTTGACTTTCCTTTGCCCTAGTAAAGGTTGACCAAGTGGAGTTTAGATTCAACTTTCATTATAGTTGAGAGAGATAACTACGTTGGACCTCCAACTTCTCTTACCTCGCCAAAAGTCTGCTTTACATTATTTATTTATTTTAATTACCATTTATTTTACTTGTCATTTAAATTACTTGCTTCTCATCTTCTAAACCCGGATTACAACCTTTATAGCCAATAATAAGAACATACTTCCTCGCAGTTCCTTGAGAAGACGACCCGAGGTTTGAATATTCGGTTAACAATTTTAATAAGGGGTTTGTTACTTGTGACACTCAAAACGTTTGTATGAAAGGACTTTTGTTGGTTTAGAAGTTATACTTGCAACGAGGATTTATCCGCAAATTTCTAGACCACGCAAAAGTTCTCTCGTCACATTACCATTTCAATGTAGTCTTTTACTTTGTACTTCTATAATATTTTGTTAAGCAACTTTCAAATTTTTTGTCTTTCCTTGTTTATATTATTAGGGTTGAAAGTGAGTAGAGTTGAGTCAAGTTAGATCAAGTTCAAAATCGGCTCATGAAAATTGAGTTCGGCTCACGGCTCGACTCATTAACAATCAACCCTATTTCTTAAACTCAAACTCGACTCACCGAAAGTTCACGAGTTGGCTCGAACTCATTAGTTAGCTCAAATAATAGGAAGATAACCTATAATTCTATATCAATAAATTATAACTTGTATATTTTAAAAAAATTAAAAAAGATTAATTTTGTATATTGTCTATCTATCAATTATATTTTTTATTTATGTCTTACATTAAAATTATTTATACAAAATAAATATAAAATTTTAAATAATTAAGAATATTAATATATATGTAAAATTATATTTTACTATTTTATATATATATATATATAGCTTACGAGCTAATAAACTGAGTTTATCCAAATTTAATCTCGACTCATTTAATTTATGAGCTCAATTTCTAGTTCAAACCCAGCTCACAAGCTCACAAATTCAACTTATCGAACTATTAATAAGTCGAGTTCGAACTGACACATAAGTTGGCTTGACTCATTTCCAACTTTAGTCTAAATATGAATTTCTAATGAAAAACAAATATAACAATAAAAATGATGTCTCATTTTATAATACAACTAATAAAAAGAAATATTTATTGGTGTAAGAACCCATGTCATATAACTGATATAAGGGATAAGATTGAAATTATCATTTTAGTTTGTTTAATTAAATTAATGTGTTAATTACAATAATGGTAACTTATTATATAAGAAATAATATAAAAAAAATTATACCTACAGTTATTTAATTAATAAAAAATAACATGCATTGTTTAAGTCAAAAACTAATTTGTTATAGTTCATTTAAGGATTTATTGCTTATTAATAAATTGTTGTATGCATAAGACAATATTCAAACTCTAACATTTGTTTAAACGGATAAGTAAGTTAATCATTCGACCAATTTAAATTGGTTAAATATTATATTCTTTTAAAAAAAAAGTCAATTCAAAACAAAACAAATGTTAATATTTTGCACATAAAAGATGTATTCCATTTGATTCTTTAGCCACAAAACTTGTGAAGAAATAGACCTTCTCTTCTATCGTAAAACTAATTTGTAAGTAAATACAGCGAAAATATTCAAAAATAAATTTCTCACATACATAAAATAAATTCTTCTCTTGGTCCAACATCATTATTGATTCAAATTAGAAGAAGAAAGAAGTGGATCAAGGCATGCTTCGGTTACCTACTGGAATCCAAATTTCAATTCAATTAATTATTTTTTTGGTAACCGAAAGTCTCATGGTTAATGGACTTTATATTGCAACTCAATTAAGCTCATACTTAAGTAACCAAAAGCAATACGTGACTCCATGTATTGGTAACAGGAAGTGAAAATTAAATTTGATTTAATTATATTAAATTCTCCACACGTTACTTTATGCATTGGGGATTGTTAGTGGGATTTCAATTTCATTTAATCTAACATTCAATGCTTTGTTTCTACTCTCTCTTCTCTCTCTTTGTTGTTTCAGTTGTCACTTCACTCAGGAAAGAAGAGTGAACAAGTTATCAGAGAAAAGAGAAGTTCAGAGAAAAACAGTGAAGCTATGAAGAAGAAAAATGCTAGTTTGATGATGGTCTCTGAAGAAAGAAGATCCAAAGTATGGCGTGGCTAGGATTTTTGCCACTAAGGGCAAGATGTGGTGAAGAAGCTTCAAGATCTCCATGCCTAAAGTAGAAGCAATCCAATTCGGTCATAGAAGAAGATCTCTGAGGTGAAACTTGTTTCCACTTTTGTTCATCCATCACAGAAGGTAGCTATTGTAGCTACGTGGAGGAAGAAGCAAAAATAGAACAGAAAGAGCTGTCAAGGATCAAGAGTTCATCAAGGGTTAGAAATCCTTCTTGGGGACCAAGTCAAGATGGAAGGCTCAGATTGATGAAGCTTGATGAGAAGGGATGAGAGAGAGGTAATTGCATGTTGGTTTTGCTTTTGGTTTTCCTCTCTCTTCTTTCTGTACGAACCGGTTTTGATTATTGAAGTAGAAGAAGGTGGCTTGGTTCAACCGGTTTCAACCTTGGAAGCTTCCCCTTCTATAATAAGGGTGAACGGCCAAGGGTTGAAGTAAAGAGTGAGAGCACACGTTTGGGTTCCCATAGCTCTTTGAGGTGTTTATTCTTCTCCTTCATGGCTTTCATTGAATATTTCTTTTTCTCAGTGAGTCTGTTTGTGTTTCATTGGTAAAAGACAAAATGTGAGATTTTGTAAGAAAAAAGCCAATGAGTGAAAAAAGACAGAAAGTTAAAGAAAAAGCCATTATTATCTCAGAAATTCTTTGTATGTATTTTTGTTTTGTTGTCATGATCTTGAAGGGATTTCCTTGCAAGTTGGGTTAGCACTTTACGGTTGAAAGCTAGATTGAGGTCTAGTCAAGTTCAGGTTGGGGTAGAATCTGGACTTATTCCCTTGCAAGTTGGGTTAGCACTTTGCGGTTGAAAACTTGGTAGTTGTCCAAGTCAAGTTCAGTTTTGGGAATAGATTCTGAACTTGTCCCAGATAGGAATGGGTAGTTCCTAGGGAAGAATTGGTGTATGTAATCTGTTGATTTAGTGAAATTCTGTCACTGTTGTGATGGAGACTGGATGTAGGCTGCATTGCACTTAGCAGCTAAACCAGGATACTTTTGGGTGTGATTCTATCTTTCTCATCTACTCCATTTTTTATTCTGTTGCGTAGGAGACAAAATTGAAAAATATCTCCTAACCAGTTACGAGACAAAAAGAAAATATCTCTTGACTTGTTTTTTTTTTTTTTGAAATAAAAAGCTCAACACAACAAGGTGGAGCATCAACGTCTCAACAGAAAAGTACTAAACAGATAAAATAAAATAATTCCTAATCATCTTTGACAAAAGCCGTCAACAACCCAAAAGATCAAATATCACTCCACTCTTTGTAACTCTTAATCGACCTGTTAACTACTGCAACACCTGATTCTTGGTTCCTGAAAATTCTGTCATTCCTTTTCAACTAAGTGCTCCAAATGATAACAATGAAACCAAACTCACCAATATTCTATTAATTTGACTGCACAATTGACCCCCTGAACCACGTAAACTTACGATCATTCAGCTCTATATCCACCAGTTCGATAAGCTGTTAACACACTAGCATCTTTTCTTTCTTCCAACTGCACAACCTCATTGAAGACACCCATGTAGCAAAAAGAAACCTGACATATTTCCGATAAAAAAGCTCAACTCTTCCCACACTGCAAGCTTCTCTTCCCTTGTATGTGCACCATACACCAAGCAAACAACACAAATAAAATTATTGTTTGTCAATTCCCCTTCTATACATAACCATCTCTCCCCTTTGTAACAATTACTCAACCTAAGCATCATAACATCCCACATTATTAATAAACCTCCAGAAGCACCTTCTGATCCCACAAATTCCAAACTCACCGCATCATTACCCCAAAATTACACTACATCAAACTCAGAAATCACCTCCTTCTTTGTCTCTATCAATCCTAATATATTCACATTATTTTTACTCTTAAATTTTTTTACCATTTTCCACTTTTCAACACCCCCTAAACCTCTCATATTCCACAAACTAAAATCATTTAAAAACTTTATTACACACCTTATTTCGATTTTTAGGGCGGCACCTTCTTGCTTTCTCTTTCTGTTTTGCTTGCCTTCTTTTTTGTGCCAATACTTCATTCTGAGCTTGGAGAATAGCCATAATGTCCTCATCCTCGTCATATAAAATAGCTCCTGATTTGACAGCCAGATCCCAAGCAGCCCTATTTTCAGCCATATTTTTATCCCAACTTCCTCCATGTTCATCTTGATTAATTTCACCGTTTGCATCCTGCTCTGAGTCCTCCGAATCTTCCAAGTTCCTTACGACTCTTTCATCATCCAACCCAATTTTTTGCACTACTGTATTCTCATCCTCTAAATCTGAATCTTGCACTGCATCACTCCTCATCAGACATATGCCAACATGCTGCTTACCACTCTCGTCCAAACTAGCGTAGATCTCATTAACTACACCTAGTGGAATGTTTTTCTCCGCTGTGCTGTTCGAACAATTCTCCGCACCTCCGCCAATCTCTTTTCCAGCTTGATTCTGCTCATCGAGTGTATAAGGGGCTTCATGCTCCTCCCTGCCCTCCACGCCATCAAGTTCAGCGCGGACATTATCACCTCTGCCACTAGCAGCTGACTTCCACACTGCTCCCAGATCTGCCTCATCGGCGCTGTTCATCGTGGCATCAACCCCATGAATTCCATGACTAGCCACGCCCCTCTCGTCACCGTCGCCTGTAGCAGCTAGCAAGGAGGCCCTTTTAAAACGCACAATGACGTACTCTCCGTCGCACTACACAGCCACTTCGCCGCCATACTCCACTAACATATTGGGCCTTATATGCTTCAACTCAGCCCTAACTGAACTTTTGTTCAACACCAGATCAACCCCTTCTTTCTGTTTATCCCCGTATTCCCAAGTCTCTATTTTTTCAGAGATTGCTTCGTTGCTGATTGTTTGAGATCACATAGATTCCGCACTCACCATAAATCAAAGGATTATCCGTTCACGTTTTCAAAAAACCATCATGCTACTCATCCAAATCCTCAACAGCAAATACATTTCTATCCTTGTCATGCTCTGCCTCCCGTAGCCCATGTGGCATCATTACCACCGCATCCCATCCCACCTCCAACGGTTCCCTCTGAATGTCTAGTTCTTCACTTTTATGGTGTTCCAAGACAACTCTCTCTTTCTCGTTCACCTCAAAATTCTTTTCTTTGATTTTTTCTTGTTTTCCATCAAGAGACTCCCTGACATCTTCATCGTGTGAAGTAGTTTTTCCCCGGACATCAATCTTCCTCCTGTACTTAGCCTCACCCACAAAGATCTCTTTGCTCCTTAATCGCATTCCATTCATCTCTTTGATGGCCTTTAATGCACCTCCTTTTGTAGTATACCTGATAAAAGCAAACAGATGGATCCGGCCATACTTCTCCTTACGTGCCAAATAGATGTCATTTATCCTTCCTGTCCACTTGAACATATGAAACAATTCATTCTTCGAAACATTGTCAGGTAAATTATCCACAAAAATTGTGAATGATTCACTCTCCAATCGGAGATACGCTTCCCAATTCTAAATCCGTGGATCTTTTTCAACATGAGGCTGTCTAACTTTATCCGGCAGAGACAGACTTTAGGGGGGCGAGTGGAGGCCTCGACCCCCCTAACTTTTTTAAAAAGAAATTAATAATAATAAGTTATTAAGTATGATTTATTTTTTTAAAATGTATTTAGTATTTAGTCTAGTATAAATAAAAGTTTAGTCTAATCTAAATATTAATGATTTCTAATATCTAAAAAATAAGTAACAATATTAAAAAAATCTGAAAAAGATATTATTACTAATATTTTTTAATTAAACAAAATTTTTCAAATCCCATAAAGTGGATTATTTTTCTTCTTGCGATCGTCCTTCTTGATTCATTTGGTATTAATTCTCGCTGTTTCAACTGCTATAACTGAGAATTGTGAAGAATAACTCAAAAACAAGATGAAAGATGAATTTTTTGCTAATTGTCTTTTAATTATATTAAAAAGAAAATTATTGAAAAATTTGACACAGATTCTATTATTGATAAATTTTATGATACGAAGAATTGACCACTTCATTAGTAAAAAGTACATGCATTTTTTGTACTTTAAAATATATTCTCTATCGATATATTTTTATAATACATCTTACATTATATAATTTTTTGCATAATTTTTAATATCATATATGTTATTGCCCCCTCCCCCAATAATAATATTTCTAGATCCGTCCCTGTTTATCCCGCCTTACATTAAACATAGATAGATTATAGAGTATCAGGAGTGCTTACTCTCATACTTTTATTGAAGCACCATTCTGCCAGTCTTTTTCTCTGATTGTGTCGCAGGTGGGGTTGTGCGGCGCGGATGTAGTGACTCTCGGTGGCTGGGACGGCTTTAGGGTTTTCAAACGGCTTATGAGACAAAAGCAGAAATATCTCCTGAAGCTATTTTAAAAGGCAGAAAGTAATATTCAGCAAAAAGAGGAACTAAGATTCAATCCCCCTTCTCTTAGCCACTGATTACCATCAAATAATAATAATAATAATAATAATAATAATAATAATAATAATCAAAGATATTTATGAACAAAAGTACAATCTTTTCGTAACATGAAAAAGATAGAATATGACAACAACTTTTTTTTTTTAATAAAAGAAACTAAAATGATCATGCAAAGGAAAGGAAGAAAGAAAAAAAAGATTGCAAATCGAAAGAATTGGAATGAGACCAAAATAAGAATGAATTGCACTTTTTATTGTTGAAGATAATCAATATATCACATGCATAAAATTTTTAAAAAATAACAGAAGATAATTGGAACATCTAAGTCTATTACCTAAGTTCAACATTTTTAAATAGGCCCTAACAATCATTTAACTTATAATTAACACATTAATCAATAGAGACACTAACATATGCTCAAAAAAGTCCACAAAACTAACCCATCAAATCCCATACCATATATTTTTTTGTAGCCTAACAAAATAACAAGCTCAATAAAATAACATGTCCACTAATTAACATTAAATTATAGCAATTGATTATCATGAAAAAGACAAAATCTGTCCCCTACAGTTGTTATCACAGTGGCTACTGCTTCAAAGGTAAAATTTAGATAAAGCAAAGGGTGTGTGTTGCTTAGCCAAGCTAAACACATAAGATCCCTACATATAGATATTTTTCTTCATCTATGCCATAGAACTTTCCAAAGATAAATTAGACCACATTCGAGAGAATAAAGGGTTGCCCTATTCATCTAGTTCTATCGGAGACGAGGGTGAAGCTGCGATTTCTTAAGGTGAGTCTTTCCTGTTTTCGAAATTTTTTTTGTTCTTAGCATTTTAGCCAACGTGGCAGTAGAGTGCCAAATCATCATTGTATTTGCTAAGGCAGTATTAAAAAAGAGTCCAAAAATTACAATGGTATTCGAAACTTAATCTCGAAAACCCCTAAAATAAAATTAAAATTTGAGAAACTAAATTAGTAAAAGTCGTGATTTTTTGACAACACTAAAAAATTTATCTCATATTGACAATGTAATTTTTGAATAGCCATATATAAAACTCCTCTCTCAATTCTCATCAATATCCTTCTCCGTATTAAAAAAAAAATGTTGACTTCGAAATCCATCACCTTAATCCTTTTAGATGTAACTAGATTGATTCCATTATTGTCTCAATTGTACCCTCACTAAATAGCGGATCCGCTAGAATACTCCCTATCAAACTTCGAGAGAAAATTTGTAGGCTCTCTCTTCTATCACTTTTTTTTTTTATGAAAATAATGTCTTTATCATTCTTCTTTTCATTCTATTGAAATTATAGTAATGTTTATCACTGTTTTCAACTATTACTCCTGTATTAAAGACACTCTTACTGATTTGTCAAGATAAAAACCGTCTAAAATAGACAATAAAATTAACTCTATTTTCATTCTATTGAAATTATCGTAACGTTTATCACTGTTTTCAACCATCACTCCCGTATTAAAGATACTCTTACTGATTTGTCAAATAAAAATCGTCTAAAATAGACAATAGAATTAACTCTATCTAAGAACTGTTAGTAGAGCACCATTATATTTAGAGTTTAATTTAATACAACGATAACATAATAAATTAGATTTTCTCTCATCATAATTAACTTGTGTAATCACATGATCATGTATCATATATTTTCTTTTATTCCAAATTTATGTGATAAATATTTGGAATAATACATGGTTCTATATAAACTTTACATGCTAACTCTAACTCCTAACTTTACATGGTTCTAATAGCTTAATCGGTTAATCACATTAACATTTTTCTATGCTTTTGCCTATATTAATATTTTGGCTAGGGATGGCAAGACTCTCCAAGACGCGAAAATCTCTCAGGAGATTGCTCCGAATGGGAATCCGACTGTGGAAAAATTTTTTCACGGGAATGGAGATGGGACAAAATTCTCCCGAGGCAAAACTCCTAATCTTCATTTACATAACCTTTCTTCAATTCAGAGATCCCTAACGCTATCCATACTCCATCCAACCTCTCTGCAGCCACCCCCTCGCCACTCTCCCTTCTCACCGCATCGTCACACCTCACCGTGCCATCACCCTCACCGCGTCGTCGTACTTTCTATTTGCGGCGTTCCTTTTCGTAACTCTGTCGTTGTGTCTATTCTCCTCTCTGTTGCCGCCTCTCCCACCTCGTCCACTACTTTGTCCTTTGGCTCGTCATTGCGTCCCCTCACTGCGTCATTTCGAAAGAAGTTACCATCGTGTCATTTAGACTTTTTGTATAAAATCTTGCTGTTTTTATATATGATGGATACTTGCAACTCTAATCATATGGAAACTATCAGATAGATGGGAAATGGGCCCCGTGAAAAATGAGGGTGGGGAGCAATATTTTCCACGGCAAAAAATGGGGACGAGAATGGGAAACAAATCTGAAGGTGGAAATAGGGAGCAGTGAGGCATCCTCACCCCCGCCCTGCCCCGTTGACATCCTAATTTTGGCATAGTTTCTGTTTTCCATGCTTTTTCCCTTTTTTTTTTTTTTTTTTTCCGGTTGGGGGGACCAATCTAATATTCTTCGTCTACCGAATAATTTCAACAGTAAAGTGGAATCTTGGGAAGGGTTTTAAAAAGGCCCTAATCTAGAGATGCATCCAAACCCAAATTTAAAAGTTCGCTACAATACCCTACTAAATCCCTAATTTCTTTTGCTTCTCCTTGGACTTTTCACTTTATTACATTGCCTTTCCCTTATGGTCTTGGACCCCCTATATTTTTAAACCAAACACCATAAGTAAGGCTTATGGGCTTCCACCAAGAATTCTTTTAAAAAAAGAAATGTGTAGCATCGCACATGCGTGATCGATGATCGTTAATTGTAAAACAAATTCAGGTACAACCAAAACAAGGAAAGAAAAGCCATGATTAATACATATCAAATCGGTTTCCAAACAAAGTTTAATCATCAAACCAATTTTTAACTTTTTACTTCATTAGATAAATTAGTTATTGCGTCAGATTTTCTTGTTTGAGGTTAATAATATAAGTTTAGCTAAATCAATTCCATCGTTACATATAAGTTCATCCACATAGATGGGCTCCTTTAGCATTTAGCAAAACATGAAGCTTGTTTTATCTATTAGAGTAAAGAATTAAAAACTAATTTGATAGTAAATATTTGTTAATAAGTAAAGTGTTGAACTAATATCTTCTTTATCTATAAGAATAAATCACAAAAATAATTAATAATTAATTTATTAAATAATAAGATAAATAAAAATAGATAATATCTAATTAATTAACACAACCAACACAGTACATTATTGGCGCATAATTCGTATATTATAAAATTTTATTTTAAAAATTGTGCTGTGTTGAGGTAAGATGAGATAACATAAAATAAAAAAAATACTACATTTAACTTAAAATTTTAAAATGTTAAATTAATGTATTTTTTATTTTATAAAATTCTCACTTCTTTTTGGTGTCTCTTATTTTATAAAATTTTCACTTTTTTTGGGTGTCTTCTGTGAGTCATAATCAAAATCAGACTCATACTCAAAAACATTTTTACTTTTTTTGAAGATGGGTGCAATATAAACGGTCTTCTTTTTTTTGTTGCTTTTTTTTTTCTTCCTTTTTTCTTTATTTTGTCTTTTGATTAATCTCTCAACTATGCTCTTCTCGTGATGTCCTTAAAACAAAAAAAAATATTAGCATAATATATTTCAAACAAACACACCAAAATTAAAATAATAAAAAAATTTGTTGAGTTACCATTTCATCCTTATTCTATTTTTTGAACCAGCTTCTCTCTAGTCCAATGTTACACTCATGGTGGTCCTGAAATTCTATCCACCGACTTATTTTTGTTTATGGATTTATAAAAATATATGATCATCAGTGCAATGAGGCATTCATCAACTGCATATTTGGTTTCAATTTATGTCCTCTGATACTTTTGATGAGAAAGTTGAGCACATGAACAGTCTAATTCTATTCTCGTATTGTGTCCAAGTGAAGAATGGGTGGCATGTGAACTGAAAAAATATTGTTTATTGTTGTCAGCAATAAGAAGCACTTCTGGATGTAGAGATGAATGTCCTCTTGAATTTTAGCTGATTTTTTGGCCCATCAACACTCATGTCAATCATAGACTTTGTCAATTGTGACAAAGTATAGCCTTTGAAGTTTTCAATAACTTTCTTTTGCTCCTCATTATTTTTTTTATTTTTTAATTTTGCTTGGATAACACTTCCATACAACAACAGTAAAAATATTTTAATAACACAAATAATTCAAAAAATACCGAAATTTGATTTACAGAATAGATTACAAAATGAATTTTTACCATATGCATTCAAGCCAATGGCATATTCTATTTTTTTAGGGGTGATCTCGATTACACCGTACCACGTGTGTAGTATGTTATTATACAAATAAAATAAATATGTCAATTCTTTTAGGAGCTTATGCGGCACATTCAAGGCAGGATACATGTCTAGCAAATTTCTATTCTTCGACAATAGCTTTCTTGTCATTGCTCATGCTGTAACACCCTACTACACAAAACCTTACGCTATAGTCATAAATCAGAGGTGATGAGACATTATGACACCTAGAAGTAAAATACATACATAGTATTCAAAAAATAATAATATAGTGTATATCTCTATTATTTTTATACACAACATTTCTTGCTTTAACGTTTCGTGTGTGAACGATTGTCGCTTTGTTTATCTTTTCCTGACATGCTGCTAGCTATATTATTATTCTTCGAATACTATGTATATATATTTTTTTAGGTGTCATAATGTCTCACTATCTCTGATTTATGACTATAGCGTAAGGTTATGTATGGTAAGATGTTACACAAGTTGTGGAATATATCATAATTAAATGGATCTTGTGGAGTATCTCAAATCATGAGTTTTTTGTAAATAAATGAGAATTATGTTACTTAACTATATTTATACAAAAAAAAATTTGAGTTGTTCTAACATATATATGCTTACATTATATTTTGGACCTTCTTTTTTTGCGGTGCTCTTCTCAGCAACTTTTTTTATTGTCATTTTTTCTGTAAGAAATAAAAAATTAGGTTAATAGATAACAACAACACCAAGTGAATCTCAATTCACATGAAATACATCGAAAGACAAACCAAATATACCACTATTATTTTTTGATTGCATTACACAATGTCAGTTCAAAAAGATATGCAACTCAATCAAACATGTACAAAATAACACCAAAAGCACTACAACAAAATTTTATGGGCTAGTTACCACAATTCTATGAACAAAGTTCCTCAAAAATGGAAACACATACAAATCACTCACACATGCAAAAAAAAATAAAAAAATAGAAGCACTACAACAATATTTTGTTGCCTATTCATAAAAAAAAGAAGACAACAACACTAAGTACACCTTAATTCACATGAATTACCCTGAAAGACAAATCAAATACACTGTTATTATTTATTGATTACATCACCCAATGTCAGTTTAAAAACACATGCAACTCAATCAACACATGCACAAAATGACACCAAAAGCACTACTACAACAAATTTTTATAGACTAGTTACCACAAATTCATTACCAAATATCTCCAAAATAGACAAAAACACATGCAAATCACTCAAACATACAATATATATATATATATATATATATATATATATATATATCACAGAAGCACTACGACAACATTATGTGGTCTAGTTACAATAAAAAGAGGACAACAACACTAACTACACCTCAATTCACATGAATTACACTGAAAGACAAACTAAATACACCGCTATTATTTATTGATTGCATTATCCAATGTCAGTTCAAAAACACATGCAACTCAATCAAACATGCACAAAATGACACCTGAAGCACTTTAAGAAAATTCTATGGATTAGTTACAACAAATGCATGAATGGACAAAAACACATGCAAATCACTGAAACATGTAAAAAATAAAATCAGAAGCACTATAAACACATTCTGTTGCTTAGTTACAACAAAAAGATGACAACAACACCAAGTGCACCTCAGTTCAGACAAAATACACCGAAAGTTTGTTACTGATTATTACATATGAACTCAGTTCAAAACATGCAAACACTCAAACATGCACAAAAACACATTTAAATCCCTCAAACACATGTAGATATAGGTTAAACTATACGAGATACACTGCGTATCATTTTTACACCAACCTAACAATGTTATCACCAAATGAACAGTATAATGAGAATATTAATATGTACTTTAACACAAGAATACAAAATGAATCTTACTAAATAAACAGAAATATGACTATCTAGTATTTCGCGATCGAAAATACAAAAGAGAAAAGTGAAAAAACTGGACAATTACTGAACAGTACCTTCAATAATCTTTTGTCTTCTATTTCTATATTTTTTGGTGAAGATTTGGAAGGTAGCTTTGAAATTTCCTTCGGTTTTTGCGAAGATTTTGAGAAGTTTTTGACAGATTTTAAGTTTAATCGTTTCAGTTTTGATCGAGAGAGAAAAAACGTTTTTTGTATTAATGTTTGCGCTATTAAACAGTTATGGGAATACGTATTTACATGCTCTCTAATTTAAAGTTAGTTTTTGTTGAGTTTAAGTGAACTTGATTGAATCTAATGATAAAAAATAATTGTATGCGCAGCATAACTAATAAATAAATAAATTAGTGTTGCCTAATAATTAATATGAAAGTATGGACAAACATGACATATTGCAAAGTAACTAAACTGCAATTTACTGTTGTTATCTTAAATGGATCTCTAAATTTAATCCAATCTCGCTATATATACCCTCTTTATATATAATAAATATTATGTTGACACTAATATTTTGTTAACAATTATATACGGGTTGATCTCTTTGTTTTATTAATTAAAAATAATTTAAAATATGTGATTAATTTATAATATTATATATGGATATAAAAAAATGTTTAATGTATAACTATAAATAGTATTTTAAAAATATATTTTAAACATAAATATAAAAAAATAGATATTTTTCGTATATTGTAAGAATACATACTCTAATTATTCACTTATTACATTTAATTAATATTATATATTAATAAGGGAAATCTAAACTTTGCCAATATAAATAAGTGAGAATATTGGATTTACCATTGTTATGGTAAATGGATCTCCAAATTTAATAATGTTTGAGACAAATCAGATGACAAAAGAATTAAAATGTTTGTCTGCATATCCGTTATTGCAGTAAATTACCATTATTAGCTTCTTTAAAGAATTATTGTATATATAATAGGCTAGGGTATGGTCTTTCAATGAGTAGATAGTGAAGGATGGTTGTTGTTGTATGAAGAATAAGAATGATGGAAGAGAAAGGTTTGGTGATGGTGGATCAGAAGAATTGCGAAAAATGAGATATGAAAGTAAAATTGTATATTTTTTTTTTTGGTTCGTAAGTAAAATTGTATATATTGAAATGGCAATAATTTTATATATTTAAACGATAAATATAACTTAAATTTTATTTTAAATATTAGAAGTAAAATTAACTTAATTAAATTAAATGATAGATATTAGAAACAAAAAGCATATAATACTTAACCCTACAAATTAATTAATTAAACAAAAGAATACACATCAAATAGGCAGAAATTATTTTTAATATGAAAATAAAAATAGTGTTTTGGTTGAATATTGACATTTGAAGTGTATTACAATATTGTGAAAATTATTCAACACGTTTTCACGTATTTCAACACGTTTTCACGTATTTCAACACGCCCCCACATGTGTTGGTCAAGATGTTGCCACGTGTTCAACACGTTCCCCACGTGTTGCAATACACCCCCTTATATGTTAACTTTTCATCTACAAAATTCACCTACCTGTAATTACACTAAATAATCCCATTTCTAACAAAAATACCAATATTTTTTTCATATAAAAAAAAAAATCAGCCTCAAATAGGAGAGAACTAGCCAGGTGACAAGTAAGAAACCCAGTGTTGATATGTGGAGGCTTCTTCAATGGGAATCCAAGATTCCTAAATTATAGATCATGACCATTGGAAATTTGAATATATGGTTGATATCAAACTTTTATACTTATAATAATTATATTTATCTTTAATTACTTATTTTAAAAAAGCAATTTTATTTGAATACATATACTCTTTTTTTTTTTTTTCTGTTTCTTCTCTCTTGTATTCGACACTACAATTCACATACGACGTTGTCATCATTAATATAAAATTATTTATGTATTTTTATTTAATTTAAATTTTTATGAAAAATAATTCATAATATAATATCAGAATGTCTGTAACAAAAGTGTAATATTCATATAAAACTCATTTTAATTTGCAATGGACATTTTATAGTGTTATTTTATTTGTTAATTTTGTTATAAAACTTAGCAAGGTCCGATATTCAAAGTTAGTTAATTGTTACACAAAAGATGAAACTTCACAGGTCACATACAACATGCTCCTATGAGTACTAGGGTTGGTACCATACTATATATACGAAAAGCTAAGGAGCAATGACCAAATATATGTCCTACTTCTTTTTCTTTTAGAAAGGGGATCCAATCTTTTCTAACAATCAATAATTTTGCCATTCGAAGATTCAATCAATTGGGTTACCATAAGACAAATATATGAATACTATTTTGATGTCATGCATGTGACCCTCCATTTTTGAAAGACAGAGCAATGCATCATATTGACGCCACATCTTCTCAATTATTTAATTTTGTGTTGTGCCCTACATATTCCATTATTATAAAATTGTTGGACGCATTATGTACTATTACACTCAGGCATGTGATGCTCCTAATCGTGCAATGCCTCGCCAAGTCTAGGCCACAATGTTAATTCAGATACTTATTACTTGGATCCTGCATTGCTGCTTCTACGAAATAATACTTTATTTTTGTTTATATTTAATTCATTGAATGATTTATCCAATTAATTAGATGAAAAATATTAAAAGGCTATTATAATTTATTATTTTTTGTCATTAATATTTAAAAATATAAAATAAAATATATTATTAAATTATTAGACTAAAAAAAATTGAATTAATGACTATTTGGCTAATATTAATGATCTCCTAATATTTCTTAAATTGGATTTGTGATACTAATTAATTTTGTATAAAATTTGTTGATTTTTGGAAAATAGAAATAATAATTTATCAATAATACTATGTGACTAATAAATATTATCATTTTAAGTTAATACTTGATTAGTAATAATTTACATCCATATTTATAGGTATTTACATAAAAAAATATATAAAATTTATAATTATATTTATCAAAATTTATATATATAAGTCAATATAATTTACATTCATGTTATTCAGAATTAACATATATAAATGAATAAAATTTATTTATTAAAGATAATTTAATTTTTATAATATTATAACTAAAATTACTAAAAGGGAGACACTCCGATAAAAATACTTAAAACGTCTTTTTTTAAAGATGTTTGTTATTAACTAAAAATTAATACATATAATTTATTAAACTATATTATTTTTGTCAAAATTATATCAGACAAATTGATTTGATAAAAAAATTGGTAAATCAAGCTTTGAACTGATTTAAATTAATATTCTTTTTTATAGAAAATGACTACAATAACCTTATTATAGAAAATGACTAAAATATTTTTATTATATACTTTTTTAGTTTTAAAAATCCTAAATTCTAACTCTATAACGACACCAAGAAAAAAAAAAGAGTTAGAATTTAGGGTTCTTAATATATATATATATATATATATATATATATATATATATATTAGTCATTTTTTATAATAGAAATATTGTAATTATTTTTTATAAAAAAATATTAATTTAAACTGATTTAAGATATAATTTATCGATTTTTTGACCAAATCAATTTATCTAATCTAATTTTAATAAAAAAATAACATAATTTAATTAATTATATGGATTAAATTTTAATTATTTAAAAATATCTTTAAAAAAAAACGTTTTAAGAGTCTTTATCTACTAAAAACGGTCGTTTTCCTAAAATTTCTGATAATTTAATAATTTTGGTCCCAACTAATTGACGAGATGATATTTGAACAAAACTTATCCCTTATTTCACCTAAATCTAGCAAATCAAAATCATGAGAAACTTGTGGCCCAAAATCTGCATTACCAAACTCATCATCAATGTTGGGAGAAAGAATCACTTGGAAGACATCATAGATAGCATTTAGCGATCACATTTTTCTGGAATAAAGCAGGTCACGATTAATGGTACTCTTCTTCGATCTTCTTTGAGAAATCATATTGCTATATCTTTCATGAGTTTTTGAGTTTAAGTAAATATGACAAGTTCAAATTTTGTCTTATATATATAAATTTATTAGTCAATTATAAACTTTTAAATAAGAAATTATTGGGTCGGTACATGAAGTAGAAAATCAAATATATAACAGAGTCCAAGATACAAAGACATGCATCAAGCGTAGTTCACATTTTATCACCAAAGTAAGAGAATATTTCTAAGATTCTCATGTTTCTTTCATGCAGTACATGATGGGATCTTAAAACGTTGTCGATTTCTAAAGAAAAATAAAAAGCGAAGAATAGATGATGATTCTTCTTACCCGTTTTGTGGGCCATGTTTTCTCTTCTCATCTGTTCTAATTTTATAGATATTGAGGATTCGATAATATAAAGAGCGAGTTTTATTGATGTTTACTATTTATTGAAATTTTTGCTAAAAACTCGAGTGATAATTAATTTCACGTGAAGTTTATAGATCACAATCGTTAAATAATTTGACATATTTAATTAAATTATCGAGTCTTAATAATTATTAATTTCGTATAAAGTTAATTATACTTAAATTTTTATTATAATTTTTTAATGTAATAAAATTAAGTAATTTAATTATAAAATTTCAACATTTTACATACAATAGAAAAATAATAATGCCATTTTCATTTTTAATATAGTCTCTTTTCATATATTTTTTTATATTTTATATATTTGTATAAATTTATAAAAAACAATTATCAACGTATGAGCGATATTATCCTTTCACTTACAATATTAATTAATCTAATAAAACTTTATGAAAATTCAAGTTAATTTGTTATGCAATTCCGTTAGGGAACCAAGAGCGGGTTCAGCCAATTCCTGCCAACTTTTTAATGGACTGGATCTCGAAGCTCGTTTTAATAAAAATAAGTTAATATATATAGATGTTTCTTTTTCATACTAAATAGATGTTCTTTTATATATTTTTTGAATTTTTTTGTATTACAAATGTAAATATCTTTATTTCTTTAAGAATTTCATAGTTTTTTTTAAATCCTATAGATATAAAATATAACTGGATATTTCTTTTGTTAAACATTAGGATGTTTTTTTTTTCATATTAAATGAATTTTTTTTTGTTTATATTTCTATTTGTTCAAGAACAACTCGTGCTCCACCACTCCTTCCTTAAACAATTCCTGAAGCTGAACCAAGTGCAAGGCAGAGACCGATTCGAAGACCTGTGCCGCTTGCTGCAGGAGATGCTGCAGAAGATCAATGCATGAGTGGATTCCATGGAGCAAGGCACTCCGATCCGTCACAAACAGAGTTCTCCGACGTCGCCAGTGGCTCGCAGGGGAGTAGAACCGTGTCGGAGCAGTGGAGAAAATTGGAACTCCGATTTTTCGCGATGAGAATAATGCGATGACTTGGATTGAGTGTCTGGAGCAGTTATTGCTCAGAGCGGTACCAGAAGAGAAGTGGATTGCGGTGGCGATGGTCGCGCATGGAAGGCCGCGCGTTCACGTGGTTCCAATGATGGAAATTGACCGCGCCGACGCTGATAATGAGAGAGAGGGGTCTATGTGTGGTTGTTGAGGTGGGTAGGTTAATGTGAGAGAGAAGATGGAGATTTTTATAGGTTTTAATAATTAGGTTTACTTAATCAGTTTTAAATTTTTTAAATTTTAAATTTAAAAAAATTAAAATTAATTATTAATAATTATAATTAATTGAATTGTTCACTTTTTGGCTGATTAGACACTTAGTTTCCTATACTTTTTCTTTGTTATATTATCATAATATTTTATTTATATAATTATTGTTTTAAAAATAAATATTATTATTAATTAGATTAAATATCTGACCTATCTAGTAAAAGTTCAAATTATCTCAAATTTGATAAATATAATTTAATTATTAAATAATATGAATATTCAAACGGTTGAATTTGGAGTTTTTCAAACATGACATAGAGTAAATGGATGTAGTTGGAGAAGAATAATATTTCTACCATGAAAAAAAAAGAGATTATAAATAGATACAAGAATAAAAGAGGGTGAGGTATTAGCCACAAAAAAATATAGTATCATTAAGGCTAGCTTAAGAATATATATTAATAGTGTAAGATGTGACATTATTAGTTACAAGATATAATAACCTCTTTTTATATATATACATCATTACTATTATTTTGCTCCTATTTCCATTTTTCGAATTAATATGTATTTCATTTTGGTAAGATGCTTATTACATATGCAAGATTTACTTTTATGTAACAACTATTTCTTTTTTAATTTTTTTTCCTTTTTAACTACTATAGCTCTCGTCTTTTAAAAGGATTAATGACAAATAATGGTCCCTAAAAAAATCATGCATGTGTCAATATATGATCTCTGAAAAATTTAATACTTTAAATTAGTCACTAAAAAGTATCACAGTAAATCAAATTTGTTCTTCTGAAATAAGTTAAATAATGAATTGTTACAAGATATGTATATTAGACTGCGTTTGTTTCTGATAACAGGATAAGACAAGACACTTGTTACCTAGATTATTTCTTTATCAATAATAGGTTTACCATTGTAATTATTTTTTAGTGAGAGTACATAAAAAGTACATAGTATATAAGGTGTAATAACTAAACAAATATTTTCTAAGGGGATTTTTTATTCTCTCCAACAATGAGAAGAACTTATTTCTCTCCCTCTCTTAATCCCTTCTGGTTCATCAAACCATCAACATCACAGCTTGAACAGCTTAGGGCATGAGATTTTCTTCATGGTGCGATGAGCGTGGAGAGCAAGTAAGCTGTGAATCAAATTATTCAAAAAAAAAGTTGTGAATTGAGATCAATCCAATTTTGCCATTTTCTTTCTATCCCTAATTTTTCTTTCGACATTTTCTTTCCCACATTCTTACCTCTTCTTTCAAACTCATCCAATAGAGTTTCATGAGAGGCTATTTCGCAAGATTCTTTCTTGGTGAACATAGCTGTTCCGATCAACGAGTTGGAAGGAAGAAGATCTGAATCCCTATTACTCTGTGATTCATTGATTTCTCAAAATAGCAAACATGGCAAACAGATCCTCCCATTGCAGAGGTCGTGGAACTACATTGGCTTGCTCTTATTGCAACAAGCAAGGCCACACAGAAGATGTATGCTATAAGAAGCATGGGTACTCCTCCCATTTCTATCAATGGCAGCAACATAACACCACCATCAATCACGTGATCACTGAGGGGCATGATGATATACTCAGTGACAAACAATCCCAACTCAATTGTCTCCAAGAGAACACTAGAATATCAAGATCTGGATTCACTCCAGAGCAAAGATTTGCCTTGTTAGAGTTGATCAAAGACAAAAGTGTGCAGCAACAACCTCATAATGCAAATCAAATTTGACTAATTCCATTCAAACTTCCACTCCAGGTAAAACCATTGCATTACATTTTAATGCCAGAATTATGAGCATTATCACTCCAAAATCTGCACTATGGGTCATTGATTCCGGTGCAACAGATCATGTGACTTTTGACTTAAAAGATTTTGTAAATTTTTAAAATATTGATCCAATCAATGTGATATTGCCAAATGGGACCAAAACTGTTAGCACCATCATTGGCACAATCACATTCTCTAAAAAATTTTTTCTCAAAAATGTTTTATACATTTCTTCTTTTGATTTTAAACTGATATCTGTGTCAAAGTTAACCTCAAACTTACATTGTCAACTGTTAATCAATGATAAGTGTTGTGAGATACAAGATAGATCCACATCAAAAATGATTGGCATTGCTGAGTGTATAGAAGGGTTATATACAATGAGTAGAGAACCATAATTCTCTCACTTTCCCCCTCTTCTAACAAAGCAAGCTTCATTGGTGGCAACTACGACTACTACTCATCCCACCACACCTTCACACAATGAGCACAACAACATTTGGCATCTTAGATTAGGACACATACCCATGCATAAATTGATTTTTCTGAAGAAGTATTATCCTTTTATAGATTGTATTGCTTCAAAATTTCCTTGTGATTCATGTCATTTTGCAAAACAAAAGAAATTATCTTTTAATATTAGTACAACTAAAATAAAAGATTGTTTTGACTTAGTTCATATCGATATCTGGGGTCCTATTTCTATCCCTTCCAATGAAGGACATAGGTATTTTTTTTACTGTGGTGGATGGCAAGAGCAAATTCATTTGGATTTTTTTATGAAAACTAAATCTGAAGCATCACAATTGGTTATTAATTTTGTGAATTTTGTCAGAGTACAATTTGAAAAACAAGTTAAGTGTATAAGGACCGACAATGGGCCAGAGTTTACTCTAAAATCCTTTTTTGCATCAACTGGAATTTTACACCAAACTTTTTGTGTAGAAACACCAGAGCAAAACGGGATTGTAGAGAGAAAACACCAGCATATTTTAGGTGTTGCTAGAGCACTGCTATTTCAATCAGGAATTCCACATTATTTTTGGCAATACGCAGTTACTCACGCCATTCACCTAATTAATAGGCTGCCCAGCACTAACCTGGATAATGCTAGTCCTTATAAGCTTTTGTATGGTAACTTACCTGACCTTTCATATTTAAGAGTATTTGGTTCTCTTGCATATGCCTCCACATTAACAAATTCTAGAACAAAATTAGACCCAAGAACCAGAAAAACAGCTTTTCTTGGTTTTAAATTAGGAATAAAGAGTTTTTGACTTATTGATTTAAAATCAAAGGAAATTTTCATATCCAGAAA
The DNA here is from genome assembly GCF_003086295.3 of Arachis hypogaea. NCBI lineage: Eukaryota > Viridiplantae > Streptophyta > Magnoliopsida > Fabales > Fabaceae > Arachis > Arachis hypogaea. The sequence goes on along the minus strand of NC_092050.1, from coordinate 141,905,797 downwards.
TGTAATTTTTTATGAAACACATTTTCCATTTTTACATTCCACTAGCACTGATATTTCTGTGGTACCCATTTGTACTCCACAATGCATTGATCTTTTTCAATATGATACACCATCCACACATCATTTGCAATCACCCACACATACCACACTCATAAATTCAAATGAACATTTCTCAAGCTCAATGCACTCACCAATTTCCTCACACACCATTACACCCATTACCACACCACACACTAACAATGCACTTGCATCACAACACTCTGACATCACACATGATTGCATTACTAGAAAGTCTGAAAGAGTCAAGAAACCGCCTGCTTATTTGAAAGACTATCATTGTATGACAACCCACACAACTCACTCTAGCAACGTTGCCAACTCTAACTCTTTATATCCTATCTCACAACACTTGTCATATGATAAACTAACCCCAAAATATAAGTCACTTTCTCTAGCCATCACCTCAAATCAAGAACCTAGCACTTATGAGGAAGCGGCTGCACATGAATGTTGGAGAAAGGCAATACAAGATGAATTGACAGCTCTAGATCAGAACAGAACTTGGTGTCTCACTAAACTCCCAAAAGACAAGAAGGTTGTGGGTTGCAAATGGGTTTTTCGGGTAAAATTCAATCCTGATGGCACCATAGAGAGGCACAAAGCGAGGCTAGTTGTAAAAGGATTCACTCAAGTGCAAGGAGTAGATTATGGTGATACTTTTAGTCCAGTTGTCAAAATGACTACCCTACGAGTAATGTTAGCATTAGCAGCGGCAAAGAAATAGCATTTGAAACAGCTGGACGTCAACACTGCCTTCCTTCATGGAGATTTGGACAAGGAAGTTTATATGAAGATACCACCCGGTTTGGCTGTGTCACAACCAGGTTTGATTTGTAAATTGCAAAAATCTCTATATGGGCTTAAGCAAGCAAGCAGGCAATGGAACATTAAACTCACTCAGACTCTTGTGGATGCTGGTTATAAGCATTTTTTTTATGATCATTCACTCTTCATCAAGAAACAATCTGAAAGCTTCACTGCCATTCTAGTATATGTTGATGACTTGGTTTTAACTGGGAATGACATTGGTGAAATCAATTCCATCAAGCAAGATTTGGATGACAAATTCAAAATAAAGGATCTTGGTGATCTCAAATACTTCTTGGGAATGGAAGTAGCACGCTCTAACTCTGGAATTCACATTTATCAGCGGAAGTACACCATGGACCTTCTCAGAGATTTTGGTTATCTAGATTGCAAGCCTCTCTCTACTCCATTTGATTATAGTCAGAAACTCTTAAAGGAATCAGGTACCATTTTAACAGACAACACTGTTTACAGACAGCTCATCGGCCGACTCCTTTACCTCACAAACACTAGACCCGATATCTCTTATGTTGTGGGACGTTTGAGCCAATTTTTGGACTGTGCAACCACTTCTCATCTACAAGCTGCTTTTCGTGTACTCCGATATTTAAAAGGCCGACCAGCAACTGGTCTCTTCTTCTCCTCTACTTCTAATCTGCATCTCACTGGATTTGCCGACGCTGACTGGGCTATCTGTGCCGATACTCGTCGCTCCGTTTCCGGTTATTGCTTCATGCTTGGGAACTCGCTCATTAGCTGGAAGAGTAAGAAGCAAACCACAGTTGCCAAGTCCTCTGCAGAAGCTGAATATAGGTCTCTTGCTGTTGCCACTTGTGAAGCTAGTTGGTTATCTTTCTTAATGGATTTCATTGGCTTGCCGCTTCAAAAGTCTATCACTCTATTCTGTGACAACCAGTCAGCCATTCACATTGCTAATAATCCCATCTTTCATGAAAGAACTAAACACATTGAAGTGGACTGCCACCGTGAAAAGCATTTGTCTGGTCTCATTCATCTTATGCCAGTTCATTCCAAAGATCAACTTGCTGATTTTCTTACCAAAGCTCTGCCACCGAGTCCTTTTCTTGCTAATGTTTCCAAGCTAGGATTGTTAGATTTACACAATTCTAGCTTGTGGGAGGGTGTTACCTAGATTATTTCTTTATCAATAATAGGTTTACCATTGTAATTATTTTTTAGTGAGAGTACATAAAAAGTACATAGTATATAAAGTGTAATAACTAAACAAATATTTTCTAAGAGGATTTTTCATTCTCTCCAACAATGAGAAGAACTTATTTTTCTCCCTCTCTTAATCCCTTCTGGTTCATCAAACCATCAACATCACAGCTTGAACAGCTTAGGGCATGAGATTTTCTTCAACACTGAAAACAAGTTATAAAGGATAAAGATACAAAATTTTGTGTTTTTGTATTCTGTTTAGTGATAAATTAGAGCAAATTATAAAAATCTAATTTATTCTCATTTTTTTTTCATTCAAAAAATTTGAAACGAAAAATATAACAATAAAAAATATAATTATAAAAAATTAACAAGAATAATAAAAAATAAAAAATAAATTGTATCTTTTGTTAGTGTCTCCGTGTCTTTTCTGTCAGGATAGACACAAAATACACTAATTCAATATTCTTTGATATATTGTTTCTGTCTATATTTTCTCTGTCAAATATAATTTTGTGTCTTTATATTTCTGTTTTAGTGTCATGAATCTATAAACAAACGCAGCTTTGAGTATTATCATTTAACTTATGAAAGAAAGACCAATAATCTAACTCATAGTTAAAATTTTTAAAGAGTGAATGAGTGTCTTATTTTTTAGAAAATAAATTGACACATGCATGTATAATATTTTGAAACTATTTATATTATTAATCCTTTTTAAAATTCTCCTTTTAAAAATTGCCTATAATGTATATAGTTCTTTATCGAATGAATATCAATGACTTTTTAGATAGATTGTAGGTGCCAGCGATTTTTTTTTTTTGGTGACTTAAAAGAAAATAAACAAAAACTAAGAAAGAAAAAAAAAACAAGAAACTGCTTAAGAAAGGCAGTCCTGCTGAATACTACTCTCAAACTCCTTCCAAGGCAATGGAAGCTCCACTTGGGGAGAAATAGTCCTCATTGCAGTCTTTGCCATGATGTTTGCTACTGTATTTGCATCTCTCAAGATCAACCGAAGATCAGCACGCCATTTCCAAGACATGATATCTCGGATTTTTAACACCAAAGGATTAATAAACCCAGAGCAATCTTGTAAATTATTGACAATAGTAAATGCCTCCACACAGTCTGTCTCACATATAATGTCTCTTTGTTCCGAGTCCCATGCTAAAAAAAAGCCTCTCCAAATAGCAAACAACTCTCCTTGCAAAATGCTACGACTCTCAATTGTTCCCAGACAGCCTCGTTACCACCTTCCCTTCCAATCTCTGCTAACACAAGCAAAACTAACTCGAGCACCACTGCCAGGATAGCTAGCATCACAATTAATCTTAAAGGTACCCACTGAGGGGGGAATCCAAGAGCCACTAATGGTTGAGGGGATAGATAGTCGTTGCAACTCAAAAATATTTCGGAGCTCCTTTTCTAAGGACAAAGCCATACCAATCACCTTGTCTGTGGTCCAATGCTCGTGAGGATGAAAGATCTCGTTATTTCTCGAACACCAAATCCACCAGAGACCAGAAAAGAATCTAAAAGGGCGCTGTTTGCTATTATATAAGAACCAACTCATCAAATCCACTGGTTGATCGGAGATCCCTAAAGCTTGCCAAACAAGTTGGGCTTTTGAACAATCCCGAATACAATGTAAAACCGATTCCTGACCTGAGAAACATCGTGGACAGCTATCCGTGTGTGAAATGCCCCTCCTAAAACAAAATGCAGCAGTAGGAAGAGCCTCCCGAAGACATAGCCAGGCCAAAAATTTGTGCTTTTCTGGAACTTGTTGACGCCAAAGCCAAAGCCAATTACCCCTATCCTCCCAACTAAACATCTTCTTACTGAGTCACAAATAACCACTATGAGCATCATAAACCTTTGAGGCCGCACCAGTCCAACACCAACCGACCTCTGAACCAGCTTGAACATCTGGGTTGTAAGAGTTAATGTTGCTCTGCAGAGACTGATTCAGATGAGAATAGATATTCTCAAGGTTTCACTGTCCAGATGACCAAAGGTCCAAGATCCTGAGATCCGAATTAGAAATGTGAACATAATCCATCTCCTGACATAGTCGCCCCTCTCTTCTCCATTTAGAAAACCAAAAGTTCTGTTCCAAATCCCCAATGCACCAACTAAAACCTTCCTTCAGGATATCCCAAGCTCGACATATACTCTTCCAAACATAAGATCCCCTTCCTCGAGACCGACTAAAACAATCAGCCTTAGAAGAATGGTATTTCTCCGTCAATAGTTGAACCCATAGCTTGTCAGGATGGTGAAAAAGTTGCCAAACTAGTTTTCCAAGAAGAGCAATATTGGCACAAAAAGGATCTCTAATTCCCAGACCTCCAAACTTCTTAGGAGTGACCAACACTTTCCAGTTAACTAGATTCATGCCTCTACCATCAGCTTGACCCTTCCATAGAAAGTTTCGCATCATGGATTCTATCTTATTAGTTACCCCTTTAGGGAAGAGAGATACTTGCATGCGATAAGTAGGAATCGCAGTCACTACCGAGTTGAGCAAACAGAGTCTGCCTGCCTTATTAAGCAATGTCCCTTTCCAGCTGGCTAGCCTTCCCCGAATCTTGTCCAAAACATCGTTGAAAGTTACGCGTGTCACCCGAGAGTGATTAAGGTTCACCCCTAAATACTTGCCCAAGTTCTGGACGAATCTGATGGAGGAGACTCCAGTGAAAATCTCTTAGGTGCCAGCGATTATTTTTGGGTATAAGCCAATGATTGTATTTTTAGCATATAAATAGACATTTCTCATTATATGTTTAATAACAACGACAATTAATCTTTATTTTTAAATTATTATCATGAATTCAAAGAAAAAAATTGGTTGAGAAATGAAAAATGATTTCTCATATTCTAATAGTAATAAATCACAAATTTCTTACATATTAAGCTACATACATAAATAATGATTGCTATGATGTCTAAAAGACTAAAAGTATTTGTCTAATTTACTAAAAAAAATTAAAATTAATATTTAATTTTAAAAATATAAAAATAAATAATTATTAAATATTTAAATTTTATCATAAAAAATAAATTAGACATCAAATTATAAATATTATAAAATTTACCTACATATATGCATACAATTACAATAACTAACTCCTAACTAGTGTAACTAATTAATTACAACTCAGTTACTCTTTTATTTTTTTTTAACCAAAAAACTCAGCACAGTAAGATAGAGCAATTAGAGTATATAGAGTACATAGAGTCACTAATCAAATAAATACAAATTAATTCAAAGTCATCGTTGACATTGTTATTAATAACTAAAAATCAAGATCAGTCCATTTTTTGTAGCTCCTAATCGACCCTTTGATAAATTTTGAGACACTTGCTTCTAAATTTTTAAAAATTCTATCATTCTTTTTCAATTATATATTCTAAATTATAGCAAAAAAATTAATCAACTACCCATTATGTTCTTTTTTTATAAATATTTCTGTCCAACTCTCAATTGCTTGATTGTTTCTGGAATTGACCATATAATTTATGTTGTATCAACTTATTTGCTTTATATTACCATTCCTCCCATCAATTCATTGCTCATTGGCTCAAGTTACACGCACCCTCTCAAGTTGGGACCATGTTTGTCCATCATTCCTAGCTTGGTATAACAGAGTTCAAACAAATTAGGAGCCAATGCTTTTGTATGTGCGTCAATGCTTCCTTTGTAGAGATAGATAGCCGTTGGTAGTTTTTTAATTTCTTATAATTTATCTCTTAGAAAATGTCAATTTAATTTGCTTTAATATGTTTAGTTCTTTGATGATGAAAAACTAAATATGTAGCAATATGGAGTGTTGATATTGGCTGTTACAAAATAGATGACAACTAGTTAGATTTGTAAAATCTTCAATTCTTTCAACATTAAGGTAATCAACTGAGCTTCACATGTAGATGCTGCCAAAGTCCTATACTCATCTTCAAGAATCTAGCTACAATTATTTGCTTTTTGCTTTTCCATGTGACAATTGAAGTTCTTAAAAAGAAACCATATCTGTAGATGGATCTTTTAGAATCCGAGCAAATTGCCCAATCACTATGACCAAATCTGCATGAAACTGACATATACTAATTTGAGTATTGAAATACTTTTTATATGTATTTTTCGTATTTTTTGATGTTTGAGTTATATTAATTCTTTAAAAAAGAAGCGTATTATAATATCACAAAGCAAAAACTATATTTCAAAAGTCCATTCGGACAAGAACATATGCTAATATAGAGTCAGAAACATCCAAACAATAAAATTCTCGTGTATATATATATATATATATATAATCTCCCATAGATTTCCATGCAAAAATGCCATGTTAACATTCAAGTGGTGGATATGCCCATTCTTCACAACAACTATAACTAAAACAATCTTTAAAATTGCCATCTTTATAGTGAAATTAAAAGTGTCAAAATAATCTAAACTAGCCGTTTGTACGAAATTTGGGCCACGAAGGACTGGCAATGGGTAGGGTAGGGTAGGATTTAGACTTTACCTTAATCCTACCTGTGGGTTGAAAATTTTTTTAAAATTCTACCTATTCTACCTGCGGGTTGAGAATCTCTCAACCCTAACCCTATTCGCACCCTAAAGTTCTAAATCCTACCCTATCCGACCCTACCCGCAGAAACAAAAAAAAATCAAATAAATATAAAATTCAACCATTTTTAATTTTATACATATTAATAAAATAAAAAATAAAAAACTAAATTCAAATTAAAATTAAAAACAATAAAATCTTAAAGAAATTCAACATAAGAAGAAGATTGTGAGTACAAGACTCACTTTCTTCACTACATAACATAACTTTTATATATATATTATATAATATATTAAGGATGCGGGTAGGGTAAAGTAGGGTATACCCTAAACCCGTACCCTACCCTACCCGCATATAAATTTGTACCCTACCCTACCCTACCCGCAGCGGGTTGGGTAGATAACCCTACTCGAACATATTGGTCCAGGTTGAGTACCCGCAGATAGGGTATATATTACCAGCCCTAGCCACGAGCTAGCTTGGCTTTGAAACGCTCAACTAATTAAAATACTTCCACACTAAAACTATTACATCACATTCTTCTGTAAATTTTGATTTGAGGAGTGATAGGGACCAATAAATTTTGTGATTTGTAACCATCAATTAATCATTATTAATAATTTCAATTGTATGAAATTTTATTCAAAGATATAAAACTACTCACTTTACTTTTAATGATTAAGTACTGACCAAATTTCAATAAAACTACTAATCCTCTAAACATTTTCTTTTTAATTTTTTGAATCAACACCCCAAATAAGGTATTTTGGTAACATTCCTCCACGCTTTATATTTTCCTTTTTGAGATAAATGTTTTGTATGATTTTTTTAGCAGACATATATTTTATGTGATTTATAAAAGGTAATGACTAATGAGTAGCATTATTTAAAATAATAATTGGCACGCAACACAAGTCCAATGCAACCACGTGGGAAGGGGACCACGAGCCTCTATGTGATACCAAAATAGATTCATTATTTCGATTTTCGAAGTTACATCAATTTTTCTATCGCTGATTCCATTTGTCCTTTTTACTTTTAAAAAAATATTAGAAGATAATTAAAATTTATTATTTTTAATTATTAATTAATTATTAATATTTAAAAATATAAAATAAAATATATTATTAAATTATTAAATTAAAAAATTAAATTAATAATTAAGAATAATAAATTCTAATAAGTATTTAGTATTTTCTTTGTTTTAATTCTATTTTTTAAACAAATTCCAGGTTGCCTCGTCACGTAAATAAAAGGCGAAGCAAGATTATTACAATAATTTACGGTGCTTGATATGATCAATGATTGATGGTTGTTAGCAAAGAAAATAATCACGTGCAAATAATGCTCGCGTTATAATGGTTATAAGTTTCATGGACTTGTTACATATTCAACAATTTAGGGTGTGTTTGGTAAATACATTGGAAGTATAAGAAATGCGTTCAATCTTTTTTAATATTGTAATTTTTGTTTGACTATTTTTTTTCTTCTGAACCCGAGCATGATTCTGGATTTGAACTCCCGTTCACCAGAAACAATAAATTGTAGCTTTTGCGTTTAACTTCTGCGTTCACTCCATAAATTAAAAAATTAATTGGCATTCTACCAAATTTGCCATCCAATCTCATCTACAATAAAAAATACCAAAAATAATCATCCGAGTTCTTAAATTTTTTCATAGTTATACTTACTTTTTTAATATTATTATTAATACTCTTTGTTAAGTTTTAATTTTTATCAATTATTTATTTATTTTTTTATTAATAATATGGATATTTTTGTTTAGAAATTTTTTATGTTTTACTTATGTATATCATTGTATTTTTTTAATAGAATTTTTAATATTCATTATTCATATGTTTTTTAATTATTTTTATTAATACATATTTTTTTATAAAATTTTATTTTTTATTTGACTTTGTATATTTTTTTACTGTATATTCTTAAATTAGTATATATTTTATTTATTATTATTAATTTTTATAATATAAATTTTATTAAAAAGATATAATTAAATACAAAAAGAGTACGAAAGAAGAGTATTAATAAATTATAATAAAAGAGTACTAATTTTCAATACATAAATTTAAATTCTTTTCAAAAAATAATTATAGTAAAAAAAGTGTTAAAATAATATAAATTTGAATGATATAAATCCATGTACTTTTTAGTAATTTTTGTCTAAACGTAATTTTGAATAATGTAATCTAAATAACATTCATTTTATTATAATCCATTTTGATACAAAATTACCAAACATAAATCAGATTAACACCAACTCACTTTTTATCAAAATCAAGTTTGTAAAATTAATTTTATACAAAATTTCGTTTGCAAACTCTAATCCAAACACACACTTATATATGTATCCATATTAAATAATTTATTTTTAGAACATTTTATGATGTAATATTAAAATTTTTATATAATTAAAAGATTTAAAATGTAACTTTTATAACTGTTATTCTTTTAAATAAAGAAAAATATTAATATAAGTAAAAGATAGTTTTATATTGCATAATTTAAATTTTAAACTTACAAAAAAATTCTTATACGTAAAATCCGCTAGATATATAATTATTTATATAGAAATTTGAGATAAATGCTTCTATTAAAAGCGGTGTACATAGGGCTTGTTTGGGTGAGCTTTTAAAAAAAGATCTTTTTTTGAGTTATCTTTTTTTAAAAGATCTTATAGAGAAGTAAAAGTAATTTTATGTTTGGATATCTCATGTAAAAAGGTCTTTTTATCAATCAATTATGTTTGGGTATAACAATATAAAAGTACTTTTTTGTTTATTTATTAAATGAAAAACATCTTTTTTTTAAGGAAAAAAGATCTTTTAAAAAAAGATGTAAATTACAGCTTCTCAAAAAAGATCTTTTTTTTATTTTACTAGTGCTTTTACTTTTACTATTAGAAATTTGCCAAACACGTTAAAAAATAAAAAAAGATATTTTTTCATTGAAAAAAGATCTTTTTTTAACAAAATAATGGCGCCCAAACATGCACATATAGCAGCACATAGAAATGAGACTTTTTTTTTTTTTTTATTTATTACATTCACTTAATCATGAAATTCAAATTTGGATCTCCTATACATGCTACCCAAATTCCTGATTATTAGACTAGTAAATGAGAATAATAAAGAGAACGATATTTTCAATAAAAAATAAAAAGTTAATTAATATTAGTTTATGTATGATAATAAATATAAGAAAAAATATTAACAACAATGTTATATAATTAACAATAATTTGTATCTATATTTATAAGAATTTATAAACATAAAATATATAATTTAATTTGTATTTATAATTATTAAAATTTATATACATATATTAACATAACTTATATTTATATTTATCAAAATTTATTATAATTTATTTATTAAAGATAATTTGATATTTGTGCTTACTAATTAATGGTCAAAATAATTAAAATCGGCTAGCTTTCAAGATTTTCTAAAAGAGAAATGTTAAGAAGTACTAGAATTTATTGTCTTTTATTATCACTTGACTATTAACTTAATTTTTTTTAGTATAATAATTTAACAATATATTTTATTTGGGAGTTATTTAAATAAAGACGCTGAAAATGTCTTTTTATAAAGATATTTTTTAATAATTAAAATTTAACACATATAATCGATTAAATCATGTTATTTTTGTCAAAATTAGGCTAGACAAATTGATTTGACCGAAAAATGGTGAATCAAATCTTGAACTGGTCTAAATTAATATTATTTTTTATAAAAAATGACTACAATACCTTATTATAGAAAATGACTAAAATACTTCTATTATATATATTAATTTTAAAATTTCTAAATTTTAGTCCTTTATTTTTCTATAGTAGGGTTATGATTTAGAATTTTTAAAATTAATATATATATATATATATATATATAATAAGAATATTTTAATCATTCTCTATAATAAGGATATTGTTGTCATTTTTTTATAAAAAAATAATAATATTAATTTAGACCAATTTAAGATTTGATTCACCATTTTTTCAGTTAAATCAATTTGTTTAGTCTAATTTTGACAAAAATAACATGATTTAATTGATTATATATGTTAAATTTTAATTACTAAAAAATATCTTAAAAAAAAAACGTTTTAGGCTTCTTTATCTGAGTGACTTCTATTTTATTTTATACTTTTAAAAATACCGACGAGCTCCAGTATTTGTCGTTATGAAATATTAATCAGTGTTAATATTTTTGTGATATATATATATATGTGGAGAGGATCCATGTTATGGCTAATTTTTTTTGTTATGGAAGTAGAAGTGGTGATATATCTTAATATTATAATTTTTAGTGTTTTTAATCTTTTTTTACCGCAAATCGGATGGTTCGATTTGTGTACCTCCCACAAATCGAACGGTTCGATTTGTGTACCTCTAGAAATCGGACGGTCTAATTTCTGTAACTTTAATAAATCGGACGGTCCAATTTCTACTTTTTCTAATTAAACGATTCCACATTTGAGTATAACATCCCCAACAATCCACATTTTAAAAAAACACGACTACCACTCCAATATTAAAAATAAAAAATTCCCATGCTATGGCAGTACGGCGTTGCGTGGTGGGTGTTGCTATAAATAGTTGAAGCTGCTGCTGCAATTAACGTCACATGAAACCTTACACCTTCATTCTCATTCCATAATCTCCCTCTCTCTTCTCTCTCTTCGCCCAAATTAATTAAAAGTTAAAACTACTCGCAAAGCTTGCCTTGCTTCAATTTCGTCATTCCGCAGCCATGAATGTTATGATGCCTTCACTGGCTGCTACGACGCCGCAAGGTCACAAAATTCAGCCCCCTTTTTCCTTTCTTAATTTCTTCCGTACACACACACTGCAAATTAAATTAAATTGAACACTCTTTCTGTACTTGTAGAATTGAACGTAATTAAGTAAACGAATTAATTGACGTTAATGTGATTGTATGCATGGACGAAGTGGTTAATTACTGAATGTTAATGTTAATGTGGTTATGAATGAAGATAATAGAGGTGGTGGTAGAGATGAACGGTGCGTTCAGAGAAGCTACTGGATTGAGCATTCTGCAGATTTGTCGGTGGAGTCAATGATGCTCGATTCAAACGCCTCTGATCTCGACAAGGAAGAAAGACCCGAAGTAACTGCCTTCTCTTCCTTCCCTACCCTCATTTCTCGATCTCTATTCATTTTCCTTAATTATCTATAATCTCAAATGCTGTTGAATAATATAACTTTTACATTGTCAATATGCAACATTTAAACTTAAATAGAAACAGGAAACATTGGGTCAAATAATGAAAAAATATGCAAGATCAGAGTACAGTAATGATGCGTTTTAACTTTTAAGTAAGTAAACACACAAAAATATGTTATGTGTTCTTATGCTTGTATATTTTGGGATGTAAACTTATGCCTTTATTATTTCTATCTATAACCAATTATACGGATTATTAATTTTCAACAGCTGTACACTTTCTTCTTATGTTTATATTGCTGGAAACATATTACGTACTATCATTCACAATTTTGTAGCTTTTATCTTTGATTGTTAACTGGCCTGGTCCCCAACACTTTGTAAAGTATTTTCATTTTGTTCATTTTTATGGCCAACACTCGTATAAAAATGGTAAAAATAATTTTTTTAAGTTGTTTATTTGGCCACGATTAAAAAATTATCTAAAAAACGTAAATTAATAATAAAATTATAAATTATGAAATAAGATTAAAAATTTAAGAAAAAAATAATTATATTAATTATTCTAACTAATAATAGTTCAAACGATACTAAATTTTTTAAATTAATATAAAATAAATTTTTTTAAATTTCAATTTTACAATAAATTTTATTTAAAAAAATCAAAAATAAATGAGATTATAGACTAAAAATAAAACAATCAACCATAAGAATTAGTAGATTAAAATATAAATCTTTAAAAATTAAAAAAAATTATTAAAAGAATATAAAAAATGATAAATAAAAACTAAACTCGTAAAAAATTATTAAATTCACAAAATAAGAAAAAGTATCAAAATAATAATGAACTGAAAGTAAAAAATAATATTATAAAATTTATAAAAAAATAATAAAAATAAAATAATTCTCTAATAAATTTTTTGTTAAAATTTTAAATTTTAAACAAATTAAAAAATTAGCATCAAAGTCAAATTAATGATGTCAAGAATATAACAACGCTTTTTAATAAAAATAACACTTTTAATTTATGCTACGTATCAAAAAATTTAATACATGACAATCTATTTAATAAATAAGATTAGTTGTCTTTATTTAAAAATGTTTTAAATGTTTTTACCTGAGTCTCTACCAAATTTTATAGTTATTTTTGTTTTATATGTCAATTTATATATATAATGGAATTTTATTTTTTTGTGTACGACGTGAATCACTACACTTATTTATCTGTAAAAGTCATATTAATTTTCAACATATTCCTTACTAGGGTTTAGCTAATATATTGATATTACTATTAGTAAAAAAGTAAAAGTTTTAAAACTTTTATCTTCATAGATACACAATAAATATTTAAAAAATTAATTTTTTTTGTCTTTTTTAATAAAAATGTTTATAATTGGTAATCTTAGAACACATGCTAATTAAATCCTACTTTCATATTATTCACAGTTTTATATATATGACAAGGAAAACGATAATTATTTAGTTATTTAGTCACATTGAAGCCATATTATAATATTTACTTTATATCCATCTTATTTATATAAAAGAAAATTAAAAATGCATATCTTGGCATTTATCTACATCCATATTAGTAACGGTATTTAATATGAAATATAAATTGCTGTACGCCTAATAGCTTGGTCTATATACATGTATGATAATAACATTTTTGTGTGGGGAAGTACTACTGTAAAGATTTGTTTTGTACAGATTAAGTTTTTGTGGTTAAAAATAACTACACATATATATCAACAGTGACACTAATATTATTAAATAATAATTTATATGGTTTAAAATGAATATCTGTATGTTTCTGTATAAATTTACATCTGTATACTATAATTCACCATTTGTGTATTACATGTGAATTTATTATGTTCTGTCATTTATATGACATTGCAATATTAAACTTTGGTAACATAAATCGAATAATATATAGTGAAATAAAACAGTATAGCACTGATATATTAATTTTACTAATCATCAAGACGCTGAATTAGCTTTTTAATATTATTGTCTGGTTCATGGTACAGTTGAGGTTGCTATGGCATGAGACATGTATACTGAACAAACAAAAGGACCCAGTAGAAAGTGCTTAAAAAAACAACTAAATGTTTGCACTCTTCCTCCTTTTAGGATTTATTATTTTAGGTTAACAAGCTGTATCTATCAATCTTTCTGTGCCAAATAATGATAAAATCTTAATTTGTGATGATGAAAAATAATTAAAAAAAAAAGTGCTGGTTGAAAGTTATTTTAATTTATTTTTCAATAAATATACTGTGTAAAAACATTGAAAACTTCAAAACTTTAAATTTTCAATAAAATATTTTCTTATTTAACACTTTAATAGTTTAATAAGTGCCCTGAGACTAGAAGACATGTCATTTATTGAGAGAACAAATAGTTATTATCATCTATTTTGCTGGTAATTATAATTTGAGCTATAGTTCCTTCTTTTATTTTTTCTTGACTTGATTATTCGGCAGCTTTCATTTTAGATAATTGAAACAGCATAGGATGAGACTGAGTCTTGCAAACTTCCTTGTGTACCATTTTTCTGTCATAGTGATTTATCCTTTTACCATCTTTTCTTTATTTTTCAGTTGTTATGTAACTCATCTATTTTTTAATTCACATTACTTAGGTACTGTCTCTATTACCAGCATATGAAGGAAAATCAGTCTTAGAGCTGGGAGCAGGTATTGGAAGATTTACAGGTGAATTGGCCAAGAAAGCTGGCCAGCTGCTTGCAGTGGACTTCATTGAGAGTGCAATCAAGAAGGTAACTATTGTCTCTTACCACACTGTACATTTATGGCTGATACAAGTTAAAGTAAAACTTTTGGTTCATGAATATTTTTCTTTCATCTTGCTAAATAATATTTCTGCAGAATGAAAGCATTAATGGACACCACAAGAATGTCAAGTTCATGTGTGCTGATGTTACATCCCCAAACTTGCATATTTCTGAAGGATCAATTGATTTGATATTCTCAAATTGGTTGCTTATGTATCTTTCAGATAAAGAGGTGAGCTATTGAATTTCACTTGCAGATTGTCATAAATTTTGTTCTACTGCTGTTTTGTGAAAGAAAGCTATTGAATCATTGACACAGAAAGCTATTGAATCATTGTCACACTTTTTTCTTATCTGTGTTGTATTATGGCTTGGTTAAGGCTTTTATTTTCCTCTGGCTCATCTCAGGTTGAGAATCTAGCTGAAAGGATGATCAAATGGTTAAAGGTTGGTGGATATATATTCTTCAGGGAATCTTGTTTCCATCAATCTGGAGATTCCAAGAGAAAATACAACCCAACTCACTACAGGGAACCCAGATTTTACACGAAGGTTTGTTCTGAAAGTAACTATTACTTCCCTTGAACCATTTACTTGAATAAATATGAAGTTGACATTGATTTTGAAATCAAATGGAAAGTCTTGGCTTGTATTTTAGAGAATGAACCTTCATATTAAATAAAAGTACCTTTGTGCAGCATAATTGATATTATTCAAAATGTTCAATTGCATAATTAGTATCATATAAAAGGTCTCCCTCCCATTTTTCATGCAGGTATATAAAGAGTGCCATATGAATGATGAAACAGGGGATTCCTATGAGCTTTCCCTTGTTGGCTGTAAATGCATTGGAGCTTATGTCAGAAATAAGAAGAATCAAAACCAGGCAACAGAGCTGCCTTTCTATTTATCTAATTTTAGCTTGATCAGTTAGCTGAAACTACATGACTTATTTATTTTTTATGTTTTTAATTAATATGTGACAACTCCTTTTATGCAGATTTGCTGGATATGGAAAAAAGTCAGGTCACAAGATGATAAAGGGTTCCAGAGGTTCTTAGACAGTGTGGAGTACAGTCATAAGGATATCTTAAGATATGAGCATGTTTATGGCCAAGGTTTTGTGAGCACAGGAGGACTTGGTATGTCTTGAATCTTGATATTGTTGGGTATACGAAGATGGTTTCAAGACACGATTAGATGGCTTTCTTTAGAGAGATATTTGTCTCCACACTTAGTTGATATAGGGTTGATGACAATACTCTCCCATGATACAATAAAACCAATGAATTTCTTAATTAGCAATAATAAAATTTCTTAACTCTCTTGAACAAGAAAATTAAAAGCACACTTTTTAATTTTCTTTTGTTGCACTCTACAAACAGTGGGTTAGTATTCATATATATATATATATATATTGCATGGATAGTAATCAAAAGTTACGTAGCTATTTAATGGTTGTGACTTTTTCAATGGTTCTAAATTTAACAAATATGTCTTATCAATGTACATGTTATTTCCTTTATGAAACATACTCAAAAAACATCCTTTTGTCAAACAATACAATGGTTCCATACACAAAGTATTACCGTTATTGTTTGAACCATGCTAAACGGTTAATAACCATTAATTACTTCATTATTATTAAAAATAATATTAATAATATTAATAATAATATTACAAATTTATAAATATATTTACCTTTCTCTCCTCATATCTTGTAATCCTATAGAGATTTTTTTTCATTCCCTTTAGTTGACATGGAAGACTAAAAGGTTTGATGTTTGCTTGCCAAGTAAAATCAATTCATTACAAAGATGGATGGAAGCTGAAATATATAACATCACATTAAAATGATTAATTCCCTGACTAAGGAGATAGCAAATCCTACATTTTCCGACCTCTTATTCTTAATTCAGTGCTCTTTAGCTTTTTGTCATCATCTTTTGCTCTTGGATTGGTTAATATATACTATCTCTGTTTTAGAATAACAGTAAATAATGAACAAAGTGATACAGTAACGGATAATGTGTATATTGATTTTCTAATGCATGACTTTATGCAAATTGACTATTATTTTAAATCAGAAAGATTATCATACTTAGGACACTGTTTCTTTCAGAAGAATGTCAAAATCTATTGTGCTAATTTGTCATCGATTCATTTTAGGAATCAGGTTCATCAAAGCTTTCTGATATTTCTAATATATAGTTGCTTATTGCTTGAGCAGAAACAACAAAGGAAATTGTTAAAAAGTTGGGACTGAAACCAGGTCAGAAAATATTGGATGTCGGTTGTGGTACTGGAGGAGGTGATATTTACATGGCTGAAAATTTTGATGTTGATGTTGTTGGGATTGACCTCTCCATAAATATGATTTCTCTTGCCATTGAACGTGTCATTGGACTCAAATGCACGGTTGAATTTGAATGTGCCGATTGCACCAGAAAAACATATCCCAAGAATACATTTGATGTAATCTACACTCATGATGCCATGTTACACATCAAAGTAAGGAACCATCTTTGGTGTTTTAATAAGAACTTGTATTATGTGTAAATATATCATATGGGATATCATGTAAACAAAACACTCCATCTACTATTAAGTAGGATGTGACTAATCTAAGTGGGATTGGCATCTCATTCAATGGTGCATGAAGTATAAGTCAGCATGATGTCCCATAACAAAATATATAGACATATCGTTCTTCAATTAGAAAACAATCTATGTAATTCAAAGGATCAGGGAGGTATCACTAAATGCTAAAATTTGGGGATGACAAAAAAAAATATATATTTAGCTCATTCAGTGCTCATGGTTGAGATTTTGATGAGTATATTTTAGAGCTGTGAGATCAAACTTAAATTTTATCAAATAAATTGTAGTTCTAGATTTTAGTTTGATTGATATTTTTTTTTTTGGGTCTGCTTGAAGTATTCTTTCCTTTCATTTCTGAAGCTTTATTCTCAGCTATTTTCTGTGGTTTAATGCAGGATAAACCGGCACTGTTTGAATCATTTTATAAGTGGTTGAAGCATGGAGGTACACTTCTAATTACTGATTATTGCAAACGAGCTGGAAGCATATCATTAGAATGTGAAGAATACATTAAAAAAGGAGGATATTATATCCATGACATGGAAGCATATTATCAGGTATGGTAGCATATTGTAAGATATTAGTGACAACATAATTTATTCTTGCTTACATTTATTTTAAGACATGTCCCTTGTTTCCTACACAGATGCTTAAGAATGCTGGATTCGATGATGTAATTGCTGAGGACCAAACAGAACTGGTTTGTCAAATACTACAATTTACTTTCTTTGACATTTAATCAAATTGTTCTTCTGAAGATACAATAAAATTGTTACTTGTGTGATTTCAGTTCATGAAAACACTACAACAGGAGCTAAATGCCCTTGAGAACAAGAAGCATTATTTCATTGATGAATTCTCTGAGGTGAGTTCCTTAGGGTATATCTATTAGTTGAGATCATGAAAAGGAAGGGAAGACAAGGAGGGGGCTAGGAGAGTGAAATTGACTCGATTTTATTCATCAAGCCATTCCTTTTCTCCCTTCCCTTCCAAGATCCTAACTCTCAGAGGAACACTTATAAAATATATTTCGAATAAGACTTAGGTGCTGCTTATTTAAATATAGTTGTTTCTAATTTCGAAACATTGATGACTGGAATCACTAATTGCAGGAAGACTACAATGAGATTGTTGAGAGATGGAGGGCCAAGCAGATTAGAGGTGCAGCTGGGGAGCAGAAATGGGGCTTGTTCATTGCCAAGAAAAAATGATACTTATTTATCATGATATGTCATGTTATAGCCATTTTTAGTTCAATGTGACTAGAGATTTCCCTATGATATAGTTTGGATGTTATTCTGTTGTTATTTGTATATTTAGATGGACAAAATCTTTGTGGGTTTAGCACTAGGAGAAAAGCTTTTTATGCCCCCTCTTCTGCTTGAATGTGATGTTCACTTCATTTTATGAGTTCTAATTCTATGCTAAAAATCAATTTCAATATCCTGTTTTCAATTGTTTCGGCTTTAATGAAATTGCCAAATTGGCCACCTTCAAAAGTAGCTGTGAATCAGAGATGGTAGAATACAGTAGAAATTATAATCAGTTCTATGCTAAGAATGGTTCTTGTTTGATTCACATTTTGTTTATTATAAAAGTAGAAAACGTGCTTCTCGCTCAGTGCACTTCAATGTGAAGCAAAAATGTGTCCCTCAAAAGGTAAAACAAACAAGCTTGAATGATTTGGTTTTGGATTCTTCCTGGGGTTTTAGAATTAACAGAGGGATTTTAGAAATTGCAACTGAACCAAACTTGTTAAATAGTATAGAGAAAGTGTGATCCCAGAAAGAAAGAGCTAAGGTTATTTTTCTATACTAGCTGTTAAATATTTGTAAGGCTAGCCATTATTCATATTTTCCTTCATTCAAATATAAGCCAACTCTAGTTTTTATGCTGGATGCTTAAACAATTAAGCACTGGTTTCATCCGAGAAGTGTTGGAAGAAGCAAATTCATTATGTGCCTCAACAAATTAGCTGATCATTCCAATAAGTAAAGAACAAAATGAATTGATCAATATTCAATATTACACTTTTCCTTTGCACATATCTAACAATTCAACCTCAAAGACATGCATGAGGGTCAGCTTCCTATGGCAATGCTATTACAACTAAGAAATGACAGAGAACAGCATACCAACATAACTAACGAACTTCGGGACCCTCGGCCAGCCTGTTTCTTTGTCTTCTTTTATGCTTGAAATCTTCGGGACCAGCTAGACGAGTAGAAGACAAATTCATCTCCTCTAGAAGCTCTTTTGCCAACTCAACCTTTCCTGATTTGTTTAAATTATTGATTAGAGATCGATAGATGTATATTGAAGGGAGGATCCCCTTCAGTTTCATCTCCCTGAAGCATTTCAAAGATTCCTCAGCATTTCCTGATCTGCCGAAACTCTCAATTAATGCAGTATATGTAAGCAAATCCGGTTCGATGCCATTCTCACTCATTTCCTTAAAATACACAATACACATGTCTGTTCTTCCCGCCTTCCGCAAGCCATTCAATACAGTATTATAAGAAACAATATCCGGAACAAAACCAGCTTCCTTCATGGTTGTAAACACATCAAGCATTTCATCCACACGACCTGTACGGCCCAATATATCTAGAACAATATTATATGTGACCAAGTCAAGACTATAGTTACGACTCTTAAGATAATCAAATATCACCAAGGCCTTATCCTTCTGTCCACTTTTGACAAGGGCGAAAATGATCTTGTTTACAAATGATGTACTCGAACAAGTTATTTCTGATACTTCTTCAATGAATCTGAGTAGCTCGATACAACCATTGGCTTTTGTGAAAGCCTGGGCAAAACTAAGACATGAAGATGCACTTGGGGATTTACAGGACAGCAATAATTTCTTGAAGGCTTGACACGAAAGGTCTATGTCATTCTTCTGACTTGCCTCTGCTAACAAGACAATATACACATTAGGGGGAACAGAAATGTTCCTGTCTTGTAAAGCTTGTAGCATTTGACTCACAGCAGAAAAATTTCCAATCTTGCACATCTTATCAATATATGCAGCATAACCTTTGACACTTGATGCTGCCACATTTTCAATTGTGGCATGAAATTCCTTCAAGACTTTCTCCGCTGCTATCTCTTTGTCAGGAGATGCCGCTGTTGAAAAAAACTGAAAATTCCCAATGAATTAACTTTTGCTGATTAAAATCAGACAGATTCAAAAGAGATTGATTGAGAATTGAGACCAGAAATAATATATAACTACATTGGGAAGAGAGTCATCACTAATTAGACTAATTAATTGTATGGTTTTCATGAAAAGGATGTTAAACTAATGGTAGTCCAAGACAATAATTAACATGTGAAAACTATTTGTATCCTGCTGCGTTTATCCACTAAGACAGGACACAAAGACACAAAATTATCTTTGGTAGAAGACATGGAGACAGACATTATGTTCTGAAATAATGATTTAGTGTATTTTGTATCTTTCTTGACAAAAAAGACACAGAAATACTAATAAGAAACACAACTTATTTTTCTATTTTTTCTTTTATTTTTCTTATTAATTTTTTTGTAATTACATTTTTTATTATTATATTTTTCTTCCTGAAGCTTTTGCGTGGAAAAACTGAGAGTAAATTGGACTTTTATAATTTGTTCTTTTTATATTTAGTTTATACCAAACAAAATACAAAAATACTAATTTTTGTCTTTTTAATGCCTTGTCTTGTTCTCTCTTCAAAACCAATCACAACTCAAAGAACACTTTAAATTAGCTGAACAAACACTAGCAGCACTATTCCAAAACTATAAATGCTATACTTGACATTAGGTTAATCTCATTGGATCAAATCCTTTATTTCATTTTACTTTTAATGTCCCAATAATCACAGTTTATGTGTACTCTTGCAGTGCAGAGTATGTAAAAGACAAGACTTTCCAATAATTCAGAGAGCAGTGACTACTTATTCAAGATGAAATTATGAACTTGAATACAGAAATGAAAACAATTAGGAAGGGGGAGAAGGTACCAACCAAAGGGTAAGAGGAGGAGAGTGGAAGGTGGAGGGCGAGGGCGGAGTGCAAACGAGACACAGAGAGAACAAGTTGTTGCTGCTGCAGCTGCTGTAGAGAATAACAAAGGAACCTTGAAGTTGTTATATTTGAAGCAATCGATAACATCATCGATGAGCAAAGATTCAAACATGCAGAGTGCAGTTTTTGGTACAAGTATGAGAACAACCATTTGGGGTTTCCCACGCTATGTGCTCTGCTACGGTACCAAGGTTTTTGCCTGCTTCCTTCTCCCTTCTTCCTTCTTCCTTCTTCCTTCTCCCTTCACATTCCCATACCCTCGCACTCAAGATTAATAATATGTTTTATTTTTTTTTGTTAAATCCTTACTTATTTAGAATAAGAGTAAGACTAAGGTTCTGAAAACCGGACCGGTCATTAAACCGTTTTTGTTACTGGTTTACTGGTTCAACTGGTTCAACCGTAGTCTACCCAGAAAAACCGTTTTATAATAAAATAATAAATAAATTATAAATAAACACTCTAAAGTATAATTATAAATAAAAGTATAAAACACTCTAAAGAATCATTGTCCAAGGTTTCTAATTTTGATGACAAACAACTAAATGCTGTTAGAAAGCTTCTCTAGGATGCTTCTCCTTCTTCATTTACGGTCGAAAGCAAAGATAGCCTCGCTGAGTTGAAAGTTGCTTCCCTGCCTCCAACTAGATCAAATTGTAACCAAAATTCAGAATAAACAAGAAATAAAAATACATCAATTAAGAGAAAGGCTTCAATTTTAGTTTTTGTCTATTTTTGATTTTGTGCTAGAAACTTGAAATTGTATTCCCCTACTTCTGGCTAAAAAAACCCATACATTTTTAATTTAATTATAACTAGACCATGAGTTACCCTCAAAACTAAAGCTTCAATAAACAAACTATGTCATAACAGATATGCAAATAAAAAGAGCAACTAATTATGAAAAAGAAAAAAGAACATGAATATATGATTACATGAAATGAGGTGAGGAAATAATTAAACTGAAATATGTCTAGTAAACTCCTGAAATGTGTCTAGTAAACTCTTGGGTACCAAAAAAGATCAGTAGTTACATTCAAAGAATTAAAAGAAAGAGGAACACATGAAGAATTCAAAATAAGATCACATAGAAATATGCTTGGTTTAGTAATTTGTTCTTGCCATTCAGGTCTCAACTACCTCAATATTGAATCCTACCTCAATTTTCTTTGGATAATGTACAAATCATGCTTTTAAAAATCTTTTAATTCAATAATACATACTTGATACTTCTTCCACCTTGTTGCTCCCTTTCTACCAACTTGGACATCATAACACATGCTTGCTCTTAATTGCTCTCAGCATTGACACCAAGGAACCAAAAACATCAAAGCATTCTATTGCTAACCACTACTTCATCCTAGCCATAAATATTGCTACAACACTACATACAGTACAATAAATGCACCAAAGGTCAACAATTCAACAACAACATTGAAGTGTACGAGTAGAGACATATACTGAGGTATAAACTTGGATCATACCTGATCATGGAGGAGTGACAATAGTTTATCAGTGTCACTCTCGGATAAGCCATTCTCAGGAGTAATCTGTAGCTTGGGACACTTGAAGGGATACCCAGGTAAGCATCTATAAAGAGAAAGACACAGAAGGGCCAATTTAATATCAATTCACCATAAAAAAAATTAAAAAATAAACAGAAATAATAACACAAACTATCTTAAATCCTGTTGAATGTCAAACCATTAAGATCTACATATGAATTGACAACAAAGGTGCAAAAGGACGATAATGCAGTAA
Source organism: Arachis hypogaea (assembly GCF_003086295.3). Taxonomy (NCBI): domain Eukaryota; kingdom Viridiplantae; phylum Streptophyta; class Magnoliopsida; order Fabales; family Fabaceae; genus Arachis; species Arachis hypogaea. Next base: position 141,882,731 of record NC_092050.1, on the reverse strand, counting down.
TCAAATCATCAATTATCACAAGACCTTCAATAATCAGCAAAATCACAACACACAAAACAGGAACATAGCAGAACCAGAGCTCATCAGTAATCAAATAATCATTGAACAGGACATAAAAAAAATGCAGAAGAAGTGAGCAGTGAACTGACCTTTGAAGTTTGGGGATCTGGGCTCTGGGGCTTGACGAACAGATGGCAGCAGTGGCTCGACGGACAAACGAACAGCAGCTGAGGCTAGGGTTTTGAACTTTTTCTTTGGTTGAGAGGACTTGAGGTTGAGTTGAGTTCTGGAGAGTGAAGAAGGAGAGAAGGGGGAAAGGGGCTCTCAGCGCTACCGAAGCTTTTTTTTTTTTTGTTATAAACGAAACGGCGACGAGAGGACGGCGCGCAGGACGAAGACGATGGAGGATGGATGCCGAGCGAGGAAGAAAAGACCAAAGTGCGAACAGGGGGTTGAGGACAAGACGAAGAGAGAAGCCTCGGACAACCACGGACGGCGGCAATGGCTCACTCACTCCGTTCGGCGACTGTGGAGGCTAGCTAGGGTTTTCTTTCTTTGAATTGAGGAGAATGAAGGAAGGAAAGTTAGGAACGAAATGGGGAGGCGCACAGCACAGAGCAACGCGTTCTTGTAACTGAAACGGCGTCGTTTCTGCAAAACCGGCCGGTTACCGGTTCGATCCAACCGGCCGGTTCAACGGTTTGCTTCCAGTTCTATGATAAGCGGTTTTAAGTTAAGAACCGAACCGTTTATGTTGCTGGTTTCCGGTCGGACCGGTTTACTCCTAAAAATTTATATTTTAAATAAATTAATTTTTTAAAAAAATAATAAAGCTTTTAGAATACAAAATACAAACATATTATTTTTAAATTAATTTTTATGATTAGGGTAAAAAATTTTAATTTAAACTAATTTATTTAAATTTTTTATCGTAGAAAGTTGTATTAACCTTTTTTTCAAAAATTAACTTGTCAAAAATATAAATTTTTAAGAATTTATTTATTACTTTAGTTATGGAATAATTTTAGTTATTCTTATAAATTCATACATTACTCATAATTTTTTTCATTCACAGTGCTGTCATTCTTTTATAGTTGGGTCATTTTGTCAAATTTTAAAATTTTTCAGGAGCTATTTTGTCAATAATAAAAGTTAGGTATCATGTTGTCAGCGCCATAATCTTTCGGGTACCGAGTTGGTATTTACCTCTTTTATATTTTAACAGAGGCCTTACTTACTACTCCCTAGATGAGTTAGCCACATTGTCACACCATCGGACGCCATTCTCCCTTACTTGAGCGAGGTTGCGTTTGGTGACACGATGCAGCTCAGGGACTTTGTATCCGACAACACCCCGATTACTGTATTTGTGGAGATTTGGCATCTAGAGACCCACACTTTTCACCTGCCTTGGAGGTGAGTACACTATCACTTTGCAGGATGTTGCATACCACCTTGGGTGTATAACCGACGAAGAGCCAGTGGGTGGGTGCTTGCGTAACTTCTAGATATGGTACCAGCACCCGACGTGGGAGTAGATAGAGGAGCTCCTCGGTGCTAGGCCTTTGCATATTCAGCAGCAGGGGGCGCGGTGGAAGGAGTCGTTTTTCATGAAGCTGACATAGCTTAGGGACAGAGTACATCATATGCCATCTGGTACAAATTCAGTCACCCTCTGACAATACATGAAGTGTTACATCCTGTTGCTGATCGGGAGTTACCTAATAACATATAAGTCAAACAACTAGATCCATATCAGGTGTCTTCCATTGTTAACCGACTTCAAGAGGGGTCACAATATGTCTTGGGGATCCGCTGTGTTTGCATGAGCGTACCACTCATTATGCTCTACAGCACATCGATCCACCATTAATATTGTTGGATGCATGCCACTACTGGTGTCATGGATATATCATCGATTTTTAGAGTGGTGCCCATCTGAGAGGTAGATTTCAAGGTTTCCAATGACCGTGAGATATATTATTTTATATATGATTTTTCTCTTGTCATTCATAGTAATTTTATTTTATTTTAGGTGAATATCCATCTCAATTCTTGATAATTTCTTCGAAGGACTATGTGTCTCCCAAGAAAAAAATATCCATTTCGACCATTGATAATTAATTTTATGAGACTAGCTAGTCCTTCTGTCAATGATCTTTCTCCAGAACATGCTTATGGGACACGTTAATTACTAATATATCCTTTATTTAATTTTTATAAGTAAAAATAATTTAAAAATCACTAATATTTCTCAGTTTTACACAATAAATTTAGTCAATGTATTTGAAAAAAATAACCAAAAAAAAAAAACTAACAATTACCCCGAAAAGATAACGAGACTCCCAACAAAAAAGAATTTGCTAATCTTAGTTGGCTTTTAACGGATAAATCAACAGTTTTTTAACATGCTATGTAGGCTTATTCCGTTAATACAGAGAAAAATATTGACAGTAGGGCTAACCAGTCTCACAGAAATAAAGTTCAAGGGACAAAAATGATAGTTTTTTTATTAAGAGTCTTGTTGTCTTTCAAAACTATCAGGGGTCGTTTAGGATTTTTTTTTTTCTCTTTTATTTTGCATCAAGTGATGCATTGCTTGTTATTGTTGCATATGTCTACAGGTTGATACGCATGGCTGACACAGCCAATAAATAAGACCCCACAACTACAATAATGAAATACATGACACAACTAGGTATCCTCTGTGGCCTGATCGGGGCACCCTTTTCGAGTATGGCCTGTTTGTTTGCATAGTCCATACCTTTTTTCTACACGCTCGACCTCATCCATCTCATTACGAAATATTGTAGAAACTGGTTTCCCAGTAGCTTTTTTATGCATGGCGGAAACTCTACCTCATACACCTTGAACACTGCCTCTTATATATACACTGGATGAACATATCTCTCCCACTCGACACTTGCTGTGGCACAAGTAGTAAATGCATGATGACACAGAAAATGAAGTGTCTAGAAAGGACCACAGTCACATGTGCCTGCACTCAAACATTGAGATCCTCCTATTGCGATGTGTTACTCGCATCTTTGGAATTTCTCCCTATTTTTCTCAATACCAGCTAGCAGCTAGTGAAAAACTGATTACGGACTGTCAATTGTGTTTGTGCCTCCCTATCCTTCATGACAAACAACTGCTAGAGCCTCTTGTAAGTACATCTAACAATGGATGAAATCGGTTAATACCGCGTACCTTTCAAAACAGCTTTCATGCACTCAGAGAGCTTTGTTGTAATGTGCCCAAGCCTGCGACCGCTATCACAATGTTGTAACCATATTTTCTTGTTGAATCTACTGGACCAGTCTGACATCTCATGGGATTAAAATGGAATCGATAGACATTCATCCCAAAATAATTATGATAAACAAGAATATACTTTAGACATTGAATAATGGCTTACCAATATCTGAGATTCGGTCGGAGGACAATACGGAGACTCCAAGGACATCCTGCTGCATATTGCTTGCAATGCACATGGTACTTTGATCGATCCAACTCTATGACTCTGTACTCAACACTTCTCCAAATGATGTAATTCTTCACACTTAACATGACAACTTCTTTGTTTTTGAATCTGTGACTAATGCAAAACGCCACACCACTATCTGTGCTGTAATCATCTCCACCTATATTGGAAATGGAGTTTTCTCATGCATCGCGTCCAGATCCAATGTATAATAGTGGCTGAGTACAACTGATAACTTCGAAATTGATTTTGGAGCAGGAAGAAAATACCGAACTATTCCACCGATAGGAGTCTCTGGTACAAACTTATGCTCATCATCATCCTCAGAAGAACCATTTTTGTTGCTATCAGCAACATACTCTTCATCCGACTTCTTACTGTCCACGTCCATGTGTACCACTGGACTAGCACAGTGCAGAGGGAGTGGTGCAAGAAGTGGGTCATCTTGGACAAAATTCGAGTGCCTAGAACCACCACCACCAACATCACCAACCTCCACAGAATGCTCCATCACTTGTTCGGCCATAATTCTCTCGTGGATATCAAACATCAGGCACATGCTCATCGCCATCGAGTCAAAAAGTACAAAACCAAAATACTCGATTTTTCACCAGTGCTAGCAACCTATATCTAACTTTTTCAATCTCCTTTGTCCCATTAGCACCAAAACTCATCAATATCAGACTCTGTAACTCAGACAAAGAACTTAGTCTCCAAGTGCGCAAGAGAATAGGACTATCACACTCAAACACAACTCCATTGTCACTGTTTCTCATATGACAATGGGGATATATAATTACAACAATATATCCACTACCACTAGATACTTTTACTAGATTTATTGAAAGAATGGAGAAGAAGTGAAATGTTTATGGAGAAGACTAATACTTATATATTCTTTTATACCTGGTCGAAATTTCTCGTAGTCTATCTCGTTTAGAATGTAAATGATATAGTTTTTTACATATCTCGCTTAAATTGTAAACGAGTTGAATTTAAGTGTATCTCGTTTACATTATTTACGGTGTAAACGAGATACGTGTAGTGCATCCTCTCTCATGTATCACGTATGCAAATGTGATATATTCAACGCAATATATATCTTATCTCGTTTATATTGTATAAGCAGCGAGCAATTGTGATCAGCGACTGGCGGTAGGGAAATGAGACATAACTGTGAGCAAGAGGCACGGAGATGAGGTTGATGTGAGACGCCGCTGCTGTGTGTGTTTGTTCTTATGCTTGACCGCAGGGAGAGAAGCGAGCCACCGCGAAGCACAGACTGGCGACAAACGATACAGGAGTTGGCAGATGCAGTGGATCCCGCAAAGGAGATGCGCGACCACACGGTGTTAGCGACAACGACTCTAGAGTGGAAAGATTGAGATGCCGTTTTGGTTCATTTTAGAGTGAGAGAGTGTGTTGGGTAGGGAGATTAAGGTTAGGGGGTGGATTGTTAAGATGGAATTTGATTACTTAATTAAAAATTCCATCTATATCTGTATATTAATAAGATTGTCATAACAGCAAAATACGGTAGCCAATTCAGTATCATTTTTTTGTCAAAGTTGCATTTCGACGAATTTACGAATGCGCTTATCAAATTTTAAAATTATTTAAAATTATTTTGTCAATAATAAAAATTAAATATCATCTAATCAGAATTAGAATATTTTGAGTACAGATTTAATATTTTTCTCTTTATATATGTATTAATTAAGGAATTGTCTATGGTGAGGAAACTTAATCCTGGTTCTTTAAGCACCCATGAGAATATTCAAAATTAGTGGTCCTTCTTACATCCGTACGGTGAAATTTTTTATAAGAAAATCTGTCCCGAAATTTCTTATATTTGCAATTCATGCCTATTCGATTAGATGAATGAGTGCTGAGTTGGCTTTGTAAATTGTAAATAACGTTAGATTTTGGACTTCTATTTGAAAATGGGGTTGGTATAATACGGTAGATTTTATGTGATAGGAAAAGCCCAATATTAATGCTTTGATATAAAATAATACAAAAATACTATTATCAATGTAAGGCTCTAAATAAGTTATTATAATTAATATAGGTTTATATGATTTATATATTAGATATACAACCAGCTATATGTATTTAATTATTTAAAAAATTTGAAATAAATAATTCAATTACATAATATTATTTTTTTATTCATCTAATGAATATACTTTAATTGGGTCTAATTATAAGAATAAAATTAATTTTAAGTATAAATACCATAAATAAGAATAAAAATTAGTGTAATAAATGACTCAATATATAAAATATTAATATGATTTTTTCGAAAATGATTCAAATGCAAATTATGTGTCACTACCACATAAAAGGTACTATTTAAATTAGGTGATTGTTTCCTTACGATTATTAATTTATATGTACTGGTACGATATAAAAGATGGACGAATAAAAATTTGTCACGTGAATTATATTTATTTTTATTAGTATTTATTTTTATTTATTTTTTAAAATTTAATTTGTTCAAGTTTAGGTGAACAAATAACGAATTGTGACAATAATGATCATCTTCTGAACAACCAAAGATCAATTATAAGCTAATTATTTTTTTTATACAATTCTCTTTTATTATCTATTTTTTTATGGTTGTCGAATACAAATTTTACTTCAATCAATTATAGTTTACGTGTTAATCTAACTTTTTATTTTTTCTATGATGTTATATGTTTTATTTTGTCATCAATTTAATGATCTTTACTGTTTAATTTTTTAAACTTTCTATCATATGTAAATATGTTGTATATAAATTTTTAAAATAAATTGATAAATTCACTAATTTAGAATATATTTTTTATTCTTAAAACTAATAATAAAAAATATTTTTTGTATAATACACGGTTAAATATATGCATAAAATCTTGTTTCTGAACTTGTGTTAAAATTTATTTAAAAAACATAAAAAATGTAACTATTTTAATGAAAAAGAAAAAACAAAATTTTTAAATTAAATTTCTATTATTTCATACAAACATATTTTTTATATAATTGTTTAATTTTTTTATATTTATATAAAATTCTAGTTTCAAATTATAAATGCAAGTGTATCATCAATGGTCATTAATTTTATTATTAAATGTATATAAAAATTAATCAATGTAAAATTAGTTAGGATAATAATTTATCCATAAATTAATCAAAATATTTTAACTTGAGCTATGAAAAATAAAAATTTTGTTTTTGATAAATTAAATATAGTGAATAATATTTTAATAATAAAACTTTTTACTAATTCTTTTTATTTTTTAAACTGAGTTATATTTTTAGTTTAATTAATTATGTTTAACGAAATTGATTTTAATATCTACATTTTTGTCCCCGCATTACAATTCAATTCAGTTTCGTGTACATAACAATGATAACATTTAAAAAAAATGTTAGCGGAAAAACCCCTCCACCAATATTACTATATCTCAAATTGACCCCAATTTTGTTTTTAAATTTAAAAAGTAATCCTGGTCCTTCAAGAACCATAATATACTTTCTCCACCAAAGAAGTTTTGTATTAATCTATCAAACAATAGATAGCCGTGGTTTCATCACCGACATGGCCATCTCTCCGCGTTTCACGCCGGTTCCATTCCCAGGTGGCGCCTCTCCTCCACGGTGGCATCCCCTCCAGCGTGGCTTCTGATCTTCAGGGGGTGCATGTGCTCCTCTGTCAAATCGCTGTCAGTTATCCGTTTCATCTCCTCGCTCACGCAACCTACCTTCTCTTTCGGCGACTCTTTCACGCAACCTCCGTTCTCCATCGATTTCTTTGAACAACTAATGATTACATGAAACCCTACGAGGTTTGCTTTCTTCTCCTTACTCTGCCCTAAGAAGCTCTGTTCAGGAGTCCTGTTTTCCTGCGACTTTGGTTCGTCGCCGTTCATCCCTCTTAGCCATTTTCCAGTCGAGGCTCAAATGGAAGATCTCCGATCAATCAATCAGGTGCGTTCAACCCTATTTTCCTCTTCATCCTATTTCTTTACTTTTATTGTGTATTTTCTTCTGATCAATCTTGGTTACTGTTGCAGGGTTAACGCAGAATCAATTGTCTAGGGTTTGAGAAATTCCAAATTGTGCAAAATGTGATCATTTTTTGTATCTGCTCCATGCTTTACCGAGATTGTATTGTCTAGGATTTCGGAAATTTCTAATTGTGCAAATTGTGATCATGTTTGGTATCTGTTTGATGGTTAGGCGAGATTTTATTGTGTAGAGTTTGTGAAATTCGTAATTTTGCAAATTCGGATCCATTTTGGTATCTGTTCCACTTTTATTCCAGATCTTATTGTGTAGGGTTTCTGAAAATTGTAATTTGAAAATTGTGTATGTGACCTGGTTTGTGTGTGGGTTCATGTTGTTGGTTACATTCTTTCCCAGTTGTTGTTAACGTTGAGTATGGTCTATAAATCTGTTTCATCTTCTTTATTTCCTTATTTAGAATTCATGTGATTATCAATTCTATTGGTGGTTATGTGATTCACAGATTTTTATTCATGTTTGTGTATATTTTTTTCCCAGTTTATCAATATACTTTTTTTCCAATTCATTTGCTGTTTCCAATGTATGCCTACCTAAGACATTTACCAACTCTGAATGTCATGAGTACAATGATTTTTTTGGATAGTTGATGACTGCCTTCCCTATGGTGAAATGACATCTAGGTGCACTGTAGCAGGTATGGTTTAATTTGGTCCCTATCTCTTGATTTCTTGAAAGTTTCACTTGTTCTTGCTGTTTTTGTGTTTGTTCAGGTTTTGCCCCTCTCATTAGTTGTCTCTATGGCATTGAATGGAGATGGATATGGACTCATATTTTGTTTTCCCTGCATTTCCATATTCAATTTGAATTAAAAAAGGTGAGACTCTTTCATACAATTACAACTAATTGTGATGCATTTGTGTGCTTCGTTTAATTATATCCAAAGTAGAGCCATTAAATCCTATATATCAACGGATGAATCCATTTTTAATCTCTTACTTTGTATATATTCAACAAATCCATTTAGTTTTTATACTGTTTTCTGTATTCAGGATCATGTTCTTTCATTTTATGTTTGATTTCAAATTTTATGAAGCACTCTCAAAATTATATTGAGAGTAGACCCATTGAATACAATATTAAAATTTCATGAATCTATTTTTATTTTTTTATTTTCTGTATATTCAACAAATCCATCAAGTTTAGATCAAGTGATTTGGTGGTTACATGTGGGCTGTGTGAATCATGATGAGGGAATGGGTTTTCTACCTAATCTGTTCTATTGGTGGTGATGTGATTGACAAGAATTGGTGTATATTTTGCTGGTTGTTCCTTTATATAGTTTGATTTAATTTTAGGTCAATTTATTCCCAATTTCATTCTCTCCTATTCAACTTTTGTATTCTAATTTCTATTTTAATTCAGTAATTTATTTGGATTTTTTGGGCTGAATCTAGCAATTTCTAATCTTATTTCCATTTTGATTCTAATTTCCTTTTTTTTTTTTAAGCTATGTCCATCAAATCCATTAAGTTTACCTATTGTGAATTGGTGGTTGCATGTGGGTTGTGAGAATCATTATCAAGGAATTGGTTTTGTAGCTAATATATTCTATTGGTGGTTATGTGATTGACAGATTTTTAATCATGCTTGTGTATATATTTTTTTTCCAGTTTATATATATACTTTTTTTTCCAATTCATTTGCTGTTTCCAATGTATGCCTACCTAAGACATTTACCAACTCTGAATGCTATGAGTACAATGATTTTTTTTGGGTAGTTTATGACTGCCTTCCCTATGGTGAAATGACATCTAGGTGCACTGTAGCAGGTATGGTTTGATTTGGTCCCTATCTCTTGATTTCTTGAAAGTTTCACTTGTTCTTGCTGTTTTTGTGTTTGTTCAGGTTTTGCCCCTCTCATTAGTTGTCTCTATGGTATTGAATGGAGATGGATATGGACTCATATTTTGTTTTTCCTGCATTTCCATATCCAATTTGAATTAAAAAAGGTGAGCCTCTTTCATACATTTACAACTAATTGTGATGCATTTGTGTGCTTCGTTTAATTATATCCAAAGTAGAGCCATTAAATCCTATATATCAATGGATGAATCCATTTTTAATCTCTTACTTTGTATATATTCAACAAATCCATTTAGTTTTTATACTATTTTCTGTATTCAGGATCATGTTCTTTCATTTTATGTTTGATTTCAAATTTTATTAAGCACTCTCATAATTATATTGAGAGTAGACCCATTGAATGCAATATTAAAATTTCATGAATCTATTTTTATTTTTTTATTTTCTGTATATTCAACAAATCCATCAAGTTTAGATCAAGTGATTTGGTGGTTAGATATGGGATGTGTGAATCATGATGAGGGAATGGGTTTTCTACCTAATCTGTTCTATTGGTGGTGATGTGATTGACAAGAATTGGTGTATATCTTGCTGGTTGTTCCTTTATATAGTTTGATTTAATTTTAGGTCAATTTATTCCCAATTTCATTCTCTCCTATTCAACTTTTGTATTCTAATTTTCATTTTAATTCAGTAATCTATTTGGATTTTTTGGGCTGAATCTAGCAATTTCTAATCTTATTTCCATTTTGATTCTAATTTCCTTTTTTGTTTTTTTTTTAAGCTATGTCCATCAAATCCATTAAGTTTACCTATTGTGAATTGGTGGTTGCATGTGGGTTGTGAGAATCATTATCAAGGAATTGGTTTTGTAGCTAATGTATTCTATTGGTGGTAGGGGTGTTCATGGTTTGGTTAATCCAAAAACCAAATCAGTTTTTTGGTTAACCAAAAATATTGTTTTAGTTAATTAACCAAATTGGTTTTACATGATGAAACCGGTTAGTAACCGGTTAGTGAATTTCAAAACCGGTTTTTAACCGGTTATTAAAATAAAAACTTGTTTTTAAAAGATAACCGGTTTTTATATAAAAAACCGGTGGTTTTTGTTTGTACTAAAAAATTGGTTTTTATACCATAAAATTGGTTTTTACATGTAAAAATAGATTTTTACACAAAAATTAATATTTTTACATACAAAAACCCAAAATTTTAAACCTTTTTTAATTGAATTTTTTTAATCTAATTTTTTTCTTTCTAAATGATACGAGTAACATTTGTAAATAATGAAGTCCCTTCCATTGCTTTCGTTCCTTTTTCTTTCTTATCTCTTTTCAATATTTTCTATAAATAATTTTTCTCTTTCTCTCTCTCTCTCCTCTTCTCTTTCTTTTCTCTCTCTCTCTCCCATTTTTCTCTCTCCTCCTCTCTTTCTCTTCTCTCTCTCCCCCTCCTCTCTTTCTCTTCTCTCTTTCCCCTTCTCTCTATCTATCTCTCTCTTTCCCCTTCCCCTCTTTCTCCCCCTCCCTTTCGTTCTCTCTATCCTTCTCTCCCTCTCTCTCCCCTCCTCTCCCTCTCTCCTCCTCTCTCCCTCTTCTCTTTTCTCTCTCTCCTTCTCTTTTTCTGTCTCTCTCTCCTTCTCTCTCCCCATCCTCTCTCTCTCTCTCCCTCTCTCTTTCTTTCTCTTTGTCCTCTTTCTCTCTCTGCTTCTCTCTCTCTTATCCTTCTTTCTCTTTTATCTCTCTCCTTTTTTTCTTTCTCCTCTCTATCTTCGCCTCCTCTCTCTCTTCTCTCTCGCTTTAGAGAGAAAAGGAGAAAGAGATAGAAGAGGGATAGAGATTGAGAGAAGGTTGAGAGAGAAAGAGAAAAGAGAGAGTAAGAAAAGAAAGAGGAGAAGGAGAGAAAATGAAGAGAGGAAGAGGAGGAGAGAGAGAAAGAAGAAAAGGAAAGAGAGATGAGCGAGAGAGAGAAAGAGAGAAAAGAAAAAAGAGAGAGAGAAAGAGAGGGGAGGTAAAGGAGAGAGAGAGGAAGGAGAGGGGAGAGAGAAAGAGAGAGAGAAGGGAAAAGAGAGGAGAAAGTAGAGAGATATGGGAGAGAGGGAGAGAGAGAGAGAGGAAGAGAGAGAATGGAGGGGGAGAAAGAGGGCAAGGAAAGAGAGAGAGAGAGAGAGGAAGTGAGAGAGCAGAGAGAAGGAGAGAAAGAGAGAGGGAGAGAGAGAAAGAGGGAAGGGGAGAGAGGGAGAGAAGGATAGAGAGACAAGGGAGAGAGAAAGAAAGACGAGGTGGAGAGAGAAAGAGAGAGAGAGGGAGGGGAGAGAGAGGAGGAAGAGGGGAGAGAGAGAGAGAGAGAAAGAGAGGAAGATAGGGAAAGAGAGAGATAGGGGAGAGAGAGGAGGAGAGAAAGAGGGAAAAAGGAGAGAGAGAGAGAGAGAGAGAAGCGAAAAGAGAAGGAAATGAGAGAGGAGATAAAGAGAAAAATGAGTTAGAGAGAGAGGGGAGAGAGGGGGGAAGGAAAGGGAGAGAGAGGGAAAAGGGAGAGAAATAAGGGGATAGAGAATAGAGAGAGAGAGAGAGAGAAAATGAGAGGAGGAGAAAGAGGAAAATGAGAGAGAGAGAGAGAGAGAGAGAGGGAGAGTAGGGAAAAAGAGAGATAGGAGGAGAGAGAGAAGGGAGAGAAAGAGGAGAGAGAGAGAGAGAGAGAGAGAGAGAAAGAGAGATAAAGAAGGGAGGGAGAGAGAGAGAGTAAGGGGGAGAGGGAGGGAGAGAGAAAGGGAGAGGAAGGGGGAGAGAGAGAGAGAGAGAGAGAGAGAGTGAGAGAGAGAGAAAGAGTATGTAATTTGGTTTTGAAATTAGATTTTGATTTTAATTTGGTTTTGGTTTTGGTTAACCGGTTAAAAACCGGTTTTTTTTAATTTGATTTTGGTTAACCAATTCTAAAAAATATGGATATGGTTTTTAAATTGTTTCATTAAACTGGTTAACCAAAATGTGGTTATGGTTTTTTAACCGGTTAACCACATTTTGGTTTTTTTATGAACACCCCTAATTGGTGGTTATGTGATTGACAGATTTTTATTCATGCTTGTGTATATTTTTTTTTTCCAGTTTATATATATACTTTTTTTTCCAATACATTTGTTGTTTCCAATGTATGCCTACCTAAGACATTTACCAACTCTGAATGCCATGAGTACAATGATTTTTTTGGGTAGTTTATGACTGCCTTCCCTATGGTGAAATGACATCTAGGTGCACTGTAGCAGGTATGGTTTGATTTGGTCCCTATCTCTTGATTTCTTGAAAGTTTCACTTGTTCTTGCTGTTTTTGTGTTTGTTCAGGTTTTGCCCCTCTCATTAGTTGTCTCTATAGCATTGAATGGAGATGGATATGGACTCATATTTTATTTTCCCTGCATTTCCATATCCAATTTGAATTCAAAAAGGTGAGCCTCTTTCATACAATTACAACTAATTGTGATGCATTTGTGTGCTTCATTTAATTATATCCAAAGTAGAGCCATTAAATCCTATATATCAACTGATGAATCTATTTTTAATCTCTTACTTTGTATATATTCAACAAATCCATTTAGTTTTTATACAGTTTTCTGTATTCAGGATCATGTTCTGTCATTTTATGTTTGATTTCAAATTTTATGAAGCACTCTCATAATTATATTGAGAGTAGACCCATTGAATGTAATATTAAAATTTCATGAATCTATTTTTATTTTTTTATTTTCTGTATATTCAACAAATCCATCAAGTTTAGATCAAGTGATTTGGTGGTTACATGTGGGCTGTGTGAATCATGATGAGGGAATGGGTTTTGTACCTAATCTGTTCTATTGGTAGTGATGTCATTGACAGAAATGGATGTATAGTTTGCTGGTTGTTTATTTATATGTTTTGATGTTTTGATTTTAGGGCAATTTATTCCCAATTTCATTCTCTCCTATTCAACTTTTGTATTCTAATTTCCATTTTAATTCAGTAATCTATTTAGATTTTTTGGGCTGAATCTAGCAATTTCTAATCTTATTTCCATTTTGATTCTAATTTCCTATTTTGTTTTTTTTAAGCTATGTCCATCAAATCCATTAAGTTTACCTATTGTGAATTGGTGGTTGCATGTGGGTTGTGAGAATCATTATCAAGGAATTAGTTTTGTAGCTAATGTATTCTATTGGTGGTTATGTGATTGACAGATTTTTATTCATGCTTGTGTATATTTTTTTTCCAGTTTATATATATACTTTTTTTTCCAATTCATTTGCTGTTTCCAATGTATGCCTACCTAAGACATTTACCAACTCTGAATGCCATGAGTATAATGATTTTTTTGGGTAGTTTATGACTGCCTTCCCTATGGTGAAATGACATCTAGGTGCACTGTAGCATGTATGGTTTGATTTGGTCCCTATCTCTTGATTTCTTGAAAGTTTCAATTGTTCTTGTTGTTTTTGTGTTTGTTCAGGTTTTGCCCCTCTCATTAGTTGTCTCTATGGCATTGAAAGGAGATGGATATGGACTCATATTTTGTTTTCCCTGCATTTCCATATCCAATTTGAATTCAAAAAGGTGAGCCTCTTTCATACAATTACAACTAATTGTGATGCATTTGTGTGCTTCATTTAATTATATCCAAAGTAGAGCCATTAAATCCTATATATCAACTGATGAATCTATTTTTAATCTCTTACTTTGTATATATTCAATAAATCCATTTAGTTTTTATACTGTTTTCTATATTCAGGATCATGTTCTTTCATTTTATGTTTGATTTCAAATTTTATGAAGCACTCTCATAATTATATTGAGAGTAGACCCATTGAATGCAATATTAAAATTTCATGAATCTATTTTTATTTTTTTTATTTTCTGTATATTCAACAAATCCATCAAGTTTAGATCAAGTGATTTGGTGGTTACATGTGGGCTGTGTGAATCATGATGAGGGAATGGGTTTTCTACCTAATCTGTTCTATTGGTGGTGATGTGATTGACAAGAATTGGTGTATATCTTGCTGGTTGTTCCTTTATATAGTTTGATTTAATTTTAGGTCAATTTATTCCCAATTTCATTCTCTCCTATTCAACTTTTGTATTCTAATTTTCATTTTAATTCAGTAATCTATTTGGATTTTTTGGGCTGAATCTAGCAATTTCTAATCTTATTTCCATTTTGATTCTAATTTCCTTTTTTGTTTTTTTTAAGCTATGTCCATCAAATCCATTAAGTTTACCTATTGTGAATTGGTGGTTGCATGTGGGTTGTGAGAATCAATATCAAGGAATTGGTTTTGTAGCTAATGTATTCTATTGGTGGTTATGTGATTGACAGATTTTTATTCATGCTTGTGTATATTTTTTTCCAGTTTATATATATACTTTTTTTTCCAATTCATTTGCTGTTTCCAATGTATGCCTACCTAAGACATTTACCAACTCTGAATGCCATGAGTACAATGATTTTTTTGGGTAGTTTATGACTGCCTTCCCTATGGTGAAATGACATCTCGGTGCACTGTAGCAGATATGGTTTGATTTGGTCCCTATCTCTTGATTTCTTGAAAGTTTCACTTGTTCTTGCTGTTTTTGTGTTTGTTCAGGTTTTGCCCCTCTCATTAGTTGTCTCTATGGCATTGAATGGAGATGGATATGGACTCATATTTTGTTTTCCCTGCATTTCCATATCCAATTTGAATTAAAAAAGGTGAGCCTCTTTCATACAATTACAACTAATTGTGATGCATTTGTGTGCTTCATTTAATTATATCCAAAGTAGAGCCATTAAATCCTATATATCAACTGACGAATCTATTTTTAATCTCTTACTTTGTATATATTCAACAAATTCATTTAGTTTTTATACTGTTTTCTGTATTCAGGATCATGTTCTTTTATTTTATGTTTGATTTCAAATTTTATGAAGCACTCTCATAATTATATTGAGAGTAGACCCATTGAATGCAATATTAAAATTTCATGAATCTATTTTTATTTTTTTATTTTCTGTATATTCAACAAATCCATCAAGTTTAGATCAAGTGATTTGGTGGTTACATGTGGGCTGTGTGAATCATGATGAGGGAATGGGTTTTCTACCTAATCTGTTCTATTGGTGGTGATGTGATTGACAAGAATCGGTGTATATCTTGCTGGTTGTTCCTTTATATAGTTTGATTTAATTTTAGGTCAATTTATTCCCAATTTCATTCTCTCCTATTCAACTTTTGTATTCTAATTTCCATTTTAATTCAGTAATCTATTTGGATTTTTTGGGCTGAATCTAGCAATTTCTAATCTTATTTCCATTTTGATTCTAATTTCCTTTTTTGTTTTTTTTAAGCAATGTCCATCAAATCCATTAAGTTTACCTATTGTGAATTGGTGGTTGCATGTGGGTTGTGAGAATCATTATCAAGGAATTGGTTTTGTAGCTAATGTATTCTATTGGTGGTTATGTGATTGACAGATTTTTATTCATGCTTGTGTATATTTTTTTTTCCAGTTTATATATATACTTTTTTTTCCAATTCATTTGCTGTTTCCAATGTATGCCTACCTAAGACATTTACCAACTCTGAATGCCATGAGTACAATGATATTTTTTGGGTAGTTTTTGACTGCGTTCCCTATGGTGAAATGACATCTAGGTGCACTGTAGCAGGTATGGTTTGATTTTGTCCCTATCTCTTGATTTCTTGAAAGTTTCACTTGTTCTTGCTGTTTTTGTGTTTGTTCAGGTTTTTCCCCTCTCATTAGTTGTCTCTATGGCATTGAATGGAGATGGATATGGACTCATATTTTGTTTTCCCTGCATTTCCATATCCAATTTGAATTCAAAAAGGTGAGCCTCTTTCATACAATTACAACTAATTGTGATGCATTTGTGTGCTTCATTTAATTATATCGAAAGTAGAGCCATTAAATCCTATATATCAACTGATGAATCTATTTTTAATCTCTTACTTTGTATATATTCAACAAATCCATTTAGTTTTTATACTGTTTTCTGTATTCAGGATCATGTTCTTTCATTTTATGTTTGATTTCAAATTTTATGAAGCACTCTCATAATTATATTGAGAGTAGACCCATTGAATGTAATATTAAAATTTTATGAATCTATTTTTATTTTTTTATTTTCTGTATATTCAACAAATCCATCAAGTTTAGATCAAGTGATTTGGTGGTTACATGTGGGCTGTGTGAATCATGATGAGGGAATGGGTTTTGTACCTAATCTGTTCTATTGGTAGTGATGTCATTGACAGAAATTGATGTATAGCTTGCTGGTTGTTTATTTATATGTTTTGATGTTTTGATTTTAGGTCAATTTCATTCCATCTTATATCTATTTAGTCAGTGGTGATGTGATTGATAGGAAGGAGGTGGCTTTCTCACAATCACATGGCCTCAGTCCACTGTTTGTGTTTCTAGGGAATTCTCTTCTAAGTAGTCTATTTGATGAGCGGTGATGTGATTGATAGGAATTGATTGATAGCTTCTTGGTGATTTTTTTGCATTTTGATTTGCATTTTGATGAAAGCTTTTGTTAGTCAACTCACTTGCATCTGAATTCTTTAGTGGTTATGCAAAGAGTGCTCTATATTTCGCCTGTTGCATAGAAGTAGAGCTGATTGTCATGAATTTTTGTACTTCTGTTTTAAAGGAATATGCTTTTGCCACTCCCATTCAAGTTTTTCCGTCCCAATTCGATTCTCTGCTGTTCAAGTCGTGCATTCCCATTTCAATTCTGATTCAATAATGCCAGTGATGAATCTTTCTTTTTTTTTTTTAAGCTATGTCCATCAAATCCATTAAGTTTACCTAAAATGAATTGCTGGTTGCATGTGGGTTGTGAGAATCATTATCAACGAATTGGTTTGGTGGTTAATGTTTTCTATCCATGGTTATGTGATTGACAGAGATTGATGTATAGCCTGCTGGTCATTTATTTATTTTTTGAGTTCAACTGATTTGCATTACATATTTTTTTTCTTTGTGTAAACATTATTTTATATATCAGCTGTTGGATGGACATAAAGCTCTTTGGGCTGAATTTAAGAGGTTCATTGAGAAAAGAATGGCCTTGTGCGAGTAAAATGTCTCCATGGTATTGTTTATCTAACTAGCACATCTCTTTATCCAAAGAAAAATCTATCCACCAGCTGCTGTTCGCATGAAAATCTCTTCTGCACACATAATACGGTTGTGCTATTTATTCCTCATTGGAAATTTGGCAATCATTATCAAGGTAAGAGGTTTCATTCTCACCCATTTCCTGAATGTTGATGTGATTGATAGATTTTTATTGATGTTTCTGTATACCTTTTTTTTCCCATTCATTTTGCTGTTTCCAATGTATGCCTACCTAAGACATTTACCAACTCTCATTCCCATGAGTATAATGATTGTTTGGGGTAGTTGATGACTGCCTTCCCTATGGTGTGATGACATGTAGGTGCACTATAGCAGGTATGGTGTGATATCTCATTTTTTGGTCCCTAATTGTTGATTTCTTGAAAGTTTCACTTGTTTTTGCTGTTTTTGTGTTGGTTCAGGTTTTGCCCCTTTCATTAGTTGTCTCTATGGAGATGGATATGGACTCATGTTTTATTTTCCCTCCATTTTCCATATTCAATTCAATTTGAATTCAAAAAGGTGAGCCAAAAGCCCTTGATTTTTTTTCTATAAAATGATGGTTGGTGATGCACATTCAATGCACAAACATTCTGCTTTCTTCTATTTCCTCCTAAGCTCTATCTACATCAGAATTCTTCTGTTTACATTTGATCTATTTCATCAACTCTATTTACCTCCTTTGTTTCTTTTTTTTTTTCTGCAATGCCTCCTCCATTTGATATGATTTCTAAGATGCATCCTCCTAGAGAGGCTTGGAGGCTGAAAGTTAGGGTTCTAAGGCTTTGGGTTGTACCCTCTTTTGGGAATCATGATGTTCCTAACTCAATGGAGATGATTCTCCTTGATGAGCATGTTAGACCCTATTAGTTTCTCTTTTAAATATGGTGTTACTTGTTGTTTTTTAAGTTTCCAATTTTAAATGATGTGTTTCACTGATCTGATTTTGTTCTTTTGTTGGATTTTCAGTGTAGAAAAATTCAAGCTACAGTTAAGAAACCACTCCTTAATAGGTTTAGGGATCATATAGTTGAAGGTCAAGTTTATAGAATGGCATACTTTACTGTTGTGTCAAATCATGGTAGTTATAGAGCAACTTCTCATGAATTCAAATTGGTTTTCCTTCACCGAACCACTATTGTAGCTGTTGATGAATATGTTATCCCTAAGACTTGTTTCAACATGCTTCCTTTTTCTGAGCTGCTAAACATGACCCAAGATTATGATTTTTTAGTTGGTGTGTCTATCTTCTTGGTTTGCTGTTATTCAAGTTTTTTTAACAAATCATTTCAATATTTAATAGGTTCTGTTTATTTGGAATAGATGTCATTGGCCTTTTAACTTCAGTGGGAGAAGAGAAAGAGTATGCAAAAGAGGGGAAAATTGTGAAAATGATTGCGCTTGAATTAAGTTCAAAAGAGTATGTTGATTGAGTCATTTCTGCTGCTTTCTCTTTATGTTTTGATCATCTTTTTTGCTTGTTTTCTATTTGATCCTTTGTCATGTTTTGAGTTTTAGTCTTACAGTGCGATGTGCATTGTTTGGGGACTATGTTAATCAAGTAAATCATTTCCTTGCCTCTGGGTATGTGGAGCAGCCTGTTGTAGTGATTCAACTTGCTAAAGTCAAGTTCTTTAGGGGTAAACTGTTTCTTTTCTGTACATCTCATTGCTACTCTAGGTGTTGTCTGCAATAAACTTTGCTAGACTATTTCTCTATTGTTGTGTAGGTCAAGTAGGGCTTCAAAATTTGATATATGCCACTCAAATGTTATTTAATCCTGATCTTCCTGAAGTTGTTGAATTCAGGCAGAGGTTATGATGTTTTATTTTGTTGATTTTTATTGTATTCTTTATTTACAACCAATCTGGAATAACAAGTACAAGTATTTGCATATTTTTTTTATAGTATGGTTGAGCAAGGTGTCAACGGTACCCAGCCACTATTTATTGCAAATGAGGGTAAAGTTGTATCCTTGGAAGATGATTTCATGCGTTTAACTAGAAAATGCACTATTGAAGAGCTTCAAGATAACAATGAGGTTGTCTTCTTCTGAGTTAGTTGTGTTTATGCTTATTTTATACAGAAATGAACTGAAAAGAAAAATTAAAGAACAATTTCCAGATCTATTTTTCCATTCATATTCTTAACAAATTTTGAAATGCTGATTGCATAGGAGGGTTCTTTTATCATTTTTGGTATAATCCAAGGTATTGTCGAGGATGGAGGTTGGTGGTATTCTGCTTGTGTGTGTGGAAAGGGTATCTATCCTCAAAATGGTGCATATTACTGTGATTTTTGTTTGAAGCACATAACTAATGTGACTCTAAGGTCAGAAATTTTTTTTCAAAATGTCTTTTCATTTTGTCTTGTGGATTGTTTATGAAAATAATGTTTCTTGGTATTTTTTATTCCGAATCATTGTGTTCCTTTCTTTCTTTCTCCGCAGATTTAAAATTAAAATAACAGTTGAAGATCATAGTGGGGAGGGTATTTTCCTTCTCTTTGATCGTGAGGCATCTTATTTGCTTAAGAAATCATGTGCTGACTTGTTTACCGAGGTTCAAAGAGATGCAAGTGTATGTGCTAAGTTTTCTTTAGTGTATTATTCACTTTATGGGATGTTATATGTGTTATTTAAACTCTGTATTTGTTATGTATTATTTTCAAAATAGCTTGTATGTGGGATACTTATCCTCCCATATTCCAAGGGCTCATTGGAAAGAAGTTACTGCTGAAGGTTGATACCAAAGGTGTGCCACATGATACATTTTATGGCACTTTCCGAGTTAGGAGAATATGTGATGATCCCACGATTATTGCCATGTTTGAGCTTCCCGATTATGATGCTGATGATGAGTCTACCCCAAAAAAGGTTAGATATAAATATAATTATTTTTAGATTGTGTAAATTCATGTTTTGTTCCTTTTTTTTATTTATTTATTGTGCTGTGTTTAATTTTTCTTACGGTCTTATGTATTATTAAATTCCTGTGGCATATGAATAGGAGGCTGATTTACACAAATCTGTTCCCTCTGGAAAAGGTGATATTGGTGTTAAGAAGGATTCATCAAAGAATTTTATCAAAAGTGAAAAAGTTTCTGGTGAGTCTTCTGGGATTTTATCTAAATCCCCAGTTCTTATAGATTTTCTGGCTGGAAAACAGCCTCCTATTTTTGGAAGGACTGAGTTTGCTTCCTTAATTAATGGTGAACATGGAAAAGATGGGAAAACACCTAGCAATGATACTGTTAGTGATGATCTTTCTGCTGAAATAGATATATTGCTTAGCTCACCAGAAAAAGAAACTCAGGTGTTGTTATATAATATTTTCTCCCTCCTTCCTATGTGTGTTGTTTCTAAATGGATTTTGCATTTCTTGGATGACTTTCATACCTTTTGTTAATTTCTTTCTGATAGGAGGTGTTGTCCCACGTTATTGATGCACCTTCTAAATATGGAGAGAAGCTTATTCATGAAAATGATGTTGTCACCTCCAAGGGCAAGAGGAATCTGAATCCCCAATTTGAAGAGGCGGCTGTTGATGCAGATGGGCGTGGATTCAAGATTGCCAAGGTTAATGGAGTTTGATCTAAGGTGTGGAATTGAGCTGTTGTGTCTAGGTGTAGGTAGTTTATATAGTATATCTACAAGTGTTTAGGAAGGCTTGTGATTCCAAATACATCGAAATGTAATCATGCTAGCTGGATGGTATTTTGATTTGACCTTTTTGGATTGTGTCCAACAAATAGGATTGTCAGATATAGGGATTTTTCTTTTCTGTTGGCTCGTGTCGTGTGCCAACTATGTCTATTGTCAACTCCTCCTTTTGTAATAGTGACTTTGCTAGGGATTGGACACATTTTCAATGTTGTACCCTCTTTAGGTTACATACTAGGATATGTATCAGATATTGGGATCCTCCTTATCATAGGAGAGATACCCATATGTAATTGTGTCTCACTATCAGTATTTTAATGAAATGCCGCAGTTCTTATTTTTATTTCTTTATTGTTGTACAACTTTATCTTTTCATGTCAATTGGTTATTGGTGTTGATTATAATATTTTATTATTTTTATGTTCTGTGTTATCAAAGGTGTGCATGGTTATATAAGTTATTTGTTGGTGTGTTTCACAAGTTCTCTTCCCAATCACCCCCCATTTTTTTTACCTCTTGCTTATATGAACTTAACAATGTGGATGTCTTTTGGGCAATGAATTAAGGGTAGTTTTTGCGATTTATGTTTCAACCTCTTGTTTTCTTTAGTACGAGTAACAAAGATGTCTCATAATTCTGTTCGTGCTAGAGAATATAGGCGAAATTCTTTGAAAAGAAAGCGAACACAAAGTCACCATCGAAATGAAAGAGGTCAGTACTGAATTGACCTTCGTGATATTTTTAGTGTTTTATGTTCCATTTCTCAGTGATTTTATATCTATGGGAATGTTTTGTAATTTTCTTTTGTTTTTTAATGTTTTAGAGGTCCTCGATTCCTCGATGCCTGCTCTCTCTTTTAATGATTATATGGGTAATTTTTTTGCTCTACCTATATTTTTTTAGTTAATCTTTGTGTTTATAAAAATTTATCTGTTTATTTTATATGTTTCCAATGTTTTTCTTTATTTTTATTTTTTAGAAAATTTAGTTGAGGTGTCCCAGAATGTTAATCAGAGTTCAAATATTATCTTCTCAGGTATAATAATATCTTTAAGTTTTTTATCCCTGTCCAAATTTGTTTTTGTTAAGTTATATTTTAAGTTCTTTGGATTTACATCTAATAATAGATTGGCTTGTTGATTTATTATTGTTTTTTTACACTGTTATAAAATTCTCTATGGAATGATTTAGATCAGTATATAGGTTTAATTTATATTGTTGTTTCAAACATACACAAGTACTATAGGTTAATAAATTGTTTAATTAGTGTTTATTCTTGTCTTGGACAATATGAAGAGTTTTTTCGTTATGTGATTGGATTCATGTGATTAGTTAATTAATTAACTTTTCTAGCTAAATAATAGACGAGGGGTGTTTCTTGAAACTCTCTTAATTTGATGTCATAATCAATAGTTGTATATTAAAGAAAAGTTTATTTCTTCTGTCGCTTCCTCTATTTTTTTGAAATCTCCTATTAGTTCGATATAAATATTTTTCCTTTTAGTTCTGTCTGTGAAATTTTTTTTTCTTTTAGTGTTTTCAATTATGCCTCCCTTGATAGTGAAAAAAAATATACGTACTTGGTTAAAAATTTTACAGGATTCTATGGAGCAATAGACTGATTAAAGTCTAAAAAAATACAAAATCATTCTAATAGTGATTTAGCTTATTTAATTGCAACCTAGACAATTAGTATAAGTGGTTAAAATAATGAAACAAAGTCTATTCTACCATTAAGTAAAATCAAACTGTTCTTCAATGTGCATTAAGCTTTATTTATATTTAGTTATCTAATAAATCAATGCTAATTCAGATTGGTTTTTGTAGTTTATTACATTTTTAATGTTTAATCTGCATGCTGATTATTAAATAATTAATTGATTTTTTCTTTCATCATTAATTTTTTTTTAATGTTTGGTTGTGAAGTATATATTTACATAAATTTGTGTTGTTATCTTTAATTAAAATGGGTGATATAGACCAATCAGAAATATATGATCCTTCGATAAATTCACTCAGTCAAGTTGGTTCTGTTATTGATCATCCTCTGTTCTTGCAAAGTGAGATACAAGATACGCTCTCTTTCTTAAATCATCTATTATTCAAGAATAGTCAAATAGAAATTTTATTAATTTACTTTTAAAAGATTCCATTGTGCTTCTGTGATGAGATATTATTCAGGCAGTGTAAAATAGAAATAGTGTTTTGTGATATATTCTTTTGACAAAATTTAAACGACTCAATTATTTATTATATATTATATTAGTAAGCTAATGGTTTATTCATTTTATGTTGAATCTATTTCATGCCATCTAATTGAGATAAAACTTTTTTTTATTGTTATGCATATTTTTTTCTGTTCTATCTTTACTAGGTTGTCTTGATGTTGGTGATCCTAACTATGAATGTTCAATCTGTGGGACGTGTTTCTGGTTATCAGAATGTGTTGAAAGAGACTCTACAATTAATCGTCCTGTTTTTACTGTTTATTGCTCGAAAGGGAAAATACAGTTACCTTATCTCCGAAAGCCCCCAGATCTGCTATATAATTTGATTAATGGACATGATAGGAAGAGTTTGTATTTCCAAAAAAATATTCGATCTTATAATAGTATGTTTGCCTTCACGTCTCTTGGTGGTAAGGTTTTGGATTCAGTGAATGATGGGAGTGGTCCACCGCAATTTATAATAGCTGGTCAAAATTATCATCGAATTGGAAGTTTGCTCCCAGATCCTGGTCAGAAGCCTAAATTTGCGCAATTATATATATACGACACTCAGCATGAGATAATGCATAGGCAGGGAATCTTTCGGTATGTGTTTTGAAATTTTCTTGTTAAGTTTTTTTTATTTTATTTCCCTGATGTTTTAATGTTATTTGCATTGAAAAACATGTTTATATCTGTCATTGCATAGTTATATTGTGTTTTATTCCCGTTATAATGCATTATTAATAATTTCTGACTGATAATGATTTATCAAAACATATCAAAATTGTATTCTGTGTGGTTTTTAAATATATTTTTGTGGTTAATGTATATTTGTTTTAGGCAAACATCTGAGATAGATAAAGAATTGATAACTGAGTTATTGCAAATGATCGATACTCATAATGTCATAGCACATTCATTTCGAAGAGTCAGAGAATTCTATCAGTGTCATCCATCGAGATCTTCTCTTTGAAGTTGTATTCACATAGGAAGGTTGATCGAGGAACTTACAATACTCCCTCTTGTGACGAAGTTGCTGCTTTGATTGTTGGAGATTTTGATTCGTCGGATCATGGTCGTGACATTATTGTTCGATCTACTGCTGGTCAGTTGCAACGTATCTATGAAACTCATGCTCTATATTGGCCTTTACAGTATCCGTTGTTGTTTCCATATGGCGAGGATGGTTACCAGTTGAATATTCCTTATTGAGGTCAACAGGAGGGATATGTCCCTGGAAGGAGAACAAGGGTTTCTCTCAGGGAATTCATATGTTTTCATTTGCAGATTAGGGAGTAAGAAGATGGAATTATTCACAAGTATAGGCGATTATTTCAACAATTTGTTGTTGACTGTTTTACCATGATTGAGTCACAGAGGTTGTATGAGATTAGAATGAAGCAAAGTACAATTAGAGGGGAAGTGCTTCAAGGAATAGAAGAGACTATGCGTCGTGGTGATGACAAAGCTTCTTCCATTGGGACACGAGTCATCTTGCCTTCTTCCTTCACTGGTGGTAGACGTTATATGTTTAATCATTGTCAGGATGCGATGGCAATCTGTAAACATTTTGGCTATCCAGATTTATTCCTTACTATTACGTGTAATCCAAATTGGCCTGAATTTCAGCGATTCACAGAGCGAGAGCGAATTCCCATCGCTGATCGTCCTGATATCTCATGCCATGTTTTTCTTGCTAAGTTGAAATGCCTTCTAAGCGATCTCAAGGAAGGTGTGTTTTTTGGTCCACTTAGTGCAGGTATGTTATTTCTCCCTTGGCATTTCAATTTTTGTCTGGTGTGCTCGAACATGTTGTTGTCTGGCTTCTTAATGATGCTTTTGTATTTTTTAGGTATGTATACTATTGAGTTCCAAAAAAGAGGTCTACCACATGCACACATGTTACTATGGCTTAACGGGGAAAGCAACTTACAAAGTGTTAAAATTGTTGATGAATTCATCTGTGCCGAGCTACCTAATCCCTCAAAATTTTGGCTCTTTATAATATCGTCACCAAGTACATGATCCATGGTCCCTGTGGTCGACTTAGACCGAGTTCTCCTTGCATGAAAGATGGTAAGTGCTCAAAATTTTATCCAAAAAGATTCGTTGATCAAACGAGCTTTGATGAAGATGGCTATCCGATATATAAACGTCGTAATATGGGTGTGACAGTGAAGATTAACGACGTTGATATTGACAACAGATTTGTTGTGCCTTATAATCCACTACTGTTAATGAAATATCAAGCTCACATAAATCTTGAGTTCTGTAACAAGTCAAACGTTATCAAGTATCTTTTTAAGTATATCAATAAGGGTCCGGATCGGGTGACTGCAACTGTTGGAGAAACATATAATGTTGGTGAATCTTCTCGGGTGGTTGATGAGATCAAGCAGTATTATGATTGTCGTTATTTATCACCGTCTGAATCTATGTGGAGAATTTTTGCTTATGATATTCATCATAGATGGCCGTCAGTACAAAGGTTGACTTTTCACTTGCCGAACCAGCAGCATGTTGTATTCGATGATGCTGATATCACAACTCATGTTTATTTGCGCAACAAAGATTTGCTGACGATGTTTACTGCTTGGATGATGGCCAACAGGCGGTTTCCGGATGGGCGGTCTTTAACATATGTGGAATATCCAGGAAAATTTGTCTACTGTTTGAACAGTAGGGAGTGGAAGCTGAGACAGAGGGGATTCTCAATTGGAAGATTGAGTTTTGCTCATCCCTCATCTGGTGAACTTTTCTATATGCGTATGCTTTTGAATGTGCAGAGAGGTTGTACCAGTTTTTGAAGTATAAGAACCGTGAATGGTGTTACTTATGATACATTCCAGGAGGCATGTTCTGCCATGGGATTCTTGATAGATGATAAGGAGTATGTTTCTGCTATTAAGGAAGTCACCGAGGTAGCGTCCGCTGCACAGCTAAGGAGATTTTTTGTGATGTTGTTGCTATCTGGTTCCATGGGAAGGCCTCTGTCAGTTTGGGAACAAAATTGGGCTTATTTGTCTGATGATATTCTTTATTGCAGAAGGCATGAGCTGCAATATCCTGGTAAGAATTTTGTTCATTGTGATTTTATTATATGACAAGCAGGCACACACGGACACATACACTGCAGAAATTATATTATCGTGCTAATATTTATTAATTATCGTTAAACATAGATCTAACGATGAGTCAGGACGAGTTGCAAACATTTTGTTTGTTGGAGATTGAGAAACTATTGCAGAGTAATGGAAAATCATTGAGAAATTATGCTGGCATGCCGGTTCCTAATAACTGTTTAGTCTCTCAATTTAGCAACTTGATGCTGCTGCGTGAGTTGCAGTATGACACTGTTTCTTTAACTCGTGAGCATGATGCAAATGTCTTAAAGTTAAATGAAGAACAGAGGGTGGTCTACGATAAAATTATTGATTGTGTCTCGAATAAGAGGCACGGATTCTTTTTTGTGTATGGGTTTGGTGGCACTGGAAAAATTTTTTTATACAGGATTTTGTTGGCTAGATTGCGATCTGAGAAAAGGATTGTTATAAATGTTGCTTCTAGTGGTATTGCTTCTTTGTTGTTACCTGGTGGTAAGACGGCTCACTCTATGTTCAATATTCCTGTTGAGCTGACTAAAGATACTGTTTGTCGGATTAAGAAGGATAGTGCAAAAGCTGAAGTTGTCCGATTGGCTGATTTGATTATTTGGGATGAGGCACCGGTGACTAACAAATTGGCATTTGAAGCACTCGATAGGACGTTACGTGATATAATGGTTTCGGTCTCTGATAGGAATAAAGATTTACCTTTTGGTGGGAAGGTGGTTGTTCTCGGTGGTGATTTCAGGCAGGTCTTGCCAGTTATTCCTAAAGGTTCTCGTGCTGAGATTGTCATGGCTTCGATAAATTCTTCTGTCCTCTGGAAATATTGCGAAGTTTTGTCTTTGACGAAAAATATGAGGTTAACAATGGGATTGGAACAATCAACTCCTCAGGAGCTAAGGTCATTTTCAGATTGGATACTTCAAATCGGCGAAGGTCGATGTGGAACAGTGGTCAATGATAAACTTTTTGTTGATATTCCTTCTGATCTAATCATTCCTGTCTTGGAAAATCCAGTGGAAGATATTGTAAATACAATCTATCCAAATTTGGTTCAGAATTTTCGTGATCCAAGTTTTTTCCAGGATAGGGCAATTTTGGCTCCGACTGTCGACAATGTTGAAGAGATAAACAATTATATAGTTGACTTGTTGCCCGGGGAGGAGAAAAATTATCTCAGTGCTGATTCGATATGTGGTAGTGATGTCTATTCTGATGTTGATGTTGATTGGATAAATGTTGAATTCTTGAATCAGATTAGGTGTTCTGGTCTACCTAATCATTCGTTGAAGTTGAAAATAGGCGTGCCTATTATTTTGTTGAGGAATATTGATCCAGTTGGGGGTTTGTGTAATGGGACCCGACTTGTTGTGCGAGATTTAGGGAGAACTGTGATCGGTGCGGATATTGTTTCTGGTAGCAATGTTGGGGATAAAGTTTTTATCAGTAGAATGAATATGATTCCCAGTGATACGATTATACCATTTAAATTCCAACGCCGTCAGTTCCTGGTTTCTTTGTCGTTACAAAAGCCAGGGTCAAACATTATCAACAGTCGGATTGTTCTTGCGTCGTCCTGTGTTTTGTCACGGTCAACTTTATGTAGCTGTTTCCCGAGTTAGGAATAGAAATGATCTTAAGATTTTACTTTGTGATGATGGATTAGTTGATCCTATCAGGACTGAAAATGTTGTATTTACAGAAGTTTTTGATAAGATATAATGTAGTTTCTTCTTATACATTCTAATCTTATCTGTGTAATTTATAGTTTTGTTTTGGTCTATGTTTTCTTTAGAGAGGGACAGTTTCTTTGGGGTATGTGTAAAATCGTCTCAACCATTTTGTGTGCATTAGATGCACCAATTTTTATGAACCGTTAGATTCTATTAAATGAAAATTAAAGGATCTTATGAAAGAAGAGTATTCATACGATTTATAAATATAGAATATATTACTATATATTAGCATACGCATGGTTTCATCTCCGATGTGGAGAGCTATCCGCGTTTCAGGCCCGCAGACATCCAAGATGGACGTTCTTCTCCACCGTGGCTTCTCCTCAGGAAGGGTGCATGTGCTCCTCTTTGCTTTCGCTATCAGCTATTTTTTCTTGTGATTCCTTCACGCAAGCCCCTTTTTTCGCGGATTTAGTTGATCAGGTAATCATCAAATTGAACCCAAGCCCTTTTGTTTTCATCTCTTGATCTACTACCCTCTGCCTTACCAAATGTTGTGTACAGCCTCTATTTCTTCGGTCTTTGGTTCCTTGTCATTCATTGCAGGTTAAGGATTTTCCCATAGAGTCTCAAATAGAAGATCTGCAACCAATCAATTAGGTACACTCTTCTGGCCCCTTTACTTCCAAACCTGTTTTCGTCTTCATTGTTTTGCTTTTTGTTCGTTGTGTATATCCTTATGATCAAATTTCATATCTCCTACACTGTTAATCCAGGTTTTACTGTCTAGGTTTTGTGAATTTGCTAATTTGTGAATTGTCTATTTCGGTTCGTATGTTTCTGGGTTCATGTTCTTTTTTACAGTTTTTGGAAGTTGATGTTAATTTGAATATGGTCTATCAATTGGATTCATCTTCTTCATCTTCGTTGTCTGCAATTTCGTGTTAATTTCATTATCATTTCTCCTTTTGTTAGCTGTTGAGGTTTTTTTTTTGGTATGTGGTTTGTCTATTTTATTAATATTTTGGTTCTTATAATGATTAGAAAGATGAAATTTCTACTTATGTTTTTTTATATTTATGGATCATGTAAACCCCGCTAAAATCGGTATATAATTAGTCAATAAATCGAATTTTTAATAGGAAAATTAAATATGCAAAACTAATATCAAAATAGGATAGAGCTCGACAAAACGAGAATTTTGATATCAATTTCGAAAAATTTGGCCCAAAATTGAGCCGAATGGGCCGAGCCGGTTGAACCGGGTCCAACCCAGGCCCGCGGGCCCAACCAGCCCAGTATATAAATGAGCTAAAGCTCATTTTCTGCCTTAGAACACAACAGAAGCAGCGTAAATGCATGGAGAAGAAGAGAATGAATTCCAAAACCTAGCTTGATCTTCTTTCTTTGATAACTTTTGATCCGGAGCTCCGATTGACGAGCCGTTTGCGGCCACGCATCAGGCTCGTTGAGTTCTTCAATTCTATTCAAATAAAACAGTAAGTGAATCGCTTTTTCCTAGCTCCATTTCTGCTGGTATATGAATTTCGGGTTTATGGTTTGAGAAACTCAATTCCTTGATGATTTTCATGTTTTAGGGGTCCACTAGACTTGATTTCTTGTGGGTATTGCCCAAGGATCAGTGGGTAAAGGTAAGAGATCTTAAACCCTAATGAAATTTATGAATTTAGGAATTTGGGTATTGAGTTGTTATGATTGGATGTGTTAATTGTGGTTTAGGTAGTGTGTATGTGAATGTTGATGCTTGTTGGTGATCAAGCTTGGTTTGGGGCTGTTTGATTGAGTTTGGAGGGGCTGTAATTTTGAGTTGTGAGGCTGCCTTGGGTGAATTAAGTGATCGGCCAAGGTATGGTTTAAGTTTCGCACGTTTAATATTTACGGTGTTGTGAAAACTTAGGTTAGAGGAACCATAGAATAAGTTGGATTGTTTGTTGTATTTAATGATTAGCCTTGTAATGTTGTTAGAATAGATTTGTTAGTGAATTTATATATTAGAATTATGAGGTGTGAAAGTTATTAATGGTGTGCTCTTATATTTATTTATGATGGATTAGAATTGGTGTTTGTTAATAAGGATGTAGAGTTGTGTTGTGGTGGTATTGTATATGCTGTAACTAATTATGTAATGATCGGAATTGTATGAGACCAAGTTTGGGCTAAACTTGGAAATATAAGGAACTAAACTGAAAAATTTGGGACCTTTTTGTTAAATATACAATTTATGGCAAATTTTTAAAGTTAGATTGTTAAATCTGTCCAACAGCAGAAAAAAACAGGGCAGCAACTTGTTTGTCTTGCTGCGACTTCTACGAGTTGAGTTTTGGAGCAAAACCAATTTTGTTATAAAATTTGATTAACTTGCTTTATTTCTCTAAAATTTCAGAATTTTAAGAGTTGAGGATTGGGAGCTGTGAATTTTTGAATATTGGTGGTCAAAACTGAAAAGAAACAGATTTCAGCAAGCTATGCATCAACTTCCAATGCTTGTAACTCTTAGAATTAAATAGAAATTGGGTTGCAACCAAGACACACTTTTTTCTGGATGAGCTAGGGGTTCTCAAATCAAAATTTAGCTTAATTGGAGTTTTGTAATAAAAGTTATTCCAATTGAAAGGTACTAAGCTTGTTGGTTTTTAAAACAGATTTTGTCTCATTTTTACTTAACTTCCAGGTAATGTAACTTTTTCATTAAAAATGTTATTGACTCAGAACCAATTGAGAAAGAAACCTGGATGAGTAAAGTTTAACTACATTAATTTTCAAAGTCATTGGATTTAACTTGGATTTTATATTGAATTTTGAATATCACATGCTGCTGCTGTTTTTCTGGTTTTATGCACTGCAGAGCAGTCACGGTTTTTCCTTTATTCCTGAGGCTAGAAAAATCAAAAAATTATGATATTTAGTTTGTTAGAAAGCTTATTTCAATATAAACGCCTGGACATAAAGTTTGTGCAATTCAGAGTTCATTTGCTATATTAGAAACAAAAAAGAAAATAGAGTGTTGAGGATGTCTTAGTGATAGTCATGAGTTCGAGAAGTTAAAGTTCAATCCTCGTGTGATGTGATTGATTTAATGTTAGAGTTAGGTTGATTTTAAGATTATTCGATATTAAGAAGGATGAGAAGAGTTTGATAAAAAGTTTGGTCAGGACCCGGAAAGGGTAATCAAGATGAATTATAAGGGAATGACGATGAAAAAATGTGAAATGGAGGTTGTTAATAAAAGGAGTTAATATGCCATGACTTGATGAATGATTAAATAATGATTATGACTATGAAATGGCTTATGAATAATGTTATCTGAGATACGAGTTCCCTGGGTAAGAGCCGTGGCTCGCCATCACGTGTTCCAGGTTGAATCTCGATACTCTGTTGACCCTACGTCGTAAGGGTGACCGGGCACGTATAAATTGCCGGGTATGGATAGCCCCCATTGAGTGATTTTATGAAATATGAATGTGAACTCTATGCATAGACTCTTGGGGATGCGCGACGGGGGACAGTCTAAGGTTTTCGGACTTGTCGAGTTGGCTGGATAACCGACAGATGGGCCCCATCAGCCATAGGACAGGCATGCATCATATGCATTTGTTTGTATTGATTGCTATGCATTTTCTGGGTATGCCTAATTGATATATATTACCCGCTATTTGTTATACTTGCTATTTGTACTATTTGATCATTACTTGTGCGTGAACTTGTTTGGTTGCTTGTTTCTGTTGCATTCTGAATGATGAAAGGATGGAGGAAACGGAGGAAATGGTTTGGTGTTAGGTTAAGCTTGAACTTGAGTAAGTTAGGCAGATTTAGAATACCTACCCCTGTTTATGGCTTCTGTTTAGTACTTAAGTTGGATAATTGAATAACGGAGTTCTAGGATTGCCTATGGCATTCTCAGGACCGTATTTCTTATGCGCGTGGCACTTTTACCATGATGAGAACCTCCGGTTCTCATTCCATATTGTATTGTTGTTTTTCTGATGCAGGTCGAGAGGCTCCTCGCTAGACGTCTGGATCTTGGGAAGCGAAGTAGTCCTTGGGTGTATTTTGGTTTTTGGTTGTATATATGTATATATTTGTTTAGCTTACTCTCCAAGTAACTTGTGTATGCTGCTCCTCTTAGAGGTTGAGGGAGAGATAGGAGTTTATTTTGGTATTTTGGTATATTTTGGGGATACCTATGTGTGTTCATATGTGTATATATATATATATCCTCTGGCCAGCCTTAGCTTCGCAGGCTAAGTCAGGGGATAGTTTTGCTGTTTCCTTGGCTTTCCTTTATTCTTTTGCTTAACTTTATCATGTTCCTATTAGGTTTCTTAGCACGCAAGTAATCCTTTCCTGAGCGTTGCGCTTTTTATTTTGCGATTTTTGTTTTACCCATTTTTCAAGGCTCCTAGTTAAGTATCTTTTCTCTATTATTATATATATATTACTATTTTTAGAGGTCGTAATACCTTACTATCTCAGTCTTATGACTTAAGCATAAGATTAAGTATAGTAGGGTGTTACATTATGGTATCAGAGCAGTTCGTTCCTATAGAGCCTGAGGGACGGACTGATTATGCCTCTGGGCATACTCTAGGTGTCTATACATGCTATTTAGGGTATCTAACTGATATATGAGGCATGAATGCTCATGAGCATGCATTTGGGACTTTAAATGCTAAACTAGAGATATTGAGACTGATCACCTTGATATCACTTGTTTGGTGTGAACAGGAACCAAATGGCATCTCGTGGGCGCAGTCGTGAGCGTAATCGGGATCAAGGACGGAGAGCTAATGAGGTAACCGTACCAATAGATAGTTTGACCGATATCGTGACCGCAATGATGAGTGTTGTTGCTGCCATTGGTACTGTTGCGGCCGCGACCATCCGAGTAATGGGTGGAATGGAACCACAAGCTGGAACTGGCAACAATGATGATAATGAATATGAAGGTGGACATAATGCTCCGAATACAGGGGTACCACTTAGTTATCTGGAGCAGGTTAATGTGGGTCAGACAATGGGAGAAAGCTCAAGGAGGGCTGAGGTAGCAAGAAGTAATCACCGAGAACCCTTCACAAAGAAAAAGGGAAAGATTACACCGAGGAGCTAAACTTTCAAAAAGAATCGCTTTGTCGCTTCACATTCTCAGCACTGGAGCAATGACCGAAGGAACGATAACCGTTCGGATCCGAATGCTAAAGGGAAAACTAGTACTCAACTGGATGATTTAAGGTGCCCAAGGTGCAAGAAGTACCATCCAAACAGACCGTGCAGGGCCGGATTAGGCGTATGTTACAAGTACGAGAAGTCGGGGCATATAGCTCGAGACTGTCCACACAAGAAACGCCAGGATGCAGTCGAATCCGATCTTCAGACCCGAGGTAATCATAAGCTAGCAGTTGAGTTTTTAACTACCTTGCGTATCATTAATATATGTATGATCCATTTGTGAAGCACGACAAGTTTTGATGATCGTGGAGTCCGAACCGATGGTTAGTCGAAGACTACTAGTTGTTAAGATAGAGCGATACTTAACTAACTTAGATGAGTGACTAGGTTCTTAAAGGATGAGAGTCAGAATGACGCAGTGGAATCAGGGTGGTTATACTTTTGAAGGTTAAGGATTAAGTGACGTAGTGGAAGTAGGTTGGACTATATCTAAGGAATCAGGAGTGTTGAGGGTTATGCGGAGTTATTGTTTGGAATTTAGTGACGGTGAAACTTTGAGGAAGAGGAGTAGAGCGAACACAACCTTTAGATGTTAATTGTTCAGAGGTAAGTGGAGATGAAACCAAATCTCTATACGAGAGAGTTTCTAAGACAATTCTTGAAGGTGTGTCAAAACTTCCATTCCAGAGAGAAGCGAGTTTGCGATAGGCTTAGTACCGGAAATCGGATTAACTTCAATCGCACCACAAGTGAAGACATCATTATAACCGGTAGAATTTAGGATTGAGTGGAAGGGAGTACTAGAAGAGGGAATTACCTAACCAACTATTTCTTTGTGGGAAGCATCGGTTATGCTGGAGAAGAAGGAAGAGAACGGTAGGAAACCTTATGCAGAGAGAGTGTGCTAACGAACCTTCGCGACTCGATCTAATCCTTCTTTTGAAACCTACATTGACATTCGATCCGGAGCTCTTCCTAAATAGCTTGACTTCCTTTCTAACTTTACTCCTTGTGCACATGAATATTATTCTTCCAGGATGAGTCTGAGCTTGTCTTGGTATAAGCGCGTAATCCTTGAATCTTGTGTGCTCGCTATGACTAGAGTTACCCCTATTCGCAAACCATGTTCTTCAGAATCAGCTGAGACTTCTTTGACTCTGTACGCTCTGTTCTTCCTACCAAAGGTCTCTAATTTGAACTCTTTTCTTGAGATGCACCTAGGTTCCTCTCCTTGTGTATTCCGTCATTTCGGTATAATCCTGAACAACCGTGTACAAAATTTCCTTTTTGACTCATTACGAACACCGTTTGTATTGCTCATTCATTTTTCGAGCTTAATGTCCTTTTGAAAATCAACTCGAGCCTATATTAGTATCACGTATAAAATATAGTTGTGACTGTGGAGATGTTGATTCCTTAAGAGCATGACTTTTGGATACGGAAGATGAAGCAGGTAAGCGTGCACCGTCAAAAAGAGTTTTGGAGTTTTAAATTCTTGTCGACCACAAAGCCTATGATTAGTTTAATGCGCTAGAAATACACCGGTTACATAGATACCCGAATATGAAGAGAGCTTTCAAACTCCAAGAGAAGGATTAACCCCAAATCCAGTAATTAGAATACCCGAACTTATTTAACAACTCGGAATTAGTGCGATACATTACCATAGGGGTTTAGGATACATGTAAATACAACATCGTGAAGTGGTAACAGATGCCCTGAGTAAGAAATTTTTGGGGAAATGCTTGGATATAAATTTCGGAGAATGGAAGACTAGATAAGTTGGAACTTTAAATTGGATATTAAGGGTATAGATAAAGGAGTCAAACTAAATCTATTGCGGTTTTAAAACATAGCAAAGACGAAATGCAGGAAGCGTGAGGGGACGATAAAGACCTACTGAGGATGTCGAAGTCTGGCAAACGAAAGGGAACTAAGAAAAGATTTATATGTTTAATGTCGAAATAGAGATTGTAAAGTCAAAGACTTAAGGAGTGCAATAACGGTGATAAGGGGCTACTAAGAGTACTGAAACCGGTTGAATCCAGAAGACACCAAGAGAGGGTTATGTGTTGAGGTCGGAAGTTGAAATAAGAAACTGTTGTTCGAAGCTTACAGGAGAAAATTTTTGAAGTTACCTTGAGATTTCTAAAACCTACCACGAATCAAAGAAGATATTTTGAGCAGACATAAATGAAGAACGAGGTGGAAATCTATGTGATTACAAGTTTGACGTATGAGAAAGAAATGAAAGACCACCAAAAACTGTTCGAAATTCCACAACCGTCGAAGGTTCTACATTAAAGATAAAAGGGAATAGCCATTGATTTCATAATAGGTTACCGAAGACTAGGACAAAAGGTGATACTGTTAGGGAACTGTGGATCAAGCGACCAGGCCCGTTTTGCCCATCGGAGTAAACCACTTATTGAGGATATCAAAGAGACTATACATCAGGGAGAAGGTGAGACTTCACAGTATGCTAAACACCTTTGAATTAACCGAAAACTGGAATATCAAACGTCTTAGTTCCTGAATTTGACAGCCGAAACAACAGAGGAAGAGTTACGCAAATCTAAGTTAGAATTCTCACTATGAAAGCCGACAAAAGAGTTAGGTGGATCTAAGAAGAAAACTTCTTAAGTTGGAAGAAAGGGGATACCTATTTCTGAAGATCACTTCAATGAACTAGAATCGGATGATCAATCAAAAAAAAAAAAAAAAAAAAACTAAAAAGCTAAATCCCTATCACATCGGACCAGTGGCGTATAGGATCGCTTTACTACCACATTGTTCGAACCTGCATGACGTGTTTCATGTATCGCAGCTTCGTAAATACAATTTTGATCCTAGTCATGTCCTAAAGCCGGAATTAATTCAAGTGAGAGAAGATCTGACGTTTCCAATAACTCTCGTTAGAATTGATGATACCAGCATTAAGCGTTTACACGGGAAGGAGACTTTCTTAGTGAAAGTAGCTTGGTGTTGGGCTAGTATTGAAGAATATACCTAGGAGCTTGAGACAGAGATGCGGAAGGACTACCCACACCTCTATTCAGGTAACGCACTCTGAATTTTGAGGACAAAATTCCTAATTAGGTGGGTAGGATGTAAACCCCGCTAAAATCGGTATATAATTAGTCAATAAATCGAATTTTCAATAGGAAAATTAAATATGCAAAACTAATATCAAAATAGGATAGAGCTCGGCAAAACGAGAATTTTGATATCACTTTCGAAAAATTTGGCCCAAAATTGAGCCGAATGGGCCGAGCCGGTTGAACCGGGCCCAAACCAAGCCCGCGGGCCCAACCAGCCCAGTATATAAATGAGCTAAAGCTCATTTTCTGCCTTAGAACACAACAGAAGCAGCGTAAATGCATGGAGAAGAAGAGAATGAATTCCAAAACCTAGCTTGATCTTCTTTCTTTGATAACTTTTGATCTGGAGCTCCGATTGACGAGCCGTTTGCGGCCACGCGTCGGGCTCGCTGAGTTCTTCAATTCTATTCAAATAAAACAGTAAGTGAATTGCTTTTTTCTAGCTCCATTTCTGCTGGTATATGAATTTCGGGTTTAAGGTTTGAGAAACTCAATTCCTTGATGATTTTCATGTTTTAGGGGTCCACTAGACTTGATTTCTTGTGGGTATTGCCCAAGGATCAGTAGGTAAAGGTAAGAGATCTTAAACCCTAATGAAATTTCTGAATTTAGGAATTTGGGTATTGAGTTGTTATGTTTGGATGTGTTAATTGTGGTTTAGGTAGTGTGTATGTGAATGTTGATGCTTGTTGGAGGCTTGTTGGTGATCAAGCTTGGTTTGGGGCTGTTTGATTGAGCTTGGAGGGGCTGTAATTTTGAGTTGTGAGGCTGCCTTGGGTGAATTAAGTGATCGGCCAAGGTATGGTTTAAGTTTCGCACATTTAATATTTA
The DNA here is from genome assembly GCF_003086295.3 of Arachis hypogaea. NCBI lineage: Eukaryota > Viridiplantae > Streptophyta > Magnoliopsida > Fabales > Fabaceae > Arachis > Arachis hypogaea. The sequence goes on along the minus strand of NC_092050.1, from coordinate 141,845,456 downwards.
CGGTGTTGTGAAAACTTAGGTTAGAGGAACCATAGAATAAGTTGGATTGTTTGTTGTATTTAATGATTATCCTTGTAATGTTGTTAGAATAGATTTGTTAGTGAATTTATATATTAGAATTATGATGTGTGAAAGTTATTAATGGTGTGCTCTTATATTTATTTATGATGGATTAGAATTGGTGTTTGTTAATAAGGATGTAGAGTTGTGTTGTGGTGGTATTGTATATGCTGTAACTAATTATGTAATGATCGGAATTGTATGAGACTAAGTTTGGGCTAAACTTGGAAATATAAGGAACTAAACTGGAAAATTTGGGACCTTTTTGTTAAATATACAATTTATGGCAAATTTTTAAAGTTAGGTTGTTAAATCTGTCCAACAGCAGAAAAAAACAGGGCAGCAACTTGTTTGTCTTGCTGCGACTTCTACGAGTTGAGTTTTGGAGCAAAACCAATTTTGTTATAAAATTTGATTAACTTGCTTTATTTCTCTAAAATTTCAGAATTTTAAGAGTTGAGGATTGGGAGCTGTGAATTTTTGAATATTGGTGGTCAAAACTGAAAAGAAACAGATTTCAGCAAGCTATGCATCAACTTTCAATGCTTGTAACTCTTAGAATTAAATAGAAATTGGGTTGCAACCAAGACACACTTGTTTCTGGATGAGCTAGGGGTTCTCAAATCAAAATTTAGCTTAATTGGAGTTTTGTAATAAAAGTTATTCCAATTGAAAGGTACTAAGTTTGTTGGTTTTTAAAACAGATTTTGTCTCATTTTTACTTAACTTCCAGGTAATGTAACTTTTTCATTAAAAATGGTATTAACTCAGAACCAATTGAGAAAGAAACCTGGATGAGTAAAGTTTAACTACATTAATTTTCAAAGTCATTGGATTTAACTTGGATTTTATATTGAATTTTGAATATCACATGCTGCTGCTGTTTTTCTGGTTTTATGCACTGCAGAGCAGTCACGGTTTTTCCTTTATTCCTGAGGCTAGAAAAATCAGAAAATTATGATATTTAGTTTGTTAGAAATCTTATTTCAATATGAACGCCTGGACATAAAGTTTGTGCAATTCAGAGTTCATTTGCTATATTAGAAACAAAAAAGAAAATAGAGTGTCGAGGATGTCTTAGTGATAGTCATGAGTTCGAGAAGTTAAAGTTCAATCCTCGTGTGATGTGATTGATTTAATGTTAGAGTTAGGTTGATTTTAAGATTATTCGATATTAAGAAGGATGAGAAGAGTTTGATAAAAAGTTTGGTCAGGACCCGGAAAGGGTAATCAAGATGAATTATAAGGGAATGACGATGAAAAAATGTGAAAGGGAGGTTGTTAATAAAAGGAGTTAATATGCCATGGCTTGATGAATGATTAAATAATGATTATGACTATGAAATGACTTATGAATAATGTTATCTGAGATACGAGTTCCCTGGGTAAGAGCCGTGGCTCGCCATCACGTGTTCCAGGTTGAATCTCGATACTCTGTTGACCCTACGTCGTAAGGGTGACCGGGCACGTATAAATTCCCGGGTATGGATAGCCCCCATTGAGTGATTTTATGAAATATGAATGTGAACTCTATGCATAGACTCTTGGGGATGCGCGACGGGGGACAGTCTAAGATTTTCGGACTTGTCGAGTTGGCTGGATAACCGACAGATGGGCCCCATCAGCCATAGGACAGGCATGCATCATATGCATTTGTTTGTATTGATTGCTATGCATTTTCTGGGTATGCCTAATTGATATATATTACCCGCTATTTGTTATACTTGCTATTTGTACTATTTGATCATTACTTGTGCGTGAACTTGTTTGGTTGCTTGTTTCTGTTGCATTCTGAATGATGAAAGGATGGAGGAAACGGAGGAAATGGTTTGGTGTTAGGTTAAGCTTGAACTTGAGTAAGTTAGGTAGATTTAGAATACCTACCCCTGTTTATGGCTTCTGTTTAGTACTTAAGTTGGATAATTGAATAACGGAGTTCTAGGATTGCCTATGGCATTCTCAGGACCGTATTTCTTATGCGCGTGGCACTTTTACCATGATGAGAACCTCCGGTTCTCATTCCATATTGTATTGTTGTTTTTCAGATGTAGGTCGAGAGGCTTCTCGCTAGACGTCTGGATCTTGGGAAGCGAAGTAGTCCTTGGGTTTATTTTGGTTTTTGGTTGTATATATGTATATATTTGTTTAGCTTACTCTCCAAGTAACTTGTGTATGCTGCTCCTCTTAGAGGTTGAGGGAGAGATAGGAGTTTATTTTGGTATTTTGGTATATTTTGGGGATACCTATGTGTGTTCATATATATATATATATATCCTCTGGCCAGCCTTAGCTTCGCAGGCTAAGTCAGGGGCTAGTTATGCTGTTTCCTTGGCTTTCCTTTATTCTTTTGCTTAACTTTATCATGTTCCTATTAGGTTTCTTAGCACGCAAGTAATCCTTTCCTGAGCGTTGCGCTTTTTGTTTTGCGATTTTTGTTTTACCCATTTTTCAAGGCTCCTAGTTAAGTATCTTTTCTCTATTATTATATATATATTACTATTTTTAGAGGTCGTAATACCTTACTATCTCAGTCTTATGACTTAAGCATAAGATTAAGTATAGTAGGGTGTTACAGATCATGGTTTGTTTTGTCAATCATTGTTTGGGTATCGGGTTTCTACCTAATCTACTTCCTCAGCGGTGATGTGATTGGCAGAGTTTTTTGTAGACATAAAGTTGTTTGCGCTAAGTTTAATAGCTTCATTGAGAAAGGAATGGGTGTTGTGACACCAAGTTGGCATCATGGTCCTCTGTTTTCTTTCCCTAAAAATATTTTCTGCACATATAATGATGTACTTCCATATCTTATGTGTCTTTTTGAAAATATTAAATTTTATTCAAAAATTTGATTATTTACTTTTTTAATTCTGATATTATTTTTTCCAAAAAAATAGAAAGAAATTATATTGTTAATTTATTAATTAAAATAAAATATTTCCATCTTATTAATCAAAAATAATTATTTATCTTCTTATAGCAAGAAAGGTCATATGATACCAATGCAAGTTTCATTTTAATGTTATAAACAAAAATTATTTTATTCGTAATTAGACTCGGTCTATACAATTTTATTTTATTTTGTTATTTCTAACAAATATATTTAGGTAATATATATTATTAGTAGTAACTTTTTTATAATATATGTATCAATTATTCTTGGTGCCTTCTGTCCTCAATTTTTTGTATTATTTTGGTTTTAATATTTAGTAAAAATTCTAATTTGATGTCTAATATTTTAAATATTTTGTTTTAGTTCAAAATAATTTTGTACGAATTTAGATATTGTTATAGTATTGTTATTTAAAGTACTTAATTATGCACTAAGATATTGTGTATTTATTACAGTCTATCAATATTCTTCTTTTATATTAACCTTTGATCTCCATGTAATATAATCTAATGGTCTATACAAATATGGCATATTCTATAAGTACATAATTGTTGTTCTCATTTAAGATATACCCTCTTGTTTAATGAATAGAATTGATGGTTCATATTTTACTTTGATTTTTTTTTGTTTAAAAAAGTCAGTTTTTAAATACAGTTATTTTAGTGACTATCAAAAAGTTAATTGACTGTGGCTCAGTTTGGGTAACCAACTTCTCTTTTTGATAAAATAACTTAAATAATAAATGACTCTATTAAAAGTAACTTATAAATAGGTTATTTTGTGTTTGGATTTTTAACTCTAAAAGTGCTTATTTTATAGAAATCTGATGAAAAGTAAATGTATTATGAGAGAAGTCATTTTTTTTAATTTCTTTATAAGCTTCTAAATAGCTTCTTAGAAGGTTGCAATTTGGTTTTGAAAATTGTACCAGACATTAATATTACTACTTTTCATAAGTTAAAAGTTAAAAAAAGTTACTTCTAAAGTTTTGCAAACAGGCCCTATATCTTTATGAAAATATGAAATTTTATTAAAAAACTTAATTATTTACTTTTTTAAATTTTATATTGTTTTTTCCAAATAAGATATATTGTAACTATTTTATATTTTATTTTTGTGAATTTATCCAAATCTCAATTGATTTTGTTTTATTTTTTTTTAGTTAAAATGTATCTGTTTTAATAGATGAACCATATTTTTATTTTTTAAAAAATTCAATTTAAAGTATCTTTTTTAATACATTGAATTTGCATAAAATAAAAAACTTAAATATATAAAATTATTGATTTTCTTTTTTTAACTACGAGTCAAAAAAACACTTGGTTGCAGTTATTTGTTTTGATTAGTATAATCATCTCAATTAAACGATAAAGTTAATTAAAGTGAGGTTATTCTAATTTCTTTTCAGCAAATTCATCACTTTCGGGTGATTAGGGATCCTAAAAGACGTTTCTGCCTCACCCCATCTCCTCTATCCCTAACCCAATCTCCATTCGTCGCATGATCGCCGCACCCCCATCCTCGAGTGAGATTTCGGCTTCCCTCCTCGGTTCTGGCCACATGCAGAGAAGCTATGGCTATCTATGCGATTCGATTCGATCCCAGCATGAGGATGTTGTTCTCTTCGTTGTGTCTGTTCCTTCTCCCCAGGGTTGCTCTGTCTGTTTCTGTGGAGCATACCTCATTCTCCATCTCGATTTCTCGGTTTTGGATAGCAGATGTTGCCACCGCGGTTCAAGAGGTATATGTGGGCTATGGTTCCATTGTCCCCCTGTTCAATCTCTTTCTCGATTCCTTCTCCAGTTTCAATTTCTTTTTTGTGTTAATTGTTGTTGTTTTCTGGATCTATCATTTAATTTTGAGTTGTTTGGTTTCTGATTTAATCATGGTGATTGTTACTTGTTTTTGTAAATCAATGGTTCTCTCCTATGTTTGTGCTGTTGGTGTTTCTGTGAAATAATTTACTTCTTGGGGGGGTTTGCTCATTATAAATTATATAGTTTTCTTTCTGCTGTTGGACTGAAGTTAACTGTAGTGTTTGGTATAGTTGACTGATGAAATTCTCTTTTTGCTTTATTGTGAATTGTCAAATCAACTATATGTGGTAGGTATTTGGTAATTTGCAATAGGTCTCTTCCCATATTGTTTTTGCTCTTTTCCCATGAGTATTTGGTAACTTGTGATATCTTCCTAAATGATGTGTGTAGCCATATCAATCTATATATGCCTATTAGTCTATCTCTATCCTATATGTGAAGCTTACATTGTAAGCTTTAGTGTTTCTTAAATTTGGGAGTTTATAACTCCAACTCATGTGTTTATCTTCTCATCTTAGTTCTGAGTTCTTCTGTGTATATTTTCTACTTTTGGTGTTCTTATCTTTCATATTTTGGGAATGAATAACCGTGTTGATCTGGTGGACAAAATCACTCCGTGGAGAGAATCATGGAAAGTGCATGTTAAAGTTGTGAAGTTGTGGTACCACAAGAATCCTGCTTTGGATCCTTCTCAAAATCTGTTGCATATGGTCTTAATGGATGAGAAGGTGAGTTTTATTTTATGTTAGCATTTCCTTAGGTTGTTGCAAGTTTTCTTTTTTTTTTTTTAATATGCAGAAGGGAAGGTTGGAAACTGATATATTTTTGTTGTTTTATTTTTTTAATCAAGTGTTGTTATGCTGTTTGGATACCTAAATAAGTTAATAAATTCAAAATATGAAGCATTTTTTTTCAACTGCAGTTACACAAGATCCAAGCCACCATTAGATATCAGCTTATATCAAAATTTTCCTTGTCTCTAAATGAAGGGGATGTGTACTTGATGACCCATTTTACAGTTGTACCGAACACTGGTTTGAACAGAGTGACAAAACATCGGTTCAGACTTTTGTTCCAATACAACACCTCTGTTGTTTCTGTGGTATCTCCAAGGATACCTCATTCGGGTCTGTGTTTTGCATCAATAGATGAAATTGATCAAATAACAAAGGACCATAATTTCCTCATTGGTTCGTACAAGTTTCTTGCTCTTCCTTTTTACTATCATAGTATTATGTTTTAAAATGTGTGGTTTCTAATTCAAATTTGTATATGTTTCAATCTAATTATTAGACTTTTTTGGGATTATTACTGGTGTTCGAAAAGAAAGAGATGTGGAATCATATGGGAAGCTGGTCAAAGCAGTGGTGCTAGAAGTCTTTGCTGATGGGTAATATCTCTCTCACTGTCTCCTATATCAGTAGTTATCTTCTATTAATTCTAATTTTTTTCTTCCAGTCTTTATGCTTATAAGAATAAATATATAGTTAGATCCTTTTGATCTTTTGAAACTTATCTGTTCAGCAAAAGGGTACAATGCAATGTGTTTGGAAATGCTTGTGATCTGTTAGAATATGATAAGTTACAAAAATATGCAAGATCTCCCCTGGTTGTCCTCGAGTCTTTTAAAATCAAAGCAATTGAAGGTTAGTTTCACTCATATTCAGCGAATTTTTACTCTAATATTTAGCTTTCTGTTTTTTGACCTTCTAATATAAATATGGTTTGAGGCTAATAGAATAGGATTCTTGCATGCAGGTGGGGTAATCCTACAGAATGTGATAAATGTCTCTAGGTTATTCATTAATCCTGACATTCCTGAGTCTGTTGAGTTCCTAAGCAGGTTAGTTGTGATAAAAATATTGAAAACCTAGAAGCTGCCATGCTTATTTTGTTGGTGTTCATGTATATGTTTTGTGTTATGAAGATTAGTTATTGTATCTTGTGTGTAGATTTAGTGTAGCCAGATATGGATTCTCAAGACTTGTGACCAATGACCTTGGATACTTAGTTTCTAAAGTTGATGGTGATTATTTCAATCCCAAAGAGATCAGTAATATTCAAGATCTTCATTCAGATAATGGGGTACTATTTTAGATTGGCAAACTCTTCATTTAATACTTAAACTTGAATTTCTTAAACATGTGTCTTGGGTTTTGTAATCTGGTTTGTTAATTATTATTGTATAGTATATCATTGTTTTAAAAATTTTACAAGATTCTCATTACTTTGTTATTGGGACAATTAAGGAAGTTATGGATGAACCAGATTGGTGGTACTACACATGTGTGTGTGGTCATGCCGTTGTTGAGCATGAGGATCTCTACCTTTGTGATGCTTGTGGTTCATGTGTTGAGCATGTTATGGTCAAGTGAGCTTCATATGTAACTTTATTTTGGAATAGATTAATTAATAATCTTATGAATTTTTTCTTACTTCTTTGTTATGCGCCACTCTATGTGTTGTTAAGCAAATTTCTTGGTTTTAGTTATGATTCTTGGTTGTTAATTGTGTTAGATATGGGATTCGGGTAAAGATTTAGGCTGCTCGGTGTACTGTTTTGTTTGTTTTGCTTGATAATACGGCAACAAAACTATTTGGAAGAACCTGTTCTGAAGCATTTCTCAGGATAGAAGAAGAATTTCCTGTTGATCCTAGTGTGCTTGCAGTATGAACTCTTTCATACCGAACCTTATTTAATCTTTATTATTTATATTTTGTGTTCAAGTTTATTGATTCTTTTATATTAAACTCCTAAGGTTTGTCGGTCATATTCTCCACAAATGTTTGATCATGCTGTTGGAGAGGAGAATTTTTTCAAGGTTGAAATTGATTCTGCAGTTGATCCAGATTACTCTAGTTGCTTTAAAATTGTAAATGTCTTTAGTCATAATCCGGAACCAGTTGCAGCCGATGATTATAACAATGTATGATTCCTCACCTTATGTTACAACATGTTCATGCAATTGTTTTTTCTGAATCAATGGATTCGATACTTATTGTAACCAACTTATCCCAGGCAATGCTTCATGGTCCCAATTTTTCACCAATCTATGATAGCTACTTGCAGTATGCAACTGGCGAAGATTACAAGACTCAAGTATTGTGTGATAATGCTATTCAATCAGAAACTATTGAAGATATTATCACTGATCTTATTTCACCAAACCACTGTTATTCTGATGCTGAGAATGTATTTTTTCCTCATTTGCAATGAAATTCTTAGATCATTTGTTTTTGTTAGTCTTGTTATATCATACTCGAAAAGTTAGTAAATAATAGTTTTGTAAATTATTTGAAATTTTAAATGCTGTAATCCTTTTTTCTTTGCTGCAGGGTGGTTTCGTTTTTATTCTGGGAACTATATCATCTGTCTTGAAGAATCATAAGTGGTGGTTCTCAACTTGTTTATGTGGTTCTCTTGTGTCAACTAATAAAAATATTTTATCATGTGATCTATGTCAGCTTCAATGCATTGATGCTGTTCGAAGGTGTTTTGTTCTTTCATTTTATTCTATTTTCGTAACTATCTATTATTTCAATGTTAACTCAAATTTTCGTTGTTTTCTCATGCTTTGGAAGGTTCTGCTTGAAGGTTGTAGTGTCTCATTCAAATGGGAACAATATATTTGTTCTTAAAGATCGTGAAGTCGTCCAAATAATAAAGACAAGATGCTCGAGCTTTTTGGATAATCACCCAGAGTTGAGTCAGGTTGTCATCCAATTGTGGTTTTAATTAGTATATAGATATAGATATAGTAACTTTGTTTCTTTTGAAATTCCTAGAGAAAACATAAATTATTATTGATGTATTTGTTAAGTATTTTGTTTTGTTTTTTGTTTTTTGTTTTTTTTTTTTTTTTTTTTTGGTTTTTAGGGATCTTATTGCAAAGTTGTTCCATTGAAACTCATTTCAAGTCTTTTGCACAAAAAAGTTGTATTCATGGTTGATGCTAGGCCTGTGGGTTATGAGATGAATCGATCTGTGTATATTGTTCAACAAATCTGGGATGATGCCTCTGTTATTAATGTTTTTGAGGCTGCTGCTGAGATGAATGACCATAAGGTTTGTTGTATATTTTTTTTATTTCTTCAATTATTAGTGTTTAAAAATATCAATAACTAAGAGGATTTCAATTTTCTTCAGATTCATGTTCTGGTTGATTCTATGCCTAAAGTTGAAGATGCTGTCAGCCAATGTGGAAGTGATCATGAGGCTGTGGAGGATCTGCATGCTTTTTAGTTTAATGTGTTCACATACTATTTTAAATTGTTGTTTGATTTGTGATACTTAGTGTCTGTTGAATTCTAATATGGATATAATTGTGATATTTATGTATTTAATGAAAGCTCTTTTTGATTACAAGAAAAGAAAATCTTCGTTTATTTGATCAATTTCAAATGAACTGGCTCAATAATTAATTAATTATTACTGTGTTTATAAAAAGAAGAAAAAATTATAATCAGCCAAAAAGATATAAATGCTGGTTAATAAAATGTTTTACATTTACATTTTTAAATATATTCAACCTAAAGTTAAATTTAATTGTTATTAAAAAATATATATCTTGTCTTCATTTAAAAATTTATAACATTTCAAATTGAAATATAAATATGAAAGCCGGTTAACTCCAAATACAAAAATGATTTTGTAGAAGAACTCTGGTATTCATGAAAGGATTTTTTTGTTGACAACGCAGTCAAAAGACAAAATATATTGTAGTTACAACAAGTCCATTATTTTTTATTTTAAATTATCCTCAACGTGTACGTAATAACATGAAAAATTAAAATACATTTATATTTAAAGAATTATTTGTATTTTTTTGTCAATTTATTAAAAAAATAATTAAACTTTAAATTTATTGATGTACTCTTTTCATGCTCACCTAAAAGATCTTATATAATGTTTATTGAGTTGTGGTGTAAATTTTTTTTTCCATGGTATTTGAACGAAAAAAAAAAAAGAAAATCTTATTTTAATAAAAAACTCATAATATATCTTTAAAACAAAATAATAAATTTTAAATATTCTTTTATAATAATATATAAATCTAATTAATATACATATATATATACAATTTTAGTTAGTTTGCTTAGTGAGGTGAACGTCATATCATTATCGTAGGGTAGCGGTGTCAGTGGCGTGGTCGTGATGGTATGGTGTTTTTGCATCAGCCGTCTCATCAATCACTAAAGCTATAACACCAAATAATATATATTTTAAATATTCTTTTATATAACATAAAAACTTCTATTATTGTATTTACATTTAATATCATAATTTTGTTTTAGACAAAACAAAATTTATTTAAATTTTCATATTATATACCTAATATATATTTAATATTAATTTTTTTTAAGATTCTAATATATCTTTTTTTCATAATTTAGTACATAGATTTTCAACTTTTTTTTCGTATATTATTTATTTTAGTTTTAAACACCAGTAATTTCTTTTGTTGTACAGATATGTTGATTTTAATATTTTTATACTATTTTATTTTTGTTTTGGAGTTCAAGCTAATATTTGAAACTTATAAAAAAAATTTAAAACATAACGAAAAATGCTTCATCTAATTAACAGGTTAGGTTTTTAAACTCAGATCATTCAAATATGATATAGTAAATAAATAGTTCAGATTTAACCAATTAACAAAATGTACAGTACTCCATACTTAATAAGGAGTGTTTAACGATGAGCTTTCATTGTTGCTGATTTTATTTGCTTTTAATTACAATAATATTGGATTAATAAAATATAATTATAATAATCTTCGAATGTTTAATATTGGTTTATTTTGGTTTCATTACTTTGTTCGGTGCTCAATGGGTGTTATGGAACATCAATAGTCATCTTCCTCATAACTTTCTCCTTCCTTACCGAGACCTCAGCCCTATCTTTCTCTTTTCTCCTTTTGCTAGCTGTGGCCACTCTCGGGTTCCTGTCTCTTTCTTCTCTGTGGTTGTTGTGACCCCGATTCGTCACTCAGCATCCTCAACCCGTTTTCTTTATCCCCATGCAGTTCGTGTTTCTGGATCGTTTCTTGGATTATTCGAGTTCTCTCTCTGTCGGAAAACTGTGCATTAAGGTTACCCACTTCGGTCGACATTTTCGGTCCCAAACGTCTCCTCGGAACAGTATTCCTATCATCGTCGTGCTCTCTGTGATTTGTTTCCTTTTGTTTAAAGTAGAATTCTAATTTACTAATTTTTATAATGTAATCTGTTGGTAGATGAAGATGTATAAGAGATCAATTGAGAATGGAGCTAGTTTTGGATCTGAAATTGCAAATGGGTTCCACTAAAAATCGAGATAGGGTCTGTAAATTTGCAACAAAGTTAAGTTAAATAATTTTTCTTCTGAGCTATCTGTGTAGAAACTATGTTCAATTGTGATCGGTTTTTTTTATTTTTCTTACCAGCTGTTTTGGGTCATTCGTTTTATTTCTGACTGTGTTCATGTAGTGAAGGAGAGAACGGATTCAAGTGGGAAGCATGCAAGGGACTATACCGTTTATACAGGGGCTCTTGGGACAGTATACTTGTTTTGATTTGTAGGGTTTTTTCCGTGTTTGGTCTCAGGATAACGGTGTCCTTCAAATCTATGCTAATAAGAATGAAACTAGGATCTCAACATTTCTTCAATTGAAATATCTCCAAAGCCTGTTGTTATTGGGAGCTCTACTATATTTAAAAGATAACAATTTGAAAAAGGGATATCATTTTTTATGTTGATTTCTGTTTCAGGTTAAAAACAAAATTATCCACCACAAAACAAGTGATTTGTTGATTTTGAATTAGTCTGGGCTGGTTTGAAATTTATCTTTTTTTTGGGTGTATTTTTTACTTTCTTTTTCAGCTCTCTTAGAGTTTCAGCTGAGCTCTTGGGCATGATTGATAAAAGTTTGTAGCTTTTATTTTATTTTTATTTGGGTGAATCTTGATCATGTGTTCTATCTCACCACTCATATTGGTGGGGAACAGCATAATTATATAGTCAAAGATATCATGACTCAATAAGTATGGTTGGTTTATAGATAGATAGATAGATAGATAAATGTATGTAGATTCATAGATAGGTTGATATGACATAGCTATATATAGAGGTATGAGTATATGTAATTTAATTAAGTATGGACACATTGAAAGTCATATGTCAATCAATCAATCAATCTATGCAAGGAGTTCAACAGAAACGTATTCTACAAGCTTTGCCTTACAGGGTTGCTCATTTCTCTGCTATAAGTAGTGATGAGGTGATGGAGTATTGTGCTGAACTCTCAGAACCTATCACTTGTTCCTTACTTGGTTCTCTTCTCTTGCATTCCCTTCCATTGAGATAAGACTCAGATCCGACACAGTTTTCTCTTGCCAACATTTTGCTTTCTGTTTTTTTCATCTACATTCTTTCATTTCTGCTATTTATAAGATGAGTCTTGCTATTGATGCTCTTAGAAAAATCTCTCCATGGAAGGAAGCTTGGATTATTGAGGCTAAGATCTTGACCATTTGGGAAGATGCTATGATTGTTAATGAAAATATGCAGAAACTCTTACACATGGTCTTGATGGATAAGCAGGTGAATATGTGTGTGCGTGTGTATGCGCATATGTTCTATCAAAAACTCATTTTTTAGTTAACTAAATTCTGTTTTTTAAAATTCTATATGTGATAATTTTTAGCATGTAATGTCTCATGGTATAATGTTTATAAAGGCTGAGGTGTTTTTTTTCCTGTTTTTTTTTCAGCACCACAAAATCCAAGCAACTGTTGAGGATGATTTGATTGGAACTTTTATTGATCAGTTAAAAGAAGGAGAAGTATTCATTATTTCTGACTTCAAAGTGATACCTAATCGTGGATTGGTCAAGGTTACAAGACATCGATTTCGCATCCTTTTCAAGTGTAGTACATCTGTTGTTGCTGCTGCAAGTACACTCATACCCAACCCTGGTTTAAGCATAACTTCTACGGACCAGATTCTTCAGAAGTGCGTTGATTATGAGTACTTAATAGGTAAGTTTCACTTTTTGAAATATGAACCATTATAAAGGTGTTTAAAATTGAAATTAAAAAAAATTCAACCAAATGTCTCATGGTATTCTATCTGAGGGTTTAATCTTGTCTTCTATAATTTTACTAAACAGATTTTGTTGGGGTCCTTTGTGGATTGAAAAAGAGAAGGGATGTTGAGTGTAATGGAAAGATATTGAAAGTTCTGACCCTTGAAGTTTTTGTTGATGGGTATCAATTATGTTTCTGTTTTTCATCCTTTTTTAAAATACCTTGTGTTTGTTTTTCTTGTTTTTTTACTGCTCTTGAATTATTCTATCGTTGTCTATCCTTTCTTATAATCATTACCCAGGAAGAAAATCTCCTGCAATTTTGTTGGTGATTGTCCTGCTCTTATAGACATGAATACTTTGAAAAGGTACCAGAGACCACCTGTTGTAATTCTGTAATATTTCAAGATCAAAGTCAATGGAGGTGAAGAGTTGTCCATGTTGCACATGTCTCAGTTTGATTTGTTTAAATATTTTTTTATACCAATGAATACCTTATTTGTGAATTAATTTCTTCTTATTGTCTTCTCTAATTTGTAGATAAAGTCAGTCTCCAAAATGTAATCAATATTTCCCGACTTTTGATCAACCCTGATATGTAGGAAGCTGTGAATTTTCTGAATCAGTTAGTTTTATTTAGTTCTCTTTAAGTTTTGCCTGTCTAAACTTGAAATTTGAGCCTCGCTCTCTATCACTCACTCTCTCTCTATCTCTTTCTGTTTCTCTCTTTCTCTTTGTGTCCCTCTATAACTCTCTTCTTGAAATTCTTTTATGCTAATATTAATTTTTTTTTCCTTTTAAATAGATATGGTATTGCGAGCCACCATTTCAGTAGACTTCGTAGTAATGAGGTTGGGGATTTAGTATGTGTAATTGATGATGAATCTTTTGATTGGAAGCTAATACGCACTATTGATAATCTTAAGGCAAACAATGAGGTGCGCACTATTGGTTTTTTAACATGTTTTAGTGCTATGTAAGAAGTACCCATGTTAATTGATTTTTGAAAATTGTAGACATCCCTTGCCGATTCAATTCATAATTTTTTTTTTCCTAATATAGGATGGACAATTCTTTGTGGTTGGAAAAATTAAGGAGATTGTTGAAGATCCGGAGTGGTGGTTTTTTTCTTGTGTTTGCGGTCATCCTATTGTAGGTGATGATAATGTATTCCATTGTCAGTTGTGCAGCAGAGAGGTTCAGCATTTTATGATAAGGTAAATCCAGGTTATGATTTACAAATTTTCTTTCATGTGTTCTGATTCATTAATATAAGTAGCCTTCATGTATTAGCCTCTTCTTGGACTTAGAAATAGGTGAATCTCATATTTACTTTCTTTGTTATAGTTACAGGATTAAGATACTTGTTGAAGACGGTACTTCTCTTGGAATGTTTGTCTTGTTAGACAGCCCAGCCACTAAGCTATTAGGGAGAACCTGTTCTGATGTCTTTTTGTTGTTAGAAGATGAAATCGATGTATGGTTTATCCACTTAGATTTTATTGTTGTATACTCTATGAATAAGTATTTCTTATACTTCATTTTTGTGCACTAATTAGTGATCACTTTTCAATATCTATGACAGAGAATTGAGCACCAATACTGTCCACAGTTTTTTCATAAACTCCTTCGAAAAGAAATTATTTTCAAAGTTCAAGCAAAGAGGATTAGCACTCAGGGTTATTGTAGTACCTTTAAAGTCATCAATGTCATTAGTGATGCACGATTTTTCAACAAACTTCAGGCTGATAAGTGCATCAAGGTTAGTGCTCTTTCTTTATGTTAGATATGGATGAATTGGAGGAATCATTTTTTATATAGAGTTTGTCAATCCCCATTTTTTAATTATTTGGCTGTTGTTTTGAATGGTTTCCTTTACATGCCAACATGATTTTGCCTCATACTTTATAAAATTGGTTGTGTTTAATAATTCATGTTTTCTTTCCAAATTTTAAGGATGTTAGTTCTGATTCGGGCTTTAGCCCAATATTTGAAGACTTCTCTCGGTATGGACAGCTTAGAAGTTATGAGAACCAAGTCATATCTGGTGTTCCAATACAACTTCATAGCATTAAAGAGATGCTTGCTGACATTCTTTGTGATAAGATATATTCTTCTGCATCAAGAAATGTTAGTATTTATGTTTTTGTTTTCAACCATCTGAACTGTGTTTCAAAATGTGTAGTATGATAAAAAAATGTATCATAATATACCAATTATTGTTTCTCTACAGGATCATATTTGTTTTTTGATCGGTGAGATTATTGATGTGCTGAAACATCAGAAGTGGTGGTACTACTGTTGTTTGTGTAATGCACCTGTTTCTCATGTTGGGAATGTATTTTATTGTTATCTGTGTAGAGTTGAGTGTGTTGATGCCATAAGAAGGTATCTATTTTATCTCTCGGAGTTGTTGGTACCAGTTTTCTTTTTGCTTTATTGCATCTTCTGCACATGTTTCTCACTGTATATTTTTTTTCTTTACATTATTTAGGTATCGGATCAAAATTATTGTTTCCCATTCAAATGGCAGCAATATTTTCATACTTGAGGATGATGAGGTGATGCAAGTACTCAAAAAGAGTTGTTCAGACTTTTTGATAGACGAAAGAAAATCCTTCCAAGTAATCATTTTGGTTTTAATTTAATTTAGTTGTCCTTCTTTTCAGTTTAGTATTTATGGTTCAGGTATGTCAATTTTGCTAATGTACCTTTTCTTTTTTTTTTCCTTAGTCAACCGATGATTACACTGTTCCGAATGGGATGATTTCTCAGTTGATGAATAAGAAAATTGTGTTCATAGTGGATCCTAGACCTGTTGGATATGAATTGAACACATCTCTTCATGTTGTTCGTCCAATATGTGATGATGTTGAAATTGTGAAGTTTTTGGAGGATTCCAGCCATGATAATCAACAGCAGGTGATAAGATTATTAACTGAATCTGATGTTGAGTTAGTCAAATTTGTTTCTAATCAGGTCAACCTGAATTGGCTATATTGTTCTGTGTTTTCCATGTGTCATGTGTTAATGGTTACTGATGTTATTTGTTTGTTGTTCAATTTAGAAATTTGATCTGGATCCCTTTGTTCCTCATTTTCCTTTCGAATTTAAGAATCCAGTTCAGTTTCACTCCAATGCAAGCGTTCAGTGTTCATCGAGCTCAAATCCTACAGTGGGTCAAGTTTCACCCATTTCTGTTCTCAACTGGAATTGTTGAGTATTTGTTGACCTAATTCACTTTGATTCTTTATCTCTTTTTAAACTATGTGAACAGTGACAGATATATTCCTACATATGTATCGCTTAAATTTTTTTAGTTTATTTGTTTAATATTTGTTTTATTGCTCTTTAAAGTTTCATCATACCTGGTTTCTTTCTCATCTTTTTTTATTTAATTTTATTTTATTTTTGTGTCTTCTTCATTCGTTGTTCTTATATTTTGCTCTGTTATTTGTAGACTGTTAACCATGATTTTCATGCAAGAATCTCATCCTCACAAGGTTCGAATTTATTTGGGAGTCATCAGCCTCTCACTATTAGGGAAGAGCTTCGGAGTGCTTTTGGACAATGTGAAAATACTGTCGAGGCTGTTGAAAGGATGGATGAGTGTAGTGGCTAATCATTTGTTACATTACAATATATATAGATATCTATAATATAATTCCAACTCTGTAAAGAATTGTCAGAACTTTGCTTAGTTGTGTTAAGTAGTTGGAAAATTGGTAAAATCTGTTGTCAACATATCTATTTTGTTATGTAATATCAAGTCATTTCTAGAGTTGTGATGCTTATGAAACTTATTGTTCTCTTTCATATATTTAAATTTCTATGTGTGGGTATATTTCTCTGTGTTGTTGAATAAACCATGGTTATTATATATAGACATGTGCTTTGTTTGATATATATATATATGTATGATATATTTTTTTCTACTTACAAGTTATTTAAATGTATGCAATAATATAAATAATGAACCCAAAATCATTGAAAAAATGTATTTCTTTTCAATTGTGTTATAATTTGTACTTATTTCTACTTCCCTTTTTTATACAAAGAAATTCTTTTTTTTTCTGTTAATATAATGAAAAATGAAACATTCTAAATAACTATCACTCTTACATAAATTATTTTACTGATTTTTAAAAAAGAAAAAAAATATATGTGTGTGTGTGTATATTTCCTCTTAATACATTTATAAATAATTAGTGAAAAAAATATTACTTTATGCATTTATAAAGAACAAATATATATAAATATGCATACATATTAGAAAAATAATGAGTCAAATATATGTTAAACAAAATAGAGACAGAATAAAAAAAATTAAAAGAAAGAAGAAAAAGGAAAAAGAGAAAAAAGATTTATAAAAAAAATTAAAAAAAAGATTTGAAACATTAAATTGTAAATTTAGTAATATACATCCCATTAATTTTTTTCATAAATTAAAAAATCATTTAACTTTTTTAATTTGGTCAAATTTAAAAAATGTGAAAAGTTTATATGTGAACAATTTCTTTCTATTCCATTATGCAAACTTTTTCGGTCACATATAATCTTTTCATACTCACATTAATAGATTACATGCTCATATATAATCTTTTCACACTTTTTAAATTTGACCAAGTTAAAAAGGTTAAATGATTTTTGAATTTATTAAAAAAAATTCATGGGATGTATATTACTAAATTTACAGTTTACTCTTTCTCATACTTTTTTTTTTATAAATCTTTTTTCTCTTTTTTCTTCTTCTTCTTTCTTTTAATTTTTAATTTTTTTTATTCTATCTCTATTTTGTTTAACATATATTTGACTCATTATTTTTTTAATATGTATGCATTTTGTTATATATATATATATATATATATATATTTGTTATTTATAGATGCATAAAGTAATATTAGATGCATATTCCCTTTTTTTCTTTTTGTTTAACATATTTCCCTTTTTGAAACCCTAACGCTTTGGCTCCTCGACACTCTTCGGCTGAGGGGATCAATCTCGAGCTTCAATGGAACTACCTCAATGTCACTGTGAGTTCATGCTCTTTCTCTCTCTGTATCAAAAGCCTAGCCTTTCTCTCTCTAGGAATCTTTTATTATCCCCCTTCTTTCATGTCTGGTTTTTTATTTTCTTTGCAAATCTATGGTTGATTTTCTCGCGTTCTGCGTTGGGCTCGATTTCGGCAGCTTGTGCAATCGTTTGTGTATGGTGTGGTGAATTTGGATACTAATTTTTAGGTGGAATTGTGCCGCGTTTTTGATCTTCTGCGTTTTGGGGGTAAATTTGAGATTTACGAGTGATTTTAGGTTTTCGGGATGAAGTTAGTTGAGGGGTAAGTTGGGGGAAGGAGGTAGTAATTGGGGGCTTTTTGTCTGTTCTGTTTCGTCTCATTTCGGTTAGAAGTGGGATATTTTATAACAGTTAAGTGAAATTGTGCATAATATTAGATTCTTGGGTTTCGTTGTGGTTTCCTCTTCTCTGTCTCTTAGTGCTTCATTAGGTGTCTCTTAGGTATAACTATGTGCTTTTTGGGTTTCTGATGTACATGGATGAGAGTTTGAATTAGTGCCATCCCGGTTTAAGTTAAGCTTGATCACTTTCATATAACTATAACTTCGATATGCACTGTAAACGAAATGAAGGAGAAAGCTTTTTTAGTGCAGATGTTTTAAAGTTAGTAGATTATAACGTTATGTATAATGAGTAGGTATTTTCTTCTCTTTAAATTTTATTTCCTGTGGATATGGATCCCTTGCAACAAATGGTGGGTTTTGATTATTATGTGTTTACAATCTTTGATGCTTTTATCTTCTGATTGTTAGTTAATCATGTGTTTTCAAAATCAATTTTATGCTTATTAGTTTGTAGGAATTCATCATTAACATTAATTAAACCTATGTTAGTATATTTTCTAACTTCTTTTTCTAATTATGTAGGAAGGTGTTTCTCCTCTGTGATATTAAACATCACATGTCAATTGGTTTACTCATCCACCAAGAATCATGATTTTGAGCTGATTCTTTGATTAATGGGGTCTTCTCTTCTGATGGAGGCAGCAGGCTTGCTAGCAGCGCCCATTTTAATAGTTTCTCTCTCTCTCTCTCTCTCTCTCTCTCTCTCTCTATCTCTCTCTCTCTCTCTCTCTCTCTCTTATGTTTCCTTTAGTAATCAAAGTTATGTTATTTTTGGTATGGTAGGATAAAAATTGAGTTATGTTCATATGTTTTCAGGAAGTTAGTAAAGTGATAAAGTAAGACTTTAATCAACCTCCTTAATGATTTTCTAATCTAGGTTCAGGTTAAAAGAATATTATCCATCAGTAAAAAAAGTGATTAGTTGGTTTTGAATTGGTGTGGGTTCGTCTCAAATTTGTCTTTTTTTTGGGCTTTGCTTTTATTTTGTTTTTCAAATATCTTGAACTCTTAAAGTTTCAGCTGAACTCTTTTGCATGAGTGATAAAAGTTTGTATTTTTTATTTTATTTTCATTTGGGTCAATCTTCATAATGGATGTGTTTAAATGAATTATCTAGAGAAAACATTCTGATTTATTTTCAAATTGGGTTCTCGAATATTATGCTCTTGCTGGATCCATTTCCTATTAGTGTAATTTTGCAATTTGTGAGGCTTCATTTGGTTTGCAGCATGATATATTTTGCAGTGTGGTTCTTATTGTTTTTATTTCCCATTATTTGCAGATTGCATTATATAAAATCCACTTTTCATCGGTATTGAAGTTTCAAAAGTAAAAAAAGATCTGATTGTATGCTTATTAGTTTGTAGGAATTCATCATTAACATTAATTAAACCTATGTTAGTATGTTTTCTAACTTCTTCTTTTAATTATGTAGGAAGGTGTTTCCCCTCTGTGATATTAAACATCACAGGTCAATTGGTTTACTCATGCACTAAGAATCATGATTTTTAGCTGATTCTTTGTCTAATCTTGTCTTATCTTCTGATGGAGGCAGCAGTCTTGCTCACAGCGCCGATGATAATATTCTCTCTCTCTCTCTCTCTCTCTCTCTCTCTCTCTCTCTCTCTCTCTCTCTCTCTCTCTCTCTCTCTCTCTCTCTCTCTCTCTCTCTCTCTCTCTCTCTCTCTCTCTCTCTCTCTCTCTCTCTCTCTTCCTTTAGTAATAAAAGTTATCTTATGTTTGGTATGGTAGGACAAAAATTCACTTATCTTCATATGTTTTCAGGAAGTTGGTAAAGTTTTAAAGTAAGACTTTAATGAATCTCCTTAATGATTTTCTAATCTAGGTTCAGGTTGAAAGAAAATTATCGATGAGAAAAAAAGTGATTAGTTTATTTCAATTGTTGTTGGTTGGTCTCAAATTTGTCCTTTTTTTGGGTGTAGGATTTATTTTGTTTTTCAAATATTTTGAAGTTTCAGCTGACTTCTTTTGCATGATTGATAAAAGTTTGTGTTTTTTATTTGATTTTCATCTGGGTCAATCTTCATAATTGATGGGTTTAAATGAATTTTCTAGAGAAAACTTTCTGATTTATTTGTGAATTGGCTTCTCGAAAATTATGCTCTTGCTAGATCCATTACCTATTAGCGTGATTTTGCCATTTGTGGGCCTTCGTTCGGTTTGCAGTATCATATATTTTGAAGTGTGGTCCTTATTGTTTTCATTTCCCATTATTTGCAGATTGCATTATATAAAATTCATTTTTTCATAGGTATTGAAGTTTCATTCTGGTTTTACTTATGTGGTGGAGAAAGATAATTGATATATTTAATATTTAATTTTCTTCTTCTTTTTTTCTTGGTTTGTGGGTTAATTAGAAACTTCATTCTACAGTACATATAAACAATTAATATCTACACAAAGTTTACTTTTTTTTTATGTTATAAAAGTTATTGATTCCGTCGATATAAGAAAAAAGGAAATATTAGTTTAAAAAATTGTTAGGAAGATTTTATTACTAAAAAAAAATTTTACTGATAAAATTATTAACAATAATTAATTTTTCTTTTAACAAGTTTCAAATTTAAGAGGAAGAACCATATTTTTTTATAAAAAAATAAATGCATTCTTACTTATTTTTTTATTTATAGTTGTTAATTTGTATGTTAATCTGTTTTATATTGCATACAATTTTCGTTAAGTAATTATTTCTTTCATTTTTTTTTGTGATTTTCCATCATTTTTTTCTCTAATTATCAATAGAAAATAAAAATGAAAAAATTTGTGAAAATTAGTTAAACTTTGGGACACATAAAATTTATTGATATCAAAAATTCTGAAATGAATAGAAAAAATTATATTACGATATATTTTTCTCAATATTTAGTTATTTTTAGCTATCATAAATATTAAAAAAAATTTCTGATTAATAATTATGAAATTAATTGTATTGTCTAATGATTCATTTCTCATAACCGTTCTTTTAGTGTCATTTATTTTTAATGAATTATCTATATTATTTTAATTATAATCTTATATCTTCTATTAGTATTTTTAGTTGTTTAACGCTACCAAGGAAATATTAAAAGACCAAATGTGTCTCTCTCTTCTCCCACCCCCTCCCTACCCCCCACACACACGCAATAAAAAAACAAAGTTCACAAACAAGACACACACACGCGAAAAAAAAAAGAAGGTCAAAAAGAAGAGCTAACGTCGTCACCGTCCATCCTCTCCCTCTGGGGTCTCAGCTTACTCAACCCAGAAAGACACCGTCCTACTTTTTGCAGCGTTAAACCTCAAATAATCCTACAAGCTACAAACTTGTCGTCATCTCCAGTGGTCTCGGCGTCTCCATTTCTTTGAACAGGTAAATTTTCTGACAATCGAATAACAAGTTAAGGTTTTGCCCTAACTGTTGCAGTCCCAACATAATCTTCTCTTCACTTTTTTTTCTTTTGCTTTTCTTTTCATTTTTGGTATCTTTCCTTTCGGTGATTTCATCAACTAAAGTTTTGTCTTCTGAAAATATCTAGTTAATACATTTATGTGAATAGCCTCGGTTCAAGTATGCTTTCTGAGTATTTTTTTGACTGATACTCAAATCTTTGTTGCTCTCGCATCTTGCTGAGTCTTAACTTGAACCAATATAAGAGATTGTCATATATTTTGGCATGCATGTATCATTCAAGGAGACGTTCTTCCCCGATTTAAAAAGAAAGAAAGAAATTTTTGATTTCTGAAACAACTGATCTCTGATACTTGGATATGTCAAATGTCTGATTCTTATTAAGTTCTTTTTTTTATGCTTTTTGTTAGCAGATTGTCACACGTGGGTAGCTGCTACTTTTGTTAATTATCTTGATTAGGAAGCTACATTTAAGGTAACATACTATAATGTAAGTTATTAACATGAGAGAAGTTCAAAGGATAATAACAGGAAGCTATTTTTTTTTTGTTAATTTCTTTTTAGCAAGTTAATTAATTCAGTTTCAGTGAGGTTGTATTGGCCGTGTGAAATTCGGTAATTTTGGTATTACTATATTGTATCCAATAAGAAAAAATATTAAGCAGATAATTTAAAACATTTTTAAGAGTAAAAAAAAGAAAATCGTATTTATAATTTTTTAATACTGATTCTGTTCTTTTATATTTTAATATTGATCTAATTTTTGTATATTTTCTTTTTTTCATATCGTTTGTAATGCATATTCAAATTAACAAATTCATGATTCATGATTGTTTCATTAAATTATTATTAGTATTAGTGGTTAGCTTTCTGAAACTTTTCAACATTATAATTAGCATTAGTAGAAATTTAATTTAGTAGAATAAATAATCATATTTTTGTTCGTCTATTTCTTCTTTTGTTTATGAATGGTTGCTATTCCTTCTTTATGTTTGTTCTTTATGTTTCTCGATTCAATTTTATCACCTGTTTTTCTTGAATTGGTTGAAATCTCTTATTAGGGTTTACTTTATTATAATGCTCTCTTTTGCAGTAAGAGACAAGATCTTTTCTTTCTTCTTGAATCTTTATACCAAGTCTCTCTATTTGATAAGTCTGAATGGCGATGGATGCCAATAGAGAAGATCCAAATAGGCATGGTGCTGAGCATTAGAGAAGATGTTTTCTTTGCTGCATTTTCAATTCGATTGAAGTCTCATTTACTTTTCCATTTAATATATTTCAGATTAACTTTTGAAAATTTTAATGTCAATTAAATATCGATGTTATGCCATCTATAATTTTTTTTTTAAATTCTTACTCAGATATTTTTCATGTTGTAATTTAATTTTATTGGCTTCTCATTTATATGTAGGCCAGATTTCAGAAGTTGTTGTAATCTGTAAAATATGTTGTGTAGTAGTTTTCCAACGTGGTCTCTTGGGTATTTTTCATTAATGTGCTTTTAGTTTGTTACTATTTTTTTCTATGGTTAGTTAGTTGTTTTCTTGGTTAAAAGTCTCAGTCTTAAATTCTAATCGTACCATTATGTGCTAATAGGAGATTTTTAGCAACCCAGCAATACTGGCCCAACGAAAAAGAACTGGTTTTTAGATTTCGCATTTTCAGTAAGCAGGTAACGAAATATATAATGTTTTTTAATGCAAAAGATTAGTTTTGATAAATTATCAATGTCCATTCAAAATAAATAATATAATGTTTACTAATCATACATATATTCATACTGACTTTAAAGATTCAACATTTATTAATACCTGAAAAGATGATTCGAAGTTCATGTACATGATTTGGTTTTAGAATCCTTCAAGATAACAGAAATTTATTTTTCATTGTTGAAATCTCTCAGTTTTGTCTTTGATTCTTAATAAGCTTGATGGCCAATGTGCAGTTTTGGCCAATAGTATCAATCTCAACTAATTAGATTCCTGATTTGACTTTATGTTCTTTAATTTGTTATTTTCTACTATTTTCTGCATGTGTGAGAGTGATTGCTTTGCCCCTTTGTCCCTTTTCTATGGATATTTTGTTTAAATTCATTGAGCTGTTTACTGAACTAGAATCTTCTCATTTATTTATTCTAAAGCTTTCTTTTCATTATAATGTTAGTTTATTTACGTGATTATTGTTCTATTGTGTGCTCAGTTGATAATAATGGTAGATTTAAAATACCTCTCTTTTGCTAAATAATTAGGTAAAATTATGTGAAGTTTTTTTAGCATATTTTGTTACACATGAATTAACTTTGGGAAGAAATTTGAATATAGGGTGACAGAGCTCTTCCCCCAAATTTTGTTTCAACTCATGGGGAACGATTAGGGCCAATATTCTATGTCATTAACGAGTTAGATAATTGTTTATCGCTGGAGGTGATCAAAAAGAATGATCAGTTGTTCATAACTGACTCCTCATTTGAACAGATTAGAACTTTCTATCTTATCGATAAAGGGGCATCTGTTCAATTTAGGAATGTCGGTTTTGGAATTTTTTTATTTCATTGTGGGATAAGGACAACCAATCCATCCAAGTTCACCTTGATCCTAACTGCTATGTTCCTGAGCTAATGGACCCAGAGACACCTGATAATATATCAAGAGTGTTCCACATAAAGTATACCAGGATGGATGAGGACTCATCAGCTGATGTGATTGTTCTATCTGGATCTGAACCATCAGATGATCAGTTTTCATCAGATGGTGATGAAAACAATGATTAAGATGGAGCACTGGTAGGGGATAATCCACATAATCCGATAGATTTGTCTAGTGGCAGCAGTTTATCATTGGAGGTCGATGAACACATTAACGCGTCAAATGAATTGGCTGATCCTAGGTAATGCTAGATGTAACTTTTTTCCTTGTGTTTTGGATTTTAATATCATGGGATAGCTTGCTATTTTTTAGTGTGGTGACTAAGATTCATATTATCCTGAATTAGATATGCTCCAGAGGTTTCTTATAAAAAGAAGATCACAGCTTCGGATCTCGGACAATCTAGATTGGTAACTTGATCTCAAAAGAGTGTTTTCTTTTTTTTTCCTGCAAGCTTATTTGATGTTCTTCCTAAATCTGCTATTCATTGTGTATGAAAATATTATGTTTATGTTAACTATGAATTATTCGTTGCAGTATTTGGCTTCAAAATTTGTTGTGTATCTTAAATCATCTGGAGATGGTTCGATTTGGACGATCACCGGTCCAGATTCCAATGTAGAGAAGAATGTGTTCTTTTTTCACTTACTGAATAGTGAAGGAAGACGTGGAGAATGAAAATTTGGGGTCGGATGGAGTGAATGTTGTAGAATATACAATTTAAAGGAGGGTGATATCATTACTTTCAAACTCAGCTTGATAGCTAACCGCCAGATAGAGTTATCGATTCAGCGACGTTAGGCCTCCTATGTATAACTCTATTTGATGGATATTTTGAATTATATGTTAAGTTGTCTTGGACATATTTTATTTTTTGTTTAATGAACAAATTTATATATGTTGTATATATTTTGTTTTGCTATTAGTAAGTATCTTGACGTTATGTGTTTTTAAGATAATACGTAATAGTAAATTACATCTCTATTGAACTTCTTTTTTTTTTTTTTATTGTCTACCAATTATTTGAATATTTTATTATCTTACAAAATATGTTATACTATTTATTGACATATTGAATAATTGTTGTAATTTATTTTTTTATTTTAGTGTAATGATAATTTTATAATTATCCAAAATTAATACAACATATCTATTTTTATAGAATACATTTTAATTAGGAAAAGTCTAGGGGGCCAGCAACTTTTCCAAATTCTGGCCAGCATGTAACCAGCAAGAAAAAGTGAGTCATTGGATGAAATCTCACACCAATCTCACACCATTAAAACCATCATTGATAGCTATTTGATGGCTACAAATGCCAAAAATTGTTAACCCCTAGCACTCCTCTTTTAATTATATTCTTAGTATTTTTCTTAAAAAGGTTTAAATTTCGTGAATTCCGTACAATGTACGGATTATCACGCCAGTAAGTACACGACAACACAACAGAACATAATTTTAACCTCTATGTTGCTAAGGTTACCGGAGCAATCTATAATAGGAAATGAAGTGGAGTGTTGCCTTCTCAAAACTCATAACTCATCTGAGCCACAGAGCCGGTGACCAGTGCTTGTTTGTTTTTGTTAGTTGCGATGTCTATCGACCTCAAACTCTCGCGCTTCAATCGTATTTATCGCCCTTCGGTAACGCTCTCTCTCTCTCTCTCTCTCAAATGTTCTTAATCGATTATGATTAGGAATTTGACTTCAGGAAGCACTGGAAGGCAAAATCATCATTAAAACGCAGTCTTCAATTTCCCACTATGGAATTCGCCTTACTCTCAAAGGATCCGTCAACATGCAGGTTCACCCTTCTCTTTCGCTACACTAAAAAGACGCAAACTTTATAGTTAGTATTTTATTGAAGCTTTAATTCATGGTTTTGTTGGACTTATTGTTGTGTATGGTGAAGGTTCGTGGAGGATCAGCTGGGGTTGTTGAGTCACTCTATGGAGTTATTAAGCCAATCCCTATTTTGTAAGTTTGTTTCTTGTTTTCTTACTGTGTAATTTGACAAGCAGAGTGTCAATTTTATTGATGTTGTTGATTTTCTTTTCCTTTCAAAATATGGCAAATAGTGTTATTGATTTATTGCTTCCTTGTCTAAACAAAATAACAAATTGTAAATGATTTCTACCTTATTCATTTTTGCATATATGATCTTTCTCGATGAGCCAACCGTAATGCATAACCTTGTAATTATAGATTTGCAGATCAGTCTGCTTATTTGGGATTTGATTCAGTTTCTATGTGAC
This sequence comes from Arachis hypogaea, assembly GCF_003086295.3. NCBI lineage: Eukaryota > Viridiplantae > Streptophyta > Magnoliopsida > Fabales > Fabaceae > Arachis > Arachis hypogaea. The sequence goes on along the minus strand of NC_092050.1, from coordinate 141,818,895 downwards.
TGTGATTAACTTACCGGTCTTTGACTAGGTAAATCTTCATGAGAGACGATACTTAATATATATATATATAAAACAAGAAGATAGTAATGATAAGAAGAATTCATGAGAGTACATTGTATCATCTATTGTTTTCTTTTTGATGGTGAAATTGGGTGGCATTTCTGTTGGTCCCAGATTTATTTGGGGCTAACATTAGTCCTCTAAGTTTGCTTTTAATTTTAGCTGTTAGGTTGTTTACTTTTAGATCCAACAGTGTGTAACTCAACTTGTATTTATGCTTTTAAAATTGGCAAATTATCCCTGTAATTTGTTAATTTTGCGAGTAAACACCCAATTTGGTCCATGTATATCTTCCTAGAGGACAATGCGACCCATGACAAAAAAAAAGGGATAATTTGGCCCTTGATCCTGTTTGTCGTGAGACAACATAACCCTTTTTGTGAAATCCACCAAACTTTCCTAGCTGGCTTGTTATTGTGATGAAATGACCATTTAAGTGCCGTGCTAGAGGGGGATTAGGATTGGTCAGGACCAATTTGTCACTCATGACCCCACTACCACCACCCTCCACCTCCACCTAAACCCCTCGCCCTCAGCACGGCACAACCCCACCGCCTCTGCCTCCGATGGGTCTTAAACTGTCATCGCTGCCTCTGCTGAAATTTGTGATCTCCAAAATTCTGAAAGACTTAATGTTTGATTTGATTTTCAAATTATTATTAAACTTAAATGGCACAATAAAACATTGAGTTTATAATTGTAAATAACATTATTGGGATATATTGTAATTGAAAAGAGTTACATTCAATATTGCAATAATGAGTTAATTTTTTTTTTTTTTTTTGCAAATAAAAAAGTTTAAATGCTTTAGATTAAAACTAGGAAATGGATATTGCCACTCCAATTTTGATAATCCCACTTCTTTTTTCCACAAATTCATAAAAATATACAATGCAAAAGAATCATGTGTGGAGTGGCATTATCAAAAATGGAAGTGGCATTATCATTTCCCTAAAAACTAGTTGGGACCAACATAAACGCCATCGTGAAGTTGGTTGATAACAATTATGCTTTGCATGATCACTTTCATTCAAGCTGATACTTTGCTAATAGCACTCATAAGGAATTTCTGGTGTTACAGAGAGGAAAATATGAAACTTGTTATGACTAACTTGTAAACAGGAATAGGACCATCGAGGTTAAACCTTCTGGAAAGATTGCTTCGGGCACAACAGAGGTAATATATCATTAGTGAATGAATAGAAGTTTCTATTTATTACAGTTTTGTCTTTTAGACTACTTATCTTATTAAGGCATGATATCTAGTATCAGCTGTCAAGTGGATAAGATATTGAGCTAGCCCATTGTGTTTTGTTTCCCAAAGAGGTGGGCCTGGTGCATGAGGTTCTTGTTTTGGGGATAGAGGAATTTAACTTGATAAAAAAGATAAGCATAACCATATGTGATTCTGCAGAGGTTTTCTCATAATTATGGTAAAGTTCAGTTAAATATCTGATTTCTAGACTTGCAACCATCTGGAAGATTAGGCTTTTAAGAAGCTGTTTTGTTATATGATTTTACCCCTTAATGAGTGTCTTGTCTCATCTGGATTTACTTTCTCATTTTTGCCAAAAATATGATACTGTCCTACGAAACAAATCTGATCTCACTGTTCGAATAACATAGTTGGATTTGTTCTTGCAGTTCCTGTCTTAAGTTGGCTTTTCTGAACAAAATAATATTGTGAAATACTATAATGTTCTTTTGAGTGAAAATTTAGTACCATATTTGACAGGTTTTCCTATTAATTTGATTTAACCTAGTTCACTGTGTTCATATTCATTTAAAGGTTTGCAATCTTGTCGCAGATACCATTTTCAGTGACCCTTAGACAGCAAGGTGAAAATTTGGAAAAGTTTTATGAGACTTTCCATGGGGCAAATATAAGTATCCAGGTAATGTAATGGAAGATGCTTTCTTAGCCAACTGATCTACACGATTAAATTTTCACCACCATTCCTACTATTGATTATTATCTCTCTTTTTGACATTTGGTAAAGAAGTTGGCTTTGATCTTAATCAAGGTTGAATATTTTTACACTAATAAGGTTTGGTGATGCCATATGGTTCACTGATGGTGTAAATTCTTAGAATTGAAAATTGATCAAAATTAACTCATTTTACACGTGTAAGTCTCTGTTTTATTTATTTAACTTATCAACTAATTTCGACAGTTGGTGATTGATAGCCTTTATAGTATTTGGTGACTGTAGATGTGACTCGCGGATACTTACATAAATCTTTGTCAACAACAATGGAGTTCATTGTTGAAAGTGATAAAGGTATAAGTTCGTTGCAATCAAATGTTCTGTTTTTATACATTTATTCACGTAAGCATGATTAAACTACTAGTATTTCTTTTGTTTGTGGATTTTTTCAGCTGATCTTCTACAACGGCCAATTCCTCCAGAAATGGTCATCTTCTACATAACCCAGGACACTCAACGACACTCTCTACTTCCTGAATTAAAATCTGGTGTGTTGTTCTTTTATTTAAGGGTATACTTTCTACTCAGGCTTCGTTAAAACCATTTATCTTATTGTTTTCACATTTCTCATTTACTGTGGCAGATATTAACTTGCTTGTGTTTGTTGGTAATAAACTTGAATAATAGTATTTGCAAACATTTTAATGGAAAAAATCATGAGGTTAATGCTGATGTATTGTTGAATAGGTGGATTTCGGGTGATGGGGAAGATCTCTTCTCAGTGTTCTTTGGCTGGTCCTATTAGTGGTGAGTTAACTGTAGAAACATCTGCAGTTCCGATTCACTCAATCGACATTCAGTTGTTTCGTGTTGAGTCCATTCTTCTTGGGGAGAAAATTGCAACTGAAACATCTTTGATACAAACGACCCAGGCAAGTGATACAAATTTAAGAGCATTTGAAATTAAAACAATGTTTTAACTCCCTTTCCATTTATCAGATAGCAGATGGAGATGTATGCCATAATTTGACTATGCCTATCTATGTAATACTTCCACGGCTTCTGACGTGTCCAACAACTTTTGCTGGGTAAGTGTCTTGTTCTTGATAATTTCCATTCAGTGTATTGCACAATAGTAATTGTTGCATTTTTTTGCATGTGATGTGCTCAAGGATACTCAGTAAACTATATTTCCATTTCATAAATAACCTTATAATAAATTGTTTCTTATTTGTTTGCGAAAATTCTTGGATCCTACACTCCAAATCTTGATGGCTCGATGTCTATTGTTTTATTTTATTCTTTCTCTATTTCCATGCAGTCCCTTCTCAATTGAGTTCAAAGTTGCCATTGTCATAAGTTTTCAGTCAGACCTATCTCAAGTGCATAAGAAGACTGACTCCAGAACTCCAAAACTTTGGGTAAATTCAGTTCCATTTTCCCCAAATGGCAGTTCATTTATCATTTAGTGTTCTTCACTTTATTAAGGATCCTTTTGTTTTCCAATTTCCTTTATGAAATTTCAGCTAGCAATGGAAACATTGCCGCTCGAGTTGGTCCGGACAAAGTAAGGTTGTGTATAAGAATGCACCAAGCTATAGCAGGCAGGAAGTGGATATATTGTTTGATATAACATTTGAGTTGGTTTCGAGTGAATTGGCTTTCCATTTCATGTAATGTAACTTCCCAAGATTTGGAACAGTGATGCACACTGGAAAAGTCTCATGTATACTTTACAGGTGTTGATTACAACCATATGAACTATATTAAGACCTGCACGATACGTGGAGAGTTAAATTAATTATATTATATAGTATAAATTTAAAATGCTATATATATTACTTAGGGATATATTAAATAATATGTAAATTAATATTAAACTTAGAAATTAATTTGTAAGAAATATTGTACAATATATTTATTTAATTTGACAATTTATATATGATTCAATAATATTATTATTCAACAAAAAAATATACAAAAGATAATAATTGTATTTAATCATTATTTTGTAATTTAATTGAATAATAATATGAATTAGATTTTATTGATTAAGAAATTTAAAAATTTTGTCTAATAGCATATCAAAATTAATTTAATTTTTATAATGGTTGATAATAAATGACAAATTTAAAATTAAAAAAAAATAATTTAAAATTTAATAATTATAAAAAATAAAATTATAAATAAATTATACTATAAGTAATAAAACATTCAAATGAAATTTATTCATTGGATTTCATATAATTATTTTTTATTTTTTTTAAATAGTTTTTTTTTTGTTTTTTAGTTATATTTAAATACTATATTACAACAATAAAATTATTAGATAAAATATAAGTATGAATATTATTAATATTTTTTATAATTAAAAATGATATTTAATTTTTAAATTTTATTTTTTATGAATCATGACAACATGTATTTTCAATAATATTGTTATAACTAAATAATATTAAAAATATAAATTGTTAAAAGAAAAAAAAATGATATATAGACGACAAAAATACTATAATTTATAGATACAATTACACAAAGAAATAAAAAAATTAACGAATGTAATCACACAACCAATTAAAAAAAACTATGGTCATTTATCAAATTCTAGTTGTGCAAAAAATTAGTGAGAATGAAGAGGAAGAAAGAGAAAGATGTGGGAAATTATGTGAGAGGAGATAAAAAAAATGTGTGAAAGGAATGTTGATTTATATAATAAATATAAGAACGAGTGATGAGTATGAAAGGAGAAGAAAATGAATTAAATTTTAATTAAATTTATACATATTAAAAAGAATTAATATTAACATTGAAAGTAATAGTGTAACCTACAAAAAATAAAAGCTAAAAGAATATAAAAAGTTGAGGTTTAAAAAGAGATGGATACTCTTATGAAAATTTTATAATTATCATTATGTAAAAAGATATTTTATTTTGATCATTAGATGATAGATTATATAGGACTTAATTTTCATATGCTATAAAAATGTTACCTTTGTTTAAAGTGTGACAAAATAAATAAGTTACACTTTTTAAACCAAGACATGAGAAGATATTTTTGACATCTTCGTTGGAATAGTTGCCTTAAAAAGAATTCTATAATATTATAAAAAGATAGGTTATTACGAGGAGATAAAATTATCATAAGAATTCTATAGTATAATGCAAAGATAGAAGATTATTCCACTTAAAAAAAAATCTTATGTGACAACATAGAGTGAAATCAAATGTGTAAGAATGATTGTGAAACTATTTTGTGTAAGTAATAAAAAAAAAATTCAATTGAAATTTATTCATATGATTTCATATAATTATTTTTTTTAAAATAGTTAGTTTTGTTTATTTTTATTTATCTTTTTTAGGTTATATTTAAATATTATAGTACAATAATAAAATTATTAGATAAAATACAAGTATAAATATTATTAATATTTTGATAATTAAAAATGATATTTAATTTTTTAATTTTATTTTTTATGAATCATAATATCATGTATTTTCAACGATATTATTACAACTAAATGATATTAAAAAAACTATAAATTGTTAAAAGGAAAAAGAAGTGATATATAGACGATAAAAAGAATATATAACTCACGAATACAATGAAAAATCAATCACCAATCAGTCACATTGTATAAGAATATGCAGCTGTAGTGTTTACAAAAAAAATTGATTATATTGCTACAAAAAATTTATTGTTTGGCTATTATAGGCTTGAGTTTGATATAATTACGATAGATTTTATTTGAGTGATGAATTATTTTGTTAAAGATACGTGTGAAATAACATGTATATTATATACAAAATGTATTGTACCGCTTTTTATGTTTCTGGAGCACTTTTGAAACACAATAGCGTCATCCTTCCATGACTTTTGTTTCAGTACTTAAAAATATCGGGGGCCTCCTGGATCCCTTTTTTTTACAGTAATTTTTTAGTCTTATAGACCAATAATTAATCCGTCACAAATTTGAGTTTATTTAAGGGTTTGTTGCTAATCTATAATGCACGGATAATGACACGACACGACACTGGACACGTCGACACGCGAATTTTAAAATCTTATAAGATACGGAGACACGCATACATATAAAATATAAAGTATTTTTTAGATATATCGTAATGATATTTTGATATTTTATTGATATTAAAATATAAATTAATTTTTTAATTATTTTTAATGTCTTATTTTAATTATATCAAGTATTTAAAATATTTTTTATTTTAATAAATAATAATATATACTATATCTAAATTTATTTCAAAAATATATGTTAAGAATAAGACTGGACACGCTGACACGTGATGACATTTAGGTATGTCCAAGCGTGTACGAAGAAGAATTTTTTACTTTTTATTAAGACACGGTTGGACATAACAGACACGACGAGTGTCGGTGAGTGTCATGTCCGAAATGTATCCGAAATGTATCTGACACACAGACACGACAACTCAACGAAGTGTCCGACTGTCCGTACTTCATAGCGGCTAACCAATGAGTTACTGCATATATGTTAAGGAACAAAGGAACACTAATTCTGGACAACATATTCGTTTTACTTTCTATAGAATGATTAACTAAGGTGAACTGAGTGACTCAATGAGAGACAAGAAAAAGGGAGGAAAAGAAAATTGAAGTGTGGAATGCTTGGTTAAAATATCTTCGGACTGTCTGGGAGTAATGAAGTGCAAGGAAACGACACTAGTATGGATTAGAATTTTGATAAAATACGTAGAACAAATTATTACATTAAGATATGGAGCCATCTGTCGATAGCAATGCTGGTTGTCTTCTCTTATTCGGTTAATGGGTCATGTTTTGTTTTTGAGTAAATGGTCTTTGAATAGTTTTTCCTTTATACTGAACTACATTTCCTCCACAATCTCGTATGTTCAGATTGAGATTTGAACTTGCATACTTATTTTAGGTGTTTTGAGATTTATGCCTCAACTTACTCTTTCTATGTTGATATTCTTAGAACGGTATAGTCTTGAAACTGTAACATAAAGAAGGCAACACATTTATGTAAAACACAAACACACATTTTACTTATTGTGAGAAACACCATTGTTCAAGTTCCAAACCAAAACATGGAAACAGAAAAAAGGAAAAAACGTCTTCCTCATTCCAATGCCACATCATCACTTTACTCTATTGAAAACTCAAACAACATTGAATGTTGGTACTTCTCACCAGGTCTAACCACAACAGATGGGAAATTTGGCTGGTTTATGGCATTAGGGAATCCCTGAGTCTCCAAACACAGCCCTGCATGCTTTCCATATACGGCGCCTCCTTTTCCATTAACACCATTGACATAGTTTGCCGTGTAAAACTGCATGCCGGGGGCATTTGTCCACAAGTTTAGCACTCTTGAACTTGAGGGATCCCTCACTTTGGCAGCATGTTTCAAACCTGCTTTTTCGTCACCACAATCAAGCACATAGTTGTGATCGTATCCCATTCCAACCTGACCAATGGTGTTGCCTATTCTATTCTCAGTGGTAAAATCAAATGGGGTGCCCTTCACCGGCATTATTTCACCGGTTGGCACAGTGTTCTGATCGACTGGGGTTACATGATTCCCCCATATCTGAATGGAATGGTTAAGGACGTCCCCTGAGTTGTGGCCAGCCAAGTTCCAATAGGTATGCTGAGCTAAGTTAATTATGGTGGGCTTGTCCTTTGGTACTCCTTCCATGTCAAGCCTCATAGTTGTTCCCGAAATGAGCGTGTAAGTTGCAGTAACAGTAATATCCCCAGGATAACCTTATATAGCGGTGAAAAAAATGAAAAAATAAATAGATAAAGGGAAACAAAAGGGCAGAATAACTGAGACACTCAAAAGTGAGAGGAAGAAAGAATAAATAATACCTTCCTCTCCATCATGACTGTGATATTTAAAAGTGATTGATGGGGTTTCACCCTTTTTATATTCAACAACCTCCCATACCTTCTTATCGAACCCTATATTTCCTCCTAAAATTGGAAAACAGAAATGGATCAGGCACACACAAACTTTATAACAAAAACAAATAGCTGTCTTAGAAAACACTTGCGCTTTTAGGCTATTTCAAATTCCATTCCATAATCATGTAATGTTATTGGTGAAAAGAGCAAAAGAAGGTTTATCCAAGAATGTTAGGTGGTCCACCTCCAGCATTGTTGAGAACAGCTATACAATGTATTTTTGTAATATATAACGAATCCTTAGACTGATATGATCAGGATTAAAGTGTTTAGACTAGAGTAATTTCCTACAGAAAATGATTGAGATTTAATGCCATTTCAAAATTCTATTGGAGAATTATAGTGTTAGTGTACAAATTGCAGCTTTGTTTATTGCCGACAAAGCATCTCTCAACCATGAGAATCCTTTCTTGCTTTACCATAATTTTCAAAGCTGACTCTTGCAACAGATAGTCAATCAGATAGATATGTTAAAGTCATAGTTCGCAACTACAGAATTAACATGATCCTAACCAAAATGCACACAGATATGAACATACTATACATGTGGAGCAGAGGATACGTAGAAATCAAGAGTGTAGAACTGATACCATGAAGACTGTTTGGGGGTTTGTTGAGAGGCAAAGAGTACTCAACCCCATCAAGTGTAAACTTTCCCTCCTTAATTCGGTTTGCTACGCGACCCACAATGCAGCCGAAATAAGGAGCAAGACCTTTCTGCATGCATAACAAATTCGACAAATCAATCATCAAAATAAAACTGAGAAACCGAATTCTAGCCTATCCACCAATAGCTTGGCAAGAACATGTCAAATCATGGTGGATTGTTATCGACCATGATTCAATATTTTCTTGCAATCCACTGTATCTATCAGCAAATATAATTATAAAATTAATATCTATAAAATAAGAAGAAATTGAAAAAAAAAAATATTAATAATTGTAATAATATCAATCGATCCCTCTACTATATGGATAAATGTAACTTGTCAAGGCCTTTCAGAAACGCATGATATTGTTGTTTCAAACTTCATAGATAGAAACTTGAAAAAGAGAAACACAATGCACATCAATTAGATAAAAAACCAATCTAATCAAATGCATAACTAAACTAGCAATTGCGATTCAAATCATGATCCATTGAAAAACAAAAATGAGGATTTGCTTAATTTTCACCTGATATGATTCAACGGAATCGAGGCCAAGAACAACGTCAGACAACGCTCCTTTCCACACAAAAAATAACACAACTCAGTTTCTATCTTTGATAATTTAAGGAAAAAAATGCATGCAATATCAAATTAATTTAATTCATGAAGATTTTGAATGAAGATTAGAGGAATTGAGAAGGGAAAAGGGAGAGAGCGGAAACCATCTTTGCCGGGAACGGAGAGGGAGATGATGGTGCATCCGAGGTTGGTAACTTTGACGTCCATGGTGCCATTGTTGAGCTCGAAGATCTCAGGTTTCTGGTTCTGATCGGCCATTGTAAGGGAAGGTGATTGAATCGCCGGTCTCAGTCACTGAGTCACTGAGTTGCTAGGTGGATGTGACGTAACTAAATGAATATACGCTTTTTGTTTTCGATGTTCTACTCATGAATTGAGATTTTGAGGTGTCAGGTTATGAATTTATGATTTCGTTTGGATAATCATTTCTCTATCAACAAGGGCGTATGCTGTTTGACTGTTGAAAAGATCAATAGCAGTTTTTTATTCTTTTGGGTAAAGTTTTTTTTTTTTTTTTTGAAATTTGATAAAAATTTTAAAAATATTTTTAAATTTTAGTTTGTTTTAATTTTGTTTTAAAAATTTTCGATTTAGAATTTGAATTTTTTAAATTTTGAATTTTTATTTTAGAGAATAATTATTGTTGAAGTAATTCTAAATTTTTTGAAAAATTAATGACCAACTAATAATAATGTATGACAATTACATGTAATTTGCTTGTATTACTATTCTTAGGAATATATTTGATACAAATTAAAAATTTTTAGAATAAATTAAAATAAAATAAAATTTAAAAATATTTTTAAAATTTAGATATATTTTTAAAAAAATTTTGAATTTAAAAAAAAATATACTTTACCTTTATTCTTTTAATTTTGGGATTAATCACACGCCTTCGCACATTCATTCATATCTTGTTTCTTGAAGTAGAGAGGTTTTTTATTATACAATTTTATTTTTTATTTTTGTATTGTAAATTTTGATGTTATTTTAAAATTATTTTTTAATTGAAAATTGAGTTGAAACTATTTTTTGTTTCTAAAAGTAATTTAAAAATAGACATTATGGTAAATAATTTTATTAATTTTAAAATTTAAATAATTATATTATAAATTAATTATTTTTTATTTATGTTTAAATTTGATTATATTTTTTGTTTATTAATTTTTATTAAATTAATTTTAATTAAAAAAAAGAGTTTGGTGAGTAGTTTCGGCATACTAATCCACCATAAAGTAAGAGGACTAAAATTTTAGATCCAACTTATCTATACCAATATATAACGGGGATACACAGGTTTGGTATCCAATTTTTTTATTTTTTTGTTCTTATTCTTTTTTATTAAAAAATGGGTCTAACTATAACAGAACTAAAAGACTGAACCATTCCTAACTCCTAACTGAACCACTCCTAATAAAAAAACTGACAGCACGTACTCAGGATATATAAATAATTATTAATTTTATTTTTATCTTTAAGTGATTAATATATCATTATAGTACAATAACTGATAGTATATAAAATATATTTATTTTATTAATTAAATCTACACCATATGGTTTACATATTTTTTTTGTCCAATATTTATTTTTTTAAAAAATTACATCTAAAAGTGTACTCATTAATCAAGTTTATACCAATACAATATATAATAGACTATACCAATATATAATTAGAATAAAAAAATTTGGTATCCAATTTTTTCTTACTATTTTACCCCCTATTTCTTTTTATAAATGTTGAATTCAAAAAAATATAATAAACGGTAACTACTTCCTCCATGTTTATTATTTTTTTATTATCAAGGAACGAATTTACCTGTATCAAACTGCTTCACCATCAACCCACGACATATTTTAAAACTGAAAAAAAAAAAACTGCTACTATTACGTACTCACTTTAAAAACTAACTCACTGTTCCACTTTAAATTACTCTTTTCCTTTCAATCTTGGTGTCGCAAAAATTTTTTTTCTCTGCATAGTATTGTTATATTTCTGACAAATAGAGATGAAAACTTCACAAAATATGCTAGGCGAAGAAGACAGATTATGACCGAAGAACAAAGACAACAATACCTAGCTAGAAGACGTGCAAGTTATCGGGAGATGATTCGACAAGGAAAACAAATTGCCATACCAACTGATACAACTCCAATTCCAAACACTGGTGGAGGTACCCAATTAACTACAAACATTGGGGTTGCCAGATTGACTACAATTAGACAAATGGCCAGAGTTACCACCTATCAACAATTTGTTACAAGTAACACGATAACTAAATTTAATTTTTTTTGTTATGAATTGAATTAGTTCTTACTAATTATATTTTACTTTTCAAAAATACAGGAATGGAAGCATGACATTAGAACTGCTACAGGTAACAGAAATCAAAATAACATACTCAAAATTAATCAAATTAATATTACTATACATAGTTTAGTATCCAAAATATATATCACAAAATTATACATAAATTACAGTATTTTTTTAATCAAACAACACATCAATCATATATGAAGTTTTAAAGTTAACATTAAAAATTTGGTATTCAACTTTTTCAGACATCATTCATCCTTGGAAATAATTTTAAAAAAATAAATGGTCAAAAAAATAATAATATTTTTTTAATATATTTCATTTTTATCTTACAATATAATATATAACGTAATATATAATATTTACGTATTTATATTTATATTAAAAAAGAATAAAAAATAATGTCATGCAAGACTAACGAGAAAAAGTATTTTTATATTAAAGTTTATGATAATAATTTTATAATCAAAAATAAAATTTATATATTAAAGTAATGAAGCAATATAACATTAAATTTTTTAACAACACTTTAATTTAATTTTTTTAAATTCTTTATGTTCTCGTATTTTAGAGCTTTGGTAACGATATATATTTCTAAAAAATTAAAAATAAAATTAGGATATTACTTATATACAAATATAATGGTTAAAAAAATTACAAGAACTATCTATACCCATATATAATAGGAATACATATATTTTTTTTATTAAAAAATGGATTTACCCACGACAGAACTTAAAAACTGAATTACTTCTAAAGCAGAAAACTGACATTACGTACTCAGCATACATGATAATATTTTAAAATTAAATTTATTAATTATATTTTTTTCTTTAATTTTTCATAATATTTTTTTAAATTATTAAAAAATAAATAATTAATATAAATAACATTATACTATAATCATAATAATTATATACATAAAATTACGTCAACAAATACCAATATATAATGGGGATACAGAGGTTTAGTATCCAATCCTTTTTTCTTCTTTTGTCCCTGTTTCTTTTTTATTAAAAAAATGGGTTTACCTACAACAGAATTTAAAACTGAACCACTTCTAATAAAAAAAACTGACACTACGTACTCAGGATACATGATAATATTTTAAAATTAAATTTATTAATTATATTTTTTTCTTTTATTTTCATAATATTTTTTTAGAATTATTAAAAAATAAATAATTAATATAAATAACATTATACTATAATCATAATAATCATATAAATAAAATTACGTCAACAAATACCAATATATAATGGGGATACACAGGTTTAGTATTTTCTTTTTTCCTCTTTTATTCCTGTTTCTTTTTTATTAAAAAAATGGGTTTACCCACGACAGAATTTAAAACTGAACCACTTCTAATAAAGAAAACTGACACTACGTACTCCGGATACATGATATATATTTTAAAATTAAAATCTATTAATTATATTTTTATCTTTAAGTTTTCATGATATTTTTAAAAAATATTAAAATATAAATAATTAATATAAATAACGTTATACTATAATCATAATATAATGATGTAAATAAAATTACGTCAACAAAATATAAATTATTTATTATTTTTTATTAATATTTTTTATACATAATAACTCATAATACAATAGTATATAAGTGATCAATATATTATTATAGTACAATAACTGATAGTATATAAAATATAATTATTTTATTAATAATTATTTCAATGGGACAATAGTTATTAACTAAAGTCATTGGAATAATTAAATTTACAACACATGGTTTATATATTTTTGATGTCCAATATTTATTTTAAAAAAAAATTATATTTAAAAGTGTACTCATTAATCAATTCTGTACCAATATATAATATAATGAACTATACATAACGGTTAAAAAAATTAAAAGAGCTATTATTTTTTATCCCTTAAGATTTAAAAAAGCACAGCATAAATAAAGATTAATTCATTTTATTATCAACGTAAACACAAAAAAACAACAATACATTGCAGTATAACAAATAAATTATTTTTAAAACATATCGTTGTATTCTTAATTGTCTTAATTGATAAAATACTCATCATATCATCAATTTATGGTAACAAATTAAAAAAACAAATTAAAATATCTCAAACATTAATGGACGAGATTCAAACTTTTTTGAAAAAAAAAACACCATAAAAAAATTATAATAGAAGTATAGAAAAAATTATTTGTATTATAATAAAGAAACATAAATTAATTCTAATATAATTAAAGTTACCGATATTTTGTTTCACGCAATCAAAATTAACTAATATTATGATAACTAATTATTCTCTTATGAGTTTAATTTATGCTTATTTTCTATATTGCTCTTTAAAAATATAGGTACGAAAATACATGGTAACGGAGCTGGTCCAAGTAATAGATCCTCTGGTTAGTATCTTTATATGCTTTAAACATGTAAACACATTGATATAAGTTATTTTGTCTGCACATTAAATCTTCATAACGTAGAATATTAACAAAATTAACCAACTTAATTAACACACTTTATTTTATTGCTAAGCACTAATTTTTTATTAATTCTAAAATATTTAAAGTTACCGATATTTTGTTTCACGAAATCATAACTAATATAATATATTATAATTAATTCTTCTCTTATTAGTTTAATTTATGTTTATTTTTCTATATTGCTCTTTAAAAATATAGGTACAGAAATACATGATAACGGAACTGGTCCAAGTAATAGATCACCTGATTAGTATCTTCATATGTGTAAATACATCGATATAAGTTATTTTGTCTGCACATTAAATCTTCTTAACGTATAATATTAACAAAATTAACCAACTTAATTAACACACTTTATTTTATTGCTAAGCACTAATTTTTTATTTTTTCAAAAAAGTATATAACATTTAAAAATTGAAAATTTTTTAAATATAGGTGTACGTCAAGACACCATTACTAATTCAATTCCTCAACCAATTGCTTCTTATGAACCAACTACAAACAATACTAAAAGCCATGTAAATATAAATAGTGAGTACTCTATTTATATTTTTAATATTTTATCATCATCGTATAATAATCATTTAATATAAAAACACAATTATATAAAAAATTATCAAAATAATCAACTGTTGTTTATAAATAAATACTTAACAGTTGATTAATTTTTCATTTAATAAAAAAATTAAAATAAATACTTAACAAATAAAACATTTAAAATAGGTGAAGCATTCATAAAACTAATAATAATAAGAATAACTTTATAATAAAATCTTCGTAACAGCATATATCTTTTAAAATTAAATAAAAAAATTGAACAAAAAAATTAAACACAAAAACAACAATTAATAGATACTACAAAAATATTGATGTCCTATCTCATGTATTTAAAAATAAATTGTACAAATTATATGGGTCATTTTTATTATAAAGTTATTAACAAATTAAGCATTTAATAAATGGTAAAATTTACTAATGGCACAATGTATCTGATTTCTTAAAATAAAAAAACCAAATATTATATTAAAAGTTACAAGTCAATACGTAACTAAATAATGTAGACCTCAAATTAAAAACATAGATAATGGTGTTTACATTCTTATGATCTACAAAATTTTTTTTAATGAATCACTAATTTAAGTACTAACTAAAAAAATGCTACTATAACTGTTATACAATAGCAAAAACCATGAGACACAAAATATTATTTAGTGATGGAAAATAAATTTTAACATCATTACCGTAACTACGGAATAAACCCTTAATGATAACAAGATTATTAAATTAAAATTTTATAATATAGAAAATATTATTAACATAAACACCAACTGAAATAGCAAAATAAAAGTACACCATGCATGTAAACCATAAAAAATTCTTATGCAATTTTAATGGACAAAATTTTTACTGTACCGTTAATTTATCATAATAATTTTAAAAAATATAATTAAAATTATTACAAATTACTGGGCGACATTCAAAACTTTCATAAAATTGAAAAGCAAACAAAAACACAATAGAATCATATCAATTTAAAAATATTCTTTGTATATTTCAGTATAACTCAGAATAAAAATTTGCTCTATTAAATATATATTTAACCTCATATATTACCTAGAACTACAAACTTTGATAATCTTATATGAGCTTATGCAATAGAAAAATCTAGAAAAAGACACTACATCTTTAAAAATTACGTTTATTTTTCAAAAAACAAACCTCAATTGAGAAGTTGTATACATATTCTTTGTTCACTCTTAATTTCACTATCTAAAATAATATGAAATAATTAATGAATTCTACCCGAGTACCTAACCAACAATTATTGGCACATGTAGAAAAAGAAATCTATAACATAATATTTTAATATTCCTATGCGAGTGCAGAAATTAGACACCATGTCCGAACATCCCACAATTGTGCTCGAAATTTTCAAGAGAATACAACAGTGCTTCAAACTACACTACCTCCTACAAGGACATGGACACACTATAATGCACGTCTGTTTCACCATGAAACATTTGACATGTGTTGCAATGGAGGAAAAGTCTCTTTACCCCAAGTAAATGCTCCTCGGGAATTACTTGAAATCTTCTTAGACCCTTCTGCGGAAGGGAACCATTTCAGGAAACACATTCGTGGTTACAATCATGTTTTTTCATTCACTTCGTGTGGTGTACACATAGACGAATAATTAGCTACAGCAAGTCATGGTATATATACATTTCGTGCTCAAGGATCAATGTACCACAGTATAGGAGGATTTCATCCAGATCAAGGCTCGCGGCCACGCTTCTTGCAACTGTATATATATGATACTGAGCACGAGTTACAAAATAGGATGCTGGAGAACACCCAACTGCATGAAAGTTTGGTTTTGAAACTACAACAATTGTTGCACCGATATAATCCTTTTATCCATGTATTCCGCCAGCTTGCACAACGACTAAATGTGCAAGAGTGTAGTTTGGTGATCAGAGAGCGACCTGCTAATCAACCACAATACAGTCTTCCAACTGCTTCACAAGTAGCAGCCATAATAGTCGGTGATGACATTGAAACAATGGTGCGCGAACGAGATATCAAGGTTCAAACTCATGCTGGTAACCTCAGAAGGATTCAGGAGTTTGTTGGGTATTATGATCCATTACAATATCCTCTTCTTTTTCCATTTGGAACCCATGGATGGGATATAAATACTCGAACTCAACGTGGAAACAAAGTATCATGCCGGACATATTATAGCTATATGCTCCAGGTACAAACTCCTATATTTGCTATATCATTTATAGAATTCTGTAGATGATAGTTTGTACCAATACATCATTTCATAATTTCTAACAATTTTCTATAATCCTTGATATTCGTAGATCCGCCCCAATGATCACTCAACAGTTTTGCAAGCGGGGCGACTTCTTCAACAATATGTTGTTGACAACTATGTGAAAATGGAAACAGGCAAGTTAAGATGGGTTCGACAAAGACGAACGGAACTTCGAGCTGAACTGTATCAAGGCTTACAAGATGCTTTGCACATAGGAGAGAATAATGCAGGTAATTATTCAATTTAATAGCCACACGATTGATCATTATGTGTTCCTGAATTTAAACTTTAAAACTAATAATACTTTTCTCAAAAATTGGTTTTAGAAAATGTTAGCAGAAGAACGATATTACCATCGTCGTTCGTGGGCAGTCGTCGAGACATGACTCAACGGTACGAGGATGGAATGGCTATTATTCTTAAAGAAGGAAAATCGGATATCTTTCTAACTATGACATGCAATCCATCATGGTCAGAAATAGCTTCAGAACTCAGTCCTACTCAAACTCCACAAGATCGTCCGAATCTAACAACTAGGATTTTCAGAGCCAAGTTCGAACAATTAAAGCAGGATGTTATTACCAAGGGTGTATTGGGAAAGGTGAAAAGTTATATTTATGTCACCGAGTTTCAGAAAAGAGGATTGCCACACGTACATATGTTGCTAATCTTAGAAAACAATGACAAGTTGAGTGATCCTGACCAATATGATAGTTTGGTCCGAGCGGAAATACTATGTAAAGAAACAGAACCATACTTACATGAGGCAGTGCTAAGGCATATGGTCCATGGTCCTTGCGGAACACTAAATCAATCTTCACCGTGCATGAAGAATGGTCAATGTAAACGCAACTATCCAAAAGAGTTCGTACCAGAGACACGACGAGGTGATGACTCATATCCTCAATATAGGAGGCGATTTGATACTCCAGTCCCTATCAACCAAAATGTCACAATTGACAATAGATGGGTGGTTCCGTACAACCCTTGGCTACTACTGAAGTATGATTGCCATATCAATGAGAGATATGTAGCAGTATCAAGAGTATAAAATATCTATACAAGTATTGTTATAAGGGACCAGACCGTGTGGCAATGGAAGTTCACAGAAGTTCTCATTATGATGAGGTGCAACAGTATAAAATATTTATTGATGCAATTTTTTAAAATATTTTTTATATAATAAATAAATAAAAAAATATTTTTATCTTATTTTATCTAAATATAATTAATAAATAAATTTTTTTTACATAAAATATTCAAACATAAAATTATTTTTACTTTTATAAAAGATCTTTTTAAATAATAGCGCCCAAACAAACTCTATATCTCTAATATTCTCATTCATCTATACTAGCGACTAGTGCCTGTTCAGCCGCTTTTCTATTGTTCTGAAGAAATTAATTTTATTTTTAAAATATATTATTCGTTCTTTAAATTTATTAGATGATCTTTTTGTAATTTTAATATTGACGTGATCTTATTTATATTATATTTTAGTGTCGGTGTTAATATATCATTTACCCTTTAAATTTGTTAGATAAGTGTTTTTCTCATCATTTTAAAATTAACTCTGGAGTGGCAATCCATCTTGCATCAATAAACTGTTGCACCTCATCATAATGAGAACTTCTGTGAACTTCCATTGCCACACGGTCTGGTCCCTTATAGCAATACTTGTATAGATATTTTATACTCTTGATACTGCTACATATCTCTCATTGATATGGCAATCATACTTCAGTAGTAGCCAAGGGTTGTACGGAACCACCCATCTATTGTCAATTGTGACATTTTGGTTGATAGGGACTGGAGTATCAAATCGCCTCCTATATTGAGGATATGAGTCATCACCTCGTCGTGTCTCTGGTACGAACTCTTTTGGATAGTTGCGTTTACATTGACCATTCTTCATGCACGGTGAAGATTGATTTAGTGTTCCGCAAGGACCATGGACCATATGCCTTAGCACTGCCTCATGTAAGTATGGTTCTGTTTCTTTACATAGTATTTCCGCTCGGACCAAACTATCATATTGGTCAGGATCACTCAACTTGTCATTGTTTTCTAAGATTAGCAACATATGTACGTGTGGCAATCCTCTTTTCTGAAACTCGGTGACATAAATATAACTTTTCACCTTTCCCAATACACCCTTGGTAATAACATCCTGCTTTAATTGTTCGAACTTGGCTCTGAAAATCCTAGTTGTTAGATTCGGACGATCTTGTGGAGTTTGAGTAGGACTGAGTTCTGAAGCTATTTCTGACCATGATGGATTGCATGTCATAGTTAGAAAGATATCCGATTTTCCTTCTTTAAGAATAATAGCCATTCCATCCTCGTACCGTTGAGTCATGTCTCGACGACTGCCCACGAACGACGATGGTAATATCGTTCTTCTGCTAACATTTTCTAAAACCAATTTTTGAGAAAAGTATTATTAGTTTTAAAGTTTAAATTCAGGAACACATAATGATCAATCGTGTGGCTATTAAATTGAATAATTACCTGCATTATTCTCTCCTATGTGCAAAGCATCTTGTAAGCCTTGATACAGTTCAGCTCGAAGTTCCGTTCGTCTTTGTCGAACCCATCTTAACTTGCCTGTTTCCATTTTCACATAGTTGTCAACAACATATTGTTGAAGAAGTCGCCCCGCTTGCAAAACTGTTGAGTGATCATTGGGGCGGATCTACGAATATCAAGGATTATAGAAAATTGTTAGAAATTATGAAATGATGTATTGGTACAAACTATCATCTACAGAATTCTATAAATGATATAGCAAATATAGGAGTTTGTACCTGGAGCATATAGCTATAATATGTCCGGCATGATACTTTGTTTCCACGTTGAGTTCGAGTATTTATATCCCATCCATGGGTTCCAAATGGAAAAAGAAGAGGATATTGTAATGGATCATAATACCCAACAAACTCCTGAATCCTTCTGAGGTTACCAGCATGAGTTTGAACCTTGATATCTCGTTCGCGCACCATTGTTTCAATGTCATCACCGACTATTATGGCTGCTACTTGTGAAGCAGTTGGAAGACTGTATTGTGGTTGATTAGCAGGTCGCTCTCTGATCACCAAACTACACTCTTGCACATTTAGTCGTTGTGCAAGCTGGCGGAATACATGGATAAAAGGATTATATCGGTGCAACAATTGTTGTAGTTTCAAAACCAAACTTTCATGCAGTTGGGTGTTCTCCAGCATCCTATTTTGTAACTCGTGCTCAGTATCATATATATACAGTTGCAAGAAGCGTGGCCGCGAGCCTTGATCTGGATGAAATCCTCCTATACTGTGGTACATTGATCCTTGAGCACGAAATGTATATATACCATGACTTGCTGTAGCTAATTATTCGTCTATGTGTACACCACACGAAGTGAATGAAAAAACATGATTGTAACCACGAATGTGTTTCCTGAAATGGTTCCCTTCCGCAGAAGGGTCTAAGAAGATTTCAAGTAATTCCCGAGGAGCATTTACTTGGGGTAAAGAGACTTTTCCTCCATTGCAACACATGTCAAATGTTTCATGGTGAAACAGACGTGCATTATAGTGTGTCCATGTCCTTGTAGGAGGTAGTGTAGTTTGAAGCACTGTTGTATTCTCTTGAAAATTTCGAGCACAATTGTGGGATGTTCGGACATGGTGTCTAATTTCTGCACTCGCATAGGAATATTAAAATATTATGTTATAGATTTCTTTTTCTACATGTGCCAATAATTGTTGGTTAGGTACTCGGGTATAATTCATTAATTATTTCATATTATTTTAGATAGTGAAATTAAGAGTGAACAAAGAATATGTATACAACTTCTCAATTGAGGTTTGTTTTTTGAAAAATAAACGTAATTTTTAAAGATGTAGTGTCTTTTTCTAGATTTTTCTATTGCATAAGCTCATATAAGATTATCAAAGTTTGTAGTTCTAGGTAATATATGAGGTTAAATATATATTTAATAGAGCAAATTTTTATTCTGAGTTATACTGAAATATACAAAGAATATTTTTAAATTGATATGATTCTATTGTGTTTTTGTTTGCTTTTCAATTTTATGAAAGTTTTGAATGTCGCCCAGTAATTTGTAATAATTTTAATTATATTTTTTAAAATTATTATGATAAATTAACGGTACAGTAAAAATTTTGTCCATTAAAATTGCATAAGAATTTTTTATGGTTTACATGCATGGTGTACTTTTATTTTGTTATTTCAGTTGGTGTTTATGTTAATAATATTTTCTATATTATAAAATTTTAATTTAATAATCTTGTTATCATTAAGGGTTTATTCCGTAGTTACGGTAATGATGTTAAAATTTATTTTCCATCACTAAATAATATTTTGTGTCTCATGGTTTTTGCTATTGTATAACAGTTGTAGTAGCATTTTTTTAGTTAGTACTTAAATTAGTGATTCATTAAAAAAAATTTTGTAGATCATAAGAATGTAAACACCATTATCTATGTTTTTAATTTGAGGTCTACATTATTTAGTTACTTATTGACTTGTAACTTTTAATATAATATTTGGTTTTTTTATTTTAAGAAATCAGATACATTGTGCCATTAGTAAATTTTACCATTTATTAAATGCTTAATTTGTTAATAACTTTATAATAAAAATGACCCATATAATTTGTACAGTTTATTTTTAAATACATAAGATAGGATATCAATATTTTTGTAGTATCTGTTAATTGTTATTTTTGTGTTTAATTTTTTTGTTCAATTTTTTTATTTAATTTTAAAAGATATATGCTGTTACAAAAATTTTATTATAAAGTTATTCTTATTATTATTAGTTTTATGAATGCTTCACCTATTTTAAATGTTTTATTTGTTAAGTATTTATTTTAATTTTTTTTATTAAATGAAAAATTAATCAACTGTTAAGTATTTATTTATAAACAACAGTTGATTATTTTGATAATTTTTTATATAATTGTGTTTTTATATTAAATGATTATTATACGATGATGATAAAATATTAAAAATATAAATAGAGTACTCACCATTCATATTTGCATGGCTTCTAGTATTGTTTGTAGTTGGTTCATAAGAAACAATTGGTTGAGGAATTGAATTAGTAATGGTGTCTTGACGTACACCTATATTTAAAAAATTTGCAATTTTTAAATGTTATATACTTTTTTGAAAAAATAAAAAATTAGCGCTTAGCAATAAAATAAAGTGTGTTAATTAAGTTGGTTAATTTTGTTAATATTATACGTTAAGAAGATTTAATGTGCAGACAAAATAACTTATATCGATGTATTTACACATATGAAGATACTAATCAGGTGATCTATTACTTGGACCAGTTCTGTTATCATGTATTTCTGTACCTATATTTTTAAAGAGCAATATAAAAAAATAAACATAAATTAAACTAATAAGAGAAGAATTAATTATAATATATTATATTAGTTATGATTTCGTGAAACAAAATATCGGTAACTTTAAATATTTTAGAATTAATAAAAAATTAGTGCTTAACAATAAAATAAAGTGTGTTAATTAAGTTGGTTAATTTTGTTAATATTCTACGTTATGAAGATTTAATGTGCAGACAAAATAACTTATATCAATGTGTTTACATGTTTAAAGCATATAAAGATACTAACCAGGAGATCTATTACTTGGACCAGCTCCGTTACCATGTATTTCCGTACTTATATTTTTAAAGAGCAATATAGAAAATAAGCATAAATTAAACTCATAAGAGAATAATTAGTTATCATAATATTAGTTAATTTTGATTGCGTGAAACAAAATATCGGTAACTTTAATTATATTAGAATTGATTTATGTTTCTTTATTATAATACAAATAATTTTTTCTATACTTCTATTATAATTTTTTTATGGTATTTTTTTTCAAAGGTTTGAATCTCGTCCATTAATGTTTGAGATATTTTAATTTGTTACCATAAATTGATGATATGATGAGTATTTTATCAATTAAGACAATTAAGAATACAACGATATGTTTTAAAAATAATTTATTTGTTATACTTCAACGTATTATTTTTTTTTGTGTTTACGTTGATAATAAAATGAATTAATCTTTATTTATGTCGTGCTTTTTTAAATTTTAAGGGATAAAAAATAATAGCTCTTGTAATTTTTTTAACCGTTATATATAGTTCATTATATTATATATTGGTACAAAATTGATTAATGAGTACACTTTTAAATATAATTTTTTTTAAAATAAATATTGGACATCAAAAATATGTAAACCATGTGTTGTAAATTTAATTATTCCAATGACTTTAGTTAATAACTATTGTCCCATTGAAATAATTATTAATAAAATAATTATATTTTATATACTATCAGTTATTGTACTATAATAATATATTGATCACTTATATACTATTGTATTATGAGTTATTATGTATAAAAAATATTAAAAAAAATAAATAATTTATATTTTGTTGACGTAATTTTATTTACATCATTATATTATGATTATAGTATAACGTTATTTATATTAATTATTTATATTTTAATAATTTTTTAAAAATATCATGAAAAATTAAAGATAAAAATATAATTAATAGATTTTAATTTTAAAATATATATCATATATCCGGAGTACGTAGTGTCAGTTTTCTTTATTAGAAGTGGTTCAATTTTAAATTTTGTCGTGGGTAAACCCATTTTTTTAATAAAAAAGAAACAGGGACAAAAGAGGAAAAAAGAACTGAATACTAAAATTGTGTATCCCCATTATACATTGGTATTTGTTGACGTAATTTTATTTATATGATTATTATGATTATAGTATAATGTTATTTATATTAATTATTTATTTTTTAATAATTCTAAAAAAATATTATGAAAATAAAAGAAAAAATATAATTAATAAATTTAATTTTAAAATATTATCATGTATCCTGAGTACGTAGTGTCAGTTTTTTTTATTAGAAGTGGTTCAGTTTTAAATTCTGTTGTAGGTAAACCCATTTTTTTAATAAAAAAGAAACAGGGACAAAAGAAGAAAAAAAAGATTGGATACTAAACCTGTGTATCCCATTATATATTGGTATTTGTTGACGTAATTTTATGTATATAATTATTATGATTATAGTATAATGTTATTTATATTAATTATTTATTTTTTAATAATTTAAAAAAATATTATGAAAAAATAAAGAAAAAAATATAATTAATAAATTTAATTTTAAAATATTATCATGTATCCTGAGTACGTAATGTCAGTTTTCTGCTTTAGAAGTAATTCAGTTTTTAAGTTCTGTCGTGGGTAAACCCATTTTTTAATAAAAAAGAATGGAATACTAAACATGTGTATTCCTATTATATATTGGTATAGATAGTTCTTATAATTTTTTTAACCATTATATTTGTATATAAGTAATATCCTAATTTTATTTTTAATTTTTTAGAAATATATATCATTACCAAAGCTCTAAAATATGAGAACATAAAAAATTTAAAAAAATTAAATTAAAGTGTTGTTAAAAAATTTAATGTTATATTGATTCATTACTTTAATATATAAATTTTATTTTTGATTATAAAATCATTATCATAAACTTTAATATAAATGTACTTTTTCTCATCAGTCTTACATGACATTATTTTTTATTCTTTTTTAATATAAATATAAATACGTAAATATTATATATTACGTTATATATTATGTTGTAAGATAAAAATGAAATATATTAAAAAAATATTATTATTTTTTTGATTATTTATTTTTTTTAAAATTATTTTTTAAGGATGAATGATGTCTGAAAAAGTTGAATACCAAATTTTTAATGTTAACTTTATAACTTCATATATGATTGATGTGTTGTTTGATTAAAAAAGACACTGTAATGTATGTATAATTTCGTGATATATATTTTGGATACTAAACTTTGTATAGTAATATTAATTTGATTAATTTTGAGTATGTTATTTTGATTTTTGTTACTTGTGGCAGTTCTAGTGTCATGCTTCCATTCCTGTATTTTTGAAAAGTAAAATATAATTAGTAAAAACTAATTCAATTCATAACAAAAAAAAAATTAAATTTAGTTATCGTGTTACTTGTAACAAATTGTTGATAGGTGGTAACTCTGGCCATTTGTCTAATTATAGTCAATCTGGCAACCCCAATGTTTATAGTTAATTGGGTACCTCCACCAACCCCAATGTTTATAGTTAATTGGGTACCTCCACCAGTGTTTGGAATTGGAGTTGTATCAGTTGGTATGGCAATTTGCTTTCCTTGTCGAATCATCTCCAGATAACTTGCACGTCTTCTAGCTAGGTATTGTTGTCTTTGTTCTTCGGTCATATTCTGTCTTCTTCGCCTAGCATAATCTGTCAAAGTGGGTCGACGTTGACGTGGCTGTTGATTTTGTGAAGTTTCCATATCTATTTGTCAGAAATATAACAATACTATGCAGAGAAAAAAAATTTTGCGACACCAAGATTGAAAGGGAAAGAGTAATTTAAAGTGGAACAGTGAATTAGTTTTTAAAGTGAGTACGTAATAGTAGCAGTTTTTTTTGTTCAGTTTTAAAATATGTCATGGGTTGATGGTGAAGCAGTTTGATACAGTAGTGGGGTAAATTCTTTCCTTGATAATAAAAAAATAATAAACATGGAGGAAGTAGTTACCGTTTATTATATTTTTTTGAATTCAACATTTATAAAAAGAAACAGGGGGTAAAATAGTAAGAAAAAATTGGATACCAAATTTTTTTATTCTAATTATACATTGGTATAGTCTATTATATATTGTATTGGTATAAACTTGATTAATGGGTACACTTTTAGATGTAATTTTTTTAAAAAATAAATATTGGACAAAAAAAATATGTAAACCATATGGTGTAGATTTAATTAATAAAATAAATATATTTTATATACTATCAGTTATTGTATTATAATGATATATTAATCACTTAAAGATAAAAATAAAATTAATAATTATTTATGTATCCTAAGTATGTGGTGTCAGTTTTTTTGTTAGGAGTGGTTCAGTTAGGAGTGGTTCAGTTTTGTAGTTCTGTTATAGGTAGACCCATTTTTTAATAAAAAAGAACAGGGACAAAAAAAAATTGGATACCAAACCTGTGTATCCCCGTTATATATTGGTATAGATAAATGTACCCAAAATTAGAAAGTACGGATGATATTTTATTGATTGTTTGTTTGACGAATATATCTTAATTTAAGCATTCTATCACTGTGGATGGAAGTTTACTTGTAGTAATTCAAGGTGACCAGTATATTTTTTTATAGTATCATATAGAAGAATATTTGTTAAAGTGAATATACTCATTGTATTGAATATTTTTTTCAATTATTAGATTTTTATGTCAGTCGTGTAAATTCTTTGAAGGCATAAGATAATAAAATAGGTTGACTTTGATATCATTAGAAGTTAAATTTAATGGTTCAAGTAAGCACCACTAATTATGTTAATAAAGTAATTTTGTAATACTAATGTGATTTACATATTAATTTTTTCAAGTAAATTTAGTTCAAAATGTAAAAGTTAGACTCAATTACGCTAAAAATTTAAAAATAATATAGAATTTTACAACAAAATTAACATTCATTAAGGAAATAAATTTATATATGGCTCTTTTCTAATTAAAAATAATAACAAAACTTATGAAAAAAATATTAATGTCATCGTTCTTATTAACTAAATCATAATATTAGATAGTTGATAGTTTTATAGGTAAAAATTATTAAGTAATTACGTAAAAACTAGCAACGAACAAGCAATAAAGATTAATAAAAAAATTTATTATATATTACTAATTTTATAATTAAAATATGTCACATATCATATTCTCATTTATTCTATTTATTCTATTATATAAAAAACAGGTTTCTGCACTTAATGATAGAGTTGACATGACATGCTTTTGAGAGTGTTTAGCAATTTATTTCGTTTAACTCATTAAATACAATTTATTATGATAAATTAACTATATCAACTAATTAATTTTATTAGATATTTAAGTATCACACAATTTATTATAATTTATATCAATTTGATTTAGTAGTATTTTCTAATTTATTTCTTTTAAAATTATGTTAGTATTTTTTTAATTTATTAAACCAAATTAATTATACTAATTATCTGTATCAATTAGATTAATTTATTAATTATTAAAATAATAAATTTATGAATAAAATAGACTCTCCAGAAATTTTTCACTAATAATTAAATCAAATCAAATTATATATATTGAGCTAAATTCAAATAATGTGAATTAAGGACTAAACTAAAATAAAATAATTTTTTAGCTATTCAAATTGAATGCAATAAATACAAATTAATTTTGTTAGATAATCACAGTCTTTTGATATTCTATATATAGATAGCCACACATAATTATAAGAATCGTCATTTTTATCGCTTTTGCTATTTCAACTCTTATTTTCTTTTTTTTTTTTTATGTATAAATATACTTAAAATGAGAATGTATGGATGAGTGTTTAATTAATTATTTATTTGACAAATATTATAGTCCAAAAATATCTCAGTTTAAGCATTTTACCACTGTTGATGGAAGTTGAACCTGTAGTAATTCAGGGTGACCCTGATATTTTTTATAGTATTACATAGAAAAATATTTCTTATAATGAATATATCCATTGTAATTAATTTTCTATATCAATCTGTTATCTTTTACCTAACAAACAATATCCATGTTGAATATATTATTTTCATCAGAAATAATACATAATTGATTGAAAATTCTATATATAAAAATACTCCTGTGGTAACTAAATATCATATTGTTATCTCGCTAAAGTTAATTCTTCTATGATTATGCCAATGTATAGCACTATCAGATAAAAATTGATTAGATTACATTTATTTCTAACGAGGTGGGTACTTTTTAGACCTAATCACGGTCGGAGTTGAGAAAGGTTTGAAAAGTGCTAACAATACAAATACTTTTTATTTTTAATATCAAATAATAAATATATAAATTAAAACTAATATTGTTTCGTACAAAATCATAAAATGTATATTATACTTAAAATATATATAATCTCTATTAACTGTCATTGTTTATCAATTATATTATGACAAATCTGGTTATTAAAAAAGATTAAAATTAACTTAAATATACACAATATTATTCCATGCCTTTTATTTTTATTTTATCATCATAAAAAATCATACATATTATAAAAAATATTATCTTTTTACCAACAATTCTTTCATTCAATAGTTTCTATAAAGAACATATAGATGCTTTTGTTATTTTCAGTTCTTTGGTTAATATGGACGACGCATAATAATATTATATTTGGCAAGAATATATGAGATTTTAAAAGGCTGAAGCATAGGTTTAGTCCTTAACATACTTGTAGATAAAGTGTAGAATAGATAAAAAGATAACTAATAAAAGAATAAATGGTTAAAACTTTCTCAATGTTAACAGTAGTAGTGTATGATAGGTGTTGTATAACCTTTTTGGATTTGATTATTTTTTTATTATTATATATTGTTCTGTTTAATTTATGCTAAAAAGATTTATGATAATCATCTTATCGTGGAAGTGTAAAAGTTGTAGGTGTTATATTTACTTTGTATGTTTTTAAATCTCATATCTTTGATGAATATTTGTGACTGGGTAATTATTAAAATAAATTAGTTCAATATCTATTATATATTTTATTTAAATTATAATAGTGAGTAAATATTTTTTTCAAAGTAAATAATACAATTTTTTCATAAAAGCAATGTTTGAATAATTGTGAAATTAGATTATATCACAGATGATGATAAATATGTTAGCATTAGATTTGCTATAAAACAAACTTTTAGGAATATTATGTTGTATTATATAATTTAGTTATATTTTTTCTATTTTCAATCTATATTATTTGGATTGACATATCTTTAAAAAAGGGTTATTCAATTTTTTTTAAATATATTATCTATAAAATTATATGAAAATTCAATTATATAAAATTCAATAATTTCTTTTAAAATATAGTTAAATATATTATCTATTATATACAATCATTAGGATAAACAAATAAATATAAATTGAATATATAATTTAATTTTAATTTAAAATAAAAACTAAATGAATTATCATAAAAATTGCAACCAGTTTTGTTTTAAATTTTTTTATAAGTTTATTTAAAAGTAAAAATCTCTCTATAACTATTAATATCGCCGATAAAAAAATTATAAGCCTCTATAAAATAAAAATTATATAAGATAAATAACATATATATAATTTTAAAGTTATTAATCATAGACTATGGACAAATTTTTAAAAAGAAAATATTATGGATCAATATGTAATTTGTATATTTTTTTTCTAAATTTTTTTAGACTTATCAATATTATTTAAGTTATCTATACATCACTTCTCAAAATATTATGATTTAACAAGTTATAATATATGATATTAATTGGTTATTGTTATATATATGAAAAATGTGACTTATTTACGTATTGTTTGGATTAAAAGAATTTTTAGAGAAATAAAATGGTGGAGAAGAAAATGGATGAAAAAAATTAATTTTTCATTGTTTGGATCAACAAAAAAATTGAATGAAAAATAAAAAAATGTATGTGGAACTCATGTAAATTTTTCCCTTTAAAGTTGCGAAAAAACTGATGGAGAAATGTAAACATGGATAAAAGTATAGAATTACCCTTTGAATTATAATTTATATATAATATATAAAAATATTAATATAATTTTACTTTATTATAATTTTCTCTCTTCTTACTTTTTCTTTCATCCAAGCAAAAGAAAAAATTTATTCTATTTTCTTTCCATTAATTATTTTTTCTTCATCTAAACAACACAAAAAAAAAAAAATATCTTTTTCTATTTTTCTTTCTTCTCATTTTCTTTCTTTTTATTTTCTTTCCTCTTATTTTTCATCTTATATCCAAACAATAGTTTAGTGTTTATCCATTTATCTCCTATTAATATTATTATAATAAGGATACATGTGATTTTATAAAAAAGGAATATATCCTAGATTTTGATTATCTGAGAATTTACTGAGTGGTTGGAATAGCTCCACGTCACGAGCCAATGAATGCTAGCAATAGGGATGATCACAAAAACAGCCAAAATATGTTTTAGGGTTAGATGGAAACTCGTGAAATCCTCACGAACTGCCACGCGAAATTAGATGGGACTAAGTGTGGTAAACGGGCTGAAACCTGTCGGACCGGCCTGCGTAACCCGCCAAAAAAGGTAGGGTGGGCTGAAAATTTGAAACCGCCAAAATTAAAAAGTCTGCCTACCTTGTACTACCTAATTCGTGGGTTTTGGCGGATTTCGGTGGGGGGAGGCGGGTAGGCTTTCCTGCCGGGCCAAGCATTTTTTTTATCAGGGCTATTTTTTTTTCAAATTTCAATGATGTTATTGATCTACAAGAGGATAAAAATATAATTGAAGATATTCTAAGTTATATTTTAGATTATATTTTATGTTTGATTGATTATAAATTTGAAGATGTTTAATTATATGTTTTGGACAATATTTGTTTTGCTTTGGACAATGTTAGTTTTATTATTTTGTTTTAAAAAATTTGGTTTATAATTATGCTTATTACATACTTATAATTATAAAGACTTTAATGTTTGTAAATTTAGAAATTATAAATTTATTGAAATAGTTGTGAAATTATATATATTGTTTAATATTTAATGATTTATAAAAAAAATGAGAGATTTGGCGGGTTCGGCCCCGCCAACCCGCCAGCCTACCGTTAGGCAGAACGTGGGAGGAATTCAGGACCGTCTCACTAGGCGGAACGGAACGGTCCAATCCGTCAGATGGTAGGCTTTTGGCGGGGCAGGACGGGCCTATAGGAACACGGACATAAGTACTTGCCCCATGAAACCTATTAAATACACGCGAATATAAAATTACTAATTTATTCTGATTTATATATAAATAAATCCATTTCTTGAATTTAGTAATCCTAATCTCTCTCTATCTCTCTCTCTTTCTCTCCCTCTCTCCCTCTCTCTGTTACCTAAGGGATAATTAAATAGGGACTTGCAAAGACGGAGAAAGGACGGGAGAATTTTTTTAAAAAATAGGAGTGAGGGATGGGAAGGAGGCTTGTCACACTCTCCAGAGTACTCATTACCATACCTAACTAGCAACGGAGATCCAATCTTAACCAATTTAAAAGGTGACGCGTGGACTTCATTTGCATTGGACCTTTAAGATAATAAACCTAAGTCGGATTTAGGACCCTAACCATGGGCCTTTAAGGTTGATCTTGCTTGCATTGAGGTCTCACTAGACCTAAATATATCTTGGATTAATATTTTGAGTTATTATTATAGCAAATATTATACTATTTAATATTATAACACTTAGTATATGTAAAAGTTGGATATATTTACAAATTTTTTTTAATTCAAATTAAAAAATTAATTATTTTTTTTAGTTTTAAATATTATTTACTAATATAACAAAAAAATAAAAATAACAATAATCACTCACATAATTAAAATAGATAATCCTAATATATACAATAATCACTCACATAATTAAATATTTTTTTCTTTTTTGTAATAACTATTTATATAATTTATTGAACAAATTTTCTCATCTTAATATTTAATGAATTTAACATTCAAAATATTATTTAACATACAAAATAAGTAACTTAAGTCATCATCTAAGATGATAAGTATAGTAGTGCAAATATCTACTTATTTATTAATAGTGAAAAATATATAAATAGTATAAATTGATACTTTTTTTCGTATAAAAATAATAATAAAGGTTATTAATTAAGTTAATTACATAATCAAATAATTATGAATAATTTTTTAAATAATAATAAAAATGAGATTATTATTTTTAGATATTACAAAGTTTATGAAAAAAATTTAAATAATAAATCAATCTTCAATCGATTATACATTAGATATTATTATTTACGTACTAATATAATATATATTATCGATTATTATGTTTATAATTAATTTTTAGCCTAAATTTTGATAACTAAAATTTAAATGATTGAAATTATTAAGTGCTGAATATTTTGTATCTAACCAATTTTATTTCTGTTACTAAAATTAAAAAAGGATGAATTGTTAATCAATTCTAAATTTAAATTTAGATTTGAGTAAGAAAATAAAAATATTTTAAATTTTATCTCACTAACTATAATTAATTTTAAGATAAGAAATTATTTTATACATCATATATATTGTAGGATAGTATGGTCATTTGTTATTTTTAATGGTAAATATTGTCAAATAAAATGGTATGAGAAATTAGGAAAAAAAATATTTACAAGTTCAAGAAATATTAATTTATTTTTTAATAGAATAAAATATATATTAAATAATAAAAGTTGTTATTGGTTTCTTTTCATACTTATTAATACTCAATGATGGTGTTTTGGTACATCATGTTATCAAGAAATATTAATTGATCTAATAACTTTTGTAATGACATAAGTTTATAAATTTAAAAATTTAAAAATCATTTCATAAAATGTGAAGTTTCAACAAGTAACAATGTTGATCATATTGTTTTGACTTCAAAAATCAATACGATACCAACAAATAAAATTGTCTTAGATAAATTTCAACAAAGACAAAAGTCTATAAGTGTTGCTATTAATGAGAAATTAATCTATTTTAAAGAAAAATACAACTTTTTTTCTATGGACTTTCTAACTCGACAAGTCGAGGACTCCACCACATATTGATGCTCTATTTATTAAGGGTCTGCTGTTAATTAATAGATTGTTATACACACAATGCGAGATTCGAGCTCCAAATATTTACTTAAGCGGACAAATGAGATGACTATTTAACCAATCCAAATTAATTAAAATAAATACTAATTATTTTTAATATTTTTAAATTAAAAAAATTTATAATAATAATTACTATATATATTTTTTATTTAATTTTTTAATAAAATTTTTTTATATAATTTTATGCATTATCCTATGTAAGGCACGAGAACATACTCTAGTTAGAATAATTAAAATGTGGATATATGGTATATAATGATATTTGATTGATTGGTCATGTAAAATATTTTTATTCCTAAACTGACGTGATGCAGATAAAACTGCTCAGATCAATTGTATTAAGTGGCAATATGACTCTAATAACTAGTGCACACAATAAAGAATTACGGCAAATCACATTCCAGACAAGATAGACTATTCTTGGATATTGTATCCATATTATATTCTTGGACTTCAATACTAAGAGCTTCTGACTAAGTAATCAATTTTGCAATTCACTATGATATAGAACTCAATAATAGTCCATCTTTACAAAGTGGATAAATGCATTAATAGCAAAATCACATGGTAAGTGTCATTTTCTTTTATCATGATGAATCAGCTTTGTAAAGCAATTCCAACCATGACCAATAAAGCCACCAGCATTTGCAAATGGTGATAGAGTTGGTCATTTTACTTTCTGTCATGATATTCAAATAAAATTGATCACAGTAACATCCAGATCATACACAAATAGGTAATGCAAATCTATTAATATATAATAGAAGAGTAATAGAGTGGTATGTGAGTGATAAGTGAATCGTTCTATATCCGATACGTGGAATTGTGTTAGATTGACAAGTATTTGCTCTTAAAATTGGACACCTGGCAGTTCTCAAATAAAGAAGTAATTGGACGGGATTTTGATTCAAATTCAAATCTATTAATATATAATAAAAGAGTAGTAGAGTGGTCTATAAGCGACAAGTGGAGCGTTCTATGCCCGACACGTGGAACTGTGTGTGATTGACAAGTATTTGCTCTTAAAGTTGGGCACCTGGCAGTTCTCAAATAAAGAAGTAATTGGACGGGATTTTGATTCAAATTCAAATCTATTAATATATAATAGGAGAGTAGTAGAGTGATCTGAGTGACAAGTGGAGCGTTCTATGCCCGACACGTGGAACTGTGTGTGATTAACAAGTATTTGCTCTTAAAGTTGGGCACCTGGCAGTTCTCAAATAAAGAAGTAATTGAGCGGGATTTTGATTCAAATTCAAATCTATTAATATATAATAGGAGAGTAGTAGAGTGGTCTGTGAGCGACAAGTGGAGCGTTCTATGCCCGACACGTGAAACTGTGTGTGTGATTGACAAGTATTTGCTTTTAAAGTTGGGCACCTGCCAGTTCTCAAATAAAGAAGTAATTGGGCGGGATTTTGATTCAAATTCAAATTGGAAATGGTTTTATTCTAGGACTTGCAGCTGCATTTTTATTGTTAACAAGAAGAGAAGATAAGAGAGAGCCTGCTGCAAGTTTTGAAAGGGGGAGTAGTTGGCACCAGCAAAGGGAAAGACTTCCTCTTTCGACGTTGCAGAGAAGAGAAGAAGAAAACAACGGTGAAGAAACAAAGAACGACGGAAGAAGGAGAAGAGGGTAACGACGACAGGGACGGTCACAGAGAAGGATGCTAGATCGACAGAGAAAAGAAGAGAAATGAGGCGACGGCGGTGATGGATGCCACCGCTGCTATTGGATGCGTACAACTGTGTCTATTTACCTATCTAGCGGCATTCTGCAGAATGATCCATTTGAGGTTAGTTGTGTAACGTTTAAATGCATATTTTAAAAATAAGATCATTACTTGATTTCTTCTATCTCTCTCTTTCTCTGGGCAGATGTGGAGTATACACAAATTAATTTGTGGTTCAAAATACCTAGACATATCACCAGTGAAAAAGTAGGAGGAATTCGATGGTGATGGAAGCAGTAACTGACAGAGAAGATAGCGAATGTGTATTTTCGACCTGTAGAAAGTCCTAGCCCTAACCTTGCACACTTAGTAAAAAATCACCAAATTTTAAGGATAAAAATATCTCATTTTTCTAATCATACTTGCAAAAAACCGTATCAAAATTCAATTTCTAAAGCATTTTTTGAGAATACATATTTAATGTTGAACATTTTTGTCGCATTTTTAAATTATTTAACGTCATTTTTATCGATAATAAAATTCGGAAGTATATTTTTGATACTTTACCCAAATAAATATATTATTTCTGTATTTGTTATGAATTCAATTTTTATAAGATAAATCATATTTGATTTAAACTAAGTGAATGATTTGTAATGGGTTAACTAAAATAGAAAGAATTGTAATATATATAATTATATTGACTATCTTAATTTATTTATTTAATGTTAGCTTGAGAAATAGATAGATTTGGCGGTAAGAGGGAAAAGTCATCTTCTTCATCTAGTTGCTGAGGAGGTGGCATTGCGAACTTCTTCTTTACTGCGGGTGGCCACTTCAACGATTCGGTTCGGGTTGAGAGCTTCACCTTCGAAGAAGAACTTGTTTCTTCCTTTCCAGATTTTCCAGAGCAGGTATGCAACCTCCTTAATCTTTCTTCTTCCATTTCTTTCGATTTTCAACTTCTCAATCAAATTCATCCACAATTGTCAGAGGCTCGTGGTCTGATGCCACACTAATTGCGAGGTTTCACAATTGATGAGGCAATGGGTGACGGATTCCTCTTCGGCAGAGCAGCAGCGGCACAAGGGAGATATTCCTGGGATTCTTTCGTGCACTTACTCGTAGGTATACCATTGTGCATGATCTTCCATAGGAAAATCCTCACTCTCAGCTGTATTTGCCAGTCCCAAATTGATGCTCAGAGTTTCTTCTCGCGACACTGGACTGAGAGCATCTCCAGAGGAGGGTCATAGAACTGGTAAGCCACTTGGTAGCCTGAAGCAGCTGTGTATCTTCCTTGTTTCTCCCTGGACTAGGTAATTTCATCCTCTCCTTCTGTAATGCTTGTCTGAATAATTGCTTGAGTTATATCTTAATTAAAAATTTCTGTGATAAACAGAAACTGTTGGTTCCACACTTCCACTGTCTATTATTTGTCATGAGCTGAGATACCCATTATTGTTCGGGTGTTGCATAATAGTCAATAGAGGGGGGTAATTTTTTATCCATGCGTCTTCCATTAACTTCACTGATCTGCTGCTCCTTATCTTCCACTGAATCCCCTTTTCAATCACTTTTCTGCCTTCCAACATACTCTTCCAACTCCAGGAGGGGTTATTTCCTACTCCTGCCTTAAGAAAGGATGGAAACCTGAAATATTTGCTCTTATAGACTCTGCTAATCAGTGCGTTAGGCCTGCTCAGAATTCTCCAGCCTTGCTTTCCGAGCATGGACAAATTAAAAGCTCTAAGATGCTTAAAATGTAGCCCGCCTTGTTGTTTTGGTTTGCACATCAGATTCCACCCAATCCACTGCATTTTCTTTTTATTCTCTCTTTGGGCCCACCAAAACTGCATCATCATACTATGAAGTTCCTCCATGAACGTCTCCGGTAGTTTAAAACAGCTCAACGTATATAAAGGGACTGTGCGATGCTACTGCTTTAATAAGAATCTCCCTTCCTCTTGTTGATAGTAAGGATCGTTTCCAGTGTTGTAACTTGTTAGAAACCTTATCTTTAATATAAGAAAACGTTTCTCTCTTAGATCTATTGATAATTGCTGGTAATCCAAGATATTTGTCTTGGTTATCGACATGGGGAACATTGAGAATAGCCGCCAGGTGATCTCTAACTTCCATAGGAGTGTTGTGGCTAAAGAAAACAGAGGATATGTCTAGGTTAATGACTTGGCCGCTTACTCGAGAGAATAAGTGTGAAGAATAGTTATTAACTGTAAGCAATCCTCTTCTGTTGCCCCATTGAATAAGATGGAATCATCCGCAAAAAATAAGTGGCTGACTGCAGCACAACTGCGGTTAAGAGATACGATTCTTGTGTGAAATTTAGTGTGAAAGAACTTGGTGTTCTTGTCACCCCAATTATGCCACTGGATACGAGATTTCTCCCTCGAATATCGTTCCTCCATGTCATAAGCTTCTTCCAGCTCAGCCTCTAAAATTATGATAGTCTCACCATTTTGCCGAACTTCCCTTTTCCTTTTCCTCCATCAACCGATTATTAATTAGGGAGATTTGGGCCTAAGAGTTAGAGCTATGAGTCTTCTGCCAATCCACAATTGCATGCTTATATCTCTTTAGCTTTTGATGGAATTTGAACATTAGAGATCCTTCACAATCAGTCCTCCATACCTCTTTGATCAAATTTGCGATCACTTCCTTATCGCACCATCTTTGTTAGAATCGGAATTGTCTCTTTGGCTTTGTTGTGTGTGTTTCCAAGGTGAGTAGAATCGGCCTATGATCTGATCCCACGTTAGATAAATGAGAAACCAAGGCTCTTGGGTAGGAATTTTTCCATGCTTCTGACGCAAATGCTGTATTCAACATTTCTTTGATGTGGTTGATGCCATATTTACGGTTAGTCCACGTAAACTTTGGTCCTTCATAACCCAGATCTATCAAACCAACCTCATTGATGAAGTTTTGAAATTTTTGAATTGAGGACTCTGACTTTTCTCTACCTCCTTCCTTGTCAAGTACCTCTCCTAATGCTCTTTCCACTTTTCTTCCAAGCTCCCTGGTTTTGCAGTAATTAGGAAGTCCTCATAATTATATCCAAATGGGCACATTTGCAAATTCACTTTCATCTATCTGTTTTTTTTGTTCCCATCTCTTTAGATTGAGTATGTAATTTTGAATATCCAGGAGTACCTCTTTCAATCCTCAGTACATCCATTTCATCATAAAGAAAAAAAGAATTGGAAAACATTACCTCCATGATTTTGTACCTTGAAACCTGCCGGTTGTCCCCAGATTGCAAACATGGCAGCCTCCATTGTTTCTGAGCTAAAAGGACAATCAGCCATAAGTCTTCCCATTAAACTTTTTGTACACTTATCCAATTCAGATTGAAGGTCTCCATCATCAAACACCACTATCTCCTCTTCTTCAGCTAGGTTATGCTTCTGATTCTGTCTAACAGAATTCAAATTGCTCCTCATGATTCACCTTGTTCACCAATTTTTTTAAAAAGTCGCACGACTTTGAGAAATTTAGGATTATTCTGCTAACCCTAGCAGAGCACAGAGAGAAAACCCTTAGACCAATTTTCCAGTACCACATTTGATTGTTAGTAATACTGTAATAGTAAAATACTTTTATGTTAAATATTAGGTTTTTTTTGTGACTTGTTAAATATTAGGGTTTAAAGATTATCAATTAAAAAGGTTTGTATAAAAATATGTAAAATTAAAATTTTTAATATATTTTTCATTTATTTATTAAAATAAAATATCACAAATTTTTATTAAAAATAATTTTAATTCATGTCTTTAAAACATAAGTTATCTAAATCCTAAATATTAATAAAAATAAATATTTATATTTTCTCTATTTTAATGCTTCTGGTTTCCTTTTCATGAGAAGATTCCTACAGTTAATGCAAAAATAATAATAAGAGTAATTATCCAACTCAGTTTTTAAAGATTTTAAAAGTTGATATTTTAGCTTCTCAACAAAATTAATATTTTGATCAATTTCTAAAATTTTACTTCCACAGACAAATCAATTTCGAGTCTATTTTTTGGCAGACTAATTACCCAAGTCTCCCAAGGATTTTAAAATGAAAAGAAAATTAATACACAGATTAATTTCGGTCGTTTTTTTCCTGTAAGATATAAAAGTCCCTCCTCTATTTTACTTTTATTATATGTCAATCTTTATTATTATTAGCTTAGCTTTGTGTATGTGGATGATGACACTAGTATATTGATATACTTTTTTGGTTGAAAACAAGTAAGGTGAATAATGATGCTTAAAAATTTAAATTAAAATATTTTCTTTTAATACAAACATGTTTTTTAAAATATGACATTGTCGGATTCATGTTGACAATTTGACATTATGCATATGGAATTAAGTTGCAAATTTGGCATACTTTTTTTTTGTTAGCATGGTTTTTGCACACATTACATATAAAAAAATAATATGTATGTGCCACATGAATGTATATGTTAAGTTAGTTTAATTATGAAGTAAAAATTCAGTTAATTTTTTGAGTTAATTAATAATTTAGTGATCAAGTTGAGATTCAAGTTAAAATAGAAGAATAACTTTGATTATACTTAATTCATAACTATCACACCAAGCTAAGTTGTATTAAATACAAAAATATCAAATGGTTTTAACCTTAAGTTTCTTGTTAAATAATCTCTAATAACTTTATTGAACATTATTGACGTTGCTTGTGTATGTAGTGAAGATGGTTTAATAATATTTTTTTAAATAATACCATATTAGAAATAAAATTGGTTTAATTTAACTTTAAAAAATTAATTTGATTATAATATCTACTAATATTTTTTTTCTAATAAATACTCAAAGAATTTAGTGAATCATATCGAAAAATAGACGAAAAACTGTTATGTTTGACGGAAAAAAATTTTGAAAAGTGATTTGTGTATTAATTTTTTTAGGAACTAAAATATCCGCTTTTAAAATTTTTGAGAACTGATTTAGATAATTATTCCGTTAAAAAATGAACTGAAAACTAATTTATCTCTATCAAAATAAAATCTTACAAATATTTGTGTATTAATTTTTTAAAAAACTAAAATATTCGTTTTTAAATTTTTTTGAAACTAATTTGAGTAATTACTCTAATAAGAATAATAATAGATTAAGATAATAAAAATTATTAATTCCTTGTTTTTGGCCGTTTATAAAAGCAGAAAACAAACAATTCAAAAACTAAAATAAATATTTTTCTATAACCTAATCCTCGATTAAGTTTGAATACTACTCTCTCTCTTGCTCTCTCTCAGGTCGAAGAACTCTTCAACGCGGCACATTCCTCTTGCTTGCAAAAATTGTTTTCATTGTTCTTATCCTCACCAGTCAAATTAAAGTATGCTCTTCAAATGCCAAAGCTCTCTCCGTATTCTGTTCCCCATTCCGTTCTCCGTCTTTGCTTCCCTTCAACTTCATCCCTGCACTGTCACTCTCAGCCCCAATCACTTGATGAAGCTGTTGATTCCTTCACTCGCATGCTCTCTATGCGTCCTCCTCCATCCATCATCCAATTCACCAAGATTTTGGGATCTCTTGCCAAGACCAACCATTTCCCCACCGCCATTTCCCTTTTTCAGCAATTACAAGCCAGGGGAATCGCTCCCAACTTATTTACTTTGAGCATCGTAATTAATTGTTGTTGCGGCATGGGTCGTATCACGCTTGCTTTCTCTGTACTGGCTAAGATTTTCAGGATGGGTTTTCAGCCTGATACGGTAACATTGAATACACTCATTAAAGGTCTCTGTCTCAGTAGTAAGGTTGAAAAAGCACTGCACCTTCACGAGAGAATGCTGGATCAAGGATTTCAGTTTAATGAAGTCACTTACGGGACCTTAATCAATGGACTCTGTAAGACCGGACACACAGCAGCTGCTATTCAAGTGTTGAGAAAGATCCCACACCACCCACGGTGTGGGATTGTTCCTAATGTGGTAATGTACAGCGCAATTATTGATAGTCTGTGCAAGGATACACTTGTAAGTCAGGCTTTTCATTTATACTCTGAAATGCTTGCTATGGGAATTTTTCCCGATGTTATCACTTACACTACTCTAATTCATGGACTGTGCCTTGCGGGTCAACCAATGGAAGCCATTGATTTACTAAATCATATGATGCTGAAAAACATTATTCCAAATGTTTGTACGTATAGTACTTTGATTGATGGACTATGTAAGGAAGGAAGAATCAAAGATGCTAACACTGTGTTTGCTGTTATGATAAAAAAAGGTGTGAAACCAGAAGTGGTTATTTATAATAGTTTAATGGATGGATATTGTTTGGCTAGTGAGGTAGATAAGGCAAAATATGTATTCAGTACAATGGCTCAAAGTAGAGTGTCTCCTGATGTTTGGAGTTATAATATCATGATTAAGGGATTGTGCAAAAGTAAAATGGTTGATGACGCCTTGAATCTCTTTGAAGAGATGTGTTGCAAGAACATGGTTCCTGATATGGTAACTTACAATACCCTAATTGATGGCTTGGGAAAATCAGGAAAAATCCTTTGTGCTGAGAAGCTTTTTCAAAAGATGCATGATAGAGGTCAACTTGCTGATATAGTGACTTATAATTCTTTGTTGGACGGGATGTTCAATTCCAAACAACTTGAAAAGGCACTAATGTTATTCAATCAAATGAAAGAGAGTGGCATTGATCCAGATATATATACATACAACATACTTATAAATGGCTTGTGCAAAAATGGAAGATTTGAAAATGTAAGAGAGATTTTTCAAAATCTTTTCATTGAAGACTATAAACCAAACACGTGGACACACAATATTATAATCAATGGGTTTTGCAAAGAGGACTTACTTGATGAAGCATTGGCATATTTGTCAAAAATGGAAGCCAATGGTTCAACAGATATATGTACGTACAATATAATTATTGATGGCTTATGGAAAGGTAGAAGATTTAAGGATGTTCATCAGATTTTTCAAAAGATTTTTCTTAGAGGCCATCATCCAGATATCTGGACGCACAATATTATGATCAACGGGCTCTGCAAAGAGGGATTGCTTGATGAAGCATTGGCATATTTGTCAAAAATAGAAGACAATGGTTACTCAACAGATATATGCACGTACAATATAATTATTGATGGCCTATGTAAAGGTGGAAGACTTGAGAATGCTCGCCATATTTTTCAAAAGCTTTTTCTTAGAGGCTATCGTCCAGATATCTGGACATACAATATTATGATCAACCAGCTCTGCAAAAAACGCTTGCTTGATGAAGCATTGGCATATTTGTCAAAAATGGAAGACAATTTTTGCTCAATAGATATACGCACGTACAATATAATTATTGATGGTCTATGTAAAGGTGGAAGACTTAAGAGTGCTCAACAGATTTTTCAAAAGCTTTTAGTTAGAGGCGATCGTGTAGATGTTTGGACATACACTATTATGATCAACGAGCTCTGCAAAAAGGGCCTGCTTGATGAAGCATTGGCCTTAAAGTCAAAAATGAAAGATGCTGGTTGCTCTCCGAATGAAGTAACTAACAAAATAATCAGTCATTATTTGAAAAATGTAAAAATGACAAAGCGGAGAAACTTCATGAAATGATATCTAGAGGGCTATTGCAAGGATAAAAGTAGTAAGATCCTGCTTGTTAGACATCAGAAAATGTTGTTTGTATCTCTTTCTTGTTGGAAGTATATTATAATATAAATTCTTATTGTAGTCTAATTG
Organism: Arachis hypogaea; assembly: GCF_003086295.3. NCBI lineage: Eukaryota > Viridiplantae > Streptophyta > Magnoliopsida > Fabales > Fabaceae > Arachis > Arachis hypogaea. The sequence goes on along the minus strand of NC_092050.1, from coordinate 141,776,899 downwards.
TATTTATTCATAATTGTAAATTATTCCTATTACAAGTCAAAGTAAAATGTTTCTCTACATGAAAAACCATGTGAAAACTCCAATTAAAGGAATAGGGACTTACTGTTTGGTGTTGTATACTAGCTATCATTTAGATTTACTTAAAGAGTTAAGACTTTTTATGTATTCCCAACGTGTAGGAATTTAATTTTTGTTTTAAAATTAGACAATTGTAGTTTTTTTTAAAGGGGTAAAAATTGTTGTTTTAATTTATGTAAAAATTCTAATATATTTATTATGGTATTCTGATTGATGATTTATATAGTTCTTAATCAATTTTCTAAATCTTTGCTTATTGGGTATTAGACTTGCATAATTAGACTGAATATGCCTAAGGAAAGTTATGTGTAGCAAAAATACTTGGGTCACATCAAAGGAAAGAATGGAAAGATTAGTAAAGAAAAAGAATTTAAAAAGTCTAAATTTTATCGACTTTGATGTATGTGTGGGTTATATAAGGAAAAACAAACCAGATAAAGTAAGTCTAAATTTTATTGACGTTGGTGTATGTGGATTTTTTTTATGCTCTATCTTTTGATTAGGGGTGTGCATGGGTCGGGTGAAACCGGGTTGATGTGATCTAGACCCGATCCGAAATATATACCGGACCTATTTATTAGACCCGAACCCGGCCCTAAACCCGATGAAATCTATACACTTTCGGGCTACGATTATACCGGGTGAAAACCGGGCCGTTAACATTACATTACCTTGATACCTTCTTATAAGCTAGCATGTGAAAATATCCAAATTTTCAAGACTCCAACCATTATTTGACATGATAAAATTCACTTAGAAAAATATAACAAGAACCAACTATTCTCTAAAATTAAAGCATAATCATAATCAATACTAATATTGTCTAATAACACCAAATATTTAAATCAATATAAATAACACAATATTATGCATTAGTCTAAAATCATATGTATTTTAAACATAAAACATTAACTTATAGTTTTATAATAACTAATAACACAAAATATTAAGGTTTACAATACTTAAATTCCATATAAGAATTGCCATCATCTATCACTAATAACACAAAATATTAATTTTGTATGATGACCGGGCCACCGGGCCGACTTCGGGTGACCCGAGCCATGGCCCAGACCTGACCCGAAATAATGACTGGGTCTATTTTTGAGACCCTTACCCGGCTCTAGACCCGGTGAAATCATACCAAAATAGTCCCTAAAGTGTTCGGGGCCGGGCCAGGTTTTCGGGCCGGGCCGGGCCATGCACACCCTTACTTTTGATAGAGAAAAATATTTTATCATTTTTATTAATGAATTTTTACGTTATGGATATGTCTATTTTTTAAAAAAAAGTCTCAAATAGTTGATGCTTGATAGAGTGGAACTGTTCTTGAAATTTATATTACAGAAGTTGAAAAATAATTAGATAAAAAAAAGTGAAAGTTGTTAATTCAAATAGAGGTGGTGAATATATAAAAAAAAAATTATGAAACAAGACAATGTCAATGTTATTTGCAAAACTTCTAAAAAGACATTGCATATGTGCATATCACAACAAAATGATGTGGCAGAAGAAGCGTACTCAAATGGATATAGTTAGAAGTATGATGAACAATTCTTGCAAATCAGTTTAGGGTCTTGTGATCCTGATAATACGCAGGCTGAAGTCCTGGCCTACCGAACCTCGGTCAGTCACTCTAATTCACCTCTTAAGAACATTGACTTTAGGTTGAAGTCAAATTCTTGTTTGTTAAGCCACTGCTGCTGTTGGATGAGAAGATTTTGGAAGACATAAGATTGATGATTTCATTGTTTTTAGAGAAGTATAAGACTTGCATGGAATTGTGCAAAGAATTTTCGATGCGGAAATGATGCGTCATTTGCATAATCTTGAGCATAGAGGGTATAAAATCTACCTTAGGATAAAAAAGGTAGGACTGAGGAATGATAAAAGGGATGAAACTAATGATCAAGGAATGTGCTTAGATAGTTAAATCTTATTTTGCCCTAATTCATGCATGTTCTTTGAGATAAAGAAGAATTTCATTAAAAAGAAGATTAGAAAGAGATTGGAGGAGAAGAGACCCTCCATAGGAAAAAACAAGAACTAACAAAAAAAAAAATAATAATAATGTGTTTTACCTTTAACCTTCCTCTCACCCATGTGTAATGACATGGATAGCAAATCATGTATCTGCCTATGTGGTAGGAATATAGAATCTTCATATCATTAATGTCATGAAATTACTCATCCCAAAAACATAAGTTGATAGGAGAAGACAACATAAATAATTATATCTCTAATATTTTCCTTAAACAAAAGTTTGTTTTAGTTTAGCTTGGTTTTTGCTTAAATCTTCTTTTCTTCTTTTATTTGCTTTATGCTTTTATTTGTTGGCTCACCAATAATCGAACTCTAAATCTTTTGGATATAGAACTTTGATCATTGATACCATGTCATAATACCACTCTTCCTAAAATTTAAACCGATAAGAGAGACAATATGAATGGTTATACCTCTCTAACAGTTAAATACATTTAGCATTCTAAACAATGCTGTTTTGGTTGACAATTCCAATATTATTCAATTTCAGCATTTTATGAATCTGATTAACTTCCTAGACATTAATTGACAGTTTAGAGTATAAAAAATTGATTGGCACCTTGATAAGAAGAAACTGGAAACTATCCTCTTAGATAGTTAAGGTTATATTTAAGTTTTGGTCAAATATAGTTCTGCATCAAGAACGGTCTTTCTGTTTCTGGATATTTGGGAATTGCTCTGATAAAATAATAGTTACATATTTTTCAGAAAAAAAAGGAACTTTTATTGTTCTGACCTGCATATTTTAACCTTTGTTCAAAAGGCCTATTAAGTTCACCTTGTTTACTATCAAAATTTCCATCATTTGTCACGCATAAATTATTGGTAAATGATACGGCGTTATGGCTAGCCTAGTCTACTCTGTACTTTGTTGGGCTGGTTTCCTCAGGGATGAGACTCTTACAATTTGAAATAGTGTGGTAACTTTGTTGTAAGATCTTCGGTTATATACTTTTGCATGTAGTTTTCCCCTTCGTAGAAATACATTTGGTTTTAATTTCAGTTATTGGTTCTACACACTAGAGGGATTAGTACTCATTTAGAGGGCTGTTGTTTTCGATGGTCTTGATATTGAATGAACTATTCCTATGTCACTTGGTTTACTTGACTCTATTTTTGTACTCTTTGGGATTTTAACCGACTCAACCTCTTCTAGAATGCCTTCGCTAGTCGATCTGCAAGGAACACCGTCCTCAGTTACATCCTTTTCAGTTAATAGGACTTAGTTTGGCATTGGCATTAGAAGTGTGTATTTATTATAACCTGGAATTTTGTGTTTGCTTTTTGAGAATTCCACTTAACTTGCCTGAATTTCAGTACATGTAATAAAAATATCCTGCTTTATGTCATCCCCTGCCGCTTGGTGAAAGGGCAGCAGTATACCGGCTCTGATGTGTAGCAATCAATTTTGTCAAGATTGATGATGGAAGGTAACTGATATTGAAGTTCTACTATTTGTTATATAGGCAAAGTAGGAATAATTGCTTTGTTGAAGTGTTATATACTCCTCTTTCTTTTGTGGCAAGTACTTCATCAAGAAACCTTGATTCCTCTCATGCACATGCAAGATCTCCTTCTTGGACTCAAGGGATTAGTTCCCCTGCCGTGAGCAGAATGAAAGTCAAAGATGTATGCTATACTTGAAAGTGGACAACAAACAAGAGACTCAGGTTGACGAAAATCTCCGGAGCACTTTGCTCTATAAGATTTGGTTACATTCTTTTGTTAGATGGTGTTATTTATAATTTTATACATATAAATTCACAGGTATTAACTAAAATTACATTTTGGTGGCCTATGTTTTGCATTCAGGATCTTATGTGGAGTTTGGTACTCTTGATCATAACTAATTGTGTTATTCCTACTCAGTAATACATTCCATATCTATCTTAAAATTCAAACTGTATTTTCAACAAACAAATTGTACATTCTGTCCATATCTATCTTAAAAAATAATTTAAAAAAAAAATTCTTAGCTCAAACAAACCTTAAGAAAGTTCGACATTTTTATCCACTTTACATTAAAAACCCATCTTTTATTTCCATTTCTAGAGTCATAACTCCCAAAATTATTTCCAATCCGTTCATGAACACTAAATGATAATATTGCTTTTAGTGGTAATTAAAGCTAAGGTGGAAAGTTGAAAGCAATTTAGAAAAACAAATGTTTTATGCAGTCTTGAGTAGCTGCTTGATCATTAGAAGAGCATCATTCACTAGATGGCCCAACTTTCCCCCATTTTATACTCAATGTTCATGGGACCATTACTCATTTGAAAAGATCATGAAGACAAAGATTATTGCATGAGCGATATTGAATTGAAGGAGACATGAGGACTGAGATTTGAGGCTTCCTATGTAAGTTTAATCATGTGAAGTTGTAATCGTCATGCCCGTGGTTTTTTCGGTCTTTGCACATGATATATATATATAGGCAGGCATTTAACATATAAGACAGCTCCCAACAATGCAAATGAAACTCAGATAGGTTCTTAATATTTTACATGGACGTACAGAGTATTGTTTTAATTTTTAAAATTTAAATTAAGTTTTAGTTTAGTTATTAACATTTAAAATGTAGCATTGGACCGGTGATTGATATGGCTTTGTCCCTTGGAAAAGGAATTCCGAAATATTTTTGAGTTGCAACGACAGTCTATTCCCTTCATCATTAGTGGCTCTAGGATTCCCCTTTCAATGGGTACCTTTAAGATTAATTGTGATGCTAGCTATCCTGACAATGGTGCTCGAGTTGGTTTTGCTTGTGTTAGCAGAGATTGGAAGAGAAGGTGGCAACGAGGCTGTCTAGGAACAATTGAGAGTCGTAGCATTTTGCATTTGGAGAGGCTTTCTTTTAGCATGGAACTCGGGACAAAGAGACATTATATGTGAGATAGACTGTGTGGAGACTTTTACTATTGTCAATAATTTACAGGATTGCTCTGGGTTTATTGATTCTTTGGTGTTAAAAATCTGAGATATCATGTCTTGGAAATGACGTGCTGATCTCCAGTTGATCTTGAGAGATGTAAATACAGTAACAGACATCATGTCAAAGACTGCAATGAGGACCATTTCTCCTCAAATGGAGCTTCCGTTGCCTTGGAAGGAGTTTGAGAGTAATATTCAGCAGAACTGTCTTTTTTAAGCAATTTCTTATTTATTTTTTCTTTCTTAGTTATTATTTATTTTCTTTTAAATCACTCAAAAAAAAAAGGTTTTGTATATTTTTTTAAATATTTTATTTCGTTATAATTTTATCGTCTGATCAAAGTTAAAATATTTTTTAAAAATATTATTACTTTTTTCTACTTTTATCTTCTTATTTCTTGTCACTTTTATTATCAAATTATTACAAATATTATATCATTATCACCATAATTACAATTGTTGCTATTATTTAATATCTAGAAGATGATAATAGAAAAAATGAGTAATTTTAGAAGAAAAAATATATATTAACAAAAAATAAATAAATAAGGCAAAAGAAGATATTTTGGACAAAAATAAAACGTTTTAAAATTCAAATATTAAAGATAAAATAAAAATTTAACTTAAGTATTAAAATTTTAAAAATACTTTATCCTAATTTTTTGAATAAAGTAGGTATGATAATAAAGAAAGTCACAAACACTTACTCCTAGTTAATTATTGTGAATCACAATTTCACAAAGATGGTGTGCAAGTATATTTTTAATTGAGCTCTTAGTTAACACTTAATTGACTCCAAAAATACGAATTTTTTTTAAAACTTAAGTAAGTATTTGGATTTCAAATCATACTTATGTATATAGAAATCTATTAATTAGTGACAAACTTTAAAAATTCATTAATTAGCGACAAACTTTTAGACAGAGCTTATATCCACAACAAATTAAGTTTTAGACTGACGAATTAAGAGATACTGTAAAAAAAAACTATTAAAAAAATCAACCACACGATGTAAAGCAAAAAACTAGATTCATCATCATCATGATTATCACTTCACTTCAAACTTGACCATAAGGATTGAACTCAACAACTAAAACCCAATTGGAAATGCATTCGATTATATATGATTTCCTCAACGTTGTATTCTTTAACCATTAAAAAAACGTCCGAGTTTTCAAGCTTTAAGAATAACGTTAGATAGAACCCAATAGTTTTAGAAGATTTCTTTGAAAGTTGATGAATAGGAAAATAATAATAAAGAATCTCCTTTTAGATTTGTGTATTATTGTTTGTGGTTTAGTGTAAAATTTAAGTATTCTCGGTCATTGTCATCTTTAATATGAAAAAAGAAAAAAGTTTTTCACTCTCAATAATTCGGAAAATACTGTTCAAATAATAGGGAAGGGGAACAGAGGATAAATAAGAGATAATAGGAAGCACAAAACAATTACCTTATAGACTCTTATATATTAATATCCACCGATTTGAATGGTTTAAAGTAGAAACTTTTCACGTGATGAATCTGCACCTCCTAAATGAACTGTAAAGTAGTTAAAAGATAACTCACCAAATAAACCCACAAGTTTAGTCTCAACTTTCAACTAAAATGCGAGTACCTTGTGCGTATGATGCGTAACAGACCTCTTTCATGCATGATGTCATATATAGTTATAATTAGACATTAGAAAAAATATGTTTCAGTGATATTTTAATGACACTTTTGTTCTTTCTATTTATAACATCTATATTTTCTTCTATTGTAAACTTAAACTAAGTTAATTTTTAGCTCATTCAATTTGATTAAAAAAATCTGTAACAATATATATATGAGAATTATGATACAAGTAAAATAAGTTATAAACTTATAATCAAGATTTAGAGTTTATAATGAAAAAAATAAATAAAAATCATCTTAAAGTGCCACTATCAAAATCATATATACCAGAACTTAAAAAAATATGAGAATTATGGTAAAAGTATAAATAACAACAACCACAACAAAAATAAAAATAAAAACAATCACTAGGTGGAGTAGCTACATAGATTAAATGACGTCATTAAACTCTATCATGTATTATGTCCAAAAAGGTCATTTACATGTAGATCTCGTTTGATCACCTCATAGATGGTCTTCCGAGATTTTTTTCTGCCTTTCACCATTTGTCTATCTTCTATCTCATCCACCCTCCTCATTAGCTGCTTTGTCGATCTTCTTTTTACATGTCCAAACTACCTGTGACGCGATTCTACGATCTTTTCCACAATAGGTGTTACTCCAACTCTCTTTTTTATATCTTCGTTCCTTATTCTATCCAGTCGCGTATAACCACTCATCTATCTCAACATCTTCGTCTCTATCCCACTTAACTTATATTTGTACTCCTATTTGGCCGCCTAACATACATTTTGCGGGTCTGATAGCAGTGCGATAGAATTTACCTTTAAGTTTTAAATGCACAATTTTATGACATATAAAATCAGACATATTCCACCATTTTAACCAACCTATTTGGATCTTATGATTTATACCATGTTTAATCTCTATAAAAGTATAAACAGCAAGACTTGAAAATAATTATGGTGATTTTATAAAACTGGAATAACTATGGTGTCGTTTTTAAAAGATATATATATATATATATTTTGGCCAATTCTGTGGTGCTTATAAGTTGGTGTCTAAATTTTACCTAACTTACCTTTTATAGTAAGTTTTGATTTTTAAAAAATTATTTGTTGTTATATTTTTTAAATTAAATATTATTTTTAACCTATTTCTAATAAATAGACACTACCTTTTAGACACCATAACATTCACCATATATTTTTTAGCAATTGCATGAATTGCAAACATTTTACTTTATTAATAGTATACTATTCAGCTATTCTAACCAAAAGTTATCAGAAAATAAAATTTGTCCTCCGCATAAGAATGGAAAAAAAATTTCAATAATCTTTTGGAGACAATAAATAATCCAGTACCTAATGGATTGGATCTTGACTTTTTTCCTCTATCTTAGTTAATGAGAATTTTAAAAGTTCGGAAGGGGAAGGGGAACTAAGAAAAATCATTACCGTTAGGTGTTAGCATGGGCCATCGTCTACCATTATATATAATTCTAAATGGTAACTGTGGTTAATTATACTTTCATAAAAGTTATAAAAGGTTATTGATTATTAGGGGAATGTTGTGCATATTTCAATGACTAATGTGGCGCGGAAGTTATTGATTAGATTAATAGTTAAATTAGTTTTTGAAAGATGAAATATTTTTTAAATTTGTCTTTAATTTTTTTAATCAAATTGATTTTTTACGGATTTTGAATTAGTTCTATTTGTCATTTAGTGATTTAATTAATAATTTTTGTCAACAACTGATGATATGAAACATTGATTGATAACATACATAATGCTTGACATGTCTAATTAAACGTTAATTAGATACATTTATGAAAATTTATTAATTTTGTCTCTTTTTTTCAATTACATAAATTATATTCACAGTATATGACCTAGCGACTAAATTGATAGATTTTCATAAACATATTTGATCAGCGTTTAGTTGGATATGTTAGGTATCATGTATGTTTTCGGTTAATCTTTTACATCGTTAATCGTTGACAAAAATTATTAATAGAGTCACCAAAAGACAAATATGATTAATTCACAATCTTTGAAGGACTAATTTGATTGAAAAAAAAATTTAGAGACAAATTTAAAAAATAATCTATTTTTCAGAGACTAATTTAACTATTAATCCTTATCGATTATTAGAAAAATGTGCATATTTTAACAAATAATGTAGCCGTGAATCTACGACTGATAAAAATTTAGAAACCAATAATTGATAATGCGAGAGAAGAAGTTCAATCTATGAAAATTAAGATTTCGAACAAAATTAAGAAGTTAGTTTTTATAAAATTTATGTTCAATAATTTTTTTATTTACTATTTTAGTCTTTATAAAATATCCAATGCAGAGGCAGAAAGTTTTTTTAACAAAGGAGATAGATTCCTTTGGAAAATCTAGAATTATTCAAGTTAAGTGAAAAACAGTACAAGCACCTAAAAACATGGAGGCCTAGGGATGGGTGATACAGTTTTTTTGGAATATGATTTTTCTGTTCAAGTGGGGGTAGCAATTCTTTAAAAGAGATTGTCTATTTTAAAAAAAAGTCCATTTATATAATAACTTGAATCCTAATTAGATATTATCAACTCAGATATTGTCTATTATAGAGGTCATAGAAAAATATTTGTCAATTACAGATCAAAAAATAAGGGTACAAGAAAGGATAATTAACAAAATATCTATAGAACTAGAAGATAGGAGGCATATTAGATTCTGAGAGGATATTTGATCATAATGTCGTGATTTAAAGGTCACTTTTTCAAAAAAAAATTTCGATTTCAAATAAAAAAGACTTTGTCACAAAGTAATGTGAGTTTTGAGATGGAATAGAATAGGTGTGAAATGTTCAATATAATGGAAGCGAAAATTCTTCCAATAAAAATTGGAACAGCTAAATCGGTTTCATGTTGCTTTATAATTAGTCAAATTGATGAGAGATAAAGAAGATATTGTTATGTGAAAATTTGATAAAAATAGGTGTTTTTATTACTTATTCTTTTGTGCAGATTTTACTAATAAAAACAGTTTCGAAAGACACTAAAGCTATTCGGAGGGAATTTGTTCCTCCACGAGTTAAATTATTTGTTTAGTTTGTATTAGTGGATAGAGTTAATATAAAAGATATATTGTATAAATTAGGTGTTATTGGTTAAAATGATGATGTTTGTATGCTATGTAGGAAGGATATTGAAAGTGTATATCACATAATTGTTGCTTGTGAGTTAACTTGACACGTATGGTGTGTATGGTGTGTTTGGATCTATGATGCAAGTTACTTTTGAATCATCTCAGACAATTTAAAATAATATTTTGAAAGTTGAATATCTGTGATAATGAAAAAAGAAAACTAGAAGAAGTGGTTGACAGATTTTTTTCTATCGTATAGTGTTTGGGATAGAAATGAATCAAATGGTCTTTCAAAGTAAATCTCAGATATTGTAAAAGTTATTGATGCATTGATTTAAAACTATAAGGAGTGAATTGTTGTCAATTCGAATAGTAATTAATGACAATATTAGAGATGACATAGAAGTTAGTATTGTATTTTATTTTTTTATATTTTTGTATTATTCTTTCGTACTTATTTTATTTTAGTATGTTGAGCTTCTTTTTAAAAAAAAAAAAATCTAATAAAAAATAAGATATTCCTTGATCAAAATTTGTGCAAAAGAATTCCTGTTATTTGTATAGCCATATCCTAAATACTTACATTACATTGTAGTTGTAAAAAGAATAAAAAAAGGAATATGAAAAAGAAATGGCAAAAACTTAATTACAAATATGATTATTTTTGTTTTATTGTCCAATTCTTAGAATAAATGGTCAAATTCATTTTTGAAAAATTATTCGCTCTTTAAATTGGTCTTTAAAATATTTTTTCAATCAAATTCGTCTTTCATAATATTTAAGTTAGTTCATTAGTCCTTTTGTTACTTTTGTTGTTAAGTTAGTTCATTAGTCCTTTTGTTACTTTTGTTGCTCATAGCGTCATAGTTTGTTAATATGATACGGTAAGTGACATAACAACATACACCTGACAATTTTAATTGACTACTAAGATGATAAATTTACGAAATTAGATCAAATTAACTCCAAATTAAGGAATTTCAATCCTCTAAGGTCCTTCAATTTGAAATTGATTTGATCTAATTGCAAAAAACTTATCATATTAACAATTAATTAAGACTACCACGTGGGTGTTGTGATTAGTATAGAATCACTTAACGTGTCACATTAGCAAATTTTGACGCTATCAGCAATGAAAGTGACAGAAAGATTAATGTAACTAAGTTAAAATCTTTGAAGAGCTATTTTAATTAAAAAAAAAAATTTTGGAGACCAATTTAAAAAATAAGTAATTTTTCAAAGACAATTTTGACCATTTACTATTATTTTTGTCTTTTTTTTGGAGGAGTTAATTTTATTTTTACACCATTTATTATTATTATTTTTTTTTTTGAAAAAAGATCACTCCAGCCTTAACATGACTCATAAAAGTGAACTTTTCAAAAAGAATTGAAAAAAGATCACTCCAACCTTAACATGACTCTTAAAAGTGAACTTTTCAGAGAGAGTTAAAAAAAGATCACTTCAACCTTAATCGATAACTTATTGGTTGAATCGATAAAATCAGTCTCACGTAAATAAAAAATATAAAATTAAAAGTTAAAATACATATATTTATTAATATTTTAATATATAACAATTTAAAATGTTTAATATTTATTTTAATAATTATATAAATTCTAATAAAATAAATATATAAAATTATAATAAAAAATATTAATAATAAAAATAAAATATAATATTATTATTGAAAAATAAAATTAATATTTAATATAACTTAAATTTGAATTAATTAATTATATATAAATTATACTATAATATGAGTTTTTATATAATATATATTATATGAACAAATATATATAACAAAAAGAATTTTTTAAGTTGCACTAAGTATTGAATATATAAAATTATAAACACACAATGTAATAAGATGATAGTTGGCCTAGGGTTTAGGGTTTAGGGTTTAGAGTTATGTCTATGTATTGCTGAGGTCCAAGGTTTGGCACCTTGTTGTAGCATTTTTGTAAAATAGTCGTGGTTCTCATCAGTTCAAACGAGTTTGACTGATTTTTTATTTTAAACAGTGAGGACATTAAACCGAACCGAATAAAGATTCGATTTTTTGATTGAATTGACTGGTTCGATTTGGTTTTTAAAATTATGTGTGCGAGAGAGATAGAGACTCCGAATGCCACAACATTGCGCCACACCTCTTGCTGCGCTGCTGGACTCTCCATGTTGAACTCTTCTTGTCGTCATCCCCTTCTAACTGATCTTGCCCACGCATGCTAGACCTTTTTGCCATCTCCATGCTTTCTGTGCTACATTCTGTTTGATTTCATAATTTGTCATAGCACCGTCGTTCATGTGTTACATTATGTTTGGTTTCATAAGTTTTTTCTCTGCAACTTGTCGTCCCATGACATTGCACCCTCCTCCTCCTCTTCCTCCTCCTAAGTTTTGAATTATTCTTTTTCTTCTTCTTTTATGTTTTGGATAATTCTTTTCATTAGTTTTAAATGTTACTTTCTCCTAAATTTCGGATATATTTTTGTTATATGTTTTGGATTTTTTTTTCTTAAGTTTTGGATATTTTTTATGTTTGGGTTTTGGGTTATTTTTTTTACTAATTTTAGATGTTTCTTTTCTTAATTTTTGGATGTTCTTTTTTAATATTTTTTTATGTCTCGTTTTGTTAGGTTTTAGATTCTTTTTAATGATTTTAGATATCTTTTTTGCTAGGTTTTGGATGTTTTTTTTGTTACGTTTTAGATATTATTTTTGTTTTTTGTGATTATTTTTTTTACTGAAAGTGAAATTAGGTTCCTTAATAGACATCTTTTTTTATTAATTAACTGCACCCGTGTTGGTTACCTAATAGAGTTGGTGTATATATATATATATATATATATATTAAGAATTTAATTTTGATGTATTGTAAGCGTAAAGTAGTTCTATACGTGTATTCAATTACATCATGCCACATTAGTGAAAATAAAGGTTAAGTACTTTTTTTGTCCCTAAGGTCTTAGGTCAAAATCAAAATCGTCCCCAACCTTTTTTTCTTGTTAAAATCATCTTCAACGTTACAAAATGTTATAAAATCATTCTTTCCTATCTCAATTTTAATTTTTTGACCAAATTACCCTTACATTAATAAAAATAATTAAAAAAACAAAAACAAAAACAAAAAACCTCTCCCCCCACCCCCGATGTCTTTTCCCTCCCCATCCCCTTCCTTTTGCTCTTTTCGAACTCCCCCTTCCTCCCCTTCTCCCACCCAAAAAACCCCAATTCTTCTTCTCTCCTTCAGCAACAGCAACAACCAAATTCAGCAACAACAATTTTTCTTCTCTTCTTTAGCAGCAATAACAACAAATTCAGCAAATTCAACAATAGCAAATTCAGCAGCAACAACAACCACAAAATAAATCACTAAAAATTTTAAATTTGGCAACAGTTCAACAATCATCAATCGCACTTCAAATCTAAAATCAGCAACCACAGAAATAAAAAAGAATTAAAAGAAATGATGTTTATCTTCTTCAAAAAAAAAAAAAAGGAAGAACGAAAAAAGGAGGAATGAAGATGAACCCAAAACCCCCTTAAAACAGCCAAATATCACCACTTTATGTTTGAAGCTGGAGGAACAATTGGGGGTTCGGAGCATCCGATAAACTGAAACGGGTTGGGGAAATTGGTTCTTGCTGTAGGTCCTTCACCACTCGCTTCAGCTCCACCAGCGCCTCTTTCTTCTTCTTCGCCTCCGCCTCATTCAGCAGATCTGCGAGCTTCTCTGTTTTCTGCTCTGGCCGGTTCTCCCTGTTGAAGTTGCGGCGGAGCTGGAACCTGCGACAGAGCTGGAACCTATGTCGTCATCGTGGCGTGAAAGGTAACCGTAGCGTGAGGTGCCGTAGCTAAGGGAAGAGTTTGTGGCTTCTGAAGGAAGTGAGGGAGTATGGCATGGAAAGGGAGATGGAGCAAATTCAACGAAGCTCTGTATGCACTCTTCTCTGTGACTCTTGCTACGATTTTTTTGCTCTGTTCTACAGAATTCTCTGTTCTCTGCCATAGTTGTGACTGAAAAAGTCACCACCTTTCTCTTCCAATCGTACACGAGAGAGGTTTTCTTGAAGGATTCAATGCTTACCCTTCCGTTTAGGAGCTTTTAACCATTCTGGGATTTGAAGATATTGGGAAAAAGACTCTGCTTTATGGTGGTGGTGATGGAGGAGGAGGGGAAAAGAATTCTGCTTATGATTTTATGGGGTGTTAATGAGAAAGGGAGGGTTAATGAAAAGTGATAATCATGGTGGGATGAGGTTTAATTTTTTTCGTTAAGGGGATGGGGATGGGGTGATGATCATGGTGGGATGGAGTTTAATTTTTTTTGTTAAGGAAATGGGGATGAGGATGGGAATGAAGTGCGGTGGGGTGGGGTTGGGTTAAGTTTTTATTTTTAATATATTTTTTATTTTTTTTATTAATAGTTAAGGATAATTTGGTTAAAAAATAAAATTGAGATAAAAAAATGACGATTTTATAACTTTTTGTAACGTTATAGATGGTTTTAATAAAAAAAAAAAGTCGGGGACGATTTTGATTTTAAACTCAAACGTTAGGGACGAAAAAATACTTAACCCTAAAAATAACTACCTTTTACATTAACCACATGAATGATCAACTAAAAAATCAAATGTAATTATGTAAAATATTTTATAATATCAGTACATTAAAATTAAACTCATATTTTAAATGTACAAATTTTTTAGCTTTTTTTTTTTAAAAAAAAACACAAGTTGGTTTTATTTGGAACAATCATCCTTTTTGCACGACCCTTTACCCAACATCGATAGTGATAATACTAAAACCTGTTCTTGACATCATTCTCCCAAAGCTGAAAAACCCATGACCCATCTAGCTTGCATTAATCATTTCAAACACACTCCTCTTTTTCTTTGATTCCCTAGCAAGACGCTTGCATCCTTATTTCTTCATTTACAAAACTAACAAACCTCAGAAAATTCCACACCAATCGAATCCCCTTCTACATTATTACATGACAGTTGACAGAGCCATAAATCATTAAATCTCAACTATTAGAATTCCCCTAAAAACCTCCAAACCCATCAAGGCATCAAAACAATGCTAGATCCAGCCGCTGAATTGGTGCCACCACCATCTTCACCCACCAACTCTTCCATCTCCTCTTCTGATCTTGACACTGAGGTACTTAACATTTTCAATTTTGTATCCACATCCACGTTCATATCTTCATCATCGTCATCATACTGCAAAATGAAAAAAAAAAAAAAAAACTCAACTTGAATTCTCAGATTGCTTAAAAATCTTATCCTTTCTACATCACATGTTTACAAATTTCATAAATTTCTCAACTTTATCATGAATTAATTTGAAAGTTTTCTTTTTTTTTTTTTTTTTTTTGCCGGGGTTTTGAATGATAGTCCACAGGGTCATTTTTTCATGATAGAAGCACCACATTGGGTACTCTAATGGGAGTGAGCTTCCCAGCCATTGCATTCAGAGCTCCGTCGCAGCACCGCCGCGAATCGCCGGCGGAAGCAGCAGCGGGATCGAGGCGAGCCGCCGCAGCCGCGTCCAAGAAGAAGAAGAAGACAGCGAATGCTTCAGCTGCCGCTGTGGCGGAACGGCGGAGGAGGTGGTGGCAGCTCTGCAGGGACGGCGACTCCGGCCCAGCGTCGCTCGGAGATTTTCTTGAGGTGGAGCGGAGGTTCGGCGATGTTGAATTCTACGGCGCGGCGGCGGAGCTTGAGGGGATAGTGGCACCAGCCGGTGGCGGCCAGCAGAGAAACGGCGGGAGGGTTCTGTTTGCCGACGGTAGGGTTCTTCCACCGGAGGCTAACGTCGACGACGATGGCGCAGCGGTGGCTGCGGGGAGTCTGTGCAATAGGTTTCCAGTTTCGCTAGCCGGGATCTGTAGCGGCGGCGCAGGATAAGGATCAAACGCCTTTAATTTTATTTTATTGTTAATAAAATTACTTTCTTTTAAATTATTTTTGGTGGGGATTGTTTGGTTGTTGGCTAATTGGTGTAGAGATTATTTTTGCCTGTGGTTTACGTGCAAAAAAGCATGTTTCTGCTTTTGGGAAATTTTTTCTTTATCTACCTTTCATGTTACCATGTATATCTCGATGTTACTACACATACATAAAGTGGTCGATCTTCTTGTCATTTATTTTTTTAATTGATAATGCTCTACAACTAACTTAATTATTCAACTAAGTTTTATTAGTATAATTTAATTTAAGTTGCGTTACTAATTTTAACTAGCTTTTGATTAAATTCTTCATTATATATAACTGTCTTTTTTTTAAAACAAAAAAAGCTCAGCATATTGGAGTGGAGCAGCTATATAATTATTTTTTCTTTACATTTTTTTTTCAAAAGTCTTAACATTCTCTTTTTTTGTACTCTTTCTGTACTCTTTCTGCTAGGGTTTAGGTATGAGTGACGGAGTGAGCGGGGGGTTCACGAAGAGGGTGACACACAATGAGGTAACCAGTAATGCCGGCGGTAGAATTAAGGGGGAGAGCGTCGGAGGGTTTGTATCTGGTGAGAAGGAGGAGGGTACTAGGGTTTCTAAGGAAGAACATGGCTTTCAAAAGGTTTTCTTCCGCGACATGGTGACTGGACAGAAGTCTCCATCTCCTATGCTTTGGAATGAGGCTTTAGATGGAGAGAGGCTAGCCAAGGTGATCAAAGGGAACCACGGGGATTCGCATCCTCCTCGGGTCATCTTCTCAGAAGAAGGGCTGGCGGCGTTATCTGTACCATATAAGGAAGCGATCGTCGTCAAAGTCTTGGGCAAGCATATGAGTTACACTGCAATGGTGCATAAGCTGGGTATGGTGTGGAGATTGAAGGGTGGGTTTCAAGTTCTAGATGTAGGAAATGGTTATTTTCTGGTGAAGTTTGATGCTTTCGAAGATCGGGAGAGGGTATTACTTGGTGGTCCTTGGATGATATCTGGGTTCTATCTTGCTGTAAAACCATGGTCACCTGAGTTCTATTCAGAGGAGGAGGTTTTTGGATCCACCATGGTATGGGTACGCTTTTACGGCTTAGGGATTCGTTACTACCATGAGAAGGCTATGTTGAGGATCGCCGCTGCGGTGGGAAAGCCAGTGAAAGTCGATGTAGCAACTAAGATGGCAGCAAGAGGGAAGTATGCGAGGGCTTGTGTGGAGATTGATTTAGGCGTTCCCATTACTCGTAGTGTTGAGGTAGATGGGAGGGTTTTGGATGTTGAATATGAAAGCCTTGAGTTGGTCTGCAATACGTGTGGTTGTTATGGGCATGTTGGTGTGGACTGTAAATTGATTAGTTCAATTTCAGCGAACATTAATAAAACAGGGGTGAATGAAGACAAGGAACAAGATCATGAGAAGATAGATCAGGTGCCATTTTCTTCTAATATTGAGAAGCCTTTTGTTTTTAGTAGTACTACAATTGGGATAGAGAAGAATAAGGATAAGGTAGTGCATGTAATGGAAGGGGCACATGCAGGGGATACAACGTAGACCAAAGTGGAAAGAAAGGCAAAGGGCAAGAAGGTCTTTTTGGGTAGGCATGACCAGGATAAGTCCAAAAAAATTTATGTGGATAAATCTTCTAATTATGTTGCTAAAGGAGAACCTGCTATGAAAGGCATCAATGTGGTTGAATCATCTTTACACATAAGTAAGGGCAATCAAGTGCTAAAACAAGCGAGGAACTTTAAATTAGCTTCGTCAGGTTTTACCTCTGCTCAAGGTGTGACGGGTGGCAAGCAAGGACCTGGTTCAGAACGGGCAGGGGCTTATTCGCAAGGCGCGGGGACTTCTAAAACGCCATTCAAAAGCAATTTAAAGAGATTAAGGCCTAATTCTCTTCAGAATTCTCCGGTTGAGAATGGGCACAGTGGAGACCCCACTCATTACCCTCAAATAATCTGAGGTGTGGGTCTCACTCCAAGTAATATTAATATGGATTGTGCAAACATTATAGCTTGGAATGTGAGAGGAGCTGGAAATAAGCTGGCTCGGGTGCATCTGAAACAATTGGTAAAGAATTTTCATCCGTACGTTTTTATCATTTTAGAGACTCATTGTGCTTTCCAAAAGATGGCTGTCTTTTGGAACAGATTAGGTTATACTCCTATTCATATTGAAGAAGCTCAGGGGCATAGTGGAGGTATTTGGGTGCTCTCTGCATGGCCCGGAGTATCTTGCAATGTCGTGGCAGCGAGTTCGCAAGTGGTGTGTGTTGAGTTTTCGAATGGCGGTTTTTCTTGGGTCTGTGCAGTAATTTATGCAAGTCCCGTTCCTAGCAAAAGGGAAGAAGCTTGGAGGGTTTTGACAGATTTTTCTAGAAATTATTCAGGTCCTTTATTAGCTATTGGGGATTTTAATGAGATCCTTCTTTCATCTGAGGTTAAAGGTGGGAACTTTGTCTCTCGAAGGGCAGAGCGGTTTGGAGCTCTCCTAGATGAGTGTGGTTTGATTGATTTAGGAGCCCATGGATCTTTGTACACTTGGTTCAGACATATGCAGGGTAATCGGTTCATCTCGAAGAGGCTGGATAGGGCTGTGGCTACTGATGCTTGGTGTTTTCGTTTTCCGGAAAGCTATGTGGAGAATTTGGCGAGGATGCATTCTGACCACTGTCCCATTATGATACGATGTCAAGGTAATGATAGAAGAGTAGGAGTAAAACCTTTCCGTTTTCAAGTAGCTTGGTCTTATCACCCAAGTTTTTTGTCGGTGGTCAGGGGTGCTTGGGACAAGGGTAGACCCAATCCTATTCGTTGCCTTTCTCAGGTCAGAGATGATGCTTTGGCCTTTAACCGAGATGTCTTTGGGAATATTTTTAAAAGAAAGAGGGAATTGGAGAGGCGTGTGACCAGTATCCAACAGCGAATGGAGAGAGTTAATGCTTTATCCCTCATACAGGAAGAAAGGGAGTTACAGGCTGAATATAGTAATATGCTTATGCAAGAGGAGTTGTTTTGGTATCAAAAATTCCGAGAGCACTGGGTCAGATTTGGAGATAGAAATACTAAGTTCTTTCATATGCAAACCATTATGCGAAGGAAGCGTAACAAGGTTCAGGGGTTGTTTTTGGAGGATGGAAGATGGAGTACTGATCCGCAAGAACTCGAAGAATGTGCAATTGGATTTTATAGAGATCTTTTTTGTAATGTGGAACAGGTAGAACTTGATGTGATGGGGGATCAGGAATTACCTTCTTTATCTCGTGAGGCTATTGAAAGTCTCACAAGAAATGTTTCTAAAGAAGAGGTTAGGAAGGTGGTTATGGGCATGAACTCTTTTAAGGCCCCAGGTGCCGATGGTTTTCAGGCTTTTTTCTTCAAGGAATATTGGGAAGTGGTTGGTACAGAGGTATGGGAACTTGTTAAGAAGGCTTTCGCTGGGTTTGATCTGGATAGTGCTCTGTTTGACACTTTGGTGGTGCTGATTCCTAAAGTTGATAACCCATCTCGCATGAAAGAGTTTCGTCCTATCAGCCTCTGTAATGTCATCTACAAGATTATAACTAAGGTGGTTGTGGAGAGGTTACGACCTTTTCTACAAGATATCATTGGTCCTCTGCAGGGAGGGTTTATTCCTGGAAGGGGTGCCCCAGACAATATCATTGTAGCCCAGGAAGTTCTCCATTTTATGAAGAAAATCAAATCAAAGAAAGGTGTTCTTGCTTTTAAAATTGACCTAGAAAAGGCTTATGACAGGGTGAGCTGGGAGTTTTTGGAGCAATCTCTCCTAATGTTTGGCTTTCCAGGTACTATTGTTTCTCTTATTATGAAATGTGTAAAGTCTTCCTCCCTTTCTCTAATGTGGAATGGTAACCGGTTGGATGGTTTTCAGCCAAAGAGGGGTTTGAGACAAGGAGATCCGATGTCTCCTTATTTATTTGTTATTTGTATGGAGAGGTTGAGTTGCCTCATTGCTAGGCAAGTGGAGGTTGGTAGATGGAAACCAGTGACTGTGTCTAGGGGAGGTCCTGTAATCTCCCATCTCCTTTTTGCAGACGACCTTATCCTTTTTTGCAAAGCGAAGAAATCTCAAGTGCTTCATGTTTTGGACACTATGGCCACCTTTTGCAGAGCATCTGGTATGAAGGTGAATTTTGACAAATCTCGTGCTATCTGTTCTATGAATGTTTCTAGACAACGCAAGGATCTCTTCACTGGTATTTCTTCTATCCGATTTGCTAATTCTCTGGGAAAATACCTTGGTGTCCCCCTCAAGCATGGCAGAGTTACTAAAGCTGATTTTAATGATGTGGTTGATAAGCTTACTAATAGGCTAGCATCTTGGAAAGGTCGCTTCCTTAATAAAGCTGGTCAGATTTGCCTTGCTAAATCAGTTTTATCTTCTATACCTATTTATAGGATGCAAGTAAGCCTTTTTCCATCAGGTGTGTGCTCTAACATTGATAAGTTTACTAGAAGTTTTATTTGGTGTGGTAGTCATAATCACCGTGGTCTTCATTTAGCATCTTGGAGAGTTTTGACGACTCCGAAAAAGTTTGGAGGTCTTGCTTTGCGGGAGTCGCGGTTGGTCAATTTTTCTTTATTAGGAAAGCTAGTTTGGCAAATTTTGATGAATCAAGAGAAACTGTGGGTCAAGATTATACTTCAAAAATACCTCCAGAATAGAAACCTATTTGCAGTTAAAGCAATGGGTTCTTCATCGTATATATGGAAGTCTATTGTGCACACAGCTTCCGTATTAAAGGAAGGGTTTGTTTGGGAAGTGGGAGCTCTTTCTAAGAATTTCTGGTTTGACTCTTGGTTGCACTCTGGGCCAGTAGGAGCGAGGGTTGAATTTCTTGATATTTGTGAGGCTGCTTTGACCATTGAAGATGTTTACCGTGATGGAGTTTGGAATTTGGAGAGGATTTACTCTTTTATTCCTATGGACTTAAGGAAAGACATTCTTAGTTTAGTACATATTTCGGCTTCTGGTCGTGATTTGGGTTGGAGTTGGGAGCACACTCTTTACTCTGCTAAACAAGGATATTTATGGTTAATTCAGAATAAGTTGAATTGGGATAGGAATATCAATTGGCTTTGGCTTTGGAAGGCGCGGGTCCCTGAAAAGTTGAGGCTCCTAGTGTGGCTTTGCCTTCATGATGCTGTACCAACTCAATATCTGCGTTTTCGGCGACATCTCTCCTCCTCATCCTTATGTACACGTTGCAATCAACTTCCGGAGACAATTCTTCATTGTTTTCGGGATTGTGAAGTGGGGCGATCAGTTTGGGTTTCTCTAGGTTTTTCTGATGTGTGTTTCTTTGGCTCTCACGAGGTGCATGATTGGTTCAAACATGGCCTCCTCAATGAAGGTTGTTCCAAATTTGCAGCTATAATATGGTCAATTTGGCAAGACAGAAATATGGGTAATTTTCAGGGAATTTTTGGATCTGCTGGGTCAATTTCATACAAGGCTCGCAGGTGCATTGTGGATTTTGAATATACAACTCAGAATCGAGTGTGTTGCATCCAGGGATTAAAATCTCTGTCTTGGTCTCCGCCAGAACCTGGTGCTTGGAAGTTAAATTGTGATGGGAGTGTGAACTTGGGAGATGATTGTGCTGGTTTTGGATGGATAATTCGCGATAGCTCCAGTCAATGGGTAATGGGATGCTCAGGAAATTCCTTTGGATCTAGTGTCATCAAGATGGAGTTGTGGAGTATATGGAAAGGTTTGGCTTGGGCTTGGGAGGCGGGTCTTAAGCTTGTTGTCTGTGAGATAGATTGCGCATCAGCTTTTGAGCTAGTGACTAGTTGGCAAGTTCCACTCTGGCATCTTGAAAAAGAAGTGATACAACTGATCTTTGACTTGAAGTTAAGAAGGGATTGGGATATTCGTTTTGAGCTTATCCCGAGAGAAGCTAATGTCGTGGCAGATCGGTTGGCAAAGATGGGATCTGGAGGTAGCGGAGCTGATGAGGTTCACCTTTGGCACCAGCCGCCAGAGGTGGTTTGTCCTCTCTTGCTGTTAAGAACCTGATTTCTTTTCTTTTTCTTTTCTGCTCTTTTGTTTTTTCTCTTAGTTGTTCACCAAATATTTCATTTTTTTCAATGTTTTCTGCATTTTTTGCGTTTATTTCTATGGTCTGTTCATTCACGATTAATTTTGTTTGATTTGATTTAAAGATTTAGTTCAATTTTTTTTAAATCAAGCATTGAAATCAGATTTGATTAGGTATTTCGTTTTCGAAGATGATGAATGATGCAAGTTCAGACTGTCAGTTGAATCAAGGCTAATTAGATTATTGTTTTGAATCGATTCAAGTTGATGATGTTTGGCTTGAACCTAGTTAATGGAGTTCATTAGTAATTGATGTTTTTGTAGTTGAATAATTTTATTTTTGTTTGTGAAAATTAATTTTCATTGTTGAATGTTTGATTTTGAATATAATGTAGGAGTTTTTTGGATTTGGATTCTCTAAAGTTTGAATTTCACTTTAAAGAGTAAAGTGTGATCTCTCACCATTTATTATATGAGTGGAACCAAGAATAAATATGAGAGAGAAATCATTCAAGGGTAGAAGATCACACTTTACCCTCTAAAGTACAAATTTAAAATTTAGAGGATCCAAATTCGAGTTTTGAATTGTCATTTCGATTAATCTGTTTCATTCCTAGTTTCGGTGCATTGTGAAAGACAATTTGGTTTAATGCAGAACTATTTTCGGTATTTTTTTAGTTTATGTGTGATATTGATGAGTAGTTTGTGCCAAAAATTGGAATGAAAAAAGAGAGGAAAAAAAGAAATCGAACATATCTCCAACTCAGAAGACAAATCCCTCAGCTAATTTAAATTGTCCTACAAGAATTTATATACATATATTGAAGGAAGATGCTGTTTGAATTATTCGGAAGGTTGTTTTGCATCATTCACATCTATGTTTTCCAAATCAAGCAGAGATCTTTAAACAACACAAACACTTGAGCATGTTTGTACGCCGTACAATTGAGAATAATGATGAAGATGAAATTAGACCAAGTAAAATATATCAATCATTTGTCTCAGCAGCAGAGGGTCATCGCGAATTAAGCTTTATTGAAAAAGATGTGAGAAATTACATTACGAGAAAAGTCCATAATGTTTCTGAACTAGATGATGCCAAAGAATTTGGGAAATACTTGTAAAGAATTAAAGAGAAGAATCGGAACTTCTTTTATGAGCTTGAACTTGAGGTTGATCACTCAATCAAAAATACTTTTTGGGCTGATGCAAGAAGCAGTGCTGCTTGTGAGTATTTTGGAGATGTTATTTTCTTTGATACCACTTATAATACAAACACGTATTTTTGTTGTTTTGGTTTATGCGCTCTGTGAAACAAATTTCGATGCATATTAGATTCTTGTGTCGGTACAATCCTAATTTTGTTTCAGCGTTTTTGACTTCAAGTATAATTTGGTTTTTGATTCTTTTGTTGATGTGAATCACCATAGTCATTCTATACTTCTCAGATATGCTCTGATAAAAAATGAGGATATTCAATCATTCCAATAGTTATTTAAATGTTGGCTTTGTTGCATGGGTGCAAAGGATCCAGAAGGTATTCTTACCGATCAATATGCATCAATGCAAAGGGCTATTAAGAGTTGTATCCCCACAACAATTCACAGGTGGTACATTTGGCATATTATGAAGAAGATTATACAGAAATTAAATGGCTACAAGAGACATGAAGAAATAGAACAAGAGATGAGTCATGTTATTTGAAACTTTTTTACAAAAGATGCATTTGATAGAAATTGAAATGATTTTCTTATGAAGTATGGTGTTGGAGATAATAAGTGGCTTTCAGGTAAGGGTGGATTTATTATAATTAATTGGATATTTATGTATTTTGCTTCTGTAATAAAGGTGCAAAGCAGTATACGTTTCGATGCATTTGGGTTCTGATTTACGTATGTTATCATTTTTCATAGCTTTTTGAAGATCGTTATTTGTGGATCCCAGTTAATATTGATCACCACTTTTGAATGAAAAAGATACTTTCTCCAGTTTTTTTATTTTATTAACGGATATGTAAAACAAATCCAATTATTCAACAGAGAATATTCAACATTTCTCAATAACCATGCTTCGATTTATAATATAAAGCTAGCAAATTAATCACAATCTTTTGATGATGGTTTCCAAAATGAGAGATAAAAATGACATAGAAAAAAATGTCACAGGCACATCATTGCATGCAAGAGTCATATACCTTTTTAAGATCAGCCAGAATCAGTGAACTCCCAGTTCTGCATATGACCGATGTTCCTTAGAAATCAAACTCCATTTTGGCACACCCAATTATATTATTGTGGTTCAGATGCATGAGAAATTAAAAGATCCAAATGGAGATGTACAAAATATTGATAAAAATAAATAAATAAATCAATCAATAAACTGTTGACATATGTTTGAATTGTTTCATTTTTAATGAATAATTCATTGGCAGATAGTAATTTCAGAATCTTACCAATTTATCACTCCAGCCAAGAATCAAAGTATGATTTTGCTCAACTACCTCACCTTTTTCTTTTCTCAGTGAGTCAAACTTCTCAGAAATGGCATCAGAGACAAGTCCAAGCATCATTGCAAATATAAGCATCCCACCAAAAGTAATTGAAATCGTAACTAACCTCGGACCAGAACCTTGGGAGCTAGCATGATTGCCAGAATCAGCAACAAAATCAAACAAGGACAAGAATCAAAAGCAATTTAGCATATTTACAACATAGCAGATCCAGACAAGGACAAGTAGGAGGAACCAAAATCAATAGTCATAACAAGAACAGGAAGGAACAAGAACATGCATGCAAATTCCAGATAAAAAATCTCAGTAATTCAGATGTATAGTTCATAAACAAACTTCATTCTATACCACAATCATAGAATTGGTTATGTTTCAGTTTTCACACAAATTACAGGAAAATACAAAATTCATACATTAGAATTTAGAAACTCCGTTCTCTACAGCAGCCATAACTAATTTGCAAAAATAAGAGCTCTCTTCGATCGTATTCTTTGATTTTCAACGTCAAGCAAAACAGGGAAGGGATATGGTTAGGGCTAGGAATAATGAAATCATAACAGAATCACAATAGAAGGGTTAGGGCTAGGGACGAGAAGGAGGCAGAGGCCTACCTAAACTAATGGCGATGAGAAGAGACGATGACAAACCTCCGGCGAGGAGAGAAGAAGTAGTGATGAGAATGGAGGTGGTGGGAGCTCGTAAGATAAGAGCACGACGGAGAGAGCTTGTGCGACGATGGCGACGAAGGGTGCAAATGCGTTGAGAGCGGTGGTGGAGGGAGTTCGTGCGACGCGAGCGGCGGCAACTGTGGAGGACGTCATATCTTAAATGGAGAGAGAAAAGGCACGCTTAAACGTGTTAGTAGTAATTCAAGAAAACGTGAAAAAATTGAAATGAAATATTGGGAGTAACGTGAACCAACTCCTTATTTTAACATTTTCGATGGAATATTTTAAACTACAGACAGATTTTATGTCGGTAATTATTTTTCACGAAAAAATCTGTATTTAAATAAATAGAATGCTGTAATTTTATTAAATTATTACAGACAAAAATTCTGTTTGTAATAAAACTAATTTTTTCGACAGAATTATTGACAGATTCTCTTTTTCGTCTGTAATTCATAGTAATTCATTTTTCTTTGTTTCTGACAAAAATTTCCTCGCAAAATCTATCTGCATTTCCGTGAGATAAAATTTGTTAAAAATATTTGTTTGTAATAAGTAATTTTCTAGTAGTGAATAATAATAATAATAAAACCCTAATTTACCAAACACTCCCTAAACACACACTAACCTAACCCTAACACCCTCTCATCCTTCCTTTTCCCCCCATCATCCACCGAAGCCCTCACCCTCACCAACGAATACACACACACAGAAGAAGGAAAAAAGAAGAGAGGGAGAAGCAGAAGAAGAAAGAAGGAAGGGGAAGGAGGGAGCCGGCGCAGGTGGGCATCACTACCACCGTCGTCGCCATCGTTTTCGTAGGAGAGAGAGAGAGTGTGTGTCGTTGAGTGAGAGGGAGCGAGCCGCCGTGGGGAGCGTCACCACTACCAGGGTCGTCGCCAAAGAGCTCGCGCGAGTTGAAAGGACTATCTTCGCGCACCGTCGCCGTTCCGTCATGGAGTGCCATCGTGGAGTGGAGTGCCATCGTCGTCCCGTTACTGCTATCACCGTTGAGTCCGCCGTGGCTGTGGAGAGGAGCGCTGATGGGAGAGAGAACCTGGATGTTGCTGCTACGGGAGTCACTACCGAAGGAGGAGGAGGGATTTCCACCGCTGACGGAGCTCACCGGAGTTACTCGAAGGTTTCCGCCGTGTCTGTGGCCACCGAAAATGGTGTTGTGGTCGCCAGAGTAACCGTCAGAGCTGCTACTGTCCGGTGCAGTTGTTCCTTCTTAGTTGCGGTAAGTATTTTTATTCTGAAACCCTTGAAAACAGTATTCTGTTATGTTTGGTTAGAGATTATGAGGTTTTGGTAACGTAGGGTCGAGTTTCGGTTATTACATATTGTGATTAAAGCTGCCGCTGTTGCTGCGGAAGTAAGACAGAGTTGTGGTTGCAGCTGCCACTGCTGCGGGCCGGGAGAAAAAGAGTTTGACGCATTTTATAGCTTTCGGGTTTTGACTATTCGAGGTAGGGTCATTTTATTAAACTCATTTTATTTTCAAGAATTGTTACAAGTCGATATTAATATGAAAAATATATTTTTTATGATTTCGTAAGTCTTCTAGATTGAACTGAGTTGCTTTGAATAAATGCAATTGCTTGCTTGATTGGTTTATTGAATGATTGAAGATGTTTAGTTGGGTTTTGTACTTGGTTTAAGGTTGTTATGATGATTATTGGATTGTGGATATTTCTAATTATTAAGTTGGCATTGTGGTAGTGAATGAAAGATTGATTTGGAAATCTGATTCGTATGTTTTATTGAGGAATGATTTGAGATTTGGAAAATGATTTGATTTTGGAAAATGATTTAAGATTTGGAAATGGTTGGGTTTTGAACCTGTTGGAAAGGGTTGAGAAATGATTTATTTGGGACCTTTGAAGGGTGGTAAAAGTCTGAGTTTTAGAGGAGATGCTGCTAAAATTTTATGAGAAATTGGAAGTTCTATTTTAGTTAAATTGATTGAAGAACTATTTTATTTGATTTTAATTTTACTAAAGGAAGGAGTAGGTTTTGAGGTGTTTTAGCAAATTTTTAAGTAGTATTAAAGAATAAGCGATATTGTTTCAATTAAAATTTATAATTGGGAATTTAAAATAGTTTTAAATCTTTCAGGGAAGAGTTTTTAAAACTTAAAGTGAAGTTAAAGTTAGTTTTGGAAAATCAATTTTGGAAACTCGTTTTAAAACGAAAGTGAGCATTATTCAGTTAAATTTAATTTAAAAGTTATATTATCAGGGATTTCAAATGAATATGAAGGAACAGATTATTGAAGTCTGTTAAATAAATTCTTGAACCTTTTGAAAAGAGTTTAAATTTGAAAATGGTTTTGAAGTTAGCTCAAGGAATTTGATTATGATTATGAGCATGATTGATTGTGAATATTATTGAAATATGATTGACAAGGATGGTGATTTTATCCCACTTGCGTGTTTGAGATTGATATATGAGTATGATTGATGTTGTGATGACAGTCGTTTTGTCCCGCTCACGGATTTGACAAGTTGAGGATGAAGGATTCCCTCTCTTGTCATGGTATGGATGTGGGGAAGGTGGAAAGACACTCTCCTTTGTATTATTTTTCTTACATCTTTCTCTAATTGTAAAGTGAAAATACATACTCCTTCGATGTGGAAAGGCACTCTCCTTCGTAATTCCTCCAGGAGAAGGTTGAAAGGCACACTTTTTCGATGTGGAAAGGCAATCTCCTTTGTTTGTATTCCTCCTGGGGATGCGCAACCTAGAGATAATGCATGTCTAAGTTAGCTACCGGATGTGTCAGATTCTGACAGTTTAACCGACACGTGAACTCACGGCCAGTAGGACACGCATGCATCATACTGAATTTGTTTGCTTTGTCTGGGTATGCTTAAGTGTTTTGGTTTTCCTATCTGATGATTTATGTCTAATTGTTATTTGTTGTACTTATTGTAATTGCTCTCTAATTGTATTTGTTTTGCATTGTTTGTGCTTGTGATTGATTCTATTTTAGGCCAGAGGCCGAGTTGATTTGATTTGGGCCAGAGGCCGTGATTGGTTGGTTCAGTGGTAAGTTTTGGTTAAAATGGTTTCTTAGCTAGCGGTGAAATGTATGGAATGTTATTTTGCGTGAAATTTTTATAAGAAAAATATGAGTTTTAAATTTGGATAATGAACTGACGATTACTGCGATTGAAAATAGTTTTATTTAAAATATTTTCTTATGACAATTCTTAAACCCTCTATTGAGAACCTACAATGACGATGTTCACCCCTATAGACTTTTCTTTTTAGGATGGATGAAGAAGCTTGCGGAGTTTTTGCCAAGTTCATAGATATGCTATTTCTGTTTGTATACATATATTATAGATTTTCCTTACCTATATTATTATATTCTTGTAAGAGGGATAGGAGTCGTCACTCGTGACTGTTGGGTATATGAAGATGGTAAGATGACAAAATCTTATATTTGTGTAGTGGTTTCAAGGCACGATTAGATCGCTTTCTTTAGAGAAATATTTGTCCCTACACTTAGTTGCTATAGGGTTGATGACAATACTCTCCCAGGATACAATGAAACCTAAGAATTTCTTAATTAGCAATAGTAAGAAATTCTCAACTCTCTTGAACAAAGAAAATCTCTTAATAGTAGAGTAAATTGTACGCTTAGTATTTCATGTTTGAAATAGTGGACAAGGACTTATTTATACATATTGCACGTAGCAATTATGATTAGTTACGTATACAAATGGTTGTGTCATTTCTATTGCCAACAGATACAATGTTTTGAACATATACAACTCTTAAAGAGTTGTGTCCCTTTAGCCAATAGACACAATGTTTTGAACATACACAATCCTTAAAAGGTTGTGTCCCTTCAACCAAATGGTACAAAACGGTTAGTAACTGTTTATTAATATTAATAATATTAATAATAATATCAATAATATTAATAATATTAGTTAATCAAATTTGTAAATATCCTTCAATCCCCCACTATTTACAAAATTTAAATGTCATACAAGTATATGCATAAAGAATGTGTCACTAAGATTAAACATTCTTTTAGTGTAAATTTTAAAGTTCTAACGAAGTAATAGGTGTCTAATCGATTAAACATATACTCCATATGCTAGTACCAAAAATCACACACATTACTTATACCCTCCAAGTTCAAGAGTTTACAATTTTAAGCACTTATATGGCCTTGTGTTCATCCTGGTTTCATGAATATTTACGAGAATAAAACTTCTAAAATTCTCGATTAGAGCGGCACCACTCTTATATTCATATAGGTGGAATCTTTTGATAGATAATATTATCATTCCATTAAGAGTTTAAACTCACCCTCCTAATTTATTGTAAATAGCACTAAATCCTATACCTTAGTGCTCCAATTGCTAAATAACTTGTTATTACCTATTAAACCTTGAAACTAGTGGTCTACTAGAATAAGGTTGGGTTCCCATCATTTAGCAATAATAGGTTTTAATCCCATTTTAGCAGTAGTTTCTTTGATTTTATCCCTTGACAAACCTTTAGTCAAAGGGTCTGCTAAATTTTCTTGAGATCTTACATAAGTGATGGTAATTACACCATCATCTATTAGTTGCCTCACAAATTCATGTCTCAAACTTATATGTCTAGACTTTCCATTATAAACCTTATTATATGCTCGAGACATGGTTGATTCACTATCACAGAAGATTGAAATGGCTGTCGTCTGCTGTGGCCACAGCTTTATATCATATAACAAATTTCTTAACCATTCCGCTTCTTTACCTGCGGCTGATAAAGCTACAAACTCAGCCTCCATAGTAGAATGTATAATACATGTTTGTTTCTTTGAGGCCCAACTTATTGCTCCACCACCTATGGTGAAAATCCATCATGAAGTGGATTTGTTATCACTAAGATTTGTAATCCAACTTGCGTCGGAATAACCTTCTAAAACTGCGGGATAATCACTATAATGTAATCCCAAGTTTATGGTTTTCTTGAGATAACCAAGAACTTTTGTTATAGCTTTCCAATGTTGATTGCTAGGCTTTCCTGTAAACCTTGATAATTTGCACACAGCAAATGCTATATCAGGTCTAGTACAATGCATTGCATACATTAAACTTCCTATAGCACTAGCATATTCTAATTGTGCTATAGGTCTTCCCATGTTTCCTTCTAATTTAAGATTAGGATCATATGGCGTATTGGATTCTTTAATTGTGAGATGATCAAACTTTTCCAATACCCTTTTGATATAATGAGATTGACTTAAAGTAAAGCCAACTTCATTCTTATGTACCTTTATGCCTAATATTGTATCAACTTCATTCAAATCCTTCATCTTCAATTTAGAAGTTAGATACTCCTTCGTTATACGAATTCCTTCTAAATTTGTTCCGATGATTAACATATCATCAACATAAAAACAAATAATTACTCCATAATCTTTAGTAAATTTTGAGTAAATACATTTATCCGCACTATTATGTGAGAAGCCATTTGATAACACCACTGAATCAAACTTCTCATGCCATTGTTTAGGCGCTTGTTTTAGCCCATACAAAGAATTAATTAATTTGCAAACTTTCTTTTCATTTCCGGGTAGCACATAGCCTTCCGATTGCTCCATATAAATTTCTTCATTAAGATCTCCATTTAGAAAAGCCGTTTTAACATCCATTTGATGTATATGAAGCTTATGTATGGATGCTAATGCTATAAGAGCCCTAATAGAAGTCATTCTTGCCACAGGTGCGTAGGTATCAAAATAGTCTAGACCTTCTTGTTGTCTAAACCCCCTTGGCCACTAACCTTGCTTTAAAGGTTTGTAATGAACCATCAGTATTATACTTTTTTTCTAAATACCCACTTACATCCTGTAGGCTTTGATCCTGGAGGCAAATCAACCAAGACCCAAGTATTGTTAGATAATATTGAGTCCATTTCATCATTTATTGCTTCTTTCCAACAAGCAGAATCCCTTGAAGCCATAGCCTCTTTGAATGTTTGAGGATCACCCTCTATGTTCATAACAATAGGAATCTTGTTTGTCACAGAATTCCTAGTTCCTTCTACAAAAAAGGTGATAGCCTGAGAAGAAATAAAATCTGGACCCAAGTCCTTTTCTTTTCTTACTCTCAAGCTCTTCCTTGGTTCAATAAACTCTTTGTCGCTTAGACGTTTATTATTTTGATTATTTATTTCTTGTGAAATATTAGTATCATTTTGGGGATACTCTGAATTAGAAGTTGAATCATTGATAAATTTATTTTCAATAAATTCTACTTCTCTTGATTCAACAACTACATTAGACACTAAGTCTAATATTCTATATGCTTTAGAATTTTGAGCATATCCTTTAAAAGTACCTTTTATGGCTCTTGGCCCCAATTTGGTTCTCTTTTGATCAGAAACTCGATAAAAGGCTAAACACCCCCACACTTTAAGATAATTTAAATTAGGTTTCCTTCCTTTCCAAATTTCATAAGGAGAAACCTTTCTATGTCTTGATGGTATCCTATTATGGATATGACATGATGTCAATAATGCTTCACCCCACAAATTGTAAGGCAATTTTGCATTTAGTAACATTGAATTAACCATATCCACTAAGGTACGGTTTTTTCTTTCCGCCAAACCATTTTGTTGCGGAGTATATGGAGCGGAAGATTCATGCACAATACCATGTAATTCACAAAAGTGATCAAATTCATTAGAAAAGTATTCTCCACCTCGATCACTACGAAGAACTTTTATTTTCTTATCATGCATATTTTCTACTTCCATTTTATATTTCTTAAACATTTCAAAAGCTTCATCTTTATTTCTAAGCAAATACACATAAGTAAATCTAGAACAATCATCAATGAAGGTTATAAAGTATCTTTTTCCTCCTCTAGTAATATTGCCATTTAGCTCACAAATATCACTATGAATCAATTCTAATAAATGTGTATTTCTTTCAACCTTAGGAAAAGGTTTCTTAGTAATTTTGGATTGTATGCAAATATCACATTTCTTATTAAAATCCTTGTTACTAAGATCAATATAGTTATTCTTTTGCATATATTCAATTGATTTGTAATTTAAGTGTGCTAATCTACTATGCCATAAATCACAAGAATCAACAACATACAAGGAAACATTCACTTTATTAATACTAAGTTTAAACATGCCTTCAGTACAATATCCTTTTCCTATGAATACATCATTCTTAAGCAAGATCACTTTATCGGATTCCATAACAACTTTGAATCCTTTCTTACACAAGAGACTAACAGAAACTAAATTTTTTCTCAAATCTGGAACATGAAGTACATTTATTAAACTTAATTTCTTTCCAGATGTAAAATTTAATTCCACACTTCCTTGACCACAAACTTTGGCTGAGTTGTCATTGCCCATCAAGACTTCTCTATTGTTCACTTCTTCATATGTTTTGAATTGGTTGCGATCATTGCAAACGTGAACAGTAGCCCCAGAATCTAACCACCACTCAAGTGATTTTCCTTGTGTTGCTATGTTGACTTCTGTAACCATGCCAATATGCATGTTTTGTACTTTTTCTACAACCATAGCAATTAGATCCTTCTCTTCCACTAAGTTGGTCTTTGGTGCTTCCCTTTTCAGAAGTCTACATTCTTTGATATAGTGTCCTTTCTTGTGACAATGATAACACTCTCTTTGTCTCTTCTTATCTTGCTTTGAATCTTTAGAAAACTTTCTTTTCTTCTTATTGGTGTGTTTCCACCAATATGATTCACTTTAGAACTTTGAGAAAGATACACAGCATCATGTTTTCGAGTTTCCTCCTCTATACGTATATGCCTTAGTAATTTCTCAATTGTGAAGTCCTCACCAAGATGTAAAAGTTTTTTCCTATAACCATTCCAAGATGAAGGCAATTTTGAAATAATTGCTCCAACTTGTAATGATTCAGGGATCACCACTTGTAGATCACGAAGTCTACTTACAAGGATTTGTAATTCATGAATTTGATCCATGACAGGCATAGTATCATTCATAATAAATTCAAAATATTTCATCATAATAAACTTATTTGTTCCTTGTCGTTCGGTATTGTACTTTTCTTCCAAAGATTTCCAAATCTCCAATGGTGATTGAATTGACATGTAGAGATCATAGAGTCGGTCGGATAAAGTGTTGAGAATATGACCTCGACATGCAAAAGTATCTTCATCACGTTTCTTCTTCAATTGAACTATCTTTTCTTTCTCTTCCGGTGTGACATTTTCAGTGGCATCGGCAATTGGTGTAGTCTTTGGATCAATCACATATGCAAGATTGAGAACTGAAAGAAGAAACATCATCTTGTCTTTCCAACGGTTGAAGTTTGTTCCATCAAAGCGATCTAATTTGACAAACTCTTGATTCATGACCTTGAACGTAGTGTTTTGATCTTGTGCCATCTTCAAAAAATATTTCTCTAAAATTGTTGGGTATATGAAGATGGTAAGATGACAAAATCTTATATTTGTGTAGTGGTTTCAAGGCACGATTAGATCGCTTTCTTTAGAGAAATATTTGTCCCCACACTTAGTTGCTATAGGGTTGATGACAATACTCTCCCAGGATACAATGAAATAAACCTAAGAATTTCTTAATTAGCAATAGTAAGAAATTCTCAACTCTCTTGAACAAAGAAAATTTCTTAATAGTAGAGTAAATTGTACGCTTAGTACTTCATGTTTGAAATAGTGGACAAGGACTTATTTATACATATTGCACGTAGCAATTATGATTAGTTACGTATACAAATGGTTGTGTCATTTCTATTGCCAACAGATACAATGTTTTGAACATATACAACTCTTAAAGAGTTGTGTCCCTTTAGCCAATAGACACAATGTTTTGAACATACACAATCCTTAAAAGGTTGTGTCCCTTCAACCAAATGGTACAAAACGGTTAGTAACTGTTTATTAATATTAATAATATTAATAATAATATCAATAATATTAATAATATTAATTAATCAAATTTGTAAATACCCTTCAGTGACTGTATTGACATGTATATACATAATATTTGTAAGTTACTTAAGTAAGAAGTTTTGTATATATGTATATGCTTGTTTGTTTTCAAGGCAAAATATTTCCCGGTTTTTCAAAGAAAACAGTGACACGGTTTCGAGTCGAAAGATCCTATTTTATTATTAAGTATATGAAGTCGTCGTAATACTTCTCGCTATCAGAGTGGCACAGCTAGAACCATGACATTCTGATAGTAAGGGTGTTACACTCCACAGGGTTAGGCTCAGGAGCAACATGATCCTCAAGCTGAACAGGGTAATGATGAAGTCTAAGTCCATCATGGAACGGATGATGAGGAGCGTCTGGGTGAAGCCATGCTAGAGGAAACTCGTAAGGCATATCGGAGTTAAAGAGCGGAGTGTTAATCGGATGTTGGAAGGGATGATCACGCAACACGTACATACGTATTCCAGGCTCAGTAGCTACTATATAAAAACTATGCTATACAGGGTCCTCATATGTATATAGATGCTCTAGCTCAAGGAACAGAACTTCTGTCTCCATCTGAAAGGAGAGGAAGGAAGGGGTAAGAATTGGGGGGAGGGGGAGTTCTTATTAGGGTTGGAGGTAGATAATCAAGTTAGTATTATCACAATTTCAGTCAATCGCAGCCAAATACAGGGAACCAGAACAATAACCAGCTACAGAAAATCAGATTAACAATCAATAGAAATCACAAACACACTCGAGCAATCGCAAACAATTCACAACACCGAACCAAATACAAAATGTTCAAACAAGGATGATGCATGTCTATTCCTATCACAAGTAATGAGCTCATTTGTTGGTTTTGTCCCACACCCGACGAAATCCAACTCGCAAGTCGGATAAGGCATTCCAGTGACATAACCTCTGCAAGTTCCTACTTCTTGCAGGTGCATATTCTCCACCTGAAGTATGTCGAATATGACCTCTGCAAGTACTTGCAGGCGTTGATTCTCCAGCTGAAGTATATGACCCCTTCTCCTGGAAGTCATTCGATATTTATGGGCGTCTCCACACAATCATTCACATATAAAGCCCACGGCTTGTTAACATTTATCCTTCAGCACCGTAACCATACTTACCGTCACCCTTTCGTCACCTTCCTAATCACATGTGTTGATTTATCTTCTCTCTTTCTTTAGTCTTTTACTTATTTATCCTTAATAGCGCAAAATATCTTTACACTATACTCTTGCTTTCCACTAAATATTTTATGGAAAGAGAATTATAAGATTCTTAAATTAACTTTGTGTTTCTAAATCTTTTAAAGGGTACTTCTATTTATTCTGTTGTATCGTACTTTTAATAAGATTGATAATAATAATAATATATTTACTAAATAATATTCTTAATAAATTAATAATAATAATAATATTAATAATAATTTTCTTTAATACATGCGTACGCATCACTGGCGCAGCAAAGGACCTCATGTGTACACATCTATTGCGCGTACGCATGACTGCACGAGCTCAACAAGCCAATTCAATTTAGGACAGTTGGTGCTAAACGCCACCTCACCAACATTTAGCGCTGGGGCCATTGATTTGCGTGCAACCATTCTGGAAGGGTGGCGCTAAACACTACATCACCAGCGTTTAGCGTCGGGAGTGAATTTTCCGTTGGTTCCCACGCATGCAAACAAGTCATACGATGGCCTTTTTTATTTGATTTTAAATCAAAACACAATTAGAAAATATATATTTAGGTTTTAATTTAAGTTTTAAATCAATTAGGATTAAGACTATAAATAGGATAGAGATTCATCCTCGTAGGAATCTTCTTTTCTCCTAATTCCTCATTCTACAATTTACAGTTTTTTTTACTCTTAGATTTTTCTCTGCACTATGAGCCACTAAACCTCCATTGTTAAGGTTAGGAGCTCTGTTTACTTTGATGGATTAATAATTATTTATTTTTCTACTCTTGATTAATGCATTGCTTTATGTTTAAGAATTGGTTTCGTTCTTCATCTCACAGATTAGTGTGCATTGAAAAATAACCCTAATCTAATTTGAATTCTTTTGAATCTTGGATAAGTTACGTCACTAGAATTAAAGCTTGAAACCCTTTTCTCACAACTCCTTAATTATATGGATTTAATGTGATACGTAATATATAATTGGATCATTTTTGGGTTCTTAGGGATTGTGTGGCTTATAAATCAGATTTTGAATTTAACCTTCTAACACAATTTATTGATCAAGGAATTGATGGTTGGTTGGGTTAGAGGAGATTGAATTTCCTAGCAATAGGAATTCAATCACCTAGGGTTTGCCATAAACTCAATCTTGGCGTGATCAAGGTAGTTGACATTAAATGTTAATCCAAAAAGTTAAACATCTTAAAAACCTTAACTCTACTGTTCTCATACTATTTTCTCAATCATTCACTGTTTTGCTTTTTTTAATTTACTGTCTTTCATACTATTTGATATTCAAAACTCTCATTTCAACTTGTCTAACTAGAACAGTTAAAGAATTATAACTTGCTTAGTCCGTTAATTCTCGTGAGATCAATACTCACTCACCTGAGTTCATTACTTGGTACGATCCAATGCATTTGTCGGTAAGTTATGGTTTGAAAATCCGTAGATACGTACACGTGAGTTCTTCTTTGCTCCTTCATGAATTTTTTACCAAATCTTTCTCCGAATGCTATCTAAAATCAATAAAAAAGTACAAAAATTTAAAGTAATATCCACTAAGATATAGTTCACTAAAATTCTCTAATAAATCAACAAAATACTATATAAATCATATAAAAAAGATACTAATGATTCTCACTATCAGACTCCTGGTACTTCCATCTTAAATTGAATAAAATAGTCTTTATAGTTAACTACTTGTAGCATTACACTCTCCTTCCAACCAACTATCAATTTGCCAGCAATTCCATTTGGTTCCACACAATACGAGTGTCCGAAACTTGCTTCCTTTAACCCTTTCTTTACCTTCGAAGTAGTGTTTTTAGTTTCGCAAAGAAATACCACTTCGAAAGAATGAGTCTTACACAACTCTTTAATGCTGCAAACTGTCAGGATTTCTGATTGGGCAGTTTCTTTCCATGCCTTCTATGCATAAACCTATAGTATATAATATATAAATAAATAGCACCGACTCGATCGTTAATAATCATTGTACAATTATTTTTAAAATGTTGTTGCTTGGCATCCCGATTCATCAGCTTGTCAACTTACCTCTTATTTTCTTTTGTCTTAATTCTCACTTTCAAATGAAAACTACATATGGTAATTACTTAAATTTGTATGCATGCAATAAGAAGAACAAGGTTAGTTTCAATTTTACAAGATACTTAATTATTGTGAAGGAAAAACCACTAATAACCTACTATTTGTTTCTTAAATCTCGTTTCCTTGTTCCTTCCCCACCGGTCTATAAAATTACAAACTTGAACTTAGAGTTGGCAACAAGAATTTTAGGGCATTGATTTGAATGTTAAATATTTCTTGTTCATGAATCTTAAGCATCTACTATAACAACTCCTTTACTTTCAGTCAGCGTGATGAATTACCTTCAACAATTAGCTCCTTTCAACATAGAGGAAAAATATATGCTGGCTTCTTGGATGGGAATGATGGTATTCACCCATTTTGAATTTAATTATAACTTTGCTCAATAATTAAAGAATATTGTTATGGAACAAGTTAATTCTTAAAGTGATTCTTAAAGTTGTACTTGAGTTTTAAAGTGGTCATTAAAATTAATAGTTACTCAATTTTATCCTCAAATTTGTACTCCAAAACTCATATTAGTTCCTAAGGCACTTTTCGTTCATTGGAACACTGAAAACGGTATCGTTTTATATTTATTAAAAAAAAAAGAAAGAAAAACACTATCCCCTTCCTCTTTTCCAATCCGAGACCCTTCTCCTTCTCCTCCTTCTTTCCAATTCCCCTTTTCTTTTTCCTTCCTTTTCTCCTTTTCTATCCTGAAGCCTTTAATTTCTCCTTTTCCTTCTACAACCCAAGATCTCTGCCACCACCTCTTGTCGACTTTCGTTACAGTGTCACGCTGCTCGCTTCCCTACCCAACCTAGTCTCTTTTCTCTTGTATGAGTTTTTTTTTTTTTTCAATTTTTTTACTACAATGGAGTTTGTTCTATCACTGGTTGTATACAATTTTAAACTCTTGATAAATGAATTTTGTGGTTTAAATGAAAGTTGACTTTGAATTGAGTTTGTTGAAATGGTGTGTATTGATGAGTAATGAGAATGTTTAGTTAATTTATCTGTTAAAATTGATTGTTAGCTGTGTATGAAGAAAAACAAAATGAGATAATGAAAAAATTAATCTTGGGATCAGTAAAGCAAAGAGAGACAGAGAGAATAAAAGAGAAGAGGAGGAGGCAGAGAAAGATAAAGAGACAAGAATGTAAAAGATTAAGTTAGTAAAGGACAACAGAAAAAAAGGAAAAAGAAAAGGGGTTTGGGTTGAGAAAGGGAGGCTCAGGTTTACTTTTTTTGTTTTATAAATATAAAACGACGTCGTTTTAATATTCAGATGGACGGAAAGCACATTAAAAATTAATATAAGTCTCAAAGTGTAAGTTCAAGAACAAATTGAGTAATTATTAATTTTAAGGACCATTTTAAAATTAGAGTATAATTTTAAAAACTATTATAAGATTTAACTCGTTATGAAATTGTATCAAGCCTTTCATTGGTAGGTACTTTCCATATTTTAATTTTACTTATACATGGTTGATGGTCTTTAAGGTTGCTCTTGATTAGTGCAATGTACACGACAATCAAGATATATGAATGCATTAAAATATAACTATCTTTTCTTCCAAACAAAGCTGAGTTAAATTTTAAGAAGGTCTTTTGAATTGGTTACATGTGTTAAATAATTTACAAGATTCTAATTGTATTAATTACGTCTTTAAGAATAATAAATGTACATTATGTACCTTAGTTTTTTTATTCTTTTTCATCAAGTATCTCATCACATGATTAGAAATTAATATGGTATACTTTTATCAATTTATAGAATTAATTAATATAATTAGAATTTTAGAGATTATTTTAGTACACACAGTTAATAAAAAAAATCATTTTAAGACTTAACTCAATAAGATGCAATTAAAATATAAGATAAAGTATATTTTTTGTTTCTGAAGTTTGACAAAAATTTCAAAAATACTCCTAAGTTTTAGTTTGTTTTAATTTTGTCCAAAAAAATTTTAATTTGCATTAAATATATCCTCGACGGTTAATAAATTTTCAAAAAATTTAAAACCAATATAACAATAATGCATGACAATTATGCTTGATTTGCTTGTGTTGAGAGTTGTTATGAAATTGTTGTTGAAATGGTCTTAAATTTTTTAAAAAATTAGCCATCAGTGATATATTTGATGCAAATCGAAAACTTTTGGAACAAAATTAAAACAAAATAAAATTTAGAAATATTTTTAAAACTTTTGTCAAACTTCAAAAATAAAAAATATACCTTACCCTAAAATATATCATCACAATATCTATATGAAAACGCTAGTTATCTCTACTTTTAGTGTATTTGGCTAAAATGTTCAAAGTTTAAACTGCTTATGATATCTATATCAATAATGGAGTAAATACCCATAGTAGTCCCTGAGATTCACGCAATTACTCATAGTAATCCCTAAGATTTCGAATTCCCTATTGTAGTCCTCCAGATAGAGCTCCGAGCACTCAAACTAGTCTCTAGCCATATTTCAGGTGATGACTCATCACCGGAACGCTGACGTGGCCTAGAATTGCCACGCTGGACTGCTGCCAACGGCTAGCTGAGCTGGCTAAGTTTCAATTTTTACCCAAATTGGTCCCTCGTAGTATAATTAACCCTAAATCCCCAAATTCTCATACACCTCCCCTCTTCGTCTTGTTCACCTCTTCTTCTTCCTCTTCCATACACTTGTTCCTGTTCATGCACTCTCATCCGGGGCTGCTACTGATGTCGATGATTGGAGTAGAACGCAAACGAAGAGCAGAAGATCGGCGCCGCCAGAATGGTGCGGCTGTGGCTGTAGGCCAGTTCTCAGATGGTCTGGCACAGATTCGAATCCAAACAAACCGTTCTATGGCTGCCCCAATTATAATGTAGGTTAGAGTAATCACTTTTGTTGCTGTTATTCTCCTCCCCTGACTGTTCTTGTGCTGTTCCTCTCCAAACTTTGATCCTTTATTGGTTGCAGACAAGTGGGAAGAGATGGTGCGGGCTTTTTGTGTGGGCAGATTCTGTGAATGAGGAACAGGTTGAAAAGTCAGAATCGTGTGGTGATGAAGTGAAGATCAACGTTAATTGGAGGCTTCGAAGGTTGGAGGAGGATGTGCAGATGCAAAAAGTGATGACCCAGTTGTTAGTGTTAGGTGTGTGTGTATTGACAGTGTTGTTGGTGATCCTGTATTGTAAATGATGAATGAATTGGTGGTTTTGGGTTCCTTGTTATCAACATTTGTAAAAATCTGCTTCTTGATGGAATGAAAAGTGTTATTAACTATGAAATTGTTGTTAATTTAAATTCCATTGTGTATGAAAAAAATAAAGAAACTGCTTCTTGAATGGTAAAGCACATAGCATAGCATATTAACTTAA
This sequence comes from Arachis hypogaea, assembly GCF_003086295.3. NCBI lineage: Eukaryota > Viridiplantae > Streptophyta > Magnoliopsida > Fabales > Fabaceae > Arachis > Arachis hypogaea. The sequence continues at coordinate 141,736,276 of NC_092050.1, read as the reverse complement.
ATTCCATTGTCTATCAAGAAACAACAAAAGTTGACTGTAAAAGGCAGCCTAAAAACCATGTTGCTGCTATCAGTAGTTTCATCAAAAGCAAGGCCAAGGCATACCAAAAAGGCCTTTGCATCACAGTTTACCATCTAGTCATTATACGATGGAAAATACTAATAACAAAACACAAAACAGAAACTCCTAAGTACATATATCTAGTATTCAATTCTTCTTTCTTGGAGGCCTAAATCCTGGCGTTGGGATGAACTGCATCAAGTTGGCAAACTTTGAAGATGTTACTGAAGATGCACCCTGCAAGGGATTCACTGTTGGTGCGGTTGGCTGATTAGAGGATCGTCTTCGTGGTGACAGCTTGGAAGGTCTTTTCGGTGCAGGATCCTATAGGAGAAATAAGTGGCATTAACTACTATTTATGCATGGAAATAACAACATAATCAAATGTAAAATTTTAGTTACCTTTTCAGAATCCTCTTGCTCAGAAGCAGAAGGCTGAGTTAATTCGATCTCCTGGGGATTGCTTCCCAAATCTGCTTGGCCAGACACGTCTTGGGGCTGATGAACCGGCTTCTCAGGCACAGTATGAACTTCATCATTTTTCTTCTTCTCAGTTGCCTTGGTGGCAGCGGCAGCGGCTGCTGCTGCAACAGCAGCAGTAGCAGCATCAGCATCTTTTTTCTTTTTGCAGCTTCTCTTTGTATGCCCCTTATCACCACAGTAACTGCATGTAAATGCACCCAGCTGTCTCTTTAGGTGTACACCATCTGCAGTGTTGTCTGAGAGTTTTGGGTCAACTTTAGGCTTCTTAGATCCAGAAGCACTCTTCTCGTCCGCATCCATCCTCCGCTTCATCTTTAGTTTTCCAGGTTTTGTCTTGATTTTAGGGGCATGTGGCCTGTTACAGTCCTCTGCTTTTTCCCACAGTGGTTGACCCGGAATTGTATTAATGTGGTGGTTATAAGTTTCCTTGTATGACTCCATGGTCAGCCATCTGTGACAGAAGTCTTCTGGCTGTTTGTTCACACGAGACAGAGCAGCACAAGCGTGCACACACGGGATACCTGCAGGTGCCAAACAGTGAGAGGAACCATGATAATAGTTATGGCTGAAGAAAGTAAAATGCATAAACACAATTAACTTACCCGTTAGCATCCAAAATTGGCATGTGCACAGTCTCTTTCCTATGTCCACAACATGGTTGGTTGGATGTCCGTGCACCTCAAATTTTTCGTATCCGTTATCCCCAGTCCAAATAGGCTTCCAATGCTTGGATTCTTTCCTCACCTTCTCCAGCCTGCTCTTTATAACAGGTGTGAGCTTCCCAGTGTGATTCTGCAGCTTCACCTTGTTTTTCGCTATGGTTCGCATAACAAACATCCTTACCTCCTCCAGCAATGTTATGATGGGTTTGGCTCGTGCATCCTTGATTTTAGCGTTGAACACTTCGCAGGCGTTGTTACAGATGCTATCCAATTTCGGCTTATGGCTGAATAAGCTTCTGGTCCAAGCATCCATAGGCCACTTCTCTAAGTATGCCCAGGCATCCTCATTTAACCTTTTGATCTTCTCTATTCCATCCCTGAATTCTTGGTATGTTGTTGCCCTTGCACATTCCCACAGAAGTCCTCTTAGCTGTAAGTCCTTCCAGTTCTTGTTGAAATTTTTCCATAAATGCCAGACGCAGAAACGGTGATGCACATCAGGCATCACCGCTTTCACTGCTGATATCAGTCCCTGCCAGATTCAGTAAATGTTAGACACATAATCGTCCCTGACATTATAATCGTTACACATAATAGTCCCTAAAATTTGATTAACATCCCCATAATAGTCCCTATAATTGAGGGTCGTGACCCATAAAGGTCCCTAACGTTTAGTAGAACAGCTCGATTAATGACAAAACCAGTAATTACAAGTTCTCTATAAGATGCACTACAAGCATAATGAAAGCACAATTATTCAAGCAAGCATAACAGCACACCTAATAAGTAACCATGAAGATCCAATCATCTCACAGTCTATGCAGATAAGCAAAACAGCAAAATTCTTAACAAAATAAATAACCATCATACTCGAATGGAAGCTACAATTATTCAAGTAAGCATAACAGCAGAAATCTGAATTCCCTTATAACTAACCACCAAAATCCAATAATCCAATGATCAAAGGTCTTACACTAAAAGCTAACTAGCCGAATCTAATGAAAGCACAATCATTCACAGAAAGCATAACGAAACAATTCTTAATATAAGATCACATAAAATCAAATAGAGACATTCAAATTAAGTCACACCTTTTGCATATCCGATATGAAGCACCAGTCATGCTCTTTATAATGACCCAAGTCCTGATGAAGTAGCTCGAGAAACCATCTCCATGTCTCTGTATTCTCCACTCTGACAATAGCCCAGGCTATGACATAGATATGATGATTAGCATCTAACCCCACGGCTGACAAAATCTGTCCACCAAACCGGGTCTTCAGGAAAGCACCATCCAAACCTATCAAAGGACGGCAACCAGCCTTGAACCCGTTTTTGCAGCCACTTAAGCATATATACATTCTATCAAAGGTAACTTCACCATCTGGTTGGGGGGTGGTGCATATTTGTACAGTGGAACCGGGATTACTCTTCAACAGTGTCATACCATAATCCCTAACCATCCTATATTGTTCTTTTTCATCCCCATACACTACACTTCTTGCATCCATTAATGCCCTGGATATTGAGTTTTTATTCAGAGTCAAGTCAAACCGTGTCTTGAAGTAAGTTGTAGCCTCGCAGTGTCTAAAATTTGGATACTTTCTCACCTTCTTCACAAGCTTGCTGCATACCCAATTCCTGTTGGCAGCCCTATTCTTGTCCTCTCTTGGGCAAGTGTGGTCATCATTGAATGTCTTAATTTGCCAACATGTGTCTTCATGGTCTCTTGATGCATAAGCCACCCATGGGCACTCTTTCACCTTACACACCGCCCTGCACCTAATGTTATCATTTTTCACTATCTTTATGCTCCTTCCCTCTTGGATTGTATATTCTCTCACAGCTTCTCTAAATTCCCATTTAGTTCCGAACTTCATCCCTACCTCAAGGTGCAGCTCTCCAAACCTTGCACCCTCCCTAAACAGCGGACTTGCCTCTTCAGATTCATTTCCTTCCTCCAGCTCATCTTCTGAGTTTGGAGGTGTCTTCATCTCCTCCGAGTGCCAAGAATTGGTGCCATCTGAGTCAACACCTGGGTCTAGGCCATCCTCTACCCCTTCATGAACACAACCCACAAACCCAAGGTCAACCTCAGCGTCGCTCACCTCCTCCACCAAACCATCGTCTTCATGTAATATCTTCTCATTCCCTTTACCTAGTGGACTAATATTTCTCTTACCCACCGTAGCATGTATCATGTTTCTCCTAATCCTACTCCCAGTTTTAGGATCATTCCCTGTAGCCTCAGATTCAGAGGAACTACCCTCATCCGGACCTGGCTTGAACATGCTATCCTCTTCACTATCAGAGGAATCAGAAGATACATCAAAGGGAACTTCATTGTTAAACACTTTGCTAGTAAATCCTCTAGAAGCAGACCGTGTGCAGGGTCTCCTGGAAATACTTGGTCTCTTGGACAGTTTCTGCTTCTTGCTCCTATCTGATTTGGTGTTCTGACTGGATTTCGTGGGCTGGCTGATTTTGGTGGGCTTGGTGAGCTGGGTGGGCTTCGTGAGCTTGGTGGGCTTGGTGGGCTTGGTGGCTTTTGGGGAGTTGTTCTTCTTCACAGGTTTGGTTGTCTTGGAAGGATTGGCAGTTTTGGAGTGTGATGGTTGTGATTGTCGTGGAGATGTTCTGTTTTTTTTGGGACTGGATTTGCAAGAAGTGTTGGGTACAACCTTAGGGATAGGAGGAGCAACTATGATTGCATGAGTCTCTGTAACTGGGGGACTCACATCAGTATCTGTACCTGCATTACATCCCTCTCCACCATGATCATCCAAGTACACAACTGTGTTATCTCCCTCTAACACCTCCGGCACTGAAACTGTATGCTCGAAATATATATTAATCAATCCCTCATTTGTCCTAGCACAATTCACCATCTCTCTTATCTCTTTGTCACTGTTTACATTTCTCAACCCCTTCTCCAAACATTTTCCAGGAACATGCCACCAGCACTGTTTAATGTCATTGTACCCAAGCTCCCTATGGTAGTTCCTTATGTAGAACACATCCAGAGTATCAGTGTCTAGATCACCTAAACAGGCCTTATTGTCCGGAGAATATATCATAATTCCTTCTGCATTTTTTTTGAAGTCACCCCCATGATGAAACATGATGTCCAACTTCTCCTCCATCTGCAAGAAATTTAAAATTTTTACAATACATAGGGAGAATTTGAAAGCCTACTCATGCATTATCAGAGGAAAAATAATCACCACAAGAAAACTTTTTTTTTCAAACCTCCATACTAATCCCTGTTTCTTCCCTGTTTCATTGGTATTACAGCAACCCCACAAACCCCAACCAACATTCAAACCCTAGACACTACAATGACACCAAAATTCCAGAACCTCAACAACACTGACCAATGCTATCATCAAACAACACTGTATTCAAAATGCAAACTAAAAAAAAAAAAGGTTACCTTGAGTTCGATCACAACGTCAGAACCTCGTCTTTGTGGTGAACGAAGGGAAGGAAAGAGCAACAACAACTTCTGATCAGATGACTTCTTCTCTCAAATTTTTGTTAACCCAGCACATACAACCCTATGGCTACACCATTGTTGGGGAGATGAAGAAGAACTCAGAAGGTGGAAGAAGAAGAGACGAAGTGTTTGTGTTGGTGGAGAAAACTGTTTTTCATATTAAGTAACAACTATACGGCGTCGTTTTTGGCTTTCAAGGGCGCCAAACCCAAAACGACGTCGTTTTGGACATGTCCCACGTGGCAATCCTAGGCCACGTCAGCGTTCCAGTGACGAGTCATCACCTGAAATATGGCCAGGGACTAATTTGAGTGCTCGGAGCTCTATCTGGCGGACTACAATAGGGAATTCGAAATCTTAGGGATTACTAAGAGTAATTGCGTGAATCTCAGGGACTACTATGGGTATTTACTCATCAATAATGTGCTAATCAATTTGAATTATTGTCGAACATACACTTTCAACTAATATTTTATCCAAAAATCACATATTGGTCTTTCTTGGTATGTATCACGATTTAAATACCATTTTTGGTCACTTAATTTTACATACTTATTCTTGTTTTTATCTTAGGTACTTTTGTTACTAAGCTTTGGAATACTAGATAATTTATGTTGATTTTAATCTAATAATTCTTTCACTCTCCATTTTATAAGGAGTTACCAATTCAAGTTGTGCATGGCATCATGATTTTATCCCTTAAATGCATATTCAACCAAAATAGGATGTATTGTGTACCTAGGATTAAAAGTTGTCTAATTTATTAGAGTATCAAGAATTGAGAATTGTCCAATATACTAACAAAAAAAAAAAAACCAAAATAGGAGCAATTATTTGTCCAAAATTTCCTTCTTCATTGTAACTTTTGGTATTCATAATTTTTGAATTAATACGCGTTTGGTTCCTAAAATTAATTGGATAAGTGATTTTTAAACTAAGTTTCTTATATTTAGAAGCACGAGTATGGTCCAGTCAAACTTTTTCTAATATCCATTAGTATAAAGTTGATGTGTAAAGAGAGCTGGAGTCTCATATAAAGAAAGCGGGCAATGGCCTCCTCTAAATTTTAATTTTTTTTATAAATTATATAAAAATTTTAATTTAGTCCTTCTAAAAGGGTCTCAAGCCTTTTGAGCTTTTCTAATAGGCACAAAATATAAATTAAAAATATACCCCACATGGGGGTTTAATAATAATAATAATTTTTTTATGTTTTAACTAACAAAACCCTTAATCCAAATTCAGCCCCACCCCCAAACTCACCATACGTTACCCTAATTCCCAATTTCTTTCCCCTGTTTACTCACCAGTTGCCTCACCAGTTACCGCCACCTACTCTACTCTCCACTGGTCTTAGCATTCACCGTCGCCGTCCAGCCAAGCCGTCGCCGTTGCCGTCCAATCCATCTTCCAGCGTCGTTCGTAGGCTCTCCCTCCCCGTCTCCTCTTCTCTCTTCTCTCTTCTCTCTTCTCTCGTCGAGTGGTTGTCAGCGCTGTGGTGCTCCATTCCCCCTGCATCCTCCACTTCCAGAGTAACAATGGAGCCTCAGACTCAGGTATGAAATTACTTCATTGATTTAATTTTCTTTTTGTTCCTTTTATCTTCTTGTTGTATTCCTCCACTCCCTTGTATGAATCTGTTGTATTGCTTTCTTTCGTTGATTTCATTCAAATTTTTTGTTCTATTTATTTGTTCTGATTCACGGGTTGTAGGCTATATTTGTTCTGTTTTGTGCTACAAGTATGTTGGTGTAGCTAAGATTCATGCCAACTATTGTTCTATTGGTATCTAACATAGTGAGGCATGAGGCTTCATGGATTTTACAAACAATGGTATGAGAATGGATGTGGATGCGTAAGAAGTAAATTTCTCAGTTCTTACTTTTTAGTGATGTAACAAACTCTGATGTTCTGGTTTTTAGTTAACCTGTTCTTATATTCTGTCTTTGAGTAACCAATGTTTAGTTAGTTATGCAATTTGCATTAAAAGAAGAATGCCAAACTATTTTATAGATGATTCTTTTTTAATGAAATGAGTAAAAAAAAATAGTTCATCTAGATCATGATTTTTCTTATGCCAAACTATTTATAGAAGTATTGAACAAGTTATGAGTTCTAGCTATTTGATGTTGTGTTTTTTATTTCATTACTTTTGGAGGCTACAACAGCGGAGTTGTTGAGTTTAGTTTGAAAATTGCTCTACTGTTTGTTTACATTTATGGTTCTATTATGAGTTTAACAACTGACTCAAGGAAACCTTTGAATGCTTGTTGACTAGTATTACATTATGTTTGAGAACATGTGCGGTAGTGAAATGAAATGACTATGTCACTGTGAAATAAGGAAAATTACCTAAATTCTGATACATGATTATATATCATATTTATTAGGTACATGCATATATATGCCCTTGGCTTTTAATTTGGATTTCAGTAGTATCATTTTACTTAAAGCTTATTATGAACTGTTGCAATTTATTGGTTGACTAAGCAAGTGCCTGTAAAGTGAGTGTTTTAGATTTGAGTAATGTTAGAAAATCAGCTAATTTTTTTAAATTATTTTAAATTTTAAAAAAATAGCTTCTTTCACAGCAGTGCAAAATTAAGCAAATTACTTATTGCAAATTAATTTTCCTACACTTTTTTTAAAATTCCCTGAACACTTTCTTTGCACACAGTAATTCCCTTTCTTATACATGCTTCATATTATTACATCACTGCCTTGCATTACAGGTGTTCGATGAATTGCCTGACCCATTTCATATGTAAAATTATTAGCTCTAATTAATTTTCAATGGATATTGATTCAATACTAGTTACCAACTTGCCATTTAGTTACTTTTCAATTATAGAACCAAAATATTTGCCAAAAAACTTTGTAGAATAAGGAGTGATCTTTAGTTAGAAGCCGCCAACATTGCTTCCCCAGCATAGCTAGATTGAAAGCTCTCAAGTTTTTGAGATCCTAGACTGCCCTTCTGACTTTGGCTTTCTAGTTGTGCTCCAAGTGAAACATGTCATTCTTTTCTCCTCACCTCTTTGTCCCCACTAAAGTTGGTTCTTCGTCTAATATACATGACTCTGAATAATTTTTTAATATTTATTTACTGTGCAAAAGTAACTATGAAACGTAAATTTAAATAGCATTGACTGAGAGAACTGAAGGATTGAAATTGAATAGAAGGTTGGTTTTTCTTGTTTAGGTTGCATTGTTATGTGGTAATAAATTAATACTGTTTATATAAATTGTTTTCTTATGATTATTTTGGGATCATTAAGAATTTAGAGAACTTGAACTAGCTATTGTGATATCTGACTATCTGTATTCGTATTTAGTTAAAGTATAATTGTTCTTGTTCTCTCTAAGGTTTGATCTTTAAGGTTAATAGTGGATTGGAAAAAAAAATATTATACTCACATATAACTGCTGTTCTTGTACTTGCTTTAAAATTTTAAATGTTATTTTGTTGTTTTATTTTGTGCTGAGTAATTCCAAATTCGTGTATTACTGCAACTCTGCAGGAATATTTGTCTCCTAAGAAGACCCACATTGTTGATTTATGCTTAAATTTGAATTTGTTGAATGTTATCTATTATTATTGATATATTTAACTATATCCTAGTTCAGTTTGTGACTAAGCTTTAAACAGATTTCTTGTTTAACTTGAAATGATCATGTAAAAATGCTGTATCGTAATCCCTCTTGTTCACAGTATTGGTTTGGTTTCATGAACCATAAAACTGGTTCTGAAGTGGATCCAGTTTGGATTTATAAAAATCCAAACCATGTCCACCCATATATGAATCTATATAATTGATCTTAATCACCAAAATATGAGACGAGATAGAGTTTAAGCTGCCATAAGAAAATTCAGAAATTAGTATTGTGATTCTTTTTGAAAATTCAATGGTTTTTGGTTAATTTTGCTTATTTGATTATAAATTGTACCTAATTTATGCTATTTTTTTTGGGTAATTAATGTTAGTCACTATAAATTGCAGGAAGCATCAAATAGTCAAAGACACACAAGTGATCAAAATGTGCATAATGTTAGTGATCATGTGGATGAAGACGTAACTTCTGATGCGGTGGATATGGATCAATATCGCATAAACTCTTGGGAAGATATTGGTAAGATTGATTTTTCAAGTCTATCTATGAAAAATATTTGTCAATTGCACTTTGCTGATCTTGGCTTGGCATTCGAATTTTATAATTCATATGCCAAGACGAGGGGCTTCAGTGTGCGAAAGAGTAGGAGTAGAATAGTTGATGGAAAAGTTAGAGAAAAAGCATATGTTTGTTCTTGTGAAGGGTATAGATTAGAAAAATGGAACCATATGAAAAATCGAGTTAGGGAGCCAAAACCAGAGACAAGATGTGGTTGTATGAGTAAACTTCATGTTTTCTTCGATGCGGTAATTGAGAGTTGGGTAGTGAGAGATTTTTGTGATGAACACAATCATGATCTTGTTGTTCCAAAGTTAGCAAGAATGTTAAGATCTCACAAGAAAATGACTGAGCCTGACATTAGTCAAATGAACCATATGAAAGAGGTGGGGATCAGCATACCAAACATATTTGGGTCATTAGCTAGCCAGTGTGGTGAGTACGAGAACATTAATTTTTCAATTAAGGATATGCACAATCAAGTTGCGAAGCAAAGAAGACAATTACCTGATGATTTAACCTCTGCAATGGCTTACCTGGAAATGCTAGCAGCAAGGGATCGAAACTTGTTCTATAGTGTTGAAAAGGGCAGAGAAGGAGTGTTTCGGCAAATTTTTTGGTGTGATGGCCGGTGTCAGTTGGATTACGATCTATTCGGAGATGTGCTAGCATTTGACGCCACATATAAGAAGAATAGATACAGATTGCCGGTGGTAATATTCTCGGGAGTTAACCACCATAATCAAACCGTTGTATTTGGTGCTGCGATAGTTTCGAATGAGAGGAAAAGCACCTATGTGTGGTTACTAAAACAACTTCTCATAGCAATGAAGGGAAAGATACCGACTTCAGTAATTACGGATGGTCATCAATCGATGGCTATCGCTATTCGGGAAGTGTTTCCGAATGCACATCATAGGTTATGTGCCTGGCACTTGATGCGTAATGCAACGAGCAATATTCACAAACCTCAGTTTACGAAAATGTTTACAAAGTTAATGCTAGGTGATTACGAAGTTGGTGTGTTCGAACAAAAGTGGGAGGAAATGGTTGGATTCTTTGGAGTGGAAGATCGGGAATGGATAGTAGATATGTATGGGAAAAGAAACATGTGGGCTACCGCTCATATCCGAGGAAAATTCTTTGCTGGGTTTAGAACGACTTCGAGGTGTGAAAGTCTACATGCTGTCCTCAAAAGATATGTTAAATCACGCCATAATTTGACAGAATTTGTTCAACACTTCCAGCGTTGTTTGAGCTACATGCGGCACAGAGAGGATTTGGCAGACTTTAAATCATCAACTGGACAACCTGTGATGCAGACACACTTTCAACAATTAGAAAGGTCAGCAGCTACCATTTATACCCGGCAAATTTTTATGTTGTTCCGTTCAATGCTCCACAAGGCCAGCACTTTGAAGGTAATATATGAAAAAGAAACGAGTTCTTGCAAGATTTATCAGGTGTCAAAATTTTACAAGCCTAACATGATATGGCATGTGTCTTTTCATGGAGAGCAAGATGAATTTAAATGCTCATGCATGAGAATGGACTCCATAGGTATTCCATGCAGTCATATACTTGCTGTTTTGGGTTTTGTAGACATTGCAGAGCTGCCAAAATCATTAGTGCTGCGAAGATGGACTAGAAAAGCGAAGGAAGGCATTAGTGGGTATGACGACATGGGCGGCTTGATGGAGGATTCCTTGGCTATCAGTCGGCGTGCATGTTTGGCACATTGGTGTAAACAAATTATGAATGAAGGGTGCCTAAAAGGGGATCTTTTTAATGAATCACGAGATGCATTGGTAAATATACTTTCATGTATTAGGGCTCATAGTGGGGATAATAACATGATGGAGGGGCATGCGGAATACATGTACGAAGACCTTGCAAAGAATGGAAGTACTGAGATAGAGACCACAAGGAAGCCTAAGCATTGCAGCTACTGTCGCAAGGGGGGTCATAATATTGCTACGTGTTCCATGAGGAAAATGGATGAAAGGACTCCCCAATTTGATGATGACGCTGCGGAGAATGTTGATGGTGAAGACTACTCCTTCGTAGATGCTGAAAGTGATGAGTATGTTCACACTGAATGGTTTGAGGAGGAAGATGTAAGTTCTATACATTTAAGTTCAAGTATATTTTGTTACATATAATATTGTATGGCTAGCTCATAAGCCTTCCTATTTGCTGTTTTGATCCAGGAATATTTAGATTTCTCAAGATATTATGAACAGAGTGGTGGCGAGACTGAGTCCTCAATGGATTACGATTCTGGTGGTATAAAATGTTTTAAATTTTATTTTTTATTTTTTGTTATACTTAGTTTACTCTTTTTAAACTTAAAAATATGTTGCTTAAAATTTAGGGGCAAATGATGATGATGAGGCAGAGTTGTGAACCATCCGTTGCAACAATCAAAGAGGAGTTTAACAGCACTTTTTTCTGTTTCTATTAGTTTTACTGTTGGAACTTAGTTACATCACTCTGAATCTTAAATACTTTAGAACAGAAGAATGAGTTATTCATTTCAGATAAGGGATTGTTGTTCCCTCATTAATCTGCAACATGCTTGTGACCTGACTTCATTGCATCCTTATTTGAGCATAAGCTATATTGGTTTATCTTTATTTGACAATAATTCTCTCTTCTACTGGCTCTTATTTTGATTTGTAGAAGAATTAATTTGTCCTTTTTACCTTGGTTTCTTTAATGATTGTGTGCTGACTCCCTTCCTTATTCTTTTCATGAATATATTTGCTAGCTCCAAACTAGTAAATTACTATGAGAGCTTAGTGTATGTATGTATATATATATATATATATATTTGTCAGGGACTATACAAGTTTAAGCTCTTATTAGAACTCATTTTGCTAGAAACTTGCTACTTAGAAATACAGATTGAAAGCCAATGTTGTAAGAGTAGTTTGGGAGAGCTTTTCGTATAAGGTCTATTGAACAAAAATTGGGTACATATGCTCAAAAGGATCACTTTTCAAATTCTGCTCAACACAGTTCCCATCCCTTACTGTCATGGATTAAGAAGCTAAATGGCTAATACTTCATAATTTTAAAACTTCCAAGTATTCATAAACATTAATCGAATTCAGTTTTTTATGCTAGAATTTTAAAGTACCTGCCATAACATATCTTTGATTTACATAATAAATTAATAATAAATGTTTTAAGAATTTTTACTGGTTTTAAAACTTAAAATTTGAGTGGCTGAGCTTAAAGACGGTTCTTTAGCATTTAGCAACACAATTATCATTATTTTTTATCCGTCTCTTGGACTAAAATTCGAGAAATAGCGCACAAGTAACACATATTTATTCAATGATAAAGCTGATATTGAACGGACATGCATTATATACTAATTCAGCCAAATTATACCATGATAATGGAAGAAAAAAAATGATAAGCAAAACAGAATGAAAGCTATATCTCTAACACATATTGACTTGAGTAATGTATCCAAAAATAATATTACAATCCAAGTAATTGCTGAAATAATATCCACATAATCGGATCCATGCAGGGCACCATATAAATTAAAGAGTATAACAAATCAAAGCCATAATAATATTAATAATGTTGTCAAATAAGACAAAGTTCAATCTAACTGCCTTCATATGATCAGATCACCCTTTTGGCATTTTCATGGGAAAGCTAAATTAAATTATATCACTTGTGCGGGAATATTTTTGGGGGGAAATTGAAAGCTAATATCAAATAACCTGAAGTGCAATTAAATTGTCTTAAATAGTATTAAATAACATAGATTGCAAAACTAGATACCACAAACTAGTGTATATAAATAACAAATCATCTATGGTTGATTGAGTTCGTTGTGTTGAAATCAATGCTCACTAGCATTGTCCATAATGGTCTTTCTCAATTTATTGGAGGATCCCAAAACTAAGTCTATGGTAGTTGTGATTAGCACCTGATTTTCAGAAATCTAAAAGCATCAAAAAAAAAGAGAAAAAGTAAATCCAAAATTAAGAGGTCACTAGAGAGAATGCAGCAAAAACACATAGGAAATAAAATGGTTGAGGTACAACCTTTGGTGGTATCTTAGGATTAAATGAATATTCCATATGCAACCAGCTTAGTACCCATAAGGCAGACTGGCATGTTGGAGGAGGTTGCACATCGTGAACCACTTCAATTGTTTGGGAAGACCAGCCACCAGAAAAGTCACCATGTTCAAAAGGACAAGCCTCAAAGTGTGCTGAAGAAATAATATGGGACAAAACAACAGCCTACAAACAGCGAGTAGCGTTATAATTCGGAAGGAGATATCATAGGGACATAGCCACATCAATTGAAACAGTTTAGAACAATACCAGAGTGTTAGTAGATTCAGTTCTTGGTTCCTTGCGCTCACGGGGCAAGTTGGAGTCCAAATGGAACACAATTTTTGGTTCTAAACTCATGACCATTAGATGCCAGTGTTCATTATCTTGAATGGGTATATAAATCTGAATACAATGCATTGTTCAACAAAGGTGTCAAAAAATATACATAATTGTATGCTAACTGAAGAGATAAGGACAGGAGCTTACATATTCAAGTGAAGGGTATTTTCCCATATAATCGTCATATTTATCAATTAACTCTTCTATTTGGAGATGTTGAAATACATCAACCTGTTTTATATGTCATAAATTATGTAGATAAAAAAGTATAGAATAAAAAATAATAATCCAAGCTTTCTTATTTGATAACCATAACAAAACGTACTGAAAAAGAGGGAGGAAGGCACCAAGTTGTCTTCAGAGTAATGATTCTTTGCTCCCAAGTACATTTCCTAGCCCAAAGCTCCATAATCTAATTCAAGTATAGATATGGTTAGGTATTTATCCAGTTTTTGAGCATATAGATGAGTAAGTTAGATTGATAGATAATCACTTTTACCTTGACAGTAATTGTATGATCCGGGCTCAAGCAAAAAAGTTCTTGACGTGTTGCGGACGAGCCTCCTATCTTTACAATGTGCTCACTGATAACAAGTGAACATAGACTCAATGCGAAAATCAGCCGTGAATGAATATTGAGCTTATTTAAGAACATGAAAAATATATACCTTGGTAATAAATCCGGATCAAAAACATATGCAAACATCTCTACTTGTCCCTTAGTCAAGTTAATCTCGCCACCCACTTTAAAATAAGTTGTTATTCCCTGTTCGAGTTCAAATAATTTCTGTTAAAGAATTATTTCTGCATCATTCAAAGTTAAAAATTCTAATTTATTAACCACAATAGTTAGGACAAAACAAAAAGTAGAAGAAAAAAGAATTGGTGACCTTTGGTTTCTTCTGCACTACCAAATTTTGCTGTCCAAAAATAGATAGCGGTTTCGATTCTGCGTGTACACGTGCAGCAACTGGCGTGCTTGATGCTCGTACTGCTTCTCCACGGGATTCTTGTGCACCCATTTCAGAAGTTGACATACGGCGTGGTCGTTGTACACCTCTGAACGCCTACATATGAAATTTGGGCATTATAAACCTATCCCTTTTATAATAACATGTAAATGCACATGGATGTGCAAAGATTTTACCTCAACCCTATTTTGGAACCTGGTTATCCTTTCACCAGGTCCAGGGAACCATGGCTTTGATAGTGGTTTCGCCTTCCCTTTTCCATTTGGCTGGGGTGACAGTTTCTGGCGTTTGATAGAGGGAATGCTCCGTTGGACAGCAACTTTGCGTGGATCTTGGCGGGTTATGGTTGTTCGATCTAGTTCCATGACATCATCCTCATCATCTGACACATCAAGACATATATTTGAGTCCACATCCATATTAAATATTGACTTGCTGTCACTCTTTTTGATATTTTCCGTAATTTTGCATGTCTTATGAGGGGTGGTGATAGGATTGGTCTTGGTGTTTTTCAGAAGTCTTTCATTCTCCTTCAACTCAGGCTTGACATAAATGGAATTTATGCGTTCAATCATGGACTTCAATAGAATTTGTTCCTCTCGTATACTATTGTTAGCTCTTTTGATGTCCTGCAGATAACAGATAAATCATAGGTAATTTAAAATACAACAGCATTGAAACTTAAAAATAGGACACAAATATTTGTTGATTTTACATACCTCTAAATCAGCCATAACTCTTCTCTCAAAGGAGTTCATCAGAACACTTGGTGGTGCACATGAGTTGGGTAAACTGAACCAATAATGATAATAGTAAGATATAATTCAACCAATAATAGTAGCAAAAATAACAATGAACGTAATGAATTGAGTGTAGCCTTTACCCATGGCTATTATTGGTTGCCATTGATCAGAGCAATTCTCCCTCTAGGTTTTTTCTTCTGAACAGACTCTTTTCTTACAAGATCCCGTCACATACACTCCTTTAATCCATCGATATCATCTCTGCAATTTTTTTCAATATCAGTAGAGATATGACACAATCAATCCATTAATTGAAATTGATTTGATTTCTTAAATGTAGATTCTCTTTCTTATTTATTGTTCAAAATCTTCTCTAATTAAGGTAATCAATCAATAACAGAAGAAGATGAATGCGTGATTAAAGGAGATGAGAAGATGTAATTACCTAACAGGGCATACACCACATCGATGATGAGTTGCTTCGTCGCCATCTCCCACGCCGGCCTTCTCCATTGTTGTGGTGCTTCCCATTTTCCCTTCTGTTCTCACGTCATCTATGTTGGGCATCTTCTTCCCCTTTTGCGAAGCTTCTTCCGTGAGAGTGAGAAGCAAACCCTGACCCCCAAAATAAAATAAAACAAGTAAAGCAAACTGTTTTTAAATTTTCAAAATTCAAAATCGAATATATGCGTTATTACTAACCTATAAACTATAACGTAATTTTATTTATTATCACTAAATGGAACATCATTTAATCCTTTGATTTTTCATATTTGCAGTTATTATTATAGATTCATAATAAATAAAATTATATCAATATTTTAAAGATTAAACCTTTAAAAAAAATTATTAATAACTTTCTATTTTTAATTTTCTTTCCTAAATACAAGTACTTTTGTATTTATTTCAACAGTACTTATACTTACAACTTCTTAATAAAACGGAAAAATAAAATATCTATACTACTGACCTAGTAGATAACTCGTATACATTTTCATGGTGCACTGTTGAGGTGCGCGAATTACATTGATACGTTCGAACTAACAGCTCTGAAAATTTGATAATTAAAGTTAGAAATAATTCAAACTAAGCTAAAATAGACCAAACTCAACATTAACTCACTAAAAGTTCACAAGATAAGTCAATTGTTTGGACATGAAAGACTAATAATAAAAGTTATATTAGGCTAAGTAATTTTAGCTAAGCCAAACCAAACCAAGGTCAAGTTTGACTAAAAGCTAAAAAGTTGCCTCGAGCTCATGAGCTTAGCAAATCGAGTTGTTAACGACTTACTAGTTGTTTAAAATAACATACATTCACTAATATCTTAAGAACAATCAAGTCTCAACAAATTACAATCAACAGGTTATAAACCGGTTGTTGTTAAGTAGTTAGATAAACTTCTAGTATTTTTTATAGTACAAATTTTTTTATTTTTTTTAACGTTAAGCACCTATTTTGTATTTTAATGAGTAACTAATTAATTTAATATTATTATATTAGTGTATATTACATGTATTTATTCAAAAAATAATATTAATAAATATTGTATAGTCATAAAAAAAATTACTAGAGTGTAACATAAATAAAATATTGATATTTATTATTTATACATGTTTAGTAATATTTATACTTACCTCCATCTTCATGATTCTTCAATTCCATCCTTACAACCATAGCAATTATATACAAAATCTACAAAAAGAAGCAGATACAACATAACCATCAATATCACCATGCCTAGACAGAACACCATGGTGCTATTCTTTCTTAGTTACACTAATAATCAAACTCAGCATTATTACATCTTTTTTCATAAACTACCAACACTACCACCATTGCCAATTCTGCCACTGCCCATCATATTCGTAGTTAAAATGGCAACAAAGGGAGATCATAATGTTCCTCCACTTTAGAGTCAACATATTCACAGATAGAGAATGGAAAACAGGCCATGAAAATCCTGCAGTATTCAACCCTTATGGACTCACAAAACATTGGGTCAAGGTGGCAGCAGAGGCAGGAATCTCATTGATGACACTAATTAATTTTTAAGTAGTTAGATAACCAACTAATTAATTTAATTTTATTATATCATTTATTCAAAAAATAATCTTAATAAATATCATTTATTGTATCATGCGCTTTAATAATATCTGATGTGTATTGTTGGATTTGATTTTAACTTTATATTATGTGCTTTAATTAAATGATCTCATTACTTGTAATAAGTAATCAAAACCTATAACTAAATAAGAATTTTTAAATCTTAGTTAGCTGCTCAATGTCTTTCATTTGAATCTAACAAATACAAGATTATTAAATGGTGTTGCCACTTAATGATTGGAAACAACCAGTTGGTGAGGCAATTTCTGATGTATACTTAGTCTATTGAAACTAATTTTTAAACAAGAATGCTTGTCTTGGGGAAGCATTTTTGAAAAGAGCCACTATTATATGTTTTTAACTTACCAGTATCACTCCACCCAAGTGTATTATTTTATTCCTATGCACTTCATTAAAAAGAAATGCCTTTTTATTCATGATCACAGTAGTTCTACACTATGCAAATAATATTAGTTATATCACCGATGCAAAGATAACCAAGATATTGAAATTGTTGGTTTTCAAAATCAAGATGCCTATTTAGCCCCTTATTGGTTTAACACTTCAATGGATTATCAATTCTCAGTTCCCTTAGGACATCTTTTACCTCAGTAATCACGAAAAAGAAACAACACCCTTTTACACAAAATTTGATTCTTCATTATTGTCTACAACCAAATCTGTCATAAGATATTGAAAATAACAGCTGAAAGTTTTGATGATTCATTATTGAAAATGATGTTCTTCATTATAATTCCCTCTGGCTTCCATTCACTCCATTAAAGTATTATTCCTTCATTAGTTCCCTGTTTTCCAGTGCTTTGCTTATTTTGACCATGACCATGGGAAAAAAAGAGAAGCTTCCACACATGCAGTAGTCATGACCAAATAGATAAATATAAAGTATGTGCTGTACACTTCTTAAATTCCAGAGACTAAGAACTTATTATATCACAAGATGTATGAGTACCTCATCTTAGTCTTAATTCTTATGCACGTTACAATGTGCATAATTTCATTTTTCGTAATTATAGTATTAAATGCATGCATGTCCAATTGAGAGTTTTCAATTTTCTGTAGTTTCATCTTTCTATAAAATTAACTAAACAAAGATTCCGGCAATATGCTAATACCATATGGGCTTGTAAGCAAGTCATTTATGCAATGCATAAACTTCTTGAATAGACAATCAATGGAGTGTGTACATTTCATTTTTTGAGAAGTAATAATAAACAGCATCAAAATACAAACGAAATACATATATATTAGAAAAGATATGATGGGTACATCAAATTCTAGACTTTAATAGTAAAAAAACTAGTGACTGCTATTAATAATTGGTCTGAATTGATGATGTTTCTAACCGCATTGTTAGATTTTCATCTTTCAGATCATATTATCAACACTGCAATTATGAAATTTCTCCAATGCTTAACTGACAGAACCTGTCCTCAAATCTACCGGGGGAATGAAGCAATCTACTGAGAGACCTGGGACATTGAATGCAACCTCTTCAATTGTCCATGCCTCTTCCATTTTTGTTTTGGTATGGCTCATAGCCATCTCCCCAAACCTGAAAAGAGTTACCACAGAATGCCCATTTTTGTTTCATCTGCCAGAGCACAAATCCACTGGACTCTGCGCACCCAGAGGCATTCCGGTTTTTCACTACTCTAGTTACAATTTCAAACTCAGAAGCTACCATCCTCACCTTTCCCATTGCATATGTATTTCTTATTGAAGTTTCCTGCAAGCATAGCCAGAAAAAAACACAAGACATCAAAATCACTAGTTTAGATTTTGAATAAAACATATTCACATTTATTTTCTGATGCAAATAGAAGAATTTGGCATCCTTAACAGTAGAGGTACATCTAATACTTTACAGGAAGTGAAATGAATTTTAACTTCTGCACCAGGACTTGATAATCTTGTATTTGTTAGATGCTCAATGTCTTTCATTTGAATCCATCGAAGAAATCAATTAAAGGCAATACATAATAATAATATCTTTAAGACAGTGTCATAGGTAAATCAATTAAATAAAAATATGGCATACATGATGCAAAACTCAAGATTTTTATGTAGGGAAAAGAACAGCAAAGACTTACCCCCTAGCATTGCACAGAGAATCAATTTCATCAATGAAAATTGTACTTGGTGCATATGCTCTTGCAAGATCAAACAAATACCGCACCATGCGTTCACTCTCACCACGCCATTTGGAAGCTAAAGTTGCGGAAGAAACATTAAAGAAAGTGGTACCGCATTCAGTAGCAACTGCTTTAGCAAGAAGTGTCTTCCCAGTTCCGGGAGGCCCAAACATGAGAACACCTTTCCACGGTCTCCTAATCCCCGGTCAGAATCACATATAATGAATTGCACATAAAAGGTCTTTCCATGACAACAACAATGGGATAGAAATACAACAACAGCCTGCTTAAGGCCATCGAAACTCAGCATAACAAGAGAATTTGTGTGCATCACTACACAAGCATGAGAGAATTCCAAGTAAAAAAAAGAAACAGTAGCATGCAAGATTAATTCAAATTTCAACATATAGCGATACAACTACCAAGAGAATAAAAAGCACCAGACATCACAAAAGATCCGCATAAAATAATCTAAGCTCTATACATTTTACACGGTTCTTAGATACAATAATCCTCCCTCTAAGTTTTTTATTGTTGGCTTAATTTTCAATTCTGATCTCCATTCTCGGCTTCTAAGGAAGCAAAATCCAACAATGAAAACTGAAGGGTATGCATAAAAAAGGTTAATTAGCAAGGTTTTGCTTTCCAAGAGAATCACGCCCTTCTGTTCTGCTTCTCACAATTCTATGGAATACTTCCCTGATCGGAAAAATTTAATCGGAAAATTCGGAAATTAGAAGTTCAATAATGCACAAAAAAGATTAAAAAGAGAGAGGAGAGAAAGCTCACCGAGGTAGATCTCTAAGGATCCGCTACCAATTTTCCGACCAATACAGAACTAATTTCCAACTCGAGGCTCCATTATAGATCAACTTCTTTTGAGCAAAACCCTACAAAAGATTCGAAAATTTGAGAAGATAAACGAAAGACGAGCAACAGAGTTTGACCAAAACCCTACCAATTTTCGTTGTGGAAGAAGGCTTAACCTAATAATCTTACTAATTTTGATATATGGGTCTCCCATCGGTAAAAATGAGGAGCAAGGAGTTTAGAGTCCATCATAGCAACCCTATGATGAGGAAGACAGCCTTCTCTCCCCAGACCCTTGCTACAACTGGTAGCATCTCCCCTCTTCATGAATCGCTGCAGGATTTGAGACCGCTACGAGTTGTTCATAGGTACCAACTGAAATTCGTGCTCGGGTGTGAATTGGTAGCTCACAATCTCTGAATTCGCATCGCCAGAAGGCTTAGAAAGGATAGACAATTCTTCGGTGGACAGTGAGTAGAGGAAGAAACGGAGGAAAGAGGGGGTAGAAGAAGAAACGGGGTTCTTTGTTTGACGAAGAACACAGAGGAAGTGGGTGGAGGGAAGAGGCAGGAGCGTTTAGTTCTGAATTTTTATATTGGGCAATATTAAAATATTAAAAGAGTTGTTATCTTTTAATGTAATTTTTAATAAATTAACAATGATTTAAATATAAACCATTAGATCGTTTATTAATTTAATCTAACGCTTTGAATCTAATGGTGCATCAGATAAGCTCATAAGAGGTGGGCTGAAATCAGCCCAAGTATTTTGGGCATATCTGATGCACCATGTAATTAAGATCATTGGATTATGTTAAAAAAAATCCAACGGTTGAGATGATATTAATTTAAAACTTTTTAAAAATTAAATCAAAGGATATAATATGTTTCAAAATTCTAAAAAGACCCCTCCTCTTCCTTAGAGTAAAACGAAACCCTCCTTGCCTGTGTCTGCTAATCTGGGTAAGGCAGACTAAAACGAAACTCTACTCTATCTCTGTGTGATAATCTGGGAAACGCTTCCTTGAACGAATGCCGACGACATCATCCCGAATGCCGGCGTTACCAATTTTAGTGCCAAGAAGGCCATGACACCGATGTTGTCGAGGACAACGGTGAAGGGGAAGAGCAAGATTACATGGTTTAGATGACAACTGACAAGAAGACACGGATGGGGATATAACCATGTGTTACCGTGGTCATTAACGGCCCGTTGGTGGTTTCGAGCTCCTTCTCGAATCTTGTAAGAATTTTTTCAATGCCAATTTCTGAGAAACCACTTGTTAGATCTCGGTAGAACTACACTCAAAATTGTAATTACTATAATATGAAAAGCAAATTCAACAAAATCACAATTGCAGATTGTACGATAACAATTTTTTGTGTGCAAAGATTTAATTCTGGAAATTTTATGCTATATTACTAGAAGAAGGTTTAAAATAAGAATTTACATAGTACTTGCATTCAATTTCTGATTATGTGGATATCAAAGGGGGCTTCATGGGTTGCAATTTTGTTGATTTTTTCATTATGATTCTATTGTTTGTAGAAGACGTTAATTACTTTATTGTGATTTTCCTCCTTTGTGTTATAATAAATTGTAAATTTCTATGGTTACCAACCTGCCTTGTTTCAATAGTTAAATCTGAACAGTCAAATATGACAACAAAACTATTCTGGTCAACTCCTTTGAGCCTTGTCTTGTTTCATTCTACTAATAAACTTTTGGCACAGCTGGAGCCTGAATTCCAACCACCAATATCAGAAGTGGTTAAAGCCTTAATACTTTTGGATCTGATCAAGGAGGATCCAATCGAGGGAGTGATGTACCCGCCATACATGATGATATGTGAATGGGAATATAATCCTTGTGTCATTCTTGAAAAGAAATGTAGTTATCACTATCTTCTGATGTACTAAGAAAATGGATGAAAGAATGTCTCAATTGTTATTTTATTGAATAATTTCATTTTATTTGAGCTAAAGAGTTCAGTTTTGTTATTAGTGAACTTAGATGATTCTTTTTGTTCCATTTTTTATTTTTTATTATATTGAATTGGTTGTTTATGATGTTATGTGTATAGCTGAATTCAATAAATTTGGATAACTTTTTTCTGTTGGCCAAGAAACTTGCTCTTTTTCCTTGTCAAAATCATATTGGATTTCTTGCAACTTTGAGGTTGATATATGAAGAATTATTACTTTCATGCATATATATTAATGACATCTTCCAAATTTTTGAGCTATATTCTTCAGGTTTTCATGTGGTTAGTAGCTTTGGTTTAAACAAATCTTTGATAGACATAAAACTTTCTTGTCATGAAATTGTACGTAAAAAGCTTTTGATTATTGCATAACTGATTTGAATGGCAATTTAGCATAGCATAAAGCTTCGGTGGCTGAATTGGAGGTAAAATATTAACCAAAGTTTTCTTGATATGGTGTAAGATGTAAAATCAAAACACAAAAAATCATACAAAACTGTATATTGTAAGTATAAAAAGAATGGTCAAGTTTCTTCATCAATTTTTCATCATTTAGGCTCCACGAAGGATTCAATATAAAGCAATGTTGAAGACTTGCAATATGATTAACTAAAAGTCTAAAATAGATTATTCATTCAACGTAACAACTTAATGTATAAAAAACTACTTAAAAGCAATTCAGAAAAGAAAATATCAATGATACATCATACTTCATCCAAACTATACCAGCATCAAATCTTATAAAAGAAGACAGCATGGTCAAACAATGACTATATGCCAAACTGTTTCATATGCAATGCCTTACTCTAAACTAAATAACACCACTAAAGCATGAATTCAATTGCAGGCCTATTAACAGGATCGTGAGCCAAATGCAGCAATCTCTTGTGCATAAGAACATCCACGGCTCTCTCAACATTCACATCCAGTGCTTACCTGCATTCAAATAGAAACCATCATAAGATTAAAAAAAATTCAAACATGATAGCCATGCATCCACATTATTCTATAGCCTTCTGAATGATTCCAGCTAATGATGGGCTTATGCTATACCAACCAATAAAGGATCTTTTCTTGCCTCACAAAGTATGTTCAACATGCCAAAATAAAAACTCTAGCAACAAAAAGTTTTGTTCTTGCCTTTAGTGTGTGATGTAGCTACTGAGAAGAATTTCAAAAGCTTCTATATTTTTTACCGATCCTACTTTCACCCTGCTATTATACACAAATGCAAAATTAGATCTCACTATAGAAAGATAGCTAGAAAAATGCAAAACTACAAAATAGGAGAGAAAATAAACATATTTAGCATAACCAGTAAAAAGCATTTTTCAATTTTGATCATCAATTTTGATCATCAAGTATCGACCCCTTTTTAAATGTCATCTTCACATGAAGTCCTTCTTGCTTTGTTGTCCCTATCCCAATATGCAGGCATGTGTTTGTCAAGAGATAGCTTCCCACTAAATGATTCAAGTGGCTCTTCTAACAGAGGAGCGCTGTAATGGTGCTGCATCTGCAAACTCGTGTCCATGACCATGTCACCGTTCAGTATACGAAGAACCTTGAATAAACAAGCAGAAATAATTTTTGAAACAGTTAGGCACTTAGGCAGAGAACACAACCTCAAATGTCAGTTTCTATCCTGTCCTATAAATATTCCGCCTCATCATTATCATTTGCCCCTGAGATTTAAGAGACATAAACACAGAAATTGAACTAGAACATCATGAACAGAAACATAAACACAGAAATTAAAATCAAAATCATAAAAACAAATACCAAAATTTTTTAACCCTCATAAACAGAACCCAAAAAAATTCAAACAACCAAATAATCAGAACAAAACAAATAATTGAATGAAATGAATGAAATAAACTCATACAAAAAACCTTAACAAAAAATAAGTATAACAGAAAAACAATTGAATGAATTCAACGAAACAGATTCATACACCAAGAACATAAAAGGAACAAAAAAAAAATGAAATCAATCAATGAAGCAAATTCATATATACCTAAGTCTGAGGCTCCATTGAAACTCTGGAAGTAGAGCACCACAGCGCTGACGAGGATGCTGACTCGCTGAGACCCACGCCACCACTCTGAGGCTGAAGACGAATGACGCGAAGAGAGAAGAGAGATACGGAGAATGAATGAGACAATGAAGTACTGGGCTGAGGAGATACAGAAAAATATCACAGCTTCTTTCCACCATTTTTTTTAATTGCTTTAAGTTCTTAATTGAAAAATTCTATGCAATTGACAAATCCAGGAACTCATTGATCAAAGCCTAAATCAACTTCCAAACACAAATCACACTATTAACTCTACATTGACAAGTAAAAATATGATTTTTCTTTTCATAACATCGAAAAATCAAGTTAGAAATGAAGCACAATGTTGAAAGAGGAAACCTGAATTATAGCTCCAGTTGAACAGAACAGAGCTTCAGGCGGCGGCGGCGAAGAAAGACGCAGTCACGGTGGCAGAGGATGGAGAAAAATGTGGACTTAGGGTTGAATGGAGTGCATACAAAGAGAAGAAAAAACGAAAGGAACTTGTGGTAAATGTAAAAAAATAATAATTACTATTAAAACCCCATATGAGGCATATTTATAAATTATTATTTGTGCACATCAGAAAAGCTCATAAGACTTGAGCTTATTATAGACAAACCCATTTTTGTTATATAAATTACTTTTGGAACACTATATTAACTGCAATTAAAAGATATTCATTAACAAGCAATTATAGTGTCATAGCGACATTCAACTATATCCATACAGTGGGTTATGACTTATGAGATAGGAGTTTGTCTCATAAATAATGGGAATCACGTTTCTAAAAATGATGAAGAGACGTAATTGATCATTTAAAAAATAAAAAAAATAAAAGGTTAAATTAGTCTACTACGTTGAAGGTGCTATTTCTTTTTCTCAAATGGTAAAAATCCTTCTTTTGTTACATTAATAAAAATTTTTAAGACCTTGAAATATTAAAATATTGGCATGCAATGAAAGTCAGAGTAAAAAAGAATATAAAATAAAATATATTTTTTGTCTTTAAAATTTATTAAAAATTTTAAAAATATCTTTAAGTTTTATTTTATTTTATTTTGTTTTACAAGTTTTTTATTTGCATCAAATTTACCCCTAACAACTAATTTTTCAAAAAAATTATGACCAATTCAGGAATAACTTCACAAAAGCAACCTTTAACACAAGAAAATCAAACATATTTATCATGCATTATTGTTGGATTAGTACTAAATTTTTAAAATTTAGTTGTCAGGAATATATTTAATACAAATCAAAAATTTTTGGAACAAAATAAAACTTAAAAATATTTTTAAAATTTTTGGCGAACTTTAATAATAAAAAATATACTTTATCCTATAAAATAAAAAAACACACCTAAAGAAACATAACCATTTCTCCTTCAATATTCATGGTGTAACTTCTTGAGACGATAAGAAACTGAAATATCAGTTGGTTGTATTCAATATTCATGTATATTGTTTTGTCCTTTCTCTTCTTCAGGCACATATCTACCAATAAGTAGTTACGTAACCATATTAAATATTCATCCTTTACTGTTGTGAAGTTTTTTTTCTCTCACATAACTCAAAACTAAAGCTTGTTTTTTTCAGTGATTCTATTCATTTTCATCACTAAAATTGCTAAAGCCTCCCTAGACAATGAAGTAGCAGAGCATGCAAAGAAGAACAACAATTTGGTATTGGTCCTTGAAATGCTACCTTCTATAGCATTCAATTGCAAAGAGCTATTCCTTCCAAAACCTGTCAGGGTTAGAATAGATCCATTGAGAGAGGTTCTTGAAAGAAAAATGATAGTTTGTGTGTAAATTATGGATAGTTTTGATTCATTCTGGTTAGAACTTGAATCAGCACTTGTATATATTATAACTTTCCATAGAATAATAGAAATGACATTTTTGTTTTGAACAATTTTTCTCACTAGAGTTTGGTTTAAGAGTAAAAGAAAGAAGAAAATAATAGTTAATGGTTAAATTTTTTATATATAACTATGCATTTATCAGACTAAAACACACAAAAAATGCAGTAATAAATTTTATGACATTAAGAATCTAAGATTCATTCTATAATCATATATCCACAATAATAAAAAAAAGCATGATTATACCCTCCGAAAGATCAAAATGTATATCTCCTGCAATTATTTGTGAAAAGGGAAATTTTAAAGAAATTAAATCCATAAATTGATTTATGCAGTACACACCACACAATAAATAGTACATGAACAATCTAATTTCATTATGATGCTAAGATTGATTCCTCAAAGTTTATAGCAGCATCAACCATATTCTATCTTGTTTGAGATCAATTCATTTTATGTTTATTAGTCTAATCTGAAGAGTGGGTTTTGTGAAAGTAGCTATTATTCACTTCCATCTAAAACTGAATTTGAAGCTTATAATCGAAAGGTGGGTTCAACTAGAAACCAAATAAGCTGACAAAATATTAAATCAAGTGTCTCAAAATTATTTCAATGGGACAAACTGAAATCCAAGTATAAAGGAAAATTCATACTAGAGATCTTCAATATTGTCTGTGCCATGCTTTAACTTAACATGCTTGAGTGCACCTAGCAATCAGTAAGCATGGAACAAAGATGATATCCATGATAAGAATCCAAATACTCAACCACCAATACAAGGTCAATACCAGTTTCATAGAATAAGTTAATCAGCACTTAAGCAGTGAGGCTATATAATAGTTCAACTTTTGATCGCAAAAGAAATTGTATTAGCATTCAAAAATATTCTACAAGAACAAATGCAATTTCAATCTGTACAACACTGTTTCACTTTTAATTCTTTATTCTAACCCCACTCATCACAATGCAGAGAAGATTTAGAAAATACCAAAGAAATAGGTGTAGAAATAGTTGTATTTGGCATTAGAATCACCAAATCTTTCATGACAGGTGTAGCTGATAACAGACAACAAAACTCCAAACCATGTTTTAATAATAAAAGCTTTTCAACATGACTTTAAACAAGAACAATGTAATAATCCCTATATAGGATTTTTCAATAAGAAATAATGAAATACTTCAATTAAGCATTAACTGCTGAGTAACATTAGTTCTGAAAATGAACAAGGGTTTTAAGATAACATTAATTACAACTGTACATTAATTATGGAAATGAACATAATGTACATATTTTCAATTGATTTCTAAGAATTAAAGCCAAGTAACATTAATTATGAAAATAAACAAAGGTTTTAAGATAATTCATATTTGAACCAAATTAGCCAAATTCCTAGAAATTCCTTCTTGCACAGCCTTTTTTATTTGAAACATCAAGTGAAATCACAGACTTAGTATACAGGTTTCTTCACCTATGATCAGATTTTAAAAAATAACAAAAATGTTGAAATTGTCAACAAAAAAAGTGGGGTCATGCATTTAGTAGATGTATTTATTTCAAAGATGGCAGTGAAAATCATACATCAGCCAATAACACAAGTTCAAAATTAAATCAATAACAGTGAGATAACCAAAATCAAGGTGATAGTGAGTTCATGGCATTTCCCAAACCTCCAACCCAATAGATATAAAATTTACCAAGTTCTGTACAAATTTTGACAATAGAAAATTTATTAATTTGAGTTGATTTATTTCTCCTTAGGGTCTTTTCAATAAGTCTCTAGCAATCATTTCATGAAGATGTTTCAGCGCTTGATCATTTTCACCTTTTTCCAACAGAGCACGAATAGTTGTTTCGTAAGTTACAGCATCCGGAGAGCAACCATTGTCTTCCATTTCCAACTTTAAGGCCAATGCTTCATCAAGTAGGCCCTCTTTGCAGAGCCCATTGATCATAACATTGTATATCCTTGTTGGATTATCATACGATCATACGAAAGAAAAAGATAGATTATTTGCTGAATTATCAAAGCAAGAATTTACTGGTTTTATTTACAAAATTCATTGTTGTTTTATGATTTGTTTGTATTTTTCTATTTTCACTAGCATTAGTTTGATTAGCCATCAGTTTAGCCACTGCATTCTCTTTATTCATAAAACTTTTTGAGTTGTACATTCTTTTAGCCTCATTGTCCTGTTATCATTTTTAGTCCTTCTTAGCTAGTAGATATCACAGCCTTGTGATTGAAAAACAAGGAGGATTTTCCTCGTGAAAAATTTGAGGTGACAGCCTGAAGTGCGAATGGTCTTATAATACCACCTTGTCACAAGAAGTATAAACATTTGCAGGTAACATTCTTATTCCTTTTGTGGGAATTTATTTTGATCAAATCAGGAAAAGATTTATTATCCTTTTGCTTAAATTCAGAAAACATTCAAGAGTGCACCTATTAAAATAACTCAGAATTAAGAACTGATGTTTAAAAGGGTGAATGTACAAATAAAGAATGTTTACTATGGTGTTGAAGGGATTATTTTGATTGTTTATGGCTTCATGCTTTTATTAAAGGTGGATACTCTAATGAAGATTTTAAATTATCTTCATGTGAGAATGCTTCTGTTTAGCCATTGGATAGTGGATTGTAAGATTTGATTTTAGTATGTTATAAAATTGTTATCTTTATTTAAAGTATAGCTAAATAAATAAGTCAAAATTTAATCAAATATTTTCATGAGATATTTTTTATATCTTTATTGGAGTAGGTGTCTTTATTAAATGGCAATTCTATACCAAAGTTTGAGTTCTTTAAAATTGCAGGGGTACAATTTCATCCAGAGAGCATTATATAACAGCCGAAGAAGAGGAAAGTGTTTAAAAAGTTATCAACCTCATTGAGAAAAAGGAAAAACAATTCGAGATGTTAGTACCGAATGCTTAATGCATTTTAACAATTCGTGTTTAAGGGCCAACATCCATGAAAGGAAAAACATTTTTAGCAATACCAATAAAGAACAGTTTATTCTGATGACCAAATTATTTGTCTTTATGACCAAACTACTATAAAGTCAGTAGTTTAAAATTCTACCTTAGACATGAAAAACATTTTGTGACCAAATTATTTGTCTTTATGCTGATGAACGTAGCGAAAAGATTAATAACTATGTTTCACCTTAAAAAACTCAGAAAAATAGTATTAGTAATTGTGTCACTTTCAAAAAATAAAAAAGAATAGTAACTTACTAATTTCGCCTAATAAGCCATCGAGATGAGTGAAAAAGCATTACAAGAACCAATCAAAGCCGTTGCAGAGACACTACAGAAACACAATACACCTAACAACAACAAATTAAGGCAATGCATCGACTATGAATTATTTGTCAATTCCAGCAGCAGCAGCAGCATGTGATGTTTAACACTCTTTCAATCTTTGATATCCACCAATGGATTCGCATAAACTCCTCATCATTCCCTCACCTAAAGGCACTTAAAATTGTCATTCAGCAACTATCATCATATTTATTAATCAATCTTTAAGTACAAAAATAAATGCCTCTGATGGATAAATTAACAATCTCAGCAATAAAGGGTACAAAGATATAAATGGAAAGAAACTAAAAGTGCAAAGCTTGATCTTACACAAACAGCTGCACAACACCTGCCTTGAACTACCTTAACACCGCTCAACTGCATATGTGCATGTCAGGGAAATGAACTTGTGAATGTCAAGCCATTTCAAATTTTCAATCCAATATGATCAATGTAATATCTATATCTCGTATAGTCTAAGCCAGTAATATTCAGTGTCTACCTACTAGACTTAGATGCTTTCAAGTACATAAAGACTTAGATGCTTGGGCCCTATTACTGTAGTATGTTGCATTCTTGCTGCTTAGTTTAATGGCATCTGAATAAAATCCAATGGCTTTCTGCTACTGCTTGCCCTTGTAAACTAGTTATTTTCTATTTCCACCTTCAAAAAAAAACCTCAAAAAGACAATGATAAATGCCATTTTTTCAAAATTTTTAATGTCATTTTTTTTTTGTGAAAAAGAAAAACAACAAACAAATGGACCAACGTTTTTCATGATAACTCCAAGAACGTTTCAAATGAATCATTTGATCTATGGTAGAGCCAGCATAAAGATGAAAGTTATCAAGCCATCAACCTACAAGTTTAGCTCAGCGAACAAATGAAAATACTCTCTACTGAACAATTCCTATCATATAAAATTACCATAATTGTTTTATTAAAACCAGATTTGATCACATAAATGTTTCTTAACACAATATTTTAGCTTTAATGAGATTTGAACTTAAAAGCCCGAATATACCACCAAAGTTTCTCATTTTAATTGTAAAGTTTATAGGTTTATTATTTTTCTTAACATGATTATATGGGAACATGCACTTCATGATAGA